>NC_138903.1:86593489-87233489 GCF_965194825.1 Balaenoptera physalus
GGGACACATACAGACTGAAAGTGAGGGGATGGAAAAAGATATTCCATGCAAATGGAAATCAGAAGAAAGCTGGAGTAGCTATACTCATATCAGATAAAATAGACTTTAAAATAAAGAATGTTACAAGAGACAAGGAAGGACACTACATAATGATCAAAGGATCAATCCAAGAAGAAGATAGAACAATTATAGATATATATGCACCCAACATAGGAGCACGTCAATACATAAGGCAACTGCTAACAGCTATAAAGGAGGAAATCAACAGTAACACAAAAATAGTGGGGGACTTTAACACCTCACTTACACCAATGGACAGATCATCCAAAATGAAAATAAATAAGGAAACAGAAGCTTTAAATGACACAAAAGACCAGATAGATTTAATTGATATTTATAGGACATTCCATCCAAACACAGCAGATTATACTTTCTTCTCAAGTGCGCACGCAACATTCTCCAGGATAGATCAAATCTTGGGTCACAAATCAAGCCTCAGTAAATTTAAGAAAATTGAAATCATATCAAGCATCTTTTCTGACCACAATGCTATGAAATTAGAAATGAATTACAGGGAAAAAAACGTAAAAAAGACAAACACATGGAGGCTAAACAATACGTTACTAAATAACCGAGCGATCACAGAAGAAATCAAAGAAGAAATAAAAAAATACCTAGAGAGAAATGACAATGAACACACGACGATCCAAAACCTATGGGATGTAGCAAAAGGAGTTCTAAGAGGGAAGTATATAGCTATACAAGCCTACCTCAAGAAACAAGAAAAATCTCGTATAAACAATCTAACCTTACCTAAAGGAACTAGAGAAAGAAGAACAAACAAAACCCAAAGTCAGCAGAAGGAAAGAAATCATAAAGATCAGAGCAGAGGTAAATGAAATAGAAATCAAAGACAACAATAGCAAAGATCAATAAAACTAAAAGCTGGTTCTTTGAGAAGATAAACAAAATTGATAAACCATTAGCCAGACTCAAGAAAAAGAGGGAGAGGACTCAAATCAATAAAATTAGAAATCAAAAAGGAGAAGTTACGACAGACACCGCAGAAATACAAAGCATCCTAAGAGACTACTACAAGCAACTCTATGCCGATAAAATGGACAACCTGGAAGAAATGGACAAATTCTTAGAAAGGTATAACCTTCCAAGACTGAACCAGGAAGAAACAGAAAATATGAACAGACCAATCACAAGTAATGGAATTGAAACTGTGATTAAAAATCTTCCAATAAACAAAAGTCCAGGACCAGATGGCTTCACAGGTGAATTCTATCAAACATTTAGAGAAGAGCTAACACCCATCTTTCTCAAAGTCTTCCAAAAAATTACAGAGGAAGGAAGACTCCCAAACTCATTCTATGAGGCCACCATCACCCTGATACCAAAACCAGACAAAGATACTACAAAAAAAGAAAATTCCTGTCCAATATCACTGACGAATATAGATGCAAAAATCCTCAACAAAATACTAGCAAACAGAATCCAACACCACATTAAAAGGATCATACACCATGATCAAGTGGGATTTATCCCAGGGATGCAAGGATTCTTCAATATATGCAAATCAATCAATGTGGTATACCATATTAACAAATTGAAGAAGAAAAACCATATGATCATCTCAATAGATGCAGGAAAAGCTTTTGAGAAGATTCAACACCCATTTATGATAAAAACTCTTCAGAAAGTGGACATAGAGGGAACCTACCTCAACATAATCAAGGCCATATACGACAAACCCACAGCAAACATCATTCTCAATGGTGAAAAACTGAAAGCATTTCCTTTAAGATCAGGAACGAGACAAGGATGTCCACTCTCACCACTATTATTCAACATAGTTTTGGAAGTTCTAGCCACAGCAATCAGAGAAGAAAAAGAAATAAAAGGAATACAAATTGGAAAAGAAGAAGTAAAACTGTCACTGTTTACAGATGACATGATACTATACATAGAGAATCCTAAAAATGCCACCAGAAAACTACTGGAGCTAATCAATGAATTTGGTAAAGTTTCAGGATACAAAATTAATGCACAGGTATCTCTTGCATTCCTATACACTAATGATGCAAAATCTGAAAGAGAAATTATGGAAACACTCCCATTTACCATTGCAACAAAAAGAATAAAATATCTAGGAATAAACCTACCTAGGGAGACAAGACCTGTATGCAGAAAACTATAAGACACTGATGAAAGGAATTAAAGATGATACCAACAGATGGAGAGATATACCATGTTCTTGGATTGGAAGGATCAATAATGTGAAAATGACTATACTACCCAAAGCAATCTACAGATTCAATGCAATCCCTATCAAATTACCAATGGCATTTTTTACGGAACTAGAACAAATTAGCTTAAAATTTGTATGGAGACACAAAAGACCCCTAATAGCCAAAGAAGTCTTGAGGGAAAAAAACGGAGCTGGAAGAGTCAGACTCCCTGACTTCAGACTATACTACAAAGCTACAGTAATCAAGACAATATGGTACTGGCACAAAAACATAAACATAGATCAATGGAACAAGATAGAAAGCCCAGAGATAAACCCATGCACCTATGGTCAACTAATCTATGACAAAGGAGGCATGGATATACAATGGAGAAAACACAGTCTCTTCAATAAGTGGTGCTGGGAAAACTGGACAGCTACATGTAAAAGAGTGAAATTAGAACACTCCGTAACACCATACACAAAAATAAACTCAAAATGGATTCGAGACCTAAATGTAAGACCAGACACTATAAAACTCTTAGAGGGAAACATAGGAAGAACATTCTTTGACATAAATCACAGCAAGATCTTTTTTGATCCACCTCCTAGAGTAATGGAAATAAAAACAAAAATAAACAAGTGGGACCTAATGAAACTTCAAAGCTTTTGCACAGGAAAAGCAAAAGGAAACCATAAACAAGACAAAAAGACACCCCTCAGAATGGGAGAAAATATTTTCAAACAAATCAACGGACAGAGGATTAATCTCCAAAATATATAAACAGCTCATGCAGCTCAATATTAAAGAAACAAACAACCCAATCCAAAAATGGGCAGAAGACCTAAATAGACATTTCTCCAAAGAAGACACACAGATGGCCAAGAAGCACATGAAAAGCTGCTCAACATCACTAATTATTAGAGAAATGCAAATCAAAACTACAATGAGGTATCACCTCACACCAGTTAGAATGGGCATCATCAGAAAATCTACAAAGAAAAAATGTTGGAGAGGGTGCGGAGAAAAGGGAACCCTCTTGCACTGTTGGTGGGAATGTAAATTGATACAGCCACAGTGGAGAACAATATGGAGTTTCCTTAAAAAGCTAAAAATAGAACTACCATATGACCCCACAATCCCACTACTGGGCATATACCCAGAGAAAACCATAATTCAAAAAGACACATGCACCCTAATGTTCATTGCAGCACTATTTACAATAGCCAGGTCATGGAAGCAAGCTAAATGCCCATCGACAGACAAATGGATAAAGAAGTTGTGGTACATATATACAATGGAATTTTACTCAGCCATAAAAAGGAACGAAATTGAGTCATTTGTTGAGACATGGATGGATCTAGAGACTTTCATACAGAGTGAAGTATGTCAGAAAGAGAAAAACAAATATCTTATATTAACGCATGTATGTCGAACCTAGAAAAATAGTACAGATGAACCGGTTTGCAGGGCAGAAGTTGAGACACAGATGTAGAGAACAAACGTATGGACACTAAGGGGGGAAAACCACGGTGGGGTGGGGATGGTGGTGTGCTGAATTGGTAGATTGGGATTGACAAGTATACACTGATGTGTATAAAATTGATGACTAATTAGAACCTGCAGTATAAAAAACCAAACAAACAAACAAAAAAAACAACCAATACTAAACTTTCTTTGGGTTATTTGTATGGAAATCTGTTAATACAAATGTTTCAGACATTACATGAAATTTCTAGAAATCTTATATGTTCTGGTATAATGTTATAAGTCATAATTCTAGTTATTGTTTTAAAATGTATGTCTCAGAAATAACTAAATTTCATTGTCAATTGCATTATTATGAACTTTCATCAAATCTTTAACCGTGGTCATTTTTAAGTCTTTTGTCATTTACAGACAGTTCTGGGTGTACTCTGATGCTTTTGCAAAAATGTTCCTATAAAAGGGTTTCATCTTCAAGGAATTCATGGAAAAGACTCTGAGAAGTACAGGTTTCTGGTAACTGACTATTCTGCTGAAGTGAATGAATAAGCATTTTCAGAACTCTAATGGAAAACTGATGAATTCATAAAAGTGCTAACAAAAGATCAAGATGAAAAAAAATTAATTACATGGGACTGAGTGAACTGATGAGGATGATTATAATTTTTTGACTTTCTGTTTGAATAATAAAAAAAAAATCCCCCTCCCAAAAAAGAAAGAAATACCATTTCATACCTGACATTGACAAGAGAAATATAGGTACAATTTTAAACACAAAGGTAAATTTAAAAGATGGTTAATTTCTTCCAAATATCTAAACAAAAAAGCAAAGAAAAATATAGTATATAAACAAAACAAACAGCATAAAAATATGAGAATATGAAAGCAAAGGGAGCTTGTTGAAGATAAAGCAAATGTAAATGAGTTAACTCCTGTAATAAAAAGTGTTTCAGACTGAACTTACAAAAGAAAAACAAAACTATTTGTAACATATAAGAGATATCTAATGTGCCTTAGAAGTTAAAAATATTTTTTAAATGAGCAAAGATATAACAGAAAAATGTAATAAAATGCAGAGGTGGTCATGAATAATAATCAAAGTAGAATTTAATAAGTGGGACAGAGTCACTTTACATAAAATAGTATATGGTCAATGAATGGCCTTATACAGTAATGAACCATGTGGCCAGATACTGCACTACCATTTGCACATGGATTAGCTAATTTAATGTTCAGAACAACACTATGTGGTAGACATGGTAATTATTCCCATTTTACAGATGAAAAAACTGAGCACAGAGAGGTTCAATGACTTGTTCAAGGTTTTCACTGTTAAGGGCACAACTGGGATTTGGACCCAGGTTTTTATGACTTGAGAAGCACTAAGACACTACTTTACTGTATCTGAAAGTTTAGTCCTTGCATTACCTGCATTAGAACGGTTACTAAAAACACAAACTCCAGGCGTCACCTCAGATATATTCTAGAGCTCTGAAATTTGCATTTTAACAAGTACTCCAATTGATTCTTATGCATGCTAAAATTTGAGAGCCACTACACTACATGTGCTGCCTCCTAGAAAATGAGAGAAACATAACTGAAGTGGAAATCTTTAATCCGCCCTTTCTGTCTTAGACAGATTAAGTAGAAAGAACAATAAATGATTTAAACATTAATCAGCCTGTCATAACAAACTTAAAAGACTACAGAGAATATATATTACTTTAAACCATCCTTTTTACAATTACAAAACTGATCACACATTAGATTCTAAAAGAAAACAAATTCCAAAAAGCCGAGGTAGTAAAGACCACATTATTTGATCACAATGTGCTAAAACTAAAATTTAACAACAATTTAAAGGACACAACTAGTTATAATTTAAAACAAACAAACAAACAAAAAAACCAAAAAAACTTTCCTAAATAACTACAGACCATCCCTAACTTATAATGGTTGGACTTATGATTTTTTGACTTTACAGTGGTGCAAAAGCAATACACATTCAGTAGAAACCGTACTTCAAATTTTATATTTTGATCTTCTCCCGGGCTAGCGATATATAGTATGATATGTTCTCCTGATGTTGGGCAGCAGCAGCCAGCCCCAGTTCCCAGTCAGCCATGTGATCATGAGGGTAAACAACTGATACACTTACAACCCATACAACCGTTCTGTTTTTCACTTTCAGTACAGTATTGAATAAATTACCAGAGATACTCAACACTTCATTATAAAATAGGCTTTGTGTTAGATTATTTTGAACAACTGTAGGCTAACATAAGTGTTCTGAGCACACTGAAGGTAGGCTAGGTTAAGCTATGATGTTCAGTAAATTAGGTGTCTTAAATTCATTTTTGACTTAATGATATTTTCAACTTATGATGGGCTTAGTGAGATGTAACCCCATGGTAAGTTGAGGAAGATCTGTATTTAATCAACTAAGAAAACCCATAGCTGCAACTATAGAACTACACTGAGGATAATAAATATAAAGATGTATGAGTCCACCCACCAAAATGTCTACAATGAGAAAGATAGAAAATAACAAGTGTTGACAAAGTATACAGCAAGTGGAACTCTCACTCATTGCTAATGGGAATGAAATAGATACAATCACCTCAGAAAATGGTTTGGCAGTATCTACTTATGCTAACTTATATGCATACTCTATGACACAGCAATTCCTCTCCTAGGTTAATGACAAAAAAACTGTGTCCATACGCTTACCAGCCCCCAAACAGAAACTTCCCAGTGTAGAATGGATACATGAGTTGTGGTATGCTCACACAACTGAATATTATAGAGTAGGGGAAACAACAACCTACAACATATAAAACAATACAAATGAATCTTATAAATATAATGTCACATGAAAGAAACCAGATACAAATGCATACATTCTGTATAACTACAAAAACATTCAAAACTAATCTGTGCTGTTATAAGTCAAAATAGTGCTTACTTTGGTGGTAGTGACTAGAAAGAGTCATGAGGGGGGCTTCTGGAATGCTGGTAATTGTCTGTTTCTTCATCTGGAAGCTGATTACCCATCTGTAAGTAGAAGGAAAGCATGATATAAAATTATTCATGTTTCCAATTTTAGAAAATATATATTTTTGAAGATACATGAAAACATTTGTGTGGTAGACAGAATAATGCCCCTCTCCTCACCAAAGATGCCTATATATGCCCTAATTTCCAAAACCTGTGAGTATGCTCCCTTACATGGCAAAAAGAACTTTGCACATGTGATTCTGTTTAAGGGCCTTGAAATGGGGAGATTATCCTGGATTATTTGAACGGGCTCAATCTAATAACATGGGTCTTTCAAAGCAGAGAATCTTTCCCTGCTGTGGTCAGAGACAGCTATGTCTATGGAAGAAAGGCACAGAGAGATAACATTGCTGGCTTTGAAGATGGACAAAGGAGGCCATTAGCCAAGGAATGTGGGTGGCCTCCAGAAGCTTGAAAAGGAAAGAAAATGAATTTTCACCTAGAGCTTCCAGAAAGGAATGCCGCCCTGCAGACACCTTGATTTTTAGCCCAGTAAGACCTGCATCTGACTCGTGACTTAACAGAATTGTAAGATAATAAATTTGTGTTGTTTCAAGCCACTATGTTTTTGATAATTTGTTATGGTGGCCTCAAAGAGAAACCTAACAACACAGTTTGGAAGAAAATAACACCAAGAAAAGTGTGATTAGAGTGATTGTCTCTGGGTACTGGAATTACAGGTGATTTTTATTATGATGTTTTTCTGTAGTTGCTAAATCATCTATAATGGAAGGGAGGAGAGGAGAGAGAAGATTGTTAGTCTTCTAGATTAATCTTTTGTGTAAAACCTTATTAAAAAAGACTGACTTGATTCAAATAAATAATACTTAAATTTGAAAAAACAAACAAATAAACAAAACCCTTATGCACATTTGATTATTTCCTTAAGCTTTCTTGAAGTGGTATTACTGAGTCAAAGGCTACAAATAGTTTTAAGGCTACAAATATTGTGAAATTCAATGTGAATCCCCCTTAAAAAGGTTGTACCAATTTCTACTCCTATCTAATATTTCTCTTTGCTAAAACTTTTGGTGAATTGGTTATGCTAGTTCTCTATCATTCACTTCATGCATCCGAAGTAAATAAATAAAACAACAGTAAAATACAGAGCCAAGAAAAAGGAAGCAAAACTGAAATACAAGGCAGATACTCTGTTTTCATGTTATCTTGTAACATACATCCTTGGGGCCACTTCACCATACAGAGCATGCTCAGGGGTGCTTCTAAGCCACTCAAGGTTCTCTTACAACTCCAGTTTAATATTAATACTTAGTTTCTCACCACTCTGTTGAAATTCAGAAGGGCCAGCAGCTTCTTCAAAGTTTCAGAACAGTCTCTTCCTGGAACATCTTGAAGTGCCATTCCTTTTAAAAAGCCATTTATTTGGAACATAACCTCTCTTCTAGCCTTTTTTCTTTCCTGCATCACGCTTCTCTCCCTGAGATTCTCTCTGCAACAGGTTTCAAAAGCAAATCTCTAAGTAAGTACCTGAGCTTTTAAGCCGGTACTTCTCTAGCACTTGAATCTTTTCTGCCTATGGGGGCGGGGAATGGCATGATTTTTCAGCTGATTCCAATCAAGACACTCAGGCTATAATGGAAAAAGAATATAAAAAAAAAGTATATCTATGTATAAATGAATCACTTTGCTGTACAGCAGAAATTAACACAACATTGTAAATCAACTATACTTCAATTTTTAAAAAATTTTAAAAGAAATAACATTTCAATGAATCTAAAAAAAAAGACACTCAGACTGGTAAGTAACATTAAGGTATGGATTCAAGGGACAGACAAATTTTGAAATGGAAAAAAATGCATGTGATCCTTATCACTTGCTGCACTGTATGTTTCTAAAAGCTATTAAAAAATGAATTAAGCAGGTACTATCATGTAAAAAAAATGCAGCTATCACAATCCTATCTAAACCCAAGGTGTGAAAAAACACAGTACATATGCCACATTAAATTAATAATATTTTCTTGGCTTCTTAGAATTTAGAAGACACATGGGGGGAATGGTTTAGGTAACCCATCTGTCTTTTAAAAAGCCATCCAAGTAATTTACAACTGATGTGTTTTTTTCTTTTGATAAATCTCCCAACACTAAGCTGTGACATTTAAAAATCATCCATCTGAGGAGCTTCAAGATGGCGGAAGAGTAAGACGCGGAGATCACCTTCCTTCCCACAGATACAGTAGAAATACATCTACACGTGGAACTGCTCCTACAGAACACCTACTGAATGCTGGCAGAAGACCTCAGACTTCCCAAAAGACAAGAAACTACCCACGTACCTGGGTAGGGCAAAAGAAAAAAGAAAAAACAGAGACAAAAGAATAGGGATGGGACCTGCACCAGTGGGAGGGAGTGGTGAAGAAGGAAAGGTTTCCACAAACTAGGAAGCCCCTTCACTGGTGGAGACTGTGGGTGGTGGAGGGGGGAAGCATCGGAGCCACGGAGGAGAGCGCAGCAACAGGGGTGCAGAGGGCAAAGCAGAGAGATTCCTGCACAGAGGATCGGTGCCGACCAGCACTCACCAGCCTGAGAGGCTTGTCTGCTCACCCGCCGGGGTGGGCGGGGGCTGGGAGCTGAGGCTCGGGCTTCGGAGGTCGGATCCCAGGGAGAGCACTGGGGTTGGCTGCGTGAACACAGCCTGAAAGGGGCTAGTGCACCACAGCCAGCCGGGAGGGAGTCCGGGAAAAAGTCTGCAGCTGCCGAAGAGGCAAGAGACTTTTTCTGCCCTCTTTGTTTCCTGGTACGCGAGGAGAGGGGATTAAGAGCGCTGCTTAAAGGAGCTCCAGAGATGGGCACGAGCCGCGGCTATCAGCGCAGACCCCAGAGACGGGCATGAGACGCTAAGGCTGCTGCTGCTGCCACCAAGAAGCCTGTGTGCAAGCACAGGTCACTATCCACACCTCCCCTCCCGGGAGCCTGTGCAGCCCGCCACTGCCAGGGTCCTGTGATCCAGGGACAACTACCCCAGGAAAACACATGGCACTCCTCAGGCTGTTGCAATGTCACGCTGGCCTCTGCCGCCACAGGCTCGCCCCACATTCCGTACCGCTCCCTCCCCCTGGCCTGAGTGAGCCAGAACCCCAGAATCAGCTGCTAGTTTAACCCCATCCTGTCTGAGCGGGGAACAGATGCCCTCAGGCAACCTACATGAAAATGTAGGGCCAAATCCAAAGCTGAACCCCAGGAGCTGTGCGAACAAAGAAGAGAAAGGGAAATCTCTCCCAGCAGCCTCAGGAGCAGCAGATTAAATCTCCACAATCAACTTGATATACCCTGCATCTGTGGAATACCTGAATAGATGAAAAATCATCCCAAATTGAGGCGGTGGACCTTGGGAGCAATGATATATATATATATATATTTCCCTTTTTCTCTTTTTGTGAGAGTGTATGTGTATGCTTCTGTGTGATTTTTGTCTGTATAGCTTTGCTTTTACCATTTGTCCTAGGGTTCTGTCTGTTGGGTTTTTTTTTTAGTATACTTTTTAGCACTTGTTATAATTGGGGGATTTGTTATTGGTTTGGTTGCTCTCTTCTTTCTTTCTTTTTTTTATTACTTTTTAAAAATTCTTTGAATTTTTAATAATTATTTTTTATTTTAATAACTTTACTTATATATATATATATTTTCTTTCTTTCTTTCTTTTTTTCTCCCTTTTCTTCTGAGCTGTGTGGCTGACAGGGCCTTGGTGCTCCGGCCAGGCATCAGGCCTGTGCCTCTGAGGTGGGAGAGCCGAGTTCAGGACATTGGTACACCAGACACCTCCGAGCTCCACCTAATATCAAATGACGAAAATCGCCCAGAGATCTCCATCTCAACGCCAAGATCCAGCTCCAGTCAACAACAAGCAAGCTACAGTGCTAGATATCCTATGCCAAACAACTAGCAAGGCAGGAACACAACCCCACCCATTAGCAGAGAGGCTGCCTAAAATCACAACACAGTCACAGGCACCCCAAAACACATCACCAGACGTGGATATGCCCACCAGAAAGACAAGATCCAGCCTCATCCACCAGAACACAGGCACTAGTTCTCTCCACCACAAAGCCTACACAACCCACTGAACCAATCTTAGCCACTGGGGGCAGACACCAAAAACAACAGGAAATACGAACCAGCAGCCTGCAAAAAGGAGACCCCAAACACAGTATGTTAAGCAAAATGAGAAGACAGAGAAACACACAGTAGATGAAGGAGCAAGGTAAAAACCCACCAGACCAAATAAGTGAAGAGGAAATAGGCTGTCTACATGAAAAGAATTCAGAGTAATGATAGTAAAGATGATCCAACATCTTGGAAATAGAATGGAAAAAATAGAAGAAACGTGTAACAAGGACCTAGAAGAACTGAAGAGCAAACAGACAATAATGAACAACACAATAAATGAAATTAAAAATTCTCTAGAAGGAATCAATAGCAGAATAACTGAGGTAGAAGAACGGATAAGTGGCCTGGAAGATAAAATAGTGGAAATAAATACTGCAGAGCAGAATAAAGAAAAAAGAATGAAAAGTATTGCAGACAGTCTCAGAGACCTCTGGGACAACATTAAACACACCAACATTCGAATTATAGGGGTGCCAGAAGAAGAAGAGAAAAAGAAAGGGACTGAGCAAATATTTGAAGTGATTGTAGTTGAAAACTTCCCTAATAAGGGAAAGGAAAGAGTTAATCAAGTCCAGGAAGCACAGGGAGTCCCATACAGGATAAATCCAAGGAGAAACACGCCAAGACACATATTAATCAAACTATCAAAAATTAAATACAAAGAACAAATATTAAAAGCAGCAAGGGAAAAATAACAAATAACATAAAAGGGAATCCCCATAAGGTTAACAGCTGATCTTTCAGCAGAAACTCTGCAAGCCAGAAGGGAGTGGCAGGACATTTTTAAAGTGATGAAATGGAAAAACGTACAACCAAGATTACTCTACCCAGCAAGGATCTCATTCATATTCGACAGAGAAATTAAAACCTTTACAGACAAGCAAAAGCTAAGAGAATTCAGCACCACCAAACCAGCTTTACAACAAATGCTAAAGGAACTTCTCTAGGCAGGAAACACAAGAGAAGGAAAAGACCTACAATAATAAGCCCAAAACAATTAAGAAAATGGTAATAGGAACATACATATCGATAATTACCTTAAATGTAAACAGATTAAATGCTTCAACCAAAAGACATAGACTAGCTGAATGGATACAAAAACAAGGCCCATATATATGCTGTCTACAAGAGACCCACTTCAGATCTAGGGACACATACAGACTGAAAGTGAGGGGATGGAAAAAGATATTCCATGCAAATGGAAATCAAAAGAAAGCTAGAGTAGCAATTCTCATATCACACAAAATAGACTTTAATACAAAGACTATTACAAGAGACAAAAAAGGACACTACATAATGATCAAGGGATCAATCCAAGAAGAAGATATAACAATTGTAAATATGTATGGACCCAACACAGGAGCACCACAATACATAAGGCAAATACTAACAGCCATAAAAAGGGAAATCGACAGGAACACAATCATAGTAGGGGACTTTAACACCCCACTTTCACCAATGGACAGATCATCCAAAATGAAATAAATAAGGAAACACAAGCTTTAAATGACACATTAAACAAGAGGGACTTCATTGATATTTATAAGAAAGTCCATCCAAAAACAACAGAATACACTTTCTTCTCAAGTACTCATGGAGCATTCTCCAGGATAGATCATATCTTCGGTCACAAATCAAGCCTTGGTAAATTTAAGAAAATTGAAATTGTATCAAGTATCTTTTCCGACCACAATGCTATGAGACTAAATATCAATTACAGGAAAAAATTTGTAAAAAGTACAAACACATGGAGGCTAAACAATACACTACTAAATAACCAAGAGATCACTGAAGAAATCAAAGGGGAAATCAAGAAATACCTAGAAACAAATGATAATGAAAACACGATGAACCAAAACCTATGGGATGCAGCAAAAGCAGTTCTAAGAGGGAAAATTATAGCAATACAATCCTACCTTAAGAAACAAGAAACATCTCAAATAAACAACCTAACCTTACACCTAAAGCAATTAGAGAAAGAAGAACAAAAAAACCCCAAAGTTAACAGGAGGAAAGAAATCATGAAGATCAGATCAGAAATAAATGAAAAAGAAATGAAGGAAACAATTACAAAGATCAATAAAACTAAAAGCTAGTTCTTTGAGAAGATAAAAGAAATTGATAAACACTCCATGCCATAAAACACAGCAAGATCCTTTTTGCCCCACCTCCTAGAGAAATGGAAATAAAAACAAAAATAAACAAATGGGACCTAATGAAACTTAAAAGCTTTTTACAGCAAAGGAAACCATAAACGAGACGAAAAGCCAACCCTCAGAATGGGAAAAAATATTTGCAAATGAAGCAACTGACTAAGGGTTAATCTCCAAAATTTACAAGCAGCTCATGCAGCTCAATATCAAAAAAACAAACAACCCAATCCAAAAATGGGCAGAAGACCTAAATAGACATTTCTCCAAAGAAGATATACAGATTGCCAACAAACACATGAAAGTTTGCTCAACATCACTAATCATTAGAGAAATGCAAATCAAAAGTACAATGAGATATCATCTCACACCAGTCAGAATGGCCATCATCAAAAAATCTACAAACAAAAAATGCTGGAGAGGGTGTGGAGAAAAGGGAACCCTCTTGCACTGTTGGTGGGAATGTAAATGATACAGACACTATGGAGAACAGTATGGAGGTTCCTTAAAAAACTAAAAATAGGACTACCATACGGCCCAGAAATCCCACTACTGGGCATATACCCTAAGAAGACCATAATTCAAAAAGAGTCATGTACCACAATGTTCATTGCATTTCTATTTACAATAGTCAGGACATGGAAGCAACCTAAGTGTCCATCAACAGATGAATGGTTAAAGAAGATATGGCACATATATACAATGGAATATTACTCAGCCATAAAAAGAAACAAAACTGGGTTATTTGTAGTGAGGTGGATGGACCTAGAGTCTGTCATAAGGAGTGAAGTAAGTCAGAAAGAGAAAAACAAATACCATATTCTAACACATATATATGCAATCTAAATAAAAAAAAAAAAGGTCATGAAGAACCTAGGGGCAGGATGGGAATAAAGATGCAGACCTACTAGAGAATGGACTTGAGGACACAGGGAGGGGAATGGTAAGCTGGGAGAAAGTGAGAGAGTGTGGACATATATACACTACCAAATGTAAAACCAGTAGCTAGTGGGAAGCAGCCGCATAGCACAGGGAGATCATCTCAGTGCTTTGTGACCACCTAGTGGGGTGGGATAGGGAGGGTGGGAGGGAGGGAAACGCAAGAGGGAAGAGATATGGGGATATGTATATGTATAGCTGATCCACTTTGTTATAAAGCAGAAACTAACACACCATTGTAAAGCAATTATACTCCAGTAAAGATGTTAAAAAAAAGAAATCATTCATCTGACCCTAGAACTGCTCTCAAGTACTAAATATTCATCAAATGTTTGTTATTCTTGATGATGGTGGTATTTTCGGATCAAAAAATATTTTCAAATCTAAGGGCTGACCCACCATTTCTCCCCTTCATCCTCTCCTACCTCCCTCAGTTTATTCAGAGCTGCAAGCAGAGCTAGTAAACATTGGGGAGAGGTCACCAGGAAGCACTAAGTGCTGTTAAGTTTTGCTTTGTTTTCAAATAACAGCCTTCACTGCCACAGTGGTAGAGTAGCAGCTGTACTCAATGGGATTATTTTAGTGTGACTACCCTACTGTAGAAGATTTGAGCAGCCCACCGGGTCCCCTCTTCTCTTGATCCTCTTCCAATCTCATTCCAGAAGAAACCCCTTTCCTTTACAGCAAACAGACAAACACCACCAACACATACTAGATTGGCTAGCTTTAGCAAACAGAAAAATAGAAAACGTTTGTCATACAATCACCGTATTGATTGATGCAGTACAATGCCCAGTGATTTACCTACCCGTTTTTGATATATTTATCAACAACCTAGTAGTAGAGAGACAAAAACCTCTTAAAATGGTTTTTGAGATGCATCCTGCGCAATTTATACCCTGTATGTACATATATATATATATATATATATATATATATATATATATATATATACACACACACACACACACACAAAGTGTAAATTGTAGATATATATATGTATATATTTAGTGGTGGAGCTGGGACTTGAAAGCGTAACTGTCTGACTCCAAAGCCTAAGATCTTAACCATTGCACTGGGTACTCTTCTTCTCATTCCCTCTTTCTCTCTCCATCTCTCCCTCTCTCTATATCCCTCCCTTCCTCTTTCTCTCCTCCCTCCCTTTCCTCCTCCTTCCTTTCTTCTCTCCCTCCTTTCCATTTTTCATTATCCTCTTTCTCAAAAGGATATTCATAGCATCTATGTTTCCCTACCTCACTCATTATCTTCTGGCAATGACTTCTGCTTCCACAACTGCATTACAACTATTCTATCAAATAATCATCTAATCTTCTAAATTTGACCTTTTTTTCCCCCCTTCTCTTATTTCCAGTCTCATTTACCTTTCTACAGCATTTAACAGAGACAATCATATCATTGTTTTTCTGTATCCTTTTTCCTCTTGACCATATTAACACTGCACAGTTCTAGCTCTAATGTGATCTCTCCAAAAATTCAATTATTCATTGATTCCTTCATCTATTCATTCATTCAATAAATATTGATTGAATATCTATCATGTGTTAGGCCTTGTTCTATGTGCTAGGAATATTACCATGTACAAAACAAAGCTCTGGTCCTCAGAGAGCTTATATTTTAGTGGAGGGTAAGAGGCAGTACAAAATCCTTTTTAGAATGTAAAGTGTGTAATATGTTTATATACAAAAAAGTATAAAAAAGAGGTGTATTTGGGGAAAGAGCATTCAGGCAGAAGAACAGAAAATATAAAGTTTTTGAGGTAGGAGCAGCATGGAAGCCAGTTGGAGCACAGTGAGCAGGAGGAGAGAGGTGGTTATGCTGTCAGAGAGGTAGACAGGGACCAGGGCATGTAAGGTCTTATAGAACATATAAGGAGGTTGGCTTTTGCTTGGGGTAAGATAATAAGTCATTGGAGGATTTGAGAAAAGTGGTAACATGACATGGCTGTTATTTTAAATAATCACTTTTCCATGTTGGCAATAGATGAGAGGAGGACAAAGATAGAAGCAGGAAGACCAAAGAAAAGACTATTGTAGTAAATCTCAGTGAGCGATGATTATCATTTCAGCAAGCTTGGTAACAGTGGAGGTTGTGATATGTAACTGAATTAGGGATATATTTTGAAGGTAGACTTAACAGGATGTACTAATAGACCATCTGTGTGGTCTGAGACAATGAGAGAAGTCAAGACTTTTAGTCTGATTTATTGGACATCCACGTGTTGTGGAAAAGGAAAATTATACATGTAATGAATACAAAATTACAAAGAAAAATAAGATATGAAGGCAAATATTTATTTTGAATGTGTTGTGGTCTGCTTCCAAGATGGTCCCCCATGATCTTCACTGCATCCTGAAATATTTTAACTGCAATGTCATAATAGATCCTGAGCCAGAACCACCCAGTGAAGCCATTCCTGAATTCCTGACCCACAGAAACTGTGTGAGGTAATAAATGATCATTTTTTTAAGACACTAAGTTTGGGGCTAATTTGTTATGTAAGAAAAGACACCTACAGATTTTGGGGCCAGGAGTGGAGTGCTACCATAATAAAAACATAAAATATGGAGAAACTTTGAAACTAGGTAGTAATCAAAGGGTAGAAGGATTTTGATGAGGTGTTATATTAAGCCTAACATTCATGAGACTGTTCATAGCATCCTGATGGGCTTTGAGGAGGCTTCAGATGTGGGCTTAAAGGAAAATGGGAAATGTTGGAAACTGGAGGAAAGGGGATCCTTGTTATATAGGAATGGAAAGTTTAGCAACACCGTCACCAGTCAAGCCTTCACATAAGTGCAGTGCCAGCTGACATCTTAACTGCAGCCTAATAAAAGACCTTGAATGACAACTACCAAGTTAAGACCCTTTGAATTCTTGACCTACAGATGTGAAATGATACATCTGTTATTGTTTAAGTTTTGGGCTAATTTGTTATTGTAGCAATTGAAAGTAAATGTTGTTACATAACAAGAAAAGATATCAATAAATCATCTATTTTTTTAAAAAAACCTGGCAAAGACCACAAACATGATACAAATCCAGGAAAATAACATAATACTCATAGTAATTAACTGTCTGGTACATGGCTATACTATCTTTTTTTCCCTACAGTTTTTGTCTGTAAACTCTTTGAGAAGTCAATCATCTCTATCATGGTTGATCAATTTTTTTTTATTGATAGCTTTTGCACTTTCTTTCACCTTCTCAACATATATTGGTAATATCATATAGAGATTAAGGTTTTTTTGTCAAATTTGGGAAACTTCTATCAAGTTTATTTAATTTATGAGCTGTAAGATTTCAGAGTACTTCAATTTTTTTGTACAGTGACTAATATTAAATATTATTTGAATTGATGACATTCATTAACCAGTTTTGCATCAATGTGCTCATTGTAAGTAGCATTATTATGGGTTTTATGTTATCTTCAGCAATGTCAGTATTTTGTATCAAATCAGCAAGAAGTTTAAATCTTTTCCTGGTATATTCATATGATTCACTTCTTTTCACTATTTGAACTCTTAAACAATCCAAGAGCCTATTCATTACTTCTATTCAAAATTTATCTCTTCCTCTTAATGAATTACTGCTTTTGGCATAATCTGGAAAAAAATGTTTCAATTCACTTCTCAATGTCAGAATAATTTCTATTGATTTCATCACTCATCTTTATTACTTTTGCTTCACATTTCATTAATTTTTTATCTGAATTTTCTCTCTGTACTTTAATAAATAAATTTAAAGATGACAAAAAGAGTACCTGTCATATTCAGCCAAATAAGGAGTCTGTAAATTTTCACTTGTTTTATGGAAAGTTTCCGAAGCATCTTCTCAAATTTGCTTCTTAACATCAGAATAATTTGTATTTTACTTAATAAATTTTACAAAATCATATGACTATGTGAATAAATACCAGCTTATAGAGTCTTAATTTTAGCAGAAATGGGGTGATAGCTGCAGAGAGTGTTGAGCTCAAGGGAATGTTTGTTTAAGATGAGAGAATAACAGAATATTTGTGTGTTGATTAGAATGATCCATTAGAGGGGGAAATTTTGAGGATGTAGAATAGCTGGGCAATTATAAGAGTGATGTCCTTGTGGAGGTGACAGGGGGTGCAACTCAGGACATACATCAAGGGGTGAACAAGTCTTCCATTTTAGCAGGAGAAAAGGAAGACTATATGGCATAGGGTGTAGAGAATTGTAGATTTAGAGGTGGAAATGTAATTAAGTTCTCTTCTGATTGCTCTGTTTTCCCAGAACATCAGTTGAGAATGAAAGGGAGTGAGTGATGTTGGGTTGGAGGTTTGAGGAATGAGGAGAAGGTGTTTTGTTTACTGTCATACAGTCTACATTACCACACTATCTAGTACATGTTAGGCATAACTACACATAAAAAGTCATCACATTCTCTTTATACTCTCAAGATATCTTTTTTTTTTTGAAGTATAGTTGATTTACAATGTTTCAGGTGTATAGCAGGTGTACAATGTTTCAGGTGTACATATGTATATTCTTTTTCAGATTCTTTTCCATTTTAAGTTATTACAAAATATTGAATATAGTTCCCTGTGCTATACCGTAGGTCCTTGTTGTTTATCTATTATATATATAGTAGTTTGTATCTGTTAATCTCCAACTCTTACTTTATCCCTCTCCTTCCTTTCCCTTTTGGTAACCATAAGTTTGTTTTCTATGTCTGTGAGTCTATTTCTGTTTTGTAAACAAGTTCATTTGTATCATTTTGTTTAGATTCCACATATAAGTGATATCATATGATATTTGTCTTTCTCTGTCTCAGGATGTCTTTTGACTTTCTTCCTTCACATTCTCATACTAACTAGCCTGTTTTAGGCATACATCTTTCCTTGTCTAACTGGTCTACCATCTTTAGTTTTTCCTTCTCTAAGCTATCCCCCCACATTGAGGTATTATTATGCCTATGTTCCTCAATAAGAGAATGTTGAGTGAATAAATGAATGGACAAATGATTATACAAACATTAACACATGACAATTATAAAGACAATGGACTTCTTTACAGAGGAAAGTGAAACATAATGTAAAATGAGAGCTCTCAAGCTTGAGTTTACAGAAATCTCAAGAATGAGGGTCATATACCTTGACAGAGAGAGAGAGATAGAGTCTAAAAAGTAAAATTCTATCACTCTTGACTTTATGTCAGTAACTTTTGTTTTGTTTCCAGAAAAATAATAATAAATGATAAAAATAAGTCAACATATGTTACTCGTCTGAAAAGAAGTGCAAGTTTTAAACTTTAAGACTAAAAATGCATATTTGTTTTTTAGTAGCAAAACAAATATATGTTAATTGTAGGATACTTGAGAAATACAGAAAAGTATAAAGGATCAAATAAAACCACCACCAGAAATACTCATTAACATTATTGTTTCTTTTTTTCTAGTTATATATTTTAAATTGTGTTCATACTCTTCTTATAGTTTTGTATTCTGGCATTTTTATTCATTTATGTTCTAAACAATCTGTTATTAAATATTCTTTTAAAACATTTGTTATAATGGCTGCAGCATATTCTATCTGATAGGTATATCATAATTTAAGCATTTCTTTATTGTTGATCATTTATATTGACGTTCTTTTCAGATAAGCTAAAAATATCATGAGACAAAAGTATAGTTATGATCATTATCTTTCCATCAAATGATGATTTTATGAGTTCAGAGGAGCGGAATTCAGTGGGCAGTTATTAGCTTCTTTGTTTCCTCCATGATCTTTGTCACATCACCTTATATCTTCTATCTAAAATAAAGTTTATACCCTTCCTTCTGAAAAATAATTCCAGGGAAGCTGTCCACCTTTTTCAAAACATCTGAGCTCTGGAGCAGACATAGCTTTGCTATTCTTCCCTTTTTTTTTTTTTTTTTAAATCCTTTAAGATTACAGCAGGGACAAAATATTTCAAAGAAAAATACTTGTACAAAAGCTACACAGTCTTTTTTAGATAATGCAGCTAGATCTCCTTTGAAATTGGACTCTACTTGTAGTTTACATTTTGTTATAGCTGAATTTATTAAGATTCCATGAAGATGGAAGTAATATGAAGAGCTAAGAGTATATATCTCCTACTTTCCTGGTTTCTATTCCTATTTGCAGGTAATTTGGAAATTCCTAAATTAGAGAATAAAAAAAAACTTTATGTTACAGAGGTTCTAAATTCTCAGAACACCTGTTTTACAGGCATGCTGCTCTGTTGATGAATCACCCAAGCTTTATAAAATGATTCATCATTAATCATTATAAAAAATAGGCTTAACAATTCATAAGCTCAAAATAATACTATTTTATTAGCTCCATGTTTATTAAAACCATATTACTTTGACTAAGTGTAGAAACAAAGAATATTCAAAAAGTTTATTCCTGAAAATGGCAGACCTTTCCATTCCTTCAATGTTCTATTTAGTCATATCTATCAAAGTGACATTTATTAGCAGAGGGAAAACTTGGTAAATGGCTTTTTTTCTTTCCTAAATGGGAATAGGTCTTTTGTCCACGTTTCTGCATTGAGCATATACTTAACTCCATACAGAACTATGTATTGTACCTCAAGTATGAGAGCCTAGGTTCTTGAAATTTCCTGTCACCTGGGTATGTTTTGAAGTATTCTAAGTCTCCATTTCTAAGTCACGGATGAGAAAACTGAGGCCAGCCTGGCTCATTAGTGAGATCAAGGTCACATCTGTGCTCAGACAAAGCTTTGAGGAGAACTAAGAGCCCCTGGGTTTCCGATCTGTTGCTGAGCCAGCAAGAGACTCTGTTTTCCAGGCACAGTATATTTCAACTCTGCTCTTCCACACCTGCCTGGGGCTCTTTCTAATCAGTGTCAGACCAGGAGTTTTAACACTAATGCCCGCAGACTAGCATATGTCTTTACTTATGTGCCTTAGAAGCATGCTGTGTACAGGGGAAGCTGTATACTGGGATGAATATGTGGAGATTCATGGGCTTTGGACCCACTTTGGAGCAGCTCCACCACTTAATGGGGCAAACCACTTAACCTCTTTGAGCCTTAGTTGCCTCATATTTACAGTGGGAATGTTTCAGTTCCTCTGTCTGAGGAGTTTGTGTATTTAGTGAGTTGACTTAGGTATGACACTTAAACCATGCCTGGCACATAATAGGCACTCTATGTTTGCTCTAAAGGAATATGCATACTACTGTGCTGGCAAAGCTTTAAGATTGCAGATCCATCTTTTTTGGGGGGGTTCTGTAAATGAATTTCTGAAGGTTGTTTTGGTGTTTTCTCTTGTATCAATGGATGAAGCACTTAGTTCCAGGATTAACATGGCAGGAGTAAGACTCCTAAATGCAGTTATTTTTCTGGGACCCTAAATAACGGTGAAATTTTCAAAAATGACTTCAAAGTTACCCCAGGAAAAAAAAAAGAAAACAGTAATGGGCAGAGCTTCTTTCTCATGCTTCCATTTCATTAAGCATGAAATTAGAAATATAAGAAATGCTAAGAGAAATCACCCACTCATTTTATTGAAGCTTTCTTCCCCTCAGGATGGCATCTAATTGCTTCTTGAAGAGTTCCAATGAGTTGCTTTTAAAAATGTGACTTTATGTTTCTAAAAGCATTTTCCATATCTGTGACTGGGAAGGATCTGAGGTTACACCAAATTTATACTTGCTCTTTCGCCTAAAACATGTGCTTTGCACACAACATACATTGAAACAAATAACAGGTCCCAAATCAGAGAGAACTCGATCACTTTATCATTGCACCTTGCTGTTAGCTGCTTTGGACCCTGGGTTATTTCTCTTAAGGGAAAGAATGTTGGAGCTGCAAGACATAGGATTAATTACTTTAACCTACTTCTATTTACGAATGTACAATTCCTTTGGCTCTGTCTCCATCCCACTGCTTCTGAATAACAAAACAGCATAATTTAGGTTCACCCACTAAGGTCCTGTCCTCATTACTGCAAACTAGACCACGAACAATCCCTTTCCCACTGATGGCCTTTTCCCGGCCATTTTAGTCTCATTTCAAGACCATATTAAGACAGTTTTTCACTAATTAACAAAAGAACCTTTATTGTTATTTTGAATTTTAGACCAATAAGGGCATATCAAACTCTTCAAAGGAAAGGAACCCTAGAATATATAGCTATCGAAGATATAAATTAGTAACTACATAAAGGTGACAAGGAAAATTCCCTAGCTAAGAAGATCAGTTGTCTCTCTATCTTACATGACCTATGTTTTTACTCCCTTTGGCTAGAAAACAACTAGGATCAGCAGAATCTAGATTTTATTGTTGTCGTCAGAAAATGCTTCCCTCCCTGAAAAACTTGAGAAAGATGTGTAAGGAAATGAAATTCAAGAAAAGATGCAGGGGGGATTTCCCTGGTGGCTCAGTGGTTAAGAATCTGCCTGCCAGTGCAGGGGACACAGGTTCGATCCCTGGTCCGGGAAGGTCCCACATGCCGTGGAGCAACTAAGTCCGTGCACCACAACTACTGAGCCTGTGCTTTAGAGCCCGCGAGCCACAGCTACTGAAGCCCGCATGCCACAACTACTGAAGCCTGCGTGCCTAGAGCCCGTGCTCTGCAACAAGAGAAGCCACTGCAATGAGAAGCCTGTGCACCGCAATGAAAACCCAATACAGCCAAAAATAAATAAATAAGTAAATCAATTAATTAAAAAAAAAAAAAAAGAAAAGATGCAGGGGAAGAGTGGGGTGTGTGGTAAAGTCCCAAGGCTATACCAAAATAAAGGACGCTACTCTACCCTAAAGCATGCAATTGTTAAGTGGTAGGATTTGCGGCAAGTCCCTACTTTCCATACAAACTTTTCAGGACCTTTTGCTGAAGTCTCCAATTTCCTCAGGTGTAATTAATTTCATTTGGTTGGAGGATTGTCCCTTATTCAAATGTCAATCCCCTGGGGAATTGAGCACAAAGAACCCTTTTGTTCTTAGGGAAAGTAGGTTACTAGGCGCTTCCCTGCAGGGAGATGGGTGGAGTGTAGAAAGAAGATGGTAAGTCAGACAGAGAAAGACAAATATCATATGATACCACTTATATGTGGAACCTAAAAAAATGATACAAATGAACTTATTTACAAAACAGAAATAGACTCACAGACATAGAAAACAAATTTATGGTTACCAAAGGGGAAAGGAAGTGGGAGGGATAAATTAGGAGTTTGGGGTTACAGATATACACTACTATGTATAAAACAGGTAAGCAACAAGGACCTACTGTATAGCACAGGGAACTATATTCAGTATCTTGTAATAACCTATAAGGGGAAAGAATCTGAAAAAGAATATATATATATATATATATATATATATATATATATATATATATATATATATATACACACATATATGTATAACTGAATCACTTTGTGATACACCTGAAACATTGTAAATCAACTATACTTCAAAAAAAATCTTTAATTAAAAAAAAAAGAAAGAAGATGGAAGGACAACAAATGAAGAGGGGGTGGTAATGGAAAGGGATGAAATCGGGGCTTTGGAGGATGCTAAAAACAAACTGAGAAATTGGATGGTGAAAGATTTTTCTCCCTGCAGGCAGCAGGAGACCATGAAGAAAAGGTCGAACTTTGTAGCAGAAACCAGATGTTTCAAAAGAGCAACTGTGCTTTGTGCTCAGGTGGGAGAGCAGATTGGGGGTGGGTGTGTATGAAGGGGTGGCAAACTGACTATACAGCCTTGCGAGCTGCTTTTAAATTAAACAAGGTTAGATATGTGTGCATATATGTTGAGGTGAGTGTCGGGGTGGATCAGTGTTTCTTACAGAGAAGCTGGAGAGTTTTCCATTTCTGGAGATGTGGTTAGTGAGTACCCTAAATTCTTTTTGAGGCCAGAACATGACAATGTTGAGTTGTAGCTCTCTCTACTTTGTGCTTTGTATGCTAGTATGGGAAAGCATTACCAACTGTAACCCAGATGTTCATTGACTTGCTAACTTCCAACTGCGTAGAAACAGGGTCTCAGCGTTACAACCTGCAAATGTTACCCAGTTATTTCTGAGAGTCCCCAGAGGAATGCTTCACCTGAGCCTAAAAACCAGCTCGTCAGCTACTTTCATGAGTAGGATCTTCTGTATTCTTCCCCTCCAACTCCCATTTGTTTGTATCCACTGCCCTTAAAATATCCTGGCGGGACCTCACCACTATTATAGACCGTAATGATGAAGGGTAGCAAAATATAACACCCCAAACATGAAAAAATATAAAAAATTATTTTTCTTTCTCTACAAAGATAACGCCATTGTATACATCAAGGATCTTGTCTCTGGGTAGCAAGATTGTGTTTTGTTCCTCAGCTTCTCCTTCTGACCTACTATCTTTGTAACAGTGCCAAATCCAGGCCAAAGACCCAATGTAGATAGATCTCATTCCATCCCCTTGAACCTTCACTCTAGTCTCCCTCAGTATCTTCTCCCAAGCAAACCTTCTTCTTTCCTCATGTAGTTGCAAAACAAAAGCTCCAGCATATGTGACTGGAAACCATTCCCTGCATTTTGGTGAAGGGTAGCAGAATATGCCACCCCAAAATATGCCCCTTCAGCATACAGATTATTTTGAATTAAACATACTTAGGGAACAGCTGGCGCAAGAAGGACACTCTGGTCTTCTTTGGTCCTCCTGAAAGCAAGAGATAAATCTCCCATGTGAGGAGACTTCCCTGGTGGTCCAGTGGGTAAGACTCCGCACCCCCAATGCAGGGGGCCTGGGTTCAATCCCTGGTCAGGGAACTAGATCCCGCATGCATGCCGCAACTAAGAGTTTGCATGCCGCAACTAAAGATCCCACATGCTGCAATGAAGATCCCGCATGCCACAACTAAGAAACAAAGCAGCTGAATAAGTAAATAAATATTAGAATAAAAATAAATTAAAAAAAAAAGAAAAATCTCCCATGTGAAAGATACCCTCCCTGTACCAGGAAGATAGACACCCTTACCACTGGAGACAGGGAATTTAGGGCCTAGAAGGCTGTATAAACAAACATAGTTACTTCTTCCCCATTTGCTATCCCAAGCCCAAACCCGTTTGTCTTGTCAATTCTTCACAAATGTATTATTTCTTTGTCTAAAAGGTATAAAAGCTTTCTGCTCTGGTCACTTCTAAAAGAATATAGATAGAGGACCTATTCCAGAAAGGGGGCTATCACCATAGATAACTATAGTATGAGCTAGGTGTGGGAGGAACTTAGCAAAGTCTGCTTGTTAAAATTCCTCTTTGTGTCCCATTGTCTCTGTATGGCCCAGCAAACATTTTTTTTACCAAACATTTGCTTTTTCATCTCCATGTGAATAGCCTTCCTCCCCTTTGAAGTCCCAAACCACTCTCCCCAACATCTTCTTTTGTCTTTATCTGAAGATGATATTCAAGGTGAGGATTTTGGCCATTTTGGAGAGTTACTCAGTTCTCCTCGGTCTCTCCCATGTATACATGTTATTAAACTTTTGTTTGATTTTCTCCTGTATATCTGTCTCATGTCAATTTAATTCTTAAACCAGCCAAAAGAACTTAGAAGGGTAGATGAAAATGTCCTCCTCCCCAACAATTCTCTGAGTATATTCAGTAGTTTGGGAGGTGGTCCTTTGCTAAAGGCTAGAAGCAGGGGGTGTTATTTGTAATGTCCCTTTCAACTCTGTCAGCAGAAAATATGGATTCTCCAGATTACTGATAGGGATACTGAGACATTTTCCACTTTCCAAGTGATTTCAAGACTGACATGTCTTAAGTTGCTTTTAATGTATAGAGGAAAAACTGCACAGAAGCAGTGATTCCTGCCCACCTTGTATAATAAACAAAATAAAAGTCTCTTAAAACAAATAACCGTTAAAGGAATTCCCTACAATCACCACCGCCAAGAAAGAAAGTCGTAAGTTGCATAAAATCTGTTTTAGTGTAATCAAGTTTACATAGCCAAAGCAATTGAGTAGGAGGAATAAGCAAGATTGTTTGCACAGGTTAAATAAAAACTAATAGAGCCAGACCCCAAATGGAATGATTAAGGACAAAGAATAACTAGATGTGTGGGAGTGGAAGAAAGACTTTACAATGCTGACGCCTCAGTAAAAGTTCAGGGCAAGAGGACTGGATCCAAAATATAAAATACTAAAAAAGATAAAGTTGTGTGCACTCAACTGGAAATTAGAAAATCGAGATTTCATTGAAACCGTCTGCAGATTGGAAGAGAAGTGGTATTTCCAACTTTCAGAAAACAACAACAACAAAAATTTTTTAAGATAAAAGGGGGATCATATGGACACTCCACGAGCCTACTACTTAATTGGGAGACACATACAAGGCAAAGCATATGTTAAAGGGAACAGTTAAGGAATAATTGCTGTTGATTTAATTTTTATAACAAATCCTACTGCTGATAGGGAAACAAACTTTATTTTATATATATATTTTTATAGTTTAAGCTCATTTATTTATTTATTTATTTATTTATTTATTTATTTATGGCCGCGCGACACGACATGTGGGATCTTATTTCCCCGACCAGGGGTTGAACCCACATGCCCTGCATTGGAAGCTCAGAGTTTTAACCACTGGACCACCAGGAAAGTTCCAGGAAACAAACTTTAAAGAAACAAAATCTTGTAGGAGAAAATTCTATAAAAGCCGATTGGGAGAAATGGGCAGAATTGCCTGCCATGCCACTTAGGGAAGAAAACAACTTTACATGCAACACAAGAGACAAGGAATGCTATGCAAAAACATTTTCTATAAGTAATATAACAAAAGGAAAAAAAATACTGTTTGAATGCCAGCCAAAATGTAGTGCTGATGTGAAAAGAAAAAGGGTGAATCTGGGCTGTGGGGAGATGGCTGGCTAGTGCCCTGGAGGCTGGAACAGATTATTGTTAGCCAAGCCCTGGGACAATGTCCTAGGCCCTTTACATATAGTAGGGAGGTACTTCCTCTTCCTTTTCACAACTAACCCATGGGGCAGTGATGAAGTGACCTGCCCAAGGTCACACAGCTAGTAAGTGGCTGGAACTCAGTCCAGGTTGTTCTGACTGTAAAGCCTGTGTCCTTTCCATTAAACTGGGATCTATCTAGAAAGCACAAGATCATCCTTGCAATATATTTAGTAGAACGTGTAGTCCGCAGAAGGTTTACATTTCTCAGCTCCACAATCACAATGCTATTAAGAACAAGAGGTACTTTAGGAGAGCCTCAAATCTGTAAATAAAACATTGAAATGTAACTAATAAATTCTTATTTACATAGGAGAAAGGATAGACCTGGAAATGGGAATAAAGAAGGCAAAATATCCCATCCCCCCACACACAGTAATTTAATAGATGATGGAGATGGAATGTTCTTAATTGCTAAAACAGACAGAAGGAAAAACTGGGTTTCAATACAGGACATTACAAAGAATATCATTATAAAGAAGAGTTCTGTATTAACAAAATCATTTCTATTTCTCTTGGGCTGTTCAAGCTAATTTGCTGTGGTAATAAAGAATTGTCTGCAATAAATAATCCCATACAACAAATGCTGTTTCTACTCCTTAAATTTATATTAATTATCTTTTGTAAAGAAGGGATTATATTGTGTGTTTTCATACCGCATTTTGTGGAGCTGACGTATAGAACAAACACTAACCCTTCCATGTACCTTCCACACTTCCAATAGCCTCATAACTGGCTTCCTTGGCTCCATTCTAGACCCCCTTAATTATACCCTTCCTACTGCTGCCAGAATGAAGTTGGTAAAACACAAGCCTGACAATGACAGTTCTTTGCTTCAGAGTTGTCAATGACACCCCATTGCTGGAGCCTGCCTTCCCAGACTCATCTTCAGTTCTCCCCTTAAGCACTCTTCCAGTTAACTATACCGAATTACTGACTTCCCAAAGGGAGGAAGCTGCACTGCCTTTGTGCATGCTCTCCTCCATGTCCAGAATGTCTTTTCCCAACTTTTTAAAACCTGACAATGCCATCTTTCCATTAGCTCAAATAACATGTCCTCAGTGAAACTTTCCAGAGCCCATCAGGCAGAATTATGATTCATTTTAATATGTTTTTCTTAGTAATATTTCTGGAATCTGAATGTGTCTTATCATCAACATGGATATTTATTATGGCGGTGTTTACCCACTCCACTGAAAATCTGTTACTTGTTAGATAGTACATCTTAGAATTAAGGAACTATTACAGTTATTCCCTCATCTTTGTTACCGTAGCACTGGCATTCATTCATTTAACAAATCTTTAAGTGCCTATAAAGTACCAGACACTATGCCAGATGCTGGGAATACAATAGTGGAAAATACAGACATGGTCACTGTCCTGAGTACATTCTTGTTGTGGAGACAGACAAATAAAACGATGGGTAAACCTCAAATTAATCAACAAATAAAGTAATGGCATTGCATGATGTGTTACAAAGTAAACAAACAAGGTGCTACGAAAGTGCATCCTTTTGGAATGTGTTTATTGTTGTGGTTGTGTCAGGTGCAACCCATTTCCTTCCTTTTCTTGGGCATATCACCAGACAATATCTCCCAGTCTTGCTGCATCTAGGTGGGGCCATGTGACTAGTTCTTGCCAATGGAATGTGAGGGGAGGCCATGGGTGTCATGGCTTGGCTAAGGCTGTTAAAAACAGGTGAAACTTTTCCATATTCTCTCCCTCCCCTTGTCACCCAGCCAGAAGCAGAGGATCCAGTGGAGGGCTCTGAGGCACTAGGGATGGCAGACCACACCATGGAAGGAGCCTGGGGTCCTGAATGACTTTATAGAATGCTTCCCACTCATCACCTCATTGGACTATGTGGAGAATGAGAACTAAACCTTCATTCTTTGTAATCACTGAGATACTGGAATTCTTTGTTACAACAGCTAGACTGCCTTGACTTATAGGGTGATTGTAGCCCCTTATGGGCCCGGATCAATGTAAGGATTTGAGACAGTGTTGACTATCTCAGAAAAGCATTTATTCCCTCTTGGGAGCTGTCACAAAGAATCTTGATCCCACAATTCAGGAATTGCTCTGTAGGTAATTTAACTCTCCTTAGCATATATCCATTACTCTATCAAGGAAGTGACATTAATCTGCCAAAGCAAAAGAACTCTGACCTCTCCCAGAGCAAGCAAAGCTTAGTAGTTAGGTAAGCAAACTTTCTAAGTGTCTTTTGATCTTCTGATGTACAGTTAGCTAATTATTGCTATAGACCCTTTTTGTAGTGCCTTAATCATTCTTATAACCACTAAATGGTATATGTCAATTGGAAACTTGTAGCAAAACAAGATGAAGGATTTAACCTCTGTCTTGGTGTGATGACCCATTTGAACACACACTGCTCCAACAGGAACTAGGATGTGTAGAAAGACATTCTACCTGCCAATTAATTAAGCTCATGGTTTTCAGTAGTCTTGGTTCATGACATACAGGCTAATTTGGTCAAGCATTACCAATTATAAAGAAACATTTGCTGAGACTGGGGCAGAGATAATGTGGTTTCCTCCAAGTTGAGTCACACATGTTCTAGAAATAAAGAACCCAAAATATTGCCTCTAACCCACTTTGCCTAGGCTGGGTCATTTCTGCTGGATGATAAATGAAGAATAACAATTTCATTAAGTACCCATGTCCCTATTTGGACATGTTAAAAAAAAATGGGTGAGTTTAATGAATTTAATGAATACTGTTTAATTCAACATTTGAGAATACGAATGGGAGTGATATGGACTTAAAGTAAATAGGGAGGCCATGTGGACTTTTCCTGTGAGAGAGGCTCAAACAGCATCATAGCTTTCAAATTGTGCAATTGAAGCTGTAATATTTAGAGACTTTATTAAAAACTCTCAAATGGACATCTGTAAGTTTGATGAAAAATTGATGAATAGAGATGTGATTGTTTTTTATGCATTACTTTTCTTGGGAATAATGTGCTGCTTGGACTGCTTTGAGAATATACCAAAAGAAAGCCAAGCAATATGGTCTGACTGCAGCTGACAGGGAAAGGGCAGTTCATGGCAGCCAAGCTGGACAGGACATCCGTGGCTCTAAGCTGCAAAAGGAGTGAGCAGTGACAGATACTTCCAGACACTTGGCTACAGACATTTAGCAAGAGACCCAATTTCTAATGGGCTCAGTATACAAAGAATTATATGTCTTCTCCTGGTCATTCCAGACATCTAAATTATAGGCAGCTAACTGTGCTGAATAACAGCCTGAATGCTGAAATAAAAGACACTCGTTTGAATCCTGGCTAAATCGGTTACTACTATGTGACCATGGACATATTACTCAGCCTACCTGACCCTCATGTTCCTTATCTATGAAATGCAGATAAAAACACCTATTGGTGGGTATTAAATGACATGATATAGAAATAGCATTTGCTTAGCACAGTGAACAGCACATTTCAAGAGTTCAATAAATGGCAGGTATTAATAATACTGCCTTCCAAAATGAACTTCCTCCACTCCCCCTTCAACTCTCCACCCCATTCTCCATACTCGTGGATATACGCTTGGGTAATTTTAGTAAACAGGCTAAGTAGGAATATTGTGAAGCATATCCACAAAGTTAAGTTACAGCAATTTCATTATTTCAAAATATTTTAAATCAATGCCAGAAAGAGAAATAGACATGTTAGTAACTATGATACAATAAGATTTTGTTGATAAGTAAATTGTCTTCTTTCACAAAAGGTAAACCTGTCATCTTTGATCTCGAAAACAAAAAAATCACAATATGTGATTAAAAACCTCAGAGAATAAGTGGAATTATTTAAATTAGGTTCCATAACTCTATATTTCATAATTATGAGAAGCTGCTTATTCAAAATTATGTGTAATGGCATGATTGTGGAACTTCTTTACTAATAAGGACAAAATACTAATAAAAAAATCCATTTTTCATCAGTTCCATGGTGCTAATCATAGTAACCAATCTCAGTAGCATTATTTCATTAATACTAATAGAAAGGGGAACAAACTTTACAGTTTAGGCTTAAATTATGGGGGAGAGTTTAAAAATAACAGCTGTAAAAAACAAACTGCTCTTCTGCTTGTCACTACTGTATGGAATAGTCCAATAATTTCTCACTGGCAGGCCCTGTGTAAGGTATATTGAACATTGCTTGTGCAACACTTCAAATCCTCTGGTTTCATTTCCCACCCAGTCATACCTGGGCAACCTAGTAGGCCTTGACCAGCTTCAATGCCACTGACAGTCCTTTGTCTCTGGCCAGCCACAAATGACTCTCACTTCTGGGAACAGGGCTTCTCTGATTCCTTGCCCAGGGGTGCTCCAGGAAGGCATTTGGCATTCAAGCAGGGGCAACCTGGAAGTGAGGTGGGGAAAGTTAATACCCTGTAGGGCAACTTTTAGCCAAGGGGAAACAGAGCTGATGGTTAAACATTTTTCCCTTTCTTTTACATGGATGGTCTTGGGTTGTATTTCATGAGGCAACTTAGATGGTCCTACATGACTGAGCACTCAATGGTGGGCCACCTGATAATGCATCCTTGAATTGGTTCTCTTTTCTTTCCCTGTTTCATGCCCTCTGTCTTTCATTCCTGGTTTATCCCATAAACCAACCCTGAATGCTTGGGAGTGGGCTCCTGGGGCCATGTGTTGAAGGTTTCTGGTACTTAATGAGAAAGAATCCATGATCCATTACACCACTGAGTGTTTTCCATCCCTGATTTAGGGGTTTCAGGTTGCCATCTGAGGGACTTCTTTCTCACTGAAATCTATCAATTCATGAAAATATTAATATAAGTTTGATAACTGACAAACCCTAGCAGGTTCATCATCACAAAAACCCAAGTAGGATGTGATTTTTGAAAAATCTGTCTTGTCGAAATTGGGGTCATCTTCAGGGAGCATGTTTTGCTATAGAACTCAGATCATATTCACTACTCTGAAGGTTCCTCCAAGTTCTAGTCCAGAAAACCCCAGAAGAGTTAGAGAGTTACTAAATGAACTTTAGTATAAAGCTATGTGTGTGTGTCTAGTGATGTTTTTAAAAACCATCTCTTGAGTGAGTTATACTATTAATCTGATTTACTCATTAGAACAACTGAAAATTTAGAAGAACTATTTTACATATGATATCCTTTTTAAGTTATTTTAAAAAGTATTATTGAAGTATAGTTGATTTACAATATTCTGTTAGGTTCAGGTATATACATTTGGTATCCTTTAACACATGGAACACCCCCTAAAGCTCAGAGGAAAAATCATGAAATTCAATCAAACTTGAGTTACATCAAATTATACTCTCTTTGTCCAACTCAACCTACATCACTTGGATCAAATAGAATACAACTGGCATAACCTAGAGCCTATAGTGCTATACTTATTTTAGATATTTCCCCTAAATTATCTATATTGCAAATTAAAAATATTGGAAAGTTTGCAGTGCAGATGGGTGATGTGGCAATCCTTGAGTGAATTTTTCTTGCCCCTTAAGAACTGGGAAAAGCCGATCCAAATGTTTTCTCATATTTTTAAATTTAACTAACAATTTTAATATAAGTTCCTTGTGGGGAGGCAGTAGTCTCTTTCTGCATGAATCGTGACATGTATATGGCCTTTCTTTTTCTTCTGATGGACATGTCTACACTGCAAGAGACATAAGATCCTGGGTATTTGAAAATTAAAGAACAGCAGCAAAGGGCCACATGCTGTAGTTATAAAAGTTGCAAAAGTATCATAAACACCAGGTGTGCCATATAAATGCAGAGGTTTTTTTACTCTGTCACACTATTATCATATGGTTCCAACATCTGTTCATTCCTGTCCAGGCTTCCCACAGACAGTATTTATTAAAATCAAATACACACTAGCTCTCACTTATGTGCCTTGAGCAGGAAGTGCCACGGTGGCCTTATTATGAAGTATAAGTGAGCCAATAAAAATGGATTTTTATCAGTAAACTTACAATTATCCTTACAAGCCAATATAGTATCATCTGCCTTCGGTGTGCCTTCTACTTGCTAATTACTCCATGGTTTCTAGGAGAGTGCGGCCAGCACAAAAAATTTTACACTAATTCTAAATAATTAGAGGATGAGAAGAGAGGCCAGTTGAGCTTTGTGAAGAGTCTACAGTAGAGAAGATTATTTAATGAAATGCTGTTTTCTTATTTTCAACTAGAGGACATATTAGAAAGTATAAATCACTGTAAACAAATAAATATTTTAATGAAAGTATTAAAAAGCCTCAAAGGCCTACATTGTAAAATGATATATTAGAAGCTGCCAATACAGAGGAAGTAACACTGGTCTGGAAATCAGGTCTTATGATCTGGTTTTTAATCTACCCCTACCACTCTTCAGGTCTCAGTTTTCTCATCTGGGAAATGAGACTGGAAAATATGTACTATGTTCCCTTCTGGTTTTGATGATTTATGACTCTAATGATAAAAAATCTTCAATGATAGAAAATTCTTTTCTGTAGCCCTATGATTTCACACATTCTTCTGTTTTTTGATTAGTGTTATGGACGGCATATTTGTGTCTCCCCCCAAAATTCATGTTGAAACCCTAAGCCCCAGTAGGATGTTATTAGGAGGTGGGGCCTTTGGGAAGTAATTAAGTCATGAGGGTGGAAGCCTCAGGCTGGGATTAGTGTCCTTATAAGAGGAGGAAGAGAGCAAGCCCTTTTACTTTTGGCCATGTGAAGGCACAGCAAGAAGTCAGGGATAGTCTGAAGCACGGAAGAGGGCTCTCACCAGAACCTGACTATGCTGGCACCCTGATCTCAGACTTCCAGCCTCCAGAGCTGTAAAAACTAAAGTTCCATTGTTATAAACCGCTTATGGTACTTTGTTATAGCAGCCCGAACTAAGACAATTATTTTTCTCTAAGGTAATAGAAAAAATCCACATTGTATCTGAGTTATCATAAATACCAATGAAGTAGATTACAAATTAATAAATGTTTTGACTGAATTTTTTAAAAAATGAGTAAAAAGATTAGTGGGAAATTATGAACTATCAAGCAAATGTTGGAAGAATTGGCTGTCTACTGGAATAGGAAAATCAGAACCTCTGTCTACCTCGTATCATACACAAAAATAAATTCCAGATGGGTTAAAGACTCTAAACCATACACATGCGTGGTAGACACTGTGAAGTACTGCCCAGACGTCTCTTCAGTGAAGGACTTACTGCTCCATTTGCTGAGAGTGCTGTCAGGAGACAGTCTTCAGATGCCGGCCTCTTCAGTAATTGCTTCAGTTGTAAAGAGCTGCCTCACGCAGGGTCACACTCCTTCCCAGGGCAGCCCACATCCAGTGACTGATGAAAAAGCAGGAATATATAGGCCTGGCCATCACAGCCCAACTCAAAAAAATTTTGAAGCACCATTTGAGCACCAGAGGTACCCATGAGGTGGGTTGAGGTGGTCATTGGCTCAGCTTCTTCCTCTGACCACTTCTGCTTCCTTGCCCTCCATTTTCCACAGGTGTTGGTCCCAAGATCATTCCCTAAGAAACATCCAAAAGGCTAAACTCTGTTTCAGATTCTGCATACTGTGGAACTCAACTTGCAACAATACATTCTAAGAAAATGTAAAAGAATATTTATCTTGAAAATAATTTTGTGTGGGAAAGTCTTTCTTAAACATAACATAAAAGCTAGAAGCCATAAAGGATGGCTTTATGTAAAGATATGATGTATGTGAAAATTAAAATTTTCTTTCTGTATTATGAAAAGCATCCTAAACAAATTTAAAAGACAGGCATTGGATTTGGCAAAAAATATTTTTAATGTACATAACAGAGAAAGCATTTATATCCACAATATATAAAGAACTCCTACAAATCATTAAGAAGGCACCCCCCCGAAAAGGCTAATGTATATGAAGAAATTCAAGGAAAAGAGATGTTGCCAATAAAATAGGAAAAGATGCTCTCAGCTTTATTTGAAATCAAAGAAACCTTACTTGAAATCAAAGAAATGTAAATAAAAACAATATGCTAACTTGTAAAATGAAAAAGACTTATAATATACACAATTGGCAAGAGGGTGGGGGAAATGGGCACTTGATATATGTGGAAATGTAAGTTTTTTTGAAGGACACTTGGACAATAACCTAAAAACAATTTAAATATGCATATCTTTTGATCTAGAAATTCTCCTTTTAGGAATATATGCTACAGAAATATTAGCACATGCACACAAAAATATGCGTACAAGAATTTTTTGGAGAGAATTATTTTTATAAAAGAAGGAAATTTGAAACAAACACCCAAAAAAGGAGAGTATGTTTTAAAACATTATTGTGCACCCATACTATGAAATGCTATACAGATGATAAAGGAATGAGGTTCATCCATATGTATTAGTATAGAAGGATATTTGTGATATATTGCTAACAGAAAGAGAAGTTGCAGAAAATGCATAATACATTTATATATATATATATGTATATATTTTATAAATGCATAGGGAAAGTTCTGGAAAAAGATGCACACTAGGACAGGGGAGTTGGGAGTGGTGTTGTAGAAAGAAGACATTCACTTTTACTCTAGATACCTGTGAATTATTCAGTACTTTTATATGGAGCTTGCATTACTTTTATAATGAATGCATTTTAAAAGATAAAGAATAAAATATACTAGGTAAACAAGACTTGATGCTTTTCATTTCTTTGTAATGCTGAATTACTACTACTACTACTCTTACTACTACTACTGTTACTAGAGACAGTCATCTGGAATTTCCTTCAATCTAAATACTCCATAATGTATTCTATAGAATTCCATTTTTCTAAAAATGATCTAATTTACATTATCTAATCACACTCTATCCTGATCCTCTTTCACACAAATATCTTGAAAACCAAGTAAGTGAAGTGGGCTCCTGAATCTTGTAGAAAATAATTCATTTAAAAATACCTGGATTCAAGTCCACAGGATTCACTTCATTCCCCCAAGAGGCTACTGTCAGGGAGCAAAATTTGCCACCCCAAGATGTATCTCTTTGGCATGAAGATTAATTTAGGCTGATTGTTTTTAAGAAACAGAAGACTCAGGAATTTTTTCTTGTTACCTCCCCCTTAACTGCCTACAGGAATTTAGATAAAGGGCCTGTTCCTGGAATAGAGCTATCACCAGATATCTGCAAAGAATATAGGCTAGGTGTGGAGAGAAAAACTCAGCAAAACCTAGAGATCAGAATCCACTCTGTGTCCCATCCTTTCTGCATGGCCCAGCCAATATTTGTTTACCAGACATTTGCTTTTCCATCTCCATGTGAGTTGCCTTCCTCCCATTTGAAGTCCCAAACCACTACCCCCAGCATCTTCTTTTGTCTTTAGCTGAAGATGGTATTTAAGGTGAGGATTTTGGCCACTTTGGAGAGTTAATCAGTTTTCCTGGGTCTCTCCCATGTATACATGTTATTTAAATTTGTTTGATTTTCTCCTGTTAAACTGTCTCATGCTAACTTAATTCTTAGGCAGTCGGAGGAACTTAGAAGGGTAGAAGAAAATTTCTTCCTTCCAAGCGTAGTGATTACCTAAAAGTGAAGGAAATATCTAAAAGAGGGCAATGAGCTTTGAAAAGTGGAAAGTAGAACTTCAGAATATGAGAACATCTCCAAAATCACTTTTCTCAGAATAGTGAAGTAGAAATTTGGAAATGCCAGTTGTGAACTGAGGATGAACAAACAGTTTTGTGCTGTATGATCTAGTTTAAAGGAAGTCACTGTTGGGAGGTGAGGTTTACACCTTCATCCTTTGCTCTGTGATGCTGAGTTAAATCCTTCACCCTCCAGTAAAAATCCCTGCTCGTTTCAAGTTTTTACCCTCTGGCTATGCCACAATCAGTTCCTCTTCCTCTTCCTTACATACTGACTACTGGCTCACTATCTCACACTCGGTGAAGACTTTGCTTTCTACGCTGACCGAATTTGCTGTCATTTGGAGATTTAGGATTTGTATGGACGATCCATCCAACTTCAGTTCAGGGGTTCCCAAGTTGGCTTGCACATTAGAAATATCTGTAAAAGTTTTTTTAAAGTGCATATGCCTGAGTTCCACCTACCATATCAGAATCTCTCAGGATGGGGGCCCTACATTCTGTAACCTGTAAAACCACCACAGATGATTCTGATATACCATCAGAATTGCAGCTGTCTTGCAGCCTTGGGTTTTGTCTGCTTCTACTCCTACCTCTGCGTTCAACATCATGGCTACACTGTAGACATTTTCGTTACACTACAATTCTGTACCCAGTTCCAATGTGTGGCTTTTTCCCACACAAGCAATTCTCTGACACCAGCTGGGTGTCCTACAATTCAACTCAATTCTGACACTATCTACTCAAAGATAGCATCAGATTCCACAAATTAAGGGGTCAGTCCCACAAAACTGCCCCTCACTTCAGATGCCCATCTAAAGTCCAAGTTGTTACCTGTGCTACTGACTGACTGGCTGTCAATCTGAGGTTCCCACAACCCCCTCCGTGGGTTCAATTAATTTGCTAGAGTGGCTCACAGGACTCACAAAACCAGTTGACTCACTAGATTACTGGTTTACTTCAAAAGATATTAAAGAATACAAATCAACAGCCACATGAAGAGATACATAGGGTAAGGTCCTGAATACAGGAGCTTCTGCCCCTGTGGAGTTTGGGGCCAGCATGTAGATGCATTCTGGTTCACCAACCTGGAAGCTCTCTGAACCTCATCCTTTTGTGCTTTTATGGAGGCTTCATTACAGAGACATGATTGATTAAATCATGGACCATTGGTGATTGATTCTACCTGCAGCCCCTCTCCCCTCCCTGGAAATCAGGGGATGGGACTGAAAGTTTCAACCCTTACATTCTGGTTGGTTCCCCTGGAAATCAGCCCCTCATCTTTAGAGGATTTCCAAAGTCACCTCATTAATATCAACTCAGTTGACAAAGGGGTTTGTTATGAATAACATGATGATACTGAGCAGGACCCTGTGGGGTTCCTGGGCACAAAAGCCTTCCTGTGTCCCCCATTTCTTGATTACAGGAAACAGCCTTCATTCAGCCTCTATGACCTTCCCTGAATTCCAACAAGCGGGTTCAAACAGTTGCTAATTAGGGAAGGGAGGGGATGCAGAGACAAGGGAGGAACAGTCAAAAAAAAAAAAAAAACAATAGTACAGCCTTGGGGCAGGGGCCTGGTTTCCCCTCAAGGGATACACATAACAATATCTTTGAGCTGTTTTGCAGACACTGAAACCCCCACCAGGTGGGAGAAGTTAACTGTGTGCTGCCCACAAGCACATAGACCCCAGACAGGTTGGAACTGGAAGGTTGATGATGCTGACGACCGCTTACCTCACCACCAACCAATCAGAAGAATGTCCAGAAGCTGATCACGCCCTCTTTGAACCATGACTATAAAACTTCTCACTACCTACCACCTCCAGGTTGGGACACACAGTTTTGAGGGCATTAACCTGCTGTGACCCCTTTTACCTGGCAAAGCAATAAAGCTATTCTTTTCTACTTCACCCAAAACTCTGTCTCCAAGATTTAATTCGGTGTCAGGGTACAGAGGCCATATTCGGCTTCAAAGACACCCATTTCGGCTTTATGGCTCTGAAGGGATTTCAGGAACTGAGGACAAGAGGCCAAATATTATGACAGAAGATGCTCCCATCGCTCTTATTGCTCAGGAAATTCCAAGGGTTTGGGGAAGCTGTAAGCCAGGAATCGTGGACTAAAGACCAAAATATTTATTATACATCACAATATCACAATTAATTTAAACCACACCACGTAAGAAATCTTACACTCCAAGAATCCATTCTCTGGTTATAACCTCCAAGTTTTCCAACTCATTTGTTCCCCAAACCCATTACAGCTGCTCTCTCCTATAAGTGAGACATTCACTACCTTGACTACTGTACTCCAATTTCCTCTAGTCTATTTGCCCCTTACTGGCCTCTCCCAAGTCATATAACCTGTCCCTTCTGCTGTATCAGCCCAGCAAAAATGCAACCCTCAGGTATTCAAAATTATTCTCACTCCCTTCCTTTGCCCAATCCCATTTATTCTCCACACTGCAGCCTGAGTAACCTTTTCAAACGCAAATTTGATCATATGGTGGCCTCCCCTCCCCAACTTGCTTTACTTAAGCCTTCAAATGGCTCCCCATGATTCGTAGGATAAAGTCCTAACTCCATAACCTGCCATATAAGACTAGTTATAATTTGCACCCTGTGTACATTTCTGCTCTGCTATCTCTCCTCTTCATCCACGCTAAAATCCTTGTACTTTCACCTACACTCATCATGATGTTTCCCATTTATGAGTGTGTTCCCTCTGCCTCGGATGTCCCCAGCCCTCTCCTTGCAGGCCTAACTCCTATTTATCCTTTAAAGACTCATCCCAGGTGGCACCTCCTCCCAAATTTAGTCTTAAAGGTGACATGGCTTCAAAGACTCAAAGAGAGACTTCAAAGTCTCTCTCAGAGTCTCTCTCAGAGACTTCTGAGACTTCAAAGACTCAGAACTCTAGCAAAGTTCTTCAAGATTATATTTCCATTTTTTATTGTGGTATGAACACTTAACATGAGATCTACCCTTCTGACAAACTTTTAAGTGCACAATACAGTATTGTTAACTATAGGCATGATGTACCATAGAGCTCTAGAACTCATTCATCTTGTGTAACAAACTTTACACCTGTTGAACAGTATCTCCCCATTTCCCCCTCTCCCCAACTCCTGGAAACCACTATTCTACTCTCTGTTTCTATGAGTTTGACTATCTTAGGTACCTCGTGGAAGTGGAATGATATAGCACTTGTCTTTTTGTGACTGGCTTATTTCACTTAGCATAATGTCCTCCAGGTTCATCTGTGTTGCCACATATGGCAGGATTTCCTTCTTTTTAAAGGCTAAATGTATTCCGTTGTATATATACACCACATTTTCTTTCAATTCTCTGTGCACTTTATACAGTAAATTTGGTACCTACACTCAGGGTGATATTAAAATAGTGAGCAATAAGAACAGATGCCTAACCAGTGCATACAGGTTGTATACCAACCCTGCTTAGACCACAAAAATACCTTAATATTTAAAGACATTTTTTCCTTTCCTGTCTCCTCTTCCCTTCATCGGCTCCCCTTATCAGCAAAACTATGGGCAACTGATCTGGGGCAGAATCAGCAGCTGAAATCCTCACTGTGTACCAATACTATGTCAGTGGAAATCTCAGGGCTGAATTGTTTCCATCCTCATACATCGTTGGTAACAGGTTCCATCAGGCCCCCTCCACATTCCAGCCTGCTCTGTCCTGGTTGTCAGTGTCCTATATACAATAGTAGGTGCTGGTTTAAGTAATCATTTATTTTCCAAGAAAGATGACTGACAAGAGGAATTTCCCAGGGACACACATAAATTAAAACATAAGGTCAATATGTTATATGGTGACGAAAAGGAGATTTGTTGAATTGGAATAAAAATCTCAAATTAGGGATGTGTTTCCCTTTCTCTTTCTTTTCATATAATTCATCTCTATATAAGTCTGTCTTACCTATTAGGAATGTAGTTTTTAGAGGTTTTATTCCATATTTATCTCTCTATTCTCAATGTTTAAGATAGTACCAGGATAATCAACAAGGTCCTACTGTATAGCACAGGGAACCATATTCAATATTCTGAGATAAACCATAATGGAAAAGAATATAAAAAAAGAATGTATATATAGGTATAACTGAATCACTTTGCTGTATAGCAGAAATTCACGCATTGTAAATCAACTACACGTCAATAAAAAAAAATACACATTAAAAAAAAGATAGTACTAGGGACTTCCCTGGTTGCACAGTGGTTAAGAATCCGCCTACCAGGGGACACGGGTTCAAGCCCTGGTCCAGGAAGATCCCACATGCCGCGGAGCAACTAAGCCCGTGCGCCACAACTACTGAGGCTGTGCTCTAGAGCCTGTGAGCCACAACAACTGAGCCCACGTGCCACAATACTGAAGCCCGCATGCCTAGAGCCCGTGCTCTGCAACAAGAGAAGCCACCACAACGAGAAGCCCACACACCGCAACGAAGAGTAGCCCCTGCTCACGCAACTAGAGAAAGTCCGCGTGCAGCAATGAAGACCCAACGCAGCCAAAAATAACTAACTAAATTAATTAATTAATTTAAATTAATTAAGTGTGACCAGGAAATAAATAAATAAATAAAATATTAAAAAAAAAGAGAGAGTACCAGACATGAGTTGCTCAAGAAATGTTTGTTGAATGACTGAATGAATGAGAAGATCAATGACCCATTCTTTAGTAGAGTTTAGCAGTTATTATTTGGTAGAAGAAACCAGAAGCTGAGGAGGCTGTTAGACTCCTACTAAGAAAACTACAGCAGTTGTGGAGCAATTTAAAGTTGAGCTGAAATTCTTTAGTATTGTTATCTCAAGTGTCACAATAAGGAATTCATTCTTTTGTCCTGTGAAAACTCAGTTGTGTGATACATAGCATGTAATCCCAAACCGTCTGCATGCTGTTCAAAGAATTGTTCTGCATATAGATTGGCTTGTGTGCCCATATGTTTAAAAATTCAATTTAAAGGAACAGCTGGATTAGTCAATGAGATTGAAGCTTCTCTTCAACATTCATTTTGGTGAAAGGGGAAGTAGCCTACATTCATTTCCATGTTTAAAGAGAGACGCTGGGGGATATTTGATGCATGTCTTGCAAAGAATAAATAGAATATTAACATTTTCCTTGTTTATCATTGTTTTCTCCATTGCTTGTTCTCTGTATTGCAGATGTTGTGGCTATTTCTTGATGGTTTTCAAGCTCCAGTTCGTTAAGATTACTGCAATTGGTGCCTCTACTGAGGATTTCACTACTATCTTTTACTAGCAGGCACATAGCAAGGTGAATATGCTTCTAAATCACACTTATGCTTTCTTCAAAATTATAACAGCTGGATTATCTGATTCTGTACTGTCTCTCTTCTCAAAGAAATAAATTAACCCCCCAAATCTCTTCAGGAGCCAAGCCAAAGTCAGTGTTTCTAACGCACTTCAAAAGTTAAAATAAGGTTTTGGGTTTTTTTTCTCCTTGTTTTGTTTTAAGCAGGGTAAAAATTCTGAATTGAAAATATTGAAAAAAATATTAGATATACTCAAGCATGAAATAAAACAGTTTTATCATCCCCCATGGCTATCTTCTCACAGGCAGCGTAGGTCTCTCTCCATTGATCAGCTCCCTTTTATTGCACAGTGTTCTGGGAGGAGCAAAATAATCTCGAGTACCACAAGGGTCAAAGAAACTGTGAACTGGTGGATTAAACTTGCAAAAATGCTGCCTTGATGAAGACTGTTTGTCTTTCTTGGCTTCTGGTAAATCTCAATTTGCAAATTAAAACGGAACCTTTAAGGTCTTTCTGATATTGGCTTGAATTCAAAATGGGATCCAATTTCCAGATTCCTTTTTCTGACATTCCAACTCATTGTGCTACATACAGCTCAAAGCTGCCAGAACATGTTTTTCATTCAACCACATGAAACTCGTTTGTAAGTGTCAACTGAGCCCTTAATCCTCTTCAAATTGGTTAAATAAGTCAGTGTGGGAAGTAGTGTCATGGGAAGGAGTATCATGGACTTGGAACTAAACAGATTTAGGGGGAATTAGTTATGACATCCTCCCCTACCCCCCTACCCCCCAGCCCCCAGAGGGCAGGGCTGTTTTCTCTGACTGGTCACTCCTCTGGCATGACTGGTAGAGGGGAGGAAGAGCAAAATGTCTCCAGCCCTCTCAGCCTAGATTTCTCTAGGCAACTTAGCTCAGCCTTGGCTCGTGGGCCTGCCCATCTCTATTATTAGAACCAAAAGAAAAATTTTCTGTGTGTGAATTCTCCTCCAGAACGACTTTGCAAAAGAGAAGCAGAATAAAATAGAGCCTTGTATTGACACAAGGACAGAAGAAAGAAGGAGAAATGGGGAAAAAAGACATTTGTGCAATATTTGGTTGACATGAATCTGGATCATACTCATTGGTTTCTACTGAAAAAACAAGATCCATATGGGTTCCTGGGTTGAGAAGGGCAAATCCATGTGAATTGGAGCAGTCTTTCCCTGGAGTAAGTGCAAGAGGGGACCTTGGATTCTTGTGATACGGAATCTTCCAACTCAGGCTCAGCCAACTGTGGCCTGCCTGCTGTGGTCAAGTTTTAATAGAACACAGCAGCACTCATTCTCTCTTTTGTTTACGTATTGTTTATGGCTGCTTTTAAGTAGTTGCAACAGAGACTATCTGACTCACAAAGCCCAAGTATTTACTGTCTGGCCCTTTACAAAAAGTTTGCTGTGATGGGAAAAACACCTTTTGAGGAAAACAACTTTGTTTTTCTGAGTTGCTGCCTAGGCATTTTAGAGTATGATAACCCTACTCACATCCAGAGTCTGGACATTTAGATAAGGACTTGAGTTTAGGATGCCCGCCATAAGTTCCTGCTTTGCTTTTCCCTGGGACACCTTTTAAAATAACCACAGTTAAAGCTAAGCCCGCGAAGTTAGTGACCTCGTCCCAACCACCTTATAGGTAATAAGTACTTGCTGCCCTGCTCTCTATCTCCTACTGGCTTGTCGCCTGGGATGAAGGACTACCCTTCCCCTGGCTCACTGCGCTGCCAGCAACCCCCAACCCCGGATCTGTAAGCAATAATAAATCTTGTGATTCGATTTCCTTTGTGTGGGTGTATTGATTGAAACTGCACCTTCAATCAAAACGACCCCATGGGTTTCAGGTTCCCAAAGTGGGAGGTAAGATGCTGAGGGAGCTCCCTGCCATCCCCGTGTGGTGGCTTGTGTCTCCTCATTCAGCAGGTCACAATATGCATATTGTTCATTTAATACAACAGCTCTGGCTTCTCAACACATTTGCCAACTCTGTTCTACCCAACAGAGATCAGGAAGAAATGCAGTGGTTCAGAGAAGTGGTCAATGGATTTGATCACTTTGGGGAAACATTTAAAGTTTAGAGTATAAAGTTTAAACTGAAAATATTAGTTGCAGGATATTATTTAGAAATTGTAGCAGTCTATCACTTGTTAATTGATTTGTTAAAATTTATATTGTATTTACTGCTTACAATATAAATAATTTCTATCATGGAGATATTTTGTTGTGTTATGAAGATTTTGTCGTCACTGGAAGGGAATAGAAACAAGGGTACTATCTAAAATGCTACTAATAATTATTATCAGTCAGCAGCATTGTTTGGTCACTCACTTGGTAAAGAGCTCTGTTCCAGGTCCAGTGGGAGATGGGGAGAGCCCAAAAGAAGCAGATGTTGTAACTAAGGGTCTTACTAAATGGTCTAGTTCAGAAGGTCATTGCATATTCCTGCAGTGACTTCAGAAAATTCACAAAGTAATATAAACCCATGAGAGCACATGAATAGAGCTCAGAATCTAGGACAGAAGGACTTGCCTGTATGTCACTCATCCGGATGCTTTGACAAGACTTAGGCCTGTGGATGTGCCTGATTCCCTTGTTTTGGGAATTTCTCTAAATGTAGATTTCATACTTTGCCTTTTGAATTTCATCTTGCCGATTTTCGCCTATCATTAAGTATGTCGAGTTTATTTTGGAACTTGTATCTGGAGTTTAGTGTCGAATTGTTTCATTCTGTCATTTTATTTCCTTCCAAATATTATAAGCGTGATTTGTATGTCTTCATCAAGTCACGGTAGAGGCATAGAATCCCAGAGTTAGCTGTGACCTTAGAGGTGATCTAGGGCAAAGCTTTCTCAAACTTTAATTTCCATATGAATAACCTGAGGTGCTTATTAAAATGCAGGTCCTCATTCAGTAGGTCTTGGGTGGGTCCCAAGAAGTCTGCAGATCAGACTTTGAGAAGCACGGTGCGAGAGAATCACCTAGTGAGAATTCATTCTGCAGTTTCTCTGCAGATTTTCATCTAGCTTCCCTGTGAACACTCCTACTTTACACAAAAAACTCACATTTTAAAGCAAACTACTTCATCGTGGAGAATTTCAATGGTTAGTAAACCTTTATATTGTTGGTGTCGCAACATTTGAAGTTTTTCTGAAGCACGATAATGATTGATATTGAATTAAGACCATCAGCCGGTTCTTTCTTGTTGGCCTAAATTAAGCCCACCAGGAGACCCTGCATCATAAATTGTTGCAAAGGCTATTGTCTGAGAGAGGTGAAGCGTTATGGGAGGTTGGATTTGGAACTTCACTCAGTTGCTGGCAGACTACCTCTCTGTCCCCAATGTTCCACTTTCCTCTCTCTCCTACATTCAACACATATCACATGCACACTTTATCATATGAACATTAATAACATTTAGAGGGATTCAAGCTCCAGTATGTAGTAATGTTATCTGACTTCAGTGGTGTGCTGGTAAATGTTTAACTGCCGACTTGGGGGGAGGGGGTGTCTGTGTGTGGAACTGTGGCATTTGCTAATTTCCAGGGTATGAATTCTCCCTCCATGGGCTATTTCTACCAATAATTTAACAACCAGCTTGCAAAATTCCTGAAAATTTAACAGCCAGTAAGAATCTGCTCCAGTACAGCTCCCAGTTCCATTTGACCCCATTATAGCAAATAACAGTTAACATTTATTGAACACTTACTATGCAAGAGGCACAGTGTTAAGTATATGGCCTCTAACAAAATTAAAATGAAACCCTACTCATTTATTCAGCAAGTTACTGAATTCCTTTCATGCTAGGTGCCAGAGAAATAAAGATGCATGGGAAACAACCCTTACCCTCAAGCAGTTCATGGAGTCTAGTGGGGGAGATAGATAGAGAAACAGATAAATTACAGTGTAACATAATAAATAATAGAACAGATGGTGGTGGTAACTGATTTAGTACCTATTCTGGGCCCTACTGGGGGTACAAGAAGATGAAGGGAGCCTTTTTCTTTACCTCTTTGCAAAAGCCCATGCTGACCATGTCAAAACATCTTCTGTGGATAAATTTTATGCAGATATCTTTCAGATTTAATAGACTTGAAGAGCACATCAGTTTCTTTAAAAAGAAAAAAATTTGACATGCATGTAACATCTTCTACTTAGAACTGAGTCTGTATTATCTGTCCTATAGGCTTTAGAAAGAGAATATGGAATACAGACAAGGAACCTTTTGAGAACTGACAATTTACAGACCTCAGGAGTGCTATCCTTATTCAAATTCAATTTCATTTTAGAAAGCTTGAAGGCATCAGACTGTTACAAAGATAAAAGAGCCAAGTTTTAATCTTTTGAGTTAGTATCTTATTCAAGCTGTTGAACCTGTGAAGAGTTTTTGCAGGACTCTTATTTTAAAACTAAAGATCAAGCAAAAGAAGTAAAAAAAAAAAAAAAAAAAAGGCAATATAATGGCTACTCCTCATTTGATTATTGCTAACATAATTATAATTCATTACAACTTATTTGTTTTTATTGCTTTAAGTCCTTTATGGAAGTAGGATGGGTAGAAATAATAAAATACAGTTTTTTGTATTTTAAAATCTTCTCTGGAAGAAATCCAATCTTCTCTGCCTCAGTACTCTATTTGTTTGTCACTTTCATATTGGTTTACACAGGCCAGAATTATATTTTACCATTATGGTCAGAGTGTGAAAACAGGGTTTGGGGTGTGTCAAAAACCAGTCTTGATGTGACAGAACAGTGTGCCACGAAGCAAAGTTGTTATGCTTCTTTTCTCTTCTGTCTGCCCTATGTGGACCTAGCACGAGTGAGGTGATGATTTAGTGTAGAATTCTTGATATTTCACAAGGAACCCTTCTGAGCAAGCTTGCTTTGGCTTCTCACAGGATTATAGAAGACAGAATGAAGGATGAATCTTTGAAAGGAGAACAGTCAGGGGTATCACAATCAGTCATGACCTCACCTCCTAATTCCCTTCAAGGCCTTGGGGCACTCTGTTGAAATTTTTAAGTACCAAGGGATAGTAAGGTTTTAAATTTTACACAAAATTTAGTACACAGGAAGAAAAAGTAAATGGGAAGAACTCAATAATTATTTGAGGATCAAGTCTGTTAATTGGGTGTATATATACATATATAGTTAAATGATTACCTTTGTGTTCAGATTATATAGCTTTCCATTCTGTTTTACTGCTCTATAGGCCTTTGAAGATGAAAAAAACTCTCTTGGTTTATACTCAAAAGATTAATGTATTGGCACTTCCCTGGCTGTCCAGTGGTTAAGACTCTGCTCTTCTGATGCAGAGGACGTGGGTTCGATCCCTGATTGGGGAACTAAGATCCCACATGCCGTGCAGTGCGGCCAAAAAAAAAAAAAAAAAAAAGATGAATGTATTGGCATTTTTATGTTCCCTCCTTTTTCCCCTTGAAGAATAGTCAAATGGAGAAGCTACTATAGGCTAGGGTGACCATAAATTTTGCCATCCAAACCAGGGTGCTTTTGAGAATGAAAGGAGGTACTATTATTAATACACTATAATAATTATTCTAGGAGATCAGGAATAAACAGGGACTATATCTTAGCAAAATTGGATATATGGTCATCCTAACTGTAGGTCATTTAATCACTGTTATTCGGTTGCCATCTGGATTTCACTGAAACATCTAAAAAACATGTGAGACCATGTAATTGAAAAAATTGTCTGGGATTCATGTGGGTTCGTATCACAGAAATTAGATAGGATCAAGCAGTAGTGATTCTCTCCCTTATGACTGAAACAAGATAGTAAGAAGAAGGTACTCTGAAGCCTTCCAAAGTTAAGAGATCCTTTTCTTAGGTCATTACTTCCCTTCTAGCTCTCTTGAACTTATGTATCCACACTCCATGAGGCTCAGAAACCTCTCCTTACTTTATATTCTTATTGCAGCTGCCTGAGTGCATGATTTTTTCATATCTCACTTGGACTACAGCAAACACCTTCCAACTGATCTCCGTGCTTTCAGTCTTTCTACAAGTCAAATCCTATCTCTTTATCACAACCAGACTGATTTATGTAAAAGTTGACCATACCATGCTCTTTCTCAAAATCATTCAATGGCTCCCAGTCCCTACCATACAAGGTCAAAATCCTTTTGTAGTACATACAAGGCCCTCCATAAATTCATTCCTGTCAACTTCTTCAGCATCACTCCTTTACAATAATACATTGTTTCCATTTCTCCATACACACCCTGGTATCTTTTGCCTCACTCTTATCCATCCTTGAACTTATCTCTACTTTTAGAAAACTTGGCAAATGATTTTTTTTCAGGAGGAAGGATGGTGTTTGTATGTGGATATCTGAGTCCATCAACTTTTTGTCATTTATATTTTATTTATATACAGTAAAATTCACTCTGTTTGTTGACTATTCTATGAGTCATGTAACCACTACCACTACAATCAAGATACAGAACAGTTCCATCACTGCCTTCTCCCCTGCTCCCTCGAAAATCTCTTGTCATCTTTGTAGTCAAACCCTTATTGCCTGTCAACCACTGATCTGTTCTACATTCTTATAGTTTTGTCTTTTCTAGAATAACATGTAAATGGAATCACACAGTATATATGTATCACTCAGCATAATGAATTTGAGACACACCTATGTCATTGCAGGTATCAGAAGTTCATTCCTTTTTATTGTTGAGTAGTGTTCCATTGTATGGATATACCACAGTCTGTTATCCTCTCCCCGGGTGAGGGACATTTGGGTTGTTCCCAGTTATGGGTAATTATGAATAAAGCTGCTATGAGCATTCTAATACATTTTTTTATGTGGACATAGGTTTTCATTTCACTTGGACAGAAGCCCAGGAGTGGAATTGCTCAGTTGTACGGTAAGTGCATGTTTATAAGAAAACCGCCAAACTGTTTTCCAACATGGCTCTACTGTTTTGCATTCCCACCAGCAGCATATGAGGGTTTCAGTTCCTCCACATCCTCACCAACATTTGGTATGCCCAGGCATTTGAATGTTAGCCATTCTAATAGGTGTGGTTTTAATTTGAATTTCCATAATGACTAATTATGTCAGGCATCTTTACATATGGTTTTATGTTATCTGTATACCTTCTTTGCTGAAGTGTCCCTTCAAAGGATTTGCCTATTTCATTATTGGGATTCAGTTTTCTCATTATTAAGTTATAAGAATTCTTTATATATACTTAATATAATTCCTTCATCAGAGATACGATTTGCAAATATTTTCTCCCATTATGTGGCTTGCTTTCCATTCTTCTAACAATGTTTTGCAGAGCAAATTTTTAAAGTTTTATTAAGTTTAGTTTATGAATTTCTTTTATGCATCACACTTTTACTGTCATATCTAAAAATTATTTGCCTAACCCAAGGTGTGTCAGTTTGCTAGGCCTACCATAACAAAATATCACAGACTGTGTGGCTTAAAGAACAGAAATTTATTTTCTCACAGCTCTGGAGGCTAGAGATCCAAGATCAAAGTGTCAGCAGTCTGGGTTTCTTCTGAGGCCTCTCTGCTTGACTTACAAATGGTAACTTCTCAGTGTGTCCTCACATGGTCTTTCCTCTGTGCATACACATGTCTATATCCTAATCTCCTCTTCTTACTCTTATAAGGACATTAGTCATATTAGATTAGCATCCACTTGTATGACCGCATTTTACCTTAATTACATCTTTAAAGGCCCTATCTCCAAATATAGTCACATTCTGAGAGGCTGGGGATTAGGGCTTTGACATATGAATGCGGGAGATGGGTGGAAGGATAATTTATTTCAAAAAACAAGGTCACAAAGATTTTCTTCTATGTTTTCTGCTAAATACAAATGATTTTAATAGACGGAATTGTAAAGTTACTTGGTGAGAACAGAGACTGATTTGTTTAATGCTGTAATGCCAATGCCTAACACAGTGTTTGACATATTAAATTGCTTACCAAAAGCTTGTTGAATGAGTGAATGAATGTGAATCACATTCACTACTCTGTTCATGCTCCCTGAATCTCAGAGAATGTTTGTAGCTGTCTTGCTGAAGGACTTTTATGGTATTTATCAGATCCAAATCATTCCCTAAAAACCTATCAAGAACCATTCAAAATTGCCCCAAATGGCAATATCTACTAAAGACAAACATGAGACTACACTATGACTCAGCACTTTTATTCCCAGGTATGTATCCTACAGATTAGTACATATGTTCACCAGGAGACATGTATAAGAATGTTGACAGCAACACCCATTCATAAAAGACAAAACTGGGTGCATCTAAAATATTCAACAGTAAAATCAATAAATTCTGACATAGTCATAAAATGGAATACTATACAGCAATGACAATGAACATATTACTTATACATGCAACAGCATGAATGTGTCACAAAACCAAATATTGAGCAAGAGATGTCAGACAAAAATACATATTTTATTACTTCATTTGTATAAAAGTAAAAACAAGCAAAACTTACCTATAGTGATAGAACTCATAACAGTAGTTACCTTTAGGGAAGAAGGAATTGGGAGGGGCTATGAGGGGCTTCTGTGAAGCTGGGCATTTTCTATTTATGTATATAGGTGGTATGCACAAAAGTTCACTTTATAAAATATCATGGAACTGTGACTTATGATTTGTGCTTACTTAAAAATTACTCCACATGGACATGGTCTTGTTATTTCTATATAAACTGCAGGAAATCTTGAGAAAGTATTTTACTTTATTGAATTGAGCTTTATTGAAAAATAAAGCAAAATAGAATCTAGATTATTTTTCTATTTAAAAATATTAGCTATTACTGTTTTCCCTTCTAACTTTTCCTTACATTGCTTTCTTATCAAAATTCTTTGGCTGTGTGGAGAAAAAAGTCTGAAAAAGGAAGCAACACAAAGGGAAAGTGCTTTTTGTAGAAATCCCAAGGAAACACTAGGATGGGGGAAGGTTATATGGTCTGATCTTTTAACTGCCCAGAGTCTGGTCACAAATGACAATTCTGGTCCTTACACAAAGTTGATTTTGTCATACTAGCTGCCTTTCTTATTAGTAGTTGAGGCATTGAGCTATGTGCTTTTTCACTGTTGGTCTATTTGTAATTTGCACTTAAATTTCAATAGTGGGGAGACATTCTTTGTAAAGAGGTGCTCAGTATTATGTTTCTGAAATGTTAAAGAATGATCTTTGAATTGCTACCCACCTGGAGAGGTTGCACTTGCTTATTTATTTAGTTCATAGTACTCATAGACACAAGTGGAATCAATGACTTTTTTAAAAATATAAATTTATTTATTTATTAATTTATTTTTGGCTATGTTGGGTCTTCATTGCTGTGTGCGGGCTTCCTCTAGTTGAGGCGAGCAGGGGCTACTCTTCGTTGTGGTGCGTGGGGTTCTCATTGCAGTGGCTTCTCTTGTTGTGGAGCATGGGCTCTAGGCATGTGGGCTTCAGTAGTTGTGGCACATGGGCTCAGTAGTTGTGGCTCGCAGGCTCTAGAGCACAGGCTCAGTAGTTGCGGCACATGGGCTTTGTTGCTCCACGGCATGTGGGATCTTCCCGGACCAGGGCTCGAACCCCTGTCACCTGCATTGGCAGGTGGATTCTTAAACACTGCGCCACCAAGGAAGTTCCAGAATCAATGACTTTTGAAAACCAGAGTAGTTGTACATCAAGAGATGCCCTGTGTGTGGTGTGTGCACGTGCATGTGTATGTGTTTTGGAAAATATGAACATTAAAATTAATGTCTGTTCTAAGAGTAACTTCACTTTGATACATACATCTGGATCAGTTCAGGGAATTTGTTTTTCTAAATTAAAATCTTTTCTCAACTAGCATTCTAAATTAATACAAATTTTTACAAGAAAAGAAAATATAAAATACCACTCTCAACTTCTAAGAGAATCATCTTTTTAACCCAATTTTCTAAAATAAGATATTACATTTGTATGTAATCTTCTCTATGTATAGATCAAAAATTGGTAGAATTTCTTTATAATCTTAACCAAAGAATTCAGTCAAGTTAATATTTTTCAAAAATGCTAATAAGATGCTGAATCATGTAATTGCTTTTTGGTATACACACTTTACCAAATCATATTTTAATTGATTTTATACGATCAACTCTTTTTCATGAGATAGGGGATTTCTCCCTTCTTAATATCCATGAGATTGTGTCTGGGATAATCTAATCAAAGGTTTAGCAATTGGCTATTTCTGTGGATGTGGAAAAAAACAAACAAACATAGGCTTGACATTCTGTTCATGTGATGCCAACAAGTGAAAATGAAGAAAAAAGTCCAATTGTCAATTTGCTATCAAAATTCCTAATGACTACATTGAGCCCACAAATTCCTTTTAGATTCTTTTCAAAATAATGTTTTATTGAAGTACTTCCATTAATGACAGCAAAGTGAAGTGGTTAGGCGAAACCTTATGCAGTTAATAATTATAAAATCTAGAATACATATATTCCCAACAGTGTAAAATATTAGGTGTCCAGAAGCAGACAGAAGAAGGAGAAAAATTTACTCTTGAAAAACTGCAGTTCAAGGAGGCAGAATTACAAGTTTGTGGTTTTCTTTCCTGAGATTTCTCCCTACTACCATGTCTATGACAGCCAAAAAAAAAAAAAAAAATCAGCATTATGAGAGCAGAGAAGAGTTCAAAACTGGAAAAGCAACTGTAAATTTAAGGGGAAAGTTCTGGAAGCAAGAGAATTGCAAAATGGGTGAGACACAAAATCTGAACATAAACTCTGTGCTAATCCTGGTTTACTGCTAAACTACACATGTGTAAGAGAGATACCAGGGCATCTGGTGAGAAAACAATAAGGTTTTTCTACTCTTGAAAAACAGCTGCACTAGGTGCACTAAGAGGTTTGTGAATTTGCTGCTTCTCTTTTGTTAAAATCTGACTGTGCTCCCCAATCTGCTCAGGTGGGCAGAAAACTGAAGTGTTACTGGCTTGAGGTATCAGAGGACAGAACCCCACTATCTGTGCCCAAATCTTTGGCTGACCACCAAGATATGCAGGTGCAGGTGAAACCCCTGGAAAGCTGAGGTAAAAATAGCAGTAGCAGGAAACCTTAAGAACTGAGCAAATATATCAGGGCTACATTCCGTGGAGGAGACAGAGTTTACAGTTTCAATTCTTGCAAATTAACTTCCTTTTATAGCAATAAAATCCTCAGAATAAAACATAATCCAGAATCATCATAATGTATTATCTGCAATGTCCAATTTAAAAAATTATAGATATGTGAAGAGACAGGAAAGTGTAACTTACATTCAGGAAAAAAATGCAGTCAACAGAAAATACTTCAGAATGGGTCTACATACTGACTATAATGGACAAGGCTTCAAAGGTGTTATTACAAATGTATTCGAAGAATTAAAAGAGAAATTGCATTAATGAGTGATCAGAGTTAGAATCCCAACAACAACAACAGCAAATATATATATATATGTATACATATAATACATAAAATGGAAATTCAAAAACTCATGATAGTACTTTCTAAAAGTCTGATTCCAGCTATTCTTAAAGCAAGATACTCCTTGCAAGATACTCTAGTTACTCTAGATACTCTAGCCAATCAATTCGTTTCTTACCTTAAATTTATTTTTAAATGTGTTGCTGTCATTTGCAATAGTTAATACAAAAATAAAATCAATTTAACCAGTTTTGACATTTGTCGCAGTTGTAAATTGTCACATTTTACAGAGATGACCTAAATCATATTGACAAAATAATCTCCCCTCAAACTACCTGGCAACTATGAAGAAGATGAGGAATTTATAAGCCTGCAAGAAAAAAGCAAAGGTGGGGAACCATGGTGTCCTATAGAAACATGAATAGTTTTAGATTCATAAAAATAAAATTAGAAGTATACTAAAGAGTACATCAGTGGTATTTTACACTGTGTAGTAAAGAATTTGTCCTGCTCCAAAGAGAGGACTGACCTTTGTCTCTGGTTCCTGGGAGGTAATGTCTAAGCCCTTGAAACTTCCTGAGTAATAGGAGTGTCTTTGTTATTCATGGTGGGCCCCTCAACTACATCTGAGAGTTCATGCTAATGAGGTGACTTATAATGAGCCCCTCAGACCATGTGGTATCAGCCTGATCTCTGGGGACAGGAGGAGGTTGCTGGAAATTGAGTTCAACCACATGGGCAATCAATCAGTCAATCCTGCCTATGCAATGAAGCCCTAATAAAATCTCCAGACCCAAAGCTCACGTACACTGGGAAGGTAATACATCCTGGAGACAAGGGAGGCCTTGCATTTGGAATCCTCCATACCCTGTCCTATGAGTCTCTTCCTTTGAATCTGTGCCTCTTTTCCATAATAAACCGTAACTGTGAGTATAATAGCCTTCAGGGAGTACTGTGATTCTTTGTAGTGAATTTTCAAACTTGAGGAAGGTTTTGGGAACTCCCCTGAACTTGCAATTTGTGTCAAAAGTGAGGGCAGTCTTGGGGACGGTGTTCTCCAAATTTGTAGTGTTAAAAAACAAAATTCAACCAAGTAAATTTGAAACTCTAATTGGCTTTATGCAGCAGCTCACCTAGCAAGCAGGAGGGCACTCTGAGAAGTACAAAATGTAAGGTATTTATAGGCAGAAACTGGGCAGGATGAGAAGGCTATTAGCAAAAAAAGAATTGTTTCAGGCCATTTCATCTTCTTTTGGGGGGAAGGGAATGGCAGGGGTTTTACTATGCTAATCAGGAGGTTCCATACTGATTGGTTTAAAATTCCACTCCTGGGAGAGGCTGAAACTGCAATTAGGTTAAGTATTTAGGTGGGTCTTACAAGTGACTCCATTTGGGGTCTGTTTCTTTTCAACAGTAGTTAGACTTACTCCTTGCAGTTGGTGTCAGAAGTCTTGGTGAGACTAGGCAGTCTGAAGGACTGTGCGCTCAATCCTCAGAGTTTGGCTAATTCTGGATATATACACTTAATAATAAATGATTCTGTACAGTTAATTTAAATCTATCATTACTTACTTTCTGGACATGTGAAGGATTACCTCCCTCAGAGGTAAATTTACCATGAAACTAATGAAGCTTACGCTCCAAGACCCTCATTTGCAGGAGCAACTTCCAAATCCTGGAAGGGGCCATAGCAATGTGTTCGTTCACGTGGTCATTCCCTTCTTTTAAATTATCCTCAACAGAACCAAATCCTTGTTGCTGTAGAAGTTATGCCAAAGTAAATTCTTGAAGGATACACTTTCACTTAAGGAAATTTTGTGGTGGGTAAGGGATTATACTCCATATAGAACACATCCCAGATATTGTTTTTGGACAGCCCTAATTTTTTTTTTCAAAATCACAACTTTATTTCAAATCTTTTGAACATTGGCTTGCTTTTATAAACAATAATCAAATGAAGTTACCAAGATTTTTTGCTTATGCTCATGATGAAGATGCTTAAGGCATATTTAACAACTTTCTCAGTTTCTTTATAATGAGTTGTACAGTTAACCACATGACTTTAGTTAATATTTCCAGGTCTATTTTTAAATGCCCCTCAGAAATTAATAATTGACTGGAAAATCATGTTATACATATTTGATAAGAGAAATGAGAGGGATTTTTGCTCTCATTAAACCATCTAGGTAAGTTCTCCAAAGTTAGAATACCCAAGGTTGAAATGACATTTAATACTGAAAATGATCAGTAGTCAAAGAGAATGTGTTTAGTTTTTAACTTTCTGTTGTTTTTTTAAATTGAAACTGATTTATAAATATTTCATCTTCTTCAAATTTTTTTTTTGATGTAATAGTAAGGTGAGTTTTTATACCTACATGAGGCTTCTTTTTTTTTTTTTATTGAAGTATAATTAATTTACAATGTTGTGTTTCAGGTGTACAGCAAAGTGATTCATTTATATACGTTCTTTTTCAGATTCTGTTCCATTATAGGTTATTAAAAGATATTGAATATAGTTCCCTGTGCTATACAGTAGGTCTTTGTTGATTACCTATTTTATGTATAGTAGTGTGTATCTGTTAATCCCATACTCCTAGTTTATCCCTCCCCCTCCCCTTTCCCCTTTGGTAACTATAAATTTGTTTTCTATGTCTGTGAGTCTATTTCTGTTTTGTAAATAAGTTCATTTGTATCATTTTTTTTTTAGATTCCACACATAAGTGATATCATATGATATTTGTATTTCTCTGTCTGATTTCTCTTAACATGATAATCTCTAGTTCCATCCATGTTGCTGCCAAATGGCATTATTTCATTATTTTTTATGGCTGAGTAATATTTCATTGGATATATATACCACATCTTTATCCATTCATCTGTTTATGGACATTTATGTTGCTTCCATGTCTTGGCTATTGTAACAGTACTGCTATGAACATTGGGGTGCATATATCTTTTCAAATTAGAGTTTTCTCCAGATATATGCTCAGAAGTGGGATTGCAAGACCATATGGTAACTCTATTTTTAGTTTTTTAAGGAACCTCCATACTGTTCTCCATAGTGGCTGCACCAATTTACATTCCCACCAAAAGTATAGGAGGGTTCCTTTTAATCCACACCCTCTCCAGCATTTATTATTTGTAGACTTTTTGATGATGGCCATTCTGACTAGTGTGAGGTGATACATCATTGTACTTTTAATTTGCATTTCTCTAATAATTAGCGATATTGAGCATCTTTTCATGTGCCTGTTGGTCGTCTGTATGTCTCCTTTGGAGAAATGTCTACTTAGGTTTTCTGCCTATTTTTTGTTTGGGCTGTTTTTTTAATATTAAGCTGTATGAGCTGTTTGTATATTTTGGAAATTGACCCCTTGTTGGTAGCATCGTTTGCAAATATTTTCTCCCAGTCTGTAGGTTGTCTTTTCGTCTTGTTTATGGCTTCCTTTGTTGTGCAAAAGCTTTTCAGTTTAATTAGGTCCCATTTGTTCATTTTTATTTTTATTTCCATTACTCTGGGAGATGGATCCAAAAAATTTTGTTGCAATTTATGTTTAAGAGTGTTCTGCCTATGTTTTCCTCTAGGAGTTTTATAGTGTCCAGTCTTATATTTAGGTCTTTAATCCATTTTGAGTTTATTTTTGTAATGGTGTTAGAGAATGTTCTAATTTCATTCTTTTACATGTAGCTGTCCAGTTTTCCAAGCACCAGTTATTGAAGAGACTGTCTTTTCTCCACTGTATATTCTTGCCTCCTTTGTGATAGATTAAATGACCATTGGTGTGTGGGTTTATGTCTGGGCTTTCTATCCTAGTCCATAGATTTCTGTATCCGTTTTTGTGCCAGTAACATACTGTTTTGATTACTGTAGCTTTGTAGTATAGTCTGAAGTCAGGGAGCACGGTGCCTCCAGCTCTGTTCTTCTTTCTCAAGATTATTTTGGCTATTTTGGGTCTTTTGTGTTTCCATACAAATTTAAAATTTTTTTATGGACAGCCCTAATTTCATCTCATTTTATTCTTTGAAATAAAGTGGAATTATTTTGTTTCTATGCTTTTGTAAGACTTGCACATACATTCACAAATTGGAAAAAAATATTTTATTTTCCTACTATATGGCCTAATTTATAGTTGAAAAATATGGTCAGCTTAACACAGCTTTTTTTATAAGTAAGTAATATTCCACATAAATGATTTCTTTTTCCCCCAACAATTACAAACACACACACACACTCAAATTGTCAATTAGTAGACATGATATCCACAAGAAAGCAAAATGGATTTACAAGTACCTGATATATATATATATATATATATCTCCTATCATATGCCAAGAACTGTGTTATTTGTTATAACTGAAGTATATTTCTTTAAAAGCTACAGCTTAATTCTTTGGGAAGAAATACTTGTAAAATATATAACATAGTTATATTTCTTCTTAAATAAAAGTTATTGGACATAATTTAACTTTCAGGCTAATCAGGTTCATCAAATTAAATACCAGCAATTACACTACCCTGTACATGATACTGTGTTGCTTTCAGAACCAATTCTTGTATTTCAGCTTCTCTGGCTCAATAATAATGCTGTGGTTTTTGAGTCTCTCTCTTTGTCTCTCTGTCTCTCTTCCATCCCCCTCCCTTCCTTCCAGTGCCTACTTCAACAATGCCACCTCCACACATACTTCTGATTTATTACTCCTAAACTTTTATGACTTGAGAAATCAGTTTAGTTTGAATTCTATACAAAATAAGAATAAATGGCTCTAAGGTCCTGAGGGTGTGTGTGTGTGGGGTGGTGGTGGTGGTGGTGGGGGAAGTCCTCTGACTGAAGCAATGTTCAGTTTTGTGAGAATTTCATTATATGTAATAGGCTTCATAGAAAGATCTTTTAGTTTCTTCCTGATATTTATCAATATTTCAGATTGTTAGAGTTGCCAAATAATGATTCTTTCGATAAGAGATATATTCCTGGATTTTAAAATATCCTGTATAAGTAGACTATATGCTGTGCAGTCATATATGTTCCTCTTATTTACAGTACATGAGTAAGTCTATAAATTATCTCACACAAACCTTGGAGATTGGGTTAATATAATTGACCTCAAATGTTAAATCTTTATAAAAAGATATGTGACTAGCCATGTGTGGGTAAAGCAAGAAGTTGCCTGTGAGGACTAAAGGGTCTGGGAAGATCCAAAAGTCTAATCCAGGTGAATTAAGTACAACCTCCTGAAAGTGAGACTAAAACTGGAATTCAGTAAGTGAACCCTAATTTTATTATATCTTGTAGTTGAGAGTAGTAATTCTTAATCTGTTTTTGCTTTGGGATTTCTAAGGGATTTGCCACGCTCTCATGAGTAACAATAGTTTTGCTAGACATTCTATTGGAGAAAAAATATACCTTTCCCATATCAGAATACTTTTTGTGGCAAATCACCTGTAGAGGAAGAAAAATTATTTTCCCTTTACCCTTCTAGGTTCTTGGCTGAGACACCCTGTAATAAAAGACAGATTAACAGGAGAAAAACAAACACGTTTAATACCATGTATACCTCCTATATATATTGGAGAGACCCACAAAAACTGAGTAACTTCTGGAAATGGCCCAAATCATCACCTTAAATACCATATCCAGCTAAAGACAAAGAAGATGTTGAGGGTTGTGGGGGCCAGTTATGGAAGGCTATTAGGAAAAGCACAGTAGACAAGGGTATGGTTGTTATGCAGATTTGAGTGGTTGCCTTTTCCATTCATAAGTTCCTAGAGATTTAGTCATCTAAATAGTCTGGTACAGAGAGGGAACCACACTTTCAAGTGGAGATTTCCCTTATAAGCATAAATTTCCCTAACAAGGGCAACTTTTACTGTTTCCAGATATTCTCTTGTGTCTGCAAGCTCTCAAAAATAATCAGCCCAAAATAATCTTTATGCCTCCTTTTTCATTTGCAGCAGAAAAAACAGTGAACATCTTTGCCCCAACATTCGCAGCAAAACCCCTGAGATTCACTCTGATTACATTGGCTTCATTCACATTCCCACTCTTGAATCAAACTCTGCGGCTAGGGGGAAGGAAAGAGCTTATTGACTTCACATGTAGCTTTCCTTTCTAAATGTATGAAATTCAAATACCTGTATAGGCCAGGAAGGGAATATAAATGAAGACAATGGGCCTGATGGGACTCTAGTATATAGGAGAGTCCATGTCTCATATAAAGGGCTCAGGCCCTACTCAGATCCATGCAATGGTTGCCATGATCAGAGAAATTAGTGTTGGTAGGTATTGTGATTTTTCAAGAGAAGTTGTAAATCCAGATTTTTATGTGAAGTTCCATGATTTGTTAACATTGATATCTGATTCCAAACTTTTTTATATACAGGCATAACTCATTTTATTGCACTTTATTGCACTTTACAGTTACTGCATTTTTTACAAATTGAAGGTGTGTGACAACATTGCAAGGAGGAAGTCTATCAGCGCCATTTTTCCAACAGCATTTGCTCACTTCATGTCTATGTATCACATTTCGGTAATTCTCAAAATATTTAGAACTTTTTCATCATTATTATATTTGTTATGATGATTTGTGCCAGTGAACTTTTTTTTTTTTTTTTTTTTTTTTTTAATTTTTGGCTGTGTTGGGTCTTCGTTTCTGTGCGAGGGCTTTCTCTAGTTGCGGTGAGCGGGGCCCACTCTTCATTGCGGTGCGCGGGCCTCTCACTATCACGGCTTCTCTTGTTGCGGAGCACAGGCTCCAGACGCACAGGTTCAGTAGTTGTGGCTCACGGGCCTAGTTGCTCCGCGGCATGTGGGATTTTCCCAGACCAGGGCTCGAACCCGTGTCCCCTGCATTGGCAGGCAGATTCTCAATCACTGCGCCACCAGGGAAGCCCCTGTGCCAGTGATCTTTGATGTAACTATTATAATTGGGCATTTTTAGCAGTCAGGTATTTTTAAATTAAGGTATATATATTGCTTTTGCTATTGTACACTTAATAAACATTACCCTTATATGCACTGGGAAACCAAAAAGATCATGTGACTCACTTTATTGGGATATTTGCTTTATTGCAGTGAACTCAACCCCCAGTATCTCCGAAGTATGCTTGTACTATACTATAGGCCTATGAAAAGCATATGTAACTGAATCAAGATTATCAGGATGAAATTTATGCTCTCAAAAACAAAATGCAATGATCTGCTGACGCAAGGATTCTTGTCCATTGGAGGACTGTCTTTGTAATTGTCCATTAATCAATTGGCATTTTGGTTTTCTATTTTAGTCTCTGTGAGCTTGCTCATTGGGAATCCTTCCCTGAGGGATAGATCCTATCTTAGTGTACCAACTAAATCAAATTTCTAAGCCTACAAGAGTGAGAATTAATACCCGAGAAATAATGAAATCAATAAAGTCATTGCTCTCTTTCTGGGATCATGAAAGCGGTCAAGTAGCTCTCCCAGAATCGCCAACAGGTACCTGCACATTTCTACGTTTGTAATGCCTTTCCTTAAAAGCAAACAAACAAACAGAAAGCCGCCCAAAAAACCTGTACTATGAAAGATTCCCAACAAGTCTCCTTTTAACAATGTATTGTTTTTTATGTAGTATGTATATGGGAGGAAATACAATTTTCCCTCTACTCTTCTATGTTCCTGGTTGAAACCTCCCCACCCCCACCCCCAGCAACAAAAAGACAGATGAACAGAAGAAAAGTAAATTAAATTACATAGCACATAAGTATGTATGGGATCCCCACAAAGATATAACTCAAAAAGCTGCCAGGCAATAGAGTCTTATATATCATCCTGAGCTAAGGAAAGGGATAGGGGTCTGGGGCTTCAAAGCAGGGAAGGCAATTCACAGGAAGGTGAGAAAAGAAAATGTTTGGTAAACAAAGCTTGCCCTGCCAGGCAGATCTCTCAGGGGAAAAAGTGAGCTTCCTGCTACAGGCCCCCTTTCTAATGTAAATGTCCCTTACAAAAGAATCATTTCCACTGTTTACAGAGCTTCTCCTGTGTCTTCAGCTTTTCAAAATAGCTCAGAATAATCCTTATGCCAAAGGGGCACATTTTGGATGGCATGTTCTGTCCCTCTTCGTATGATTTGATTCACAAAAATTTATTTAACCTCAACTTCTGAAAAAGATACCAATTACATAAAACAAAGTATTCCTCTATGTTTAATTCATTTTTCCTAAGTAAAACCTGGAAATGTGTTATGTGGAAATATTTTGGTTGCGAGTGTCAGAAGCCCAGTATGAACCCAAATAAGCAAAAAAGGAGAATGTAATGGCTTATGTACTTGTGAAGTCGAAGGGGGTTTTCAGTGAGCTCCAGGCACAGCTACATCTAGGAGTTCCAACTCTCTCTCTCTCCATCCATCAATTCTGCTTGTCTTCATTCTCGTACAGCTCCCCTCCACAGAGGCACAGGCATGGCAGGATGACCCCAGACTTGCATGCAGTGATTTCAGCCAAAGCACCTTGACTAGTCTGACCTGAATCATGTGATCATCCCTGGACCAATCACTGGGGCAAGAGACATGGGGTATTCTGATTGACCAAATCTGGGTCATGAGAACACTTCTGGGTCATAAGACCACCCCAGTGGCCAGGGCAGGAGTAAAACCACATGAACTGTGTTTCCCCAGAGGAAAGGAGAGCTCTACTCCCAAGTGAAGGAGGAAAAAGTGCTGAACAGACAAAAGCAACACAGCCTTTATCTACTTCTGATAGAAACACTATTCAGCTGATGAATAAGACATTCAAATATTTTCTATATTAAACCCAAATTAAAATACAATGAAAGAGAATCTTCTATGGTAATGTGAAATTCCTTGGAAAGTACAGTGTTACTTTATTATATAAAATACATAGATGGAAGAGACCCAGCAATGATTCAGGCTATCCATCAAGTGATGTATTTTAAAGCCCTTCCTCTGCATTTCTGCTTCTCAGTCTAGTCTAGCATGAGTCTCAAATTATGCCACTTATGCCACATTTCTTAACTTAATCATTCAGTCAGGAAATTGTTGGTTGATTGAACAGCATTCTAAGCTCATGTGAGTCCACGGTAAAGTGAGCTATTGAGAAACTATAAAAGGACTGGGAGGGGAAATACAGGTGGTATATGTGAAGGTGTATGTAAAGCTGAAAAATACTTTTTTTTTAACATCTTTATTGGAGTATAATTGCTTTACAATGGTGTGTTAGTTTCTGCTTTATAACAAAGTGAATCAGCTATACATATACATATATCCCCATATCTCCTCCCTCTTGCGTCTCCCTCTCACCCTCCCTATCCCACCCCTCTAGGTGGTCACAAAGCACGGAGCTGATCTCCCTGTGCTATGTGGCTTCTTCCCACTAGCTACCTATTTTACATTTGGTAGTGTATCTAAAGTTACAAACTGCTATGTGGCTATGTCAGACCTTCAGTAAGTGGGCTCTGAAAGTCACTCAGTAGGTCAATGTCTCTGAACTGTCAGGGGACAGAAGAGGGCAGTACAGGGCATAGCTTCAATATCCAGGTTTTTTCAGGTGTCACTGATCAGTTTGAAATTTGGGGACAGCAGTTTAGCGTCACTAACGTGGTGAAGGGGAGCAGAATATGCCACCCCAAAATATATCCTTTTGGCATGAGGATTATTTTGGGCTAATTATTTTTGAGAGGCTGCAGACACAGGATAATCTCTGAAAACAGAGTAAAAGTTGCCCTTGCCTGAGGCAAATTTATATTTATAAGGGAGATCTCCATTTGTAAGGGTGTCGCCCTCTCTCTACCAGGAAGAGAAGGATGACTGTAAATTTCTAGAAACTCATATTGGAACAGGAGGGAAGGGTGCAAGGCACAACCTTTGAAAGGAAGACATAGCCATAGTACATGATGAAAACTAGTGAGAACCAACTAGGTCCAAGATGGTGGAAGATTCGACTTCCAGTAGACCTTGAGCCTCATTATATGCTCATTGTAATACATTAGCATAAGCTAAGTGACACACCCACCAGCGCCATGACAGTTTTGCGGCCAACCATGAAAGGTCAAAAAGTGGGTGGTGGCCCAATTCCTGGAAATTCCCACCCCTTCCCCAAAATAGTTGGAATAATCTTCCCACTCATTTGCCTATGAAATTATCCAGCCCATAAAAACTAACCATGCCATATTTCGAAGCATCTTGCCTCTTGCCTTCCAAGATGGCCCACACTCTGTCTGTGGAGTGTGTTTGCCTCTATAAATCCACTTCTTACCTATCACTTTGTTTCCGAATTCTTTCGCGATGAAGAAAGAACCTTAAACTTACTAGCAACAATATCAATGGACAAGGAAATGACTTAAATCTGTATAACAACCTTACCCTTGTTTACTGTGCTTCTCCTGGTCACCTCCCATAACTGGCATCTCCCTTCCCCAACTTCTTTTGTTTTTAGATGGAAATAGTATTTAAGGTGATGGCTTGGCCCAGCTCATCTCAGGGGGTTAGTTTTCTTGAGTATGTCCCATGTATACAGGAGGTATACATGTTATTAGACTTCTGTTTGTTTTTCTCTTGTAATCTGTCTTTGATTACCAGGGAGTCTCAATCAAGAACCAAAAGGGTAAATGGAAAATTATTTTTCCTCCCCTACAGAATCACTAATGTGGTAAACTGAGGTCTATTTATGGTGTTCCTCTTCCCCCAAAGAGCTCAGCACTCAGATGCTCAGTGTCTAAAATTCTAACTTTAGAATTTTTGCATTTGATTTAAGCATCTTCCTTTCTCCACAGTGCTCTTTTTTTTTAAAGAAAAATATTTATTTATTTTATTTATTTATTTGGTTGTGCTGGGTCTTATTTGAGGCTTGCCGGCTCCTTAGTTGCAGCTCACGGGCTCCTTAGTTGTGGCTCACTGGCTCCTTAGCTGTGGCATGTGAACTCTTAGTTGTGGCATACATGTGGGATCTAGTTCCCTGACTAAGGATTGAACCCCAGCCCCCTGCATTGGGAGTGCGGAGTCTTAACCACAGCGCCACCAGGGAAGTCCCCCCACAGTGCTCTTTTAAAGTAATTACCATTCCTGTTCCCAGAGGTAGCATATTATATGGTCAGACCACTCAAGATGGCTGTTCTCTTGCTCTCTGTACATCCCCTGCTCGACCAGTGCCTGCTTCACCTACACCCTACTCACATGACCGACCTTCCTACATACGTGCCCCCAGACCCAGCTCGTGATTGTCCTAATCCTAGGTCAGAACATTTCCACCTGGTTTCCCAGCAACCTCCGCCCCAGGAGTGAAGACTGCAAGACTGCTGCTGTGTCCTGCCTGCCTTCCACTGCGCACGGTGTTGCTTCAGCCGTGTAAGATCCCCCATCCATTAAACCACTGATGTCTCTATTGTTGACGCTGGGCTCTTTCTTTGGTCTTGATGTCAGGCAAGTACAGGGCTTGCAGGCCTGTGGGGTGGAGCCCAATACATATTAAGACATTCCATATATGAGTGGTATTTATTTGATCTCTTTCTCCTCTTACAAGAGGGACATTTACTTATATATTCTGAGATGTCTGGGAATCTGGAACTGGGGGTGGCACAAAAAAGCTGCTGAAGACAAATTTTACAACTGGTCGGTTTTGCCAGAGTCTGGCCCTACTTCCAATCAATTTCTCAGCTCCTCAAAGTGGAGGTCTCCCAAGCTCTAGTGCAGACTCCGCTATAATGCTTTTAAGGTGTTAGGGCCACTAGACCTGTAGGCTTTGCCCTAGTAGAGTGAGAGTCTAGGCTGTAATTTTGGAAAGGATGTGGAGGTCATGACAGCCACAGTGGCCTGGAAGTTAGGTGGGGGAGCCAGTTATGAGAGGTGACCAGGAAAAGCACAGTAAACAAGGGTTAAGTCTTGTTATGCAGATTTCAGTCAGTGCCTTCTCCATTGACAGAATTCTCTTGTGATTTAGAGCCAACTTTCTCTTCCTGGTAGAGAGAGGGAGACACCCTTACAAATGGAGGTTTCCCTCATAAATGTAATTTGCCCTCAGGAAAGGGCAAGTTCTACTCTATTTTCAGAGAATCTTCTATCTGCAGCTTCTCAAAAATAATCAGCTCAAAATAAGCCTCACGCCAAAGAGGCATATTTTGGGATGGCATATTCTGCTCCCCTTCAGAGGAGTATGCTTGAACAAAGGCACAGATACTAGAGTGATGTTCAAGCCTCTTCTGGGGAGAAGAAGATCAGAGCACATCCCTTAGGGCAGAAGTTGGACACAACATGCAGAGCAGGAATGCTTAAGCTGAGTTATATGGAATGAGAATTTGGTCAATTACATTCTCTTAAAGTCTAATTATCCCTTCTTGTTCTTACTTAACAAATTCCTCCTCCTCTTTTTAGTATATGATTCAAACATTTGTAAACTGTTATCACACCCCTGCTTAGTGATCACTTAGCAAAGCCACATTTTAAATTCCTTTTCTTCTTTTCTTGTAAATCAATCCCTTTCTTCATTGAATCTTTTTGTTCTCTCATTGCCGGATGCCTTTCTTCTTTTTTTTTTTCGTTTCTACCTCATTCTGGTATTAAAATACTCCAGTTAAATGCAGTGCTTATCTCGCAGGCTGTAGCCTCACAGTTCAGGTCTGGGGCAGATTACCTCCTTTAGTTAAATTCTCCGTTCACTTTTCCTTTCAGCTTTTCTGTATCTACAGAGCTGTTATAGGGATGGTTCCACCTTCTTCAATAATTGCTATAATATAGCCCTGGTTTTCAGACTTTATTGTGCATCAAAATCACCTGCGGGTGTTTCTTAATAATGTAATATGTTGGGTCCCAGTCTCCAGATTAAGTAGTGATTCATTAGTTACCACCCCCCTTTTTAAACAAGCACCCATAGGTGATTCGGATGCAGGTAATTCAGGGGCTACACCCTGAGAACACTATTGTACAGGCATTTGGGGAGCCAGAAACCATTCTTCATTGATCATCTAAGCCAGTGTTTCATGAAATCACAAAATGATTTCAGGTGGTGCACAGAGTATATAGACATTAAATAATACTGAGTCATAGAGTGGGGAAGTTTTCCCTTTTAAATTCTTTTTCAGTTCTGACTTTGGTGAAAGTTAGTCTTAAACATTTCTGATGTGTTCTAAACAAACTTTTTAACAAAGAAAAAGCAGGTCTCAAAGCCACAGACTCAGAAGCCTCTGCCAGGTAACAATATTTATCTAGATTTTAAGAACACTGTTTTGTTTTCATTATATTTATTTTTACTCTCACCTTCTATTTATGATAAATGATACTAGTTTCCATTTTATGTAATGATATAAACTCAGCTTTTCAAATCGATAAGTAAAAACAATTGTTAAAAGTCTAAGTACAATTGAGTAAATTTTAAAGATCTTATTGGCTTTATTCAATAGTTCATGAATTGGACAGCATCCCTTCTAGCAGATAGAAAGGAGCTCTGAGGAGCTGTACAAAATGACAGAATTTTATAGGTAGAAGGGAGTGGGAATAAGTAAGTTAATTGGGCAAAAAGTGGATTGTTTATGGCAGGGTCACTTTCCTTCAGGGGATGGCAGGTGTCTATCAGGCAGATGACCTCACTAGCGCTAACGAGGTGATTCCTGATTGACTGGTTTTCGATTCCATTTCTGGGAGAGGCCAAAACCATAATTAAGTCTTGGCGACATGGGGCTTGGCATAAGGGACTCCATTTTGGACCTGTTGTCTTGTTTTTTTTTTTTTTTTTTTTTTTTTAAGAAAGGTGAGTAACAGACTTCTGATTTTCTTTTTTATTTATTTATTTATTTATTTATTTATTTATTTATTTATTTATTTATGGCTGTGTTGGGTCTTCGTTTCTGTGCAAGGGCTTTCTCTAGTTGTGGCAAGTGGGGGCCACTCTTCATCGCGGTGCGCGGGCCTCTCACTATCGCGGCCTCTCTTGTTGTGGCGCACAGGCTCCAGATGCGCAGGCTCAGTAATTGTGGCTCACGGGCCTAGTTGCTCCGGGGCATGTGGGATCTTCCCGGACCAGGGCTCGAACCCGTGTCCCCTGCATTGGCAGGCAGATTCTCAACCACTGTGCCACCAGGGAAGCCCCCTGTTGTCTTGTTTTTAACACAATTTAAGTTAGTTCAAAGAAAAAGTTGTTAAGAAAATATTAGTAAATGTGGTATGTGTATAAAGCATAAATTGTGAAGGAATTTTTTTGGTGGTATACCGAAGTAATGAAATTTGTAAAGGTGATTCACAGAAGTCTCAAGTGTGAGAACTACCTCCTAAGCTGTATCTATGTAACATCATTAGTTTGGCCATTTTTTTTTTTTTTAACTGAGTCATCTATTGTAGTCATCAATATTTTCAAATGAAGTGCCACCCCAAAATATGCCTCTTTGGCCTAAGAATCATCTTGAGAAACTACAGACATAGGAGAAGCTCTGAAAACAAAGTTGCCCTTTTGTAAGGGAAATCTACATTTATAAATGAAATTTACATTAGAAAGAGGGCTGGTAGCAGGAAGAGAGCTTTTATCAGAGATCATTTTTTCACCTGAGAAATTTATCTACCTGGCAGTGCAACTTTTGTTTACCATACATTTTTCTCTTCTCATCGTCCCATGACTTGTCTCCCCTGCTTTAAAGTCCCAGACCCCTATTCCTTTCCTTGCCTCGGGATGGTATATAAGCCTCTATTGTCTGGCTTCCTTTTGAGCCTCATATCTTTGTGGGGCTCTGGTACTACATAGTATGTACATAATTAAAATTGTTTTTCTCCTGTTAATCTATCTTTTATTACAGGGGGTCTCAGCCAAGAACCTAGAAGGGTAGAGGGAAAAATATTTATACTCCCCTACACAAGTAAGAAATCAAATGCCAAATTGTTTGCTCTTGATAATATTTATAATTTGCCAAAAATCAGACATGTTGTTTGACCTGTACCGTTAATTTTTAATAAACCCAATCTTTTCATGGCATGTGAGTCCATGGTTCTGATATTTGAATTTCTACTTTTTCTGCATGAGGATTTGTTCCTTTCTTTCCTTTGGCTATAGTTGAGTTACTTTTATTTGCATATAACAGAGTGCTAGATATTATAGTATGAAGAAAAAAATTTAAGACATCCTCTAGAAGCTTAAAAGCCAGTTGGAGAGTCAAAAGACAAGCACGTTAACAAAAGCTAGCATTTATTGAGCACTGACTATACCAGGCTTAAAAGCTTTTCATTCATTGTCTCATTTCATCCTTACTACAACCTTCTGAGGTAGGTACTAATGACTTACATCTGTGGAGCACTTACTAGGTGCTTTACATGTGTTCTATAATACACATAATTTTCAAAATGATCCTGTGAGGTCCTGACAATCAATCGGGCCCATTTTATTGAAGGGGAAACTGAGCCACAGAGAAGTTATGCAATTTGCTCAAGGTCACACTGCCAGTAAGTGGTGGAGTAGAGGACTGGGAACCAGGCAGTTTGACTCCAAAGCCTGGACTCTTGCTGCCTTGCTATTATCCCAGTTTTACACATGAGGATACTGAGGCTTAGAAAGAAAACAGTAACCTGCCCAAGACTATGTGGCTAAGAAGTGATGGAACTGGATTTAGTTTGACTCTAGAGCCCACACTCTTAGCCCTTAAGCTACATTGTCTCATAAAACAATGGGCTACCTATTTAAAAGAACAATGTAAATGTCACATGGCAGGGTGTGGTGATGACAAGTTTAGCGGAAGAATTTGCAGATTTTTTCTTCCTTTTCAGGAAGAAAGTTTTGTTATTTGCATTGTTCCCAATTTCCTTGTTGGAATTGCTTTTATACTTTAACATTTTTTTCAGTAATAAGGGCAACTAGTTCAACACCCAGACCCTCCAGTGCTCTGGGCTACTTGTCTTGCTGCCCTGATGATATGGGTATGCTCGATTTTTTTGTGTTCCATTTGCTGTTTTATTGACGCAGTTATTGATAAAAGAAAACTCCTTGCCAAGATGCATTCTTTGACCTTAAATTGGCTTGATGGGTAGACATTACCTTTGGACAATTAACCCTCTTGGTAGCAAAAGCCTTTCCAGACCAGCCATGTTCACAGTATGTTGCTGCTAACATCTCCACTTTTCTTTAGCTTTTAAGGGTAGCAGCTTTTTGGTTTTATTTTTGCCTGAGAGGTTCCACGTTCAGTTGATATTGTCACTTTCGTCAGTTCATCAATTATGCCACTCTTCTCCAAACAAACAGATAAATATACAAACCCATCTCAAACACCTCCTAGAAAGAAGTTAGGCTCTGAGAGAGGAAGGGCACTTTGACCTGCAGAAATGCTGGGTGTGGTGGTTGTGGTGGTGCGTGTGGATATATATGTGACAGAGGAAAGTGAAAATAAGAAGTGAAAAAAACTCTTTACCTCAAGAGCAGGCAGTGGCGCAGCTTGTGCAGTCATAGCCAGGATTAAAGCTTGAGATCTTCCTGGCAAAAAGATGGAGCTGCTGAAACAGCTGGATGACTTGTAGGTGGAGCTGTCTTAGCTGGAAATCACCAAAGTGACAAGCAGTGTGGCATCCAAGCTCCCCAAGATCCTAGATGTTTGTAAATCCATTGCCCGAGTTCTCACTGTTGTTAATCAGACTCAGAAAGAGAACCTCAGGAAATTCTACAAGGGCAAGAAGTACAAGCCTCTGGATCTGCAGCCCAAGGAAACACATGCTGCATGTTCAACAAGCATGAGGAGAAGTTGAATACCAAGAAGCAGCAGCAGAAGAAACAGCTGTCCCCACTGCCAAAGTTCGTGGTCAAGGCCTGAGCATCACAGAGTCAATAAAACACAAACAAACTAGAAAAAAAAAAAGTGAAAATGAAATGGCACAGGAAACAAGGACAGAAAAACTGTTGTAGTTGTTTTGGTTGTTACAGTTCTTTTCTTTCTATATGCTATCCAATCTAGAGATTCCCTTGAAGAGGGGCTTCATGTTTCTCCATCAGTGCTATGGGAAGGAAAGGATTCAATAAATTGAACATCAAAGCAAGACAGTGCTTGTTTTCCATCCCTGAAGAGAAGGATTTAGATCCTTACTCTACTTGGAAAGAAAGTGTGTATTTCCCATTTATGTAATAGCTTATGTAAATCTTAATGGAACTTAAAGTACCAGTTGAATACTGGTGACAGTGTTCCTTTAAAAATGTTCTTGTGGAGTCACAAAGGACAGGATAATTAAAACTCCTTGCAGAGTTTTGTTCTTTGACCTCTCATTAGTTTCAGCATTATAAATTGCCATTTGTTAGCAGCCTAATTTGATTATTAGCCCTTCTGAGCTCACAGCACACATTCTTTAGAGTGGACTCTGCGTGACTCAGAATGCATGCTGTTGCTGCATACCCGAGATGAAAAATGGCGGAGCAAATTGCCTTGCTCCTGTGTGTTCATGAGTTAGTCATACTAAAGTGGTTAAGCGAAGGGGAAGCAGTCCCTTCCAACATCCACGGCTGTGAGTTTAATAAAAGAAACTCAAGGGGCAGTATGACTAGTTCATTCTGGAAGCAGCTTTGAGGTATCATGGAGGGAGGAGGAGAAAGAGGGAATTTTGGTCCCTACAGTTTTATCATTATAAAAAGATTGGTACGTCATATCACCTTTTGCCACCCTGCATAGAGAAATAAAAACTGACTTACTTCCTCAAGGTATTTCAACAAATGACTGCAGAAACTTAGAGCTGGGGACTACTAGCACACTCATTCTTTGTCTCTCTGGGTCTGTACTCTCATCTCAGCATTTTAACTAATTCCTCAATATTGCTACTAGGAGGCTTAGCAAGTATAATCAGGCTTCTCGCCAAAGCCAATGTCCATAAAACAACCTAACTTGTATTTCTTTTTAAGCGAGCAAATCAGAGAGTTGTGAGAAAACAGAAAAATACAATAATAAGAATATAGAAATGAAACACCCTTCCTCCCCATCCTTGCCAAATATAAGTAACTGAAAAAATTAGTCCCACTGGCTCCATTACACACCAGAAGATCATTTGAGGCAAACATAAAATCTTCAACTGTCTTGAGTTTGAGATCATGAAAGAAGATTAACTGAAGTCAGAATTAAAGTTTGAAAAATGTAGGAGAACACATACATAACAACAACAACAACAAAATACAGTAGATTCTCTCTTAGTGAACTTCTGCTTAATCATCTTGCTGGATTAATTGACAGTGAGACCCAGGACCAATAAACATGGTACACTAAGTGCTTATAGGTAGTAGTGTGGTTAGAAGTAATGTGACTAGAAGAGTCTAGTTTGCCCAGATATTTCTGCTTCAACAGTTTGAGTTGTGTGCTTACTGAAAATTAGTTGAGTTTGTTCCAAATCTATTTATGCCAGTTGTACATAATAATGCAATTATGTGATTTAATTAAATATTATGTAAACTGATGAAATATGAATGCAAAGCGAGTTGTTGCTTCAATGAAATCTAGGCTGAATGCCTTTGTAAGTCTCAGTAAATGCAGGGTGCTAAAAAAATCTGTCAAATTAGGCACGGGTAAGAAAAAAGTAAAAGATGGGGGAAATTATAATAATTAAGAAGATTCTACATTCATATTGCTTCACATATTTTGTTTTTTACTTTATTTTATGGATAATTTCAAACATATCTAAAATTAGAGAGTCTAGTATAATTAAACAGGATATTCTCATCACCCAGCTTCAACAATTATCCATACATGTCCAATCTTGTTTTAGCTATACCCACCCACTCCTTCGCTACAATTATTTTGAAGCAAATCACAGATATCAGATCACTTCCTCTCATAGGTCTTTTTTAGTTCTCATTCCACTTTAAAGGAATCCAAACTGGAAATTATGGATGTGGCTTGCGTAAGCAAGATAGTGCAAAAGTACAAAAGTCAAACCATACTTAAGAAAAAGGCTGGAGGGTAGAAAAAAATTGTGGAATCCATGTACTGGGCCCTAGAAGGGAGAAGCTATCCACTTATCATCCTGTTATCAAAAAAAAAAAAAAATATTTGGAAGGTATGGCCAAGGTGGTGGAGTAGGAAGACCCTGAGCACGACTCCTCCCAAGGGCACACCAAAATTACAACTATTTACAGAACAACTATTTATGAGAAGACTAGCAGAAAAGATAAAATGAAAGATAAAAAGAAGGAACCACAGCAAGATGGGTAGGAGGGGCAGAGATGGGGAATAGTCAAGACTCACATCCCAGGAGGAGGCAACCCACAAATGGGAGGATAATCACAATTGCAGAGGTTCTCCCCGAGGAGTGAGGGATCTGAGCCACACATCAATCTTCCAAGCCCAGGGGACGTGCACTGGGAAGATGAGCTTGCAGAACATGTAGCTTTGAAGACCAGTGAGGCTTATGTACGCGAGAGGTGGAGGGCTATAGGAAACAGAGACTCTGCTCTTAAAGTGCACACACAAAATCTCACACATTCCAAGACCCAGCACAGAGGCAGTAACTTGAAAGGAGCCTGGTCAGACCCACTTGCTAATCTTGGAGAGCCTCCTGGAGAGGCAGGAGGAAATTAGGACTCTCCTTGAGGACATAGATGCTGGTGGAAACCATTTTTTGGGAGCTCGTTCTATTACAAGGACACTAGTGCTGGCAAACACCATTTTGGAGTATCATTTTAGCCTATTAGTGTCCAAGGCCTACTCATCCACCAGCAGGCTGGCACCAGCCCTGGGACCCTCTGGGCCAGGCAGCCAGCCTGGGACCTCCTGGGATGAGAAGCCACCCTGGGACCTGGCTCTGCCCACCAGCAGGTCAGCACCAGCCCCAGGACACCCCAACCCCTGTGGGCAGCCAGCCTGGGACCTCCTGGGATGAGAAGCCACCCTGGGACCTGGCTCTGCCCACCAGCAGTCCAGCACCAGCCCCAGGACACCCCAACCCCTGCAGCCAGCCATGCTGGGACCCAGCCCCCCACCAGCAGGTTGGTAGCCATCGCATAAAGAAGGGCCTAGCAGCCAGCTGGGCCAGGGGCCAGCCATGCCTACCAGTGCATCCATAGTAGTCAGCCCTGCTGCAACAGAAGGGCCCGTGCAGCCCACAAAAGGGAACCGCTAGAGCATATAACTCAGGTGACCAGGGGGTAATATGCTGTTGGGCCCCATAGAATGTCTCCTACATAAGGCTGTTTCTCCAAAATCAGGAAATGTAACTGACCTACTTAATATTTTAAAATAAACACAGAGAATTAGGCAAAATGAGAAGACAGAGGAATATGTTCCAAAAGAAGGAATAAGACAAAACCCCAGAAGAAGGAATAAGTCAAAACCCCAGAAGAAGAACTAAGCAAAATGGAGAATAACAATCTACCTCATAAAGAGTTCAAGGTAATGATCATAAAGATGCTCAATGAATTTGGGAGAAGAATGGATGAACACAGTGAGAAGTTTAACAAAGAGTTCGGAAATATAAAGAAGAACCAAGTAAAGCTGAACAATACAATAACTGAAGTAAAAAAGTATACTAGAAGAGATCAACAGTAGGTTAGATCAGCGGTCCCCAACATTTTTGGCACCAGGGACCAGTTTTGTGGAACACAATTTTTCCATGGACATAGGGGTGATGGTTCAGGCGGTAATGCGAGCAATGGGGAGCGATGGGGAGTGGCAGATGAAGCTTCACTCGCTCACCCGCCGCTCAGCTCCTGCTGTGTGGCTGGGTTCCTAACAGGCCGTGGACCAGTACTGGTCTGTGGCCCGGGGGTTGGGGACCCCTGGGTTAGATGATACAGAGGAACAGATCAGCAAACTGAAAGATACAGTAGTGGAAATCACCCAAGCTGAACAGAAAAAAGGATTTTAAAAAGTGAAGACATTACCAATTCTGTTACCAATTCCAGGTTGGTAACAGAAGATAATGACTTCTGGGACAACATCAAGTGTACTAACATTCGCATTATAGTGATATCAGAAGGCAAGAGAGAGAGGTAGGGGCAGAGAACTTATTTGAAAAGATAATAGCTAAAAAATTCCCTAACCTGGGAAAGGAAAGAGACATCCAGTTCAAGGAAACACAGAGCTCCAAACTAGACGAGCCCAAAGAGGTTCACATCAAGACACATAATTAAAATGGCAAAAATTAAAGAGAGAATCTTAAAAGCAGAAAGAGAAAAGCAACTAGTTATGTACAAGGGAACTCTCAGCTGTCTTTTCAGCAAAAATAAATAAGCTACAAGGATATACTGTACAACGCAAGGAATACAGCCAATATCTATATTTACTATAAATGGAGTATAACCTTTAAAAATTATGAATCACTATATTGTACACCTGTAACTCATATAATATTGTACAGCAACTATACTTCAATTAAAAAATAAAATAGATAAATAAAAAACAAAACAAATGAACAAACATAACAAAACAGAAACAGAGTCATAGATATGGAGAAGAAATAAGTGTTTGCCAGAAGGGAGGGTGGTAGGAGGATGAGTGAAGTAGGTGAAGGAGCTTGAGATACAAACTTCCAATAATAAAATAAATAATTCATGAGGATGTAATATACAGCATAGGGAATATGGTCAATAATACGTCAGTAACTTTATGGTGACAGATGGTAACTAGACTTTTGCAATGGTCATTTTGTAATGTATAAAAATATCAAATCACTATGTTGTACACCTGAAACTAATATATTATTGTAATTATACATTTTTTTCAATTATACTTCAATAAAATATTTTTCATATAAAATATTTGAGGTACAACATATTTTAATGATTGTTTCAGTCACTTAGAAAATGAGCAGATAATAGACCTGAATGGCTGCTTTAGCTAAATTGTGCCATATGAAAGCAGAGGAAACGAGCTGAGAGAGAGAGAGGAGGCAGAAGGGCAGAGATGAGAGAGGCTTTTTGAGACAGTGTGAACAATGGTTTCTGATTTAACAAGTAAATTTCCGGTTCCTAGGTTCCTGACTGGGCTTTGTTGGATGCCCTGGGATTTCCATGAGATTGTTTGTTGCAGTCTTTTATTAAATTCCATTCTATTTAAGCTGCCTGAATACCTCCTGTTCTTTGAAGCCAACAATTACTGACTGAGAAACAGGATAGCCTCTGATATAGAGGGTGTAAGTTGAGAATCAAAAGGCACAAACAAGAAACTCTTCATAGTTTAAACCAAATATAGCATTAGGCTAGGTTCTTATGGCAAGCCCCTATGTGTGTGTGTATATGTGTGTTGCACTTATGTGTATGTATGTGTGCCTTTAATATCCACTAATACTCATGCTATTTATGCAGCACCCAGGGCTGTTCCAGCTTAGGAGACTTAATTCACATATAATCTTATACAGCAAGAAGGAATTATCTAGGGGTAAACCCAGGCCTATGGAACAAGACAAGTTTACCTTATTTTCTTCATGTTTTTACTGCTATGCTCCTCCATTGTTTAAAAGTTGCTTATGAGCCTGAAAAAGAACATTTTCTATTTTAATTCTATTTCATTCTCCATGAACCAATTCCAGGTTGGTAACAGAAGATAATGCTTGCCCAAACACTCATATTCAACTATTGTATATATATTCAACACCTACTACATGTCAAGCACTTTTGCATACTGATCTTAACTCTTTCTGTGAACTGTGTTTTATACACGAAAAAACTAAAACTCAGAAAAGTTATCTGGTCCAAAGTTGTATGGCTAGTGAGTGGCAGAATGAGGTACTCTTTCTATGGCAAGAAAGGGTGTTTCTTGCCATAGAAAGGCTGTTTCTCTTCCAACCTTTAGTGCAGTAGCATTTGAGTATGAAAGCAGAATGGAATACATAGCTTAAAATAAGGCTACAGGTGATGAATACCCGTATTCCATGATGAAGAAATAACTAGTAGTGTTACAGATGAAATTCCTTTAATTTAGCACTCTGTTAATTCATCATGTGGGCTATTAAAGGGAAATATTTCTACTGAGCAAAATATGCTTTATTCAAGACAGAAGGGGGGTAATCACAGTCCTATGCTCAAATTGTAAGAACATATTGGTCCACATGGCTTCAATTTGGGTTTAAGTCAGAGGTAAATTTGAATCACCTCTGATCTGACCTTAGCCTCTTTTGTATTTATCACTATTACCTACAATATCCACTCTGCTTTCCTCATGAAATGCCCCGAGTGAAAATGTCAGGGAGTATTTTGTATTTTGAATAAGAATTAGGAAGTCTCCAGTGGAGGAAAATCTGGAAGGGTATTCAGGAAAGCTGGTTGGAACATTTTGTTAACAGCAAATGTAGATCCAGCACTGGTCAGGTAGTTCTTGGCTTTTCTATACAGCTTCCTAGAGGAAATCACTTCCCTTCCCTGGGTCTAAACAACCTTGTCTAAATTATCTCTATAAATCTTTTCTAACTTGATAATTTTGCTTTCCATGAAATACATTTTCCAAAAGCAATAGCTCACTGAAGGAGAATTATCTTATTCTTTTTCCTTTTAGAAAGTCACTTAATTGGATGGGAATGCATTTCCTAGAAGCTGCTGAATCTCATATTTGGTGGATACCAGCCTAGTTTGTACTGACATCTTATGTGGCTTCCCCTAGACATGACACAATCTGACATGACTCGTCTATACAGCTCATCTGGCCCAGAGGTTAAACGTGTTCATTTGCTTATTATTGGGACCCTACGTACACATCTGCCAACACTTCTAGCACTTGGGAAAAAAAAAAAAAGAATTGCAGAGAGGCTTGGCATTTCACCTTTATGTTCGTTCTTGGCAGGATTGTTGTTTTCCCTTGCAATTTCATGAGCATTGCAGGGTCTCTATTGAATGACTAAAATGTATTTGTTGTTGGAGTATGGCAGAGAACTATCATTCTCCTTTTAAAAACCTTTGGGGAATAGTCTGTTCAATTTCTAACACTGCCACTCGTTCAAAAATATTAAATGCGTTTAAAACAGAGAACAATTCTTTGTCACAAAATGAAGGTAACTTCTAGAAAATTCCACGTGGCTAACTTCTAGTTTCCTTTAAGAAATATAGAGCCAACCCCCTCTTAACTCTACCTTAGTCATCCAGTACAGGGCTTCCCTACAAATCCATTCACTGTAGCTTTGCTAAGTCTAATTACTCTGTCTTCATAAATCTACATTCAGTGTTAATGACAGAACTGAAGATGAGGTTGTGGCAAGTCAGTCAGACATTTTTTCTCTAACTTTTATATACTAATGGTTCCTTTTCTGAGTCCTGGGAAGTGTTAAACCAATACGATTGATTATCAATGGTATCTCCATTCCCAGGGATAACACTTTTGGTTTCTGTGACTTTCAAATTATGTTTCTAAGCATGAAGCATTTTCCCTCTCTGGTTTTACACGAGTTGCCTTTTCTCACACCAGTTTTTCTTGCATAAACCCTGATGTACCGTCCATGCTCTTTCATCTTGTCTAACAGTACATATTCTATTATTTATTACATGACATCAGAAGACTATATATGGTTAAACTGAGTGCTACTCATATTCTGGAAAAAGCATTCATCTCTCTAACTTGTTGCTGAAGCAGCACTACCAACGCAAACGTTCTGACTTCATTCAGGTATTGTTTACTTGCCTTGAACAGTTTCCTTAGACATTTCTTTGCTGTCATTTTTCTTTTTTTCTTACAAGATAAAACAGCTAATAAATAATGTTTTATTGTGTACTGCTCTGGCCACCGCCTCCCCTCATTTTTTAAGATGAGAGTTTTGAATCAGGAGCATGCTGGTTTATTTGCCATATATATATATATTTTTAATATATATTTTATATATATATATATTTTTTTCAATTGTTACTAAGAGATTGCAACCTACGAATCCTGTATGGGAAGGTGACATTTGGGACATGTGCTATAGGTTACATTTCTGATATTTTGATTCACATGTTTTTTTCAGTTATTGAGAACTTTCATACGTTTTGAAAGGGTCAGAAAGTCATCTGTGACTTCAAAAGTATTCCAGTCTTTTCCAGCTTATATCACATTTTAGACAATAGTAGAAATAGTGGAGGAAATCACAGAGTAAAGGAATACCCTATTTCTGTCATCTAGGAGTTTATGGAAAAAAAACACATATTTTTTGTGAAGAGTTTATAAAGCATAGACTATCAAGAACTATCAAGAATATACAGAGTATATTAGAAGCACTATATATTAGAAAAAAATTAGAAATTTATCTTGAGGAGGCAGGTTGCCCTTCAAACACCTATAATAACACAGCTTATTAGAAAGAACCAAGGCTTTACATACTCGCTATTGAGTAGTCACTGACCAGTTGTTGGACTGAATTGACCAGTTATTTCCACCTCTACAGTTTGACTGACACCTGGTTCTTCTACTGAGTTAAGATGAGCACCTCTGTATGTTATTTCTTACACCAGAGGAGTTACCACGCTGTGCCCTGCTCCCAATTTTTTCAATTTTTGCTATAAGCAAAATACAATGTTCATTAATCACTGCAGTGCAGGCAAAGCCTTCAAAGTGACTGAATGGAATCAGTGGAAACGCATTGCTGGGACACAAAATTGCATGAAACAAAATGTTTGGGATTTTTGTATTCTTCCCAAGTGAAATGACCTCAGCATTAAAGTACAAACTTGGGCACGAACCAAGCTTCCTCCATAGCACATCCCTTGTTGTAACTCAGATATGAAGTCCCTTGACCCCTGATCGCTGCATTATGATGGCAAGCAATTTTCTACCACTCCCCAGTGTGTATGAAACAATTTGCTCACCTCCAGTGCCAGAGCTGATTCATTGGCTTCTATAGACCCTGGAGCCCCTTGGCAGGAGCAGTTCGGACAACACTTCAATAGGAAGTGTAAGAATTAAATGTTCGGCTCAGCTATGTGGGTGGTTCAGGGAGTGGAACTCAGATGTCTACCTTTTTCTTTTCCTTGTGTACTTGTTTGGTGATAGTCTCTGGTCTGAATCCATCATTCTGATCTATCAGATCAGAAGGGTGTGCAAACTCTAAGTATATCCCAGATCTCATAGTGGGTGGGGAAGGTATTAATATATGTGCACATACTCCAGATTCTTCCCACAGACCATGAAATTGTCATTGTGGATGTGGATGTTTCTTTTATAGAGCTTTTTCTCCATGTGTGGCTGCAGTATCCTTTCTAAACCATTCTGACCTCAACTTTCAGTCAAACTGATTAGCTATTGTCTGCCCAGTGACAGGAACAGATTTTTCCATGTCTCAGGAGCTCAGTTAATTAGTTCTGCCCAAAGTTACAATGGATGTGGTTCTATAAAGAACTGCAAGCTTCTTGGCTTTAAGACATTTGTCTTTTATTTGAATCATGATCTGTATCTGTTACGTGATCATAACTCTACCTGTTATTGGTTATGTATCACAACAAATATAATTTTAGCAGTGGTCCCAGTTGAGCCTAACTGCCATTCATATACACCCGAGTGCATCTAATTAGCTGATAGGAATAATCCACAGGGTCCATTTAAATGGGTTTTGTCACTTGGGGAGAAGAGGCCTAGGAGAAGGAAGAGAGGAGGTGTGGAAAGAGTGAGATGAGGAGGAGGTGAGGAAATGGCAGGGAGAGTCTTGTAAGTGGTCACTTGGTTGGCAAAGATGTGATGGAGGAGAAGGCGTGGGGAGGCTGGCCCAGTGTCTGTCCCCTGATCTATTCCCAAAGACTTCTGAGCTTTTTGAATAGAGGCATTGCAGGCACAAGCAGAAAGACCTGTATTTACAAAGGACTTGTGAGGCACGTGATGTGGAATGTCATGGTCAGGTTGCAGGTAGCCATAAGGAGTCAGTAAGCAATAGGACACAGAAGTATTTAACTGTGGTATAGTGAGAATTTAATGAATAGTAATGGTTAGACCCTTGAGTGCTGACGTGGGCCCTCTCCCAGCTAAAATCATCTAACAGGCAGCAAGTTCATGGTATTTGACTCCTCTAACATTGCAGATCTCTATTTCTGCATAGGATGCATTCACCACTGATTTTCTTGTGCTTCTGGTGTATATTCCTTCCAATCCTGTTTGCTGGTTTGGTAAAAACACAGAGTGAAAGTAACTTTGAATGAAGTCTAAGTCATCATTGTCTCCAATCTTTAATGGCCCAGCCATTGTGGTCAGGTGACCAAATATGATGCAAAATGGAGGAAAAGGATATCCTATATGGACATACTGTGGCCTCAGCTCAATGAGCATTTGAGGAAATTATTGCATCTCTTTGACACCTCTAGAGTATACAGCTTCAGGAGCAGCAAAAGAATGTGGGATGGACACGGAGGGCACTGTGGCAAGCAGCAACTAGGTCATGATAAGACGCCACCCTCCAGTGGCTGTATGGCAACCTGAATTAATGAGATAAATGAAAGTGTTCAGAAAAGAGAATATGAGAGGACTCTGTAAGTTCACAGGGATACCCCTAAGCATGCCCATAAATAGCTTGTTAAGGCTTGATGTGCAGGACAGGTAGATACTCATATCTCCTTCATTATCCATTAGTTAAATTACTGTTATTGTTGCCCTTCCATTCTTCCTGAAATAACAATCCCTTATATTTATGTAATCTTTGCAGTTTATAAGTGTTTTCACATGCTTTCACTCATTTAATGCTGAGAGCAACCCTGTGACATAGCAAGGTATTATGATCATTACACAGATAAAGAAATCTATGATCTAGAGATTTGATAACATTTTCCCAAAGTATCATCTCTAGAGAGCTGATGAACTAGGCATAGAACTTAAGCCTTCTGTAGTAGGCAGAATGATGCCCCTATCCCCCAAAGATGTCCATGTTCCAATCCCTGAAACCTGTGAATAAATTAACGTCCATGTCAAACGAGACTTTGCAGATGTGAAAACGATTAAGTATGTTGATATGGGGAGGTTATTCTGGATTATCCAATCTAAACATGTGAATTTTTAAACTCAGAGAACCTTTCCCAGCTAAGGTCGGAAAGATACGTGATAGGGACTTCCCTAGTGGTGCAGTGGTTAAGAATCCGCCTGCCAATGCAGCGGACACGGGCCCGAGCCCTGGTCGGGGGAGATCCCACATGCTGTGGAGCAACTAAGCCCGTGCACCACAACTACTGAGGCTGCGCCCTAAAGTCCGCGAGCCACAACTACTGAAGCCCACGCGCCACACCTACTGAAGCCCATGCGCCTAGAGCCCGTGCTCCGCAACAAGAGAAGCCACCACAGTGATAAGCCTGCGCACCACAACGAAGAGTAACCCCTGCTCGCCACAACTAGAGGAAGCCCGCGCGCAGCAACGAAGACCCAATGCAGCCAAAAATAAATAAATTTATTTAAAAATAAAGGAAAGAGACGTGATAATGGAAGAAGGGTCAGAGAAAGATTTGACATTGCTGGCTTTGAAGATGGAGGACAGCACAAGAAGTCAAGGAATGCAGGTGGCTTTTAGAATGTAGAAAAGACAAGGAAATGGATTCTCCATATATTAGTTTCCTATCTGCTTTAACAAATTACCACAAACTTAATGCTTAAAGCAACACAAATTTATTATCATACAATTCTGAAAGCCAGAAGTCCAAAATAGGACTTACAGGCTAAAATCAAGGTGTTAGCAGTGCTGCATTCTTTCTGGAGGCTTTAGGAGAAGATCTATTTCCTTGTCTTTTCAAGCTACTAGAGACAGCAGAGGAGAGATCAAGATAGTGGAGTAAGAGGATGTAGAGGTTACCTCCCCCATGGACGCATCAAATATACATCTACACGTGGAACAATTCTTACAGAAAACTGAATGGAAACTGGCAGAAGGACTCCTGTACAACCAAAGCTGTAAGAAAGATACACATGTGCTCCGGTAGGAAGGAAGAAAAGTGATCGGGTCAGGATCTGTGTCCCTGGGAGGGGACTCAGAGGAAAAGGAAGATTATACAGGTGGATGCCCACACTGGGGAGTCAGTGGTGTAAACCATAGATTAGACACCTCAGTCCTGGGGTCCTATGAGGAGGAGACAAGCCCCCTTATTGGAGGAGCACTGGGACAGACAGAGGGGCTGTGGGAAGCCTGGACTCTTCTGGTTAGGAACATGCACACACTGGCTGGGCCCCTCGGCAGGGGAGAGAGAGGTCTGCTCTAGCAGCTGCTGGGTTTCCTGCAAATGCCTAGCAGCTCGCCCTAGCCCAAGCTGAACAAACGCTCTGGCCCTGCTCACTCCATACCATAGCACAGCACTGGATCTGGGGTGGCCATGACCAAGGAAAAGATTCAACTGTGGGATGCAGAGGTGACCCAGTCCCAGGATAGAGCCTGGGTATGGTGGCGGTGACCATTGTTGGCACTTTCTCAAACAGTGCCTTAGAAGCCACCCAGGTCTCTGATGGTGGCCACTCCACCACAGCTCACCTCCTGACACATGCTGAGAGTCCAAGCAGGCCTCTGCCAGCCCTGTGGATCTGCCCAGAGCCTGGGGGCAATGATCAGCTGTGAGGGATAAAGGAGACTTGCACCAGAGGCGGTATCTGAGCAGAGACACAGGCGCTTACAAGGCAGCACATTGGACCTCTGTGTGCATGGGTCCCACTTGCTTCAGCACTCCCCTTCTCTGGGGCAAGGGTCCCAGAGCAGGAGAGGGAAAAACACACACTTAAAGGGAGTAGAGGCAGCTTGGGCTGACTGTCAGGGGTTCTGCTTCAGCAACTTGGAGTCAGACCCTGACCCTGATAGGGTGGTGATGGCCACTGAGCAGAGGGAAAGTCTTGCTTCACACCTGGCTCCAGTTCTAGCATCTCCATCTCCAGCCCTACCCCTACCAAGGTGATAGCTGCCATCACATCCTGAAGATGTGACTTGCATCCACGTCAAATCTAGCTCTGCCACAAAAGGCATTGGACACACAGTCTGCATAGGGATGCTCCCATATAGGAACACCCTTTCAAGACCACAGTAGGTAACTGTTGCACCTAAACTCATAGAGGCAGAGGAAAATAAGCAAAACGAAAAGGCAGAGGAATTACTCTCAATTGAAAGATCAAGAGAAAAACCCTGAAAAATACATAATGAAACAAAAATAAATAATTTACCAGACAAAAATTCAAAATATTGGTGATAAAAATGTTAACTGCATTCAGAAAAAGAATTGATGTAAACAGTGAACATTTTTAACAAGGAACTAGAAAATATAAAAAGACCCAATCAGAAATGAATAATTCAAGAGCTAAAATAAAAAACACACTAGAAGGAATGAATAGCAGACTAAGAGATACAGAAGAACAGATAAGTGACCTGGAAGGTAGAATAATGGAAATCACCCAATCAGAACAGCAAAAAGAAAAACAAATTTAAAAAAATGAAAACAATTTAAGAGCTCTCTGGGATAACATTAAGCATACCAGCAACATTTGTATTATAGGGGTCCTAGAAGGAGAAGAGAGATAGAAGGGGATCAAAAATGTATTTGAGGAAACTATGACTGAAAAGTTCTCAAACCTGAAGAAGGAAACAGATGTCCAGGTACAGGAAGCACAGAGGGTCCCAAAGAGATGAACTCAGACCCACACCAAGACATATCATAATTAAAATGGCAAAAGGTAAAGATAGAATTCTAAAGGCAGCAAGAGAAAAACAAAGAGTCATACATAGTGGAACCCCCATAAGGCTATCATCTGACTTCACTGCAGAAACTTTGCAGGCCAGAAGGGTGTGGCATGATATATTCAAAGTCCTGAAAGGGAATACCATGCAACCTAGGACACTCTACCCAGCAACATTATCATTTAGAATTGAAGGAGAGATAAAGAACTTCTCAGAGAGCAAAAACATTGATAAAGGAAATTGCAGATGAGGCAAAGAAATGGAAAGATATCCCATGTCCATGGATTGGAAGAATCAATACTGTTAAAATGTCTATACTACCTAAAAAAATCTACAGATTTAATGCAGTCCCTATCAAAATACTCATGATGTTTTTTTGCATAACTAGAACAAATAATCCTAAAATTCATATGGAACCACAAAAGACCCTAAATTGCCAAAGCAATCTTGAGAATAAAGAACAAAGCAGGAGGTATTATCCTCCCAGAGTTCAGACTATACTACAAAGCTGCAGTAATGAAAACAGTATGTTACTGGCACAAAAACAGACACATAGATCAATGGAACAGAATAGAGAGCCCAGAAATAAAACTATGCACCTATAGTCAATTAATGTACAACAAAGGAGGCAAGAATATACAATGGAGAAAATACAGTCTCTTCAATAAGTGGTGCTGGGAAAACAGGACAGCTACACGTAAAACAATGAGATCAGAACATTTCCTCATACCATATACAAAAATAAGCTCAAAATGGATTAAAGACCTAAACATGAGACCTGAAACCATAAAACTCCTAGAAGAGAACATAGGGAGAACAATCTTTGACATAAATTGTAGCAATATTTTTTTGGATTTGTCTCCTAAGGCAAAAGAAATAAAAGGAAAAATAAACAAATGGGACCCAATTAAACTTAAAATAAACAAATGGGACCCAATTAAACTTAAAAGCTTTTGCACGGCAAAGGTAACCACTGACAAAATGAAAAGGCAACCTACTGAATGGGCGAAAGTATTTGCAAATGATATGACTGACAAGGGATTAATATCCAAAATATATAAACAGCTCATACAACTCAACATCAAAAAAACAAACAACCCAATCAAAAAAATGGGCAAAAAACCTGAATAGAGAAGGTTTTTCCCAAGAAGACATACAGATGGCTAACATGGAAAGATGAAAAGATGCTCAACATCACTAATTATTAGAGAAATGCAAGCCAAAACCACAATGAGATATCACCTCACCTGTCAGAATGACTATCATCGAAATGTCTACAAATAACAAGTGTTAGAGAGAATGTGGAGAAAAGGGAACACTTATGCACTGTTGGTGGGAGTGTAAATTGGTGCAGTCACTATGGAAAACAGTATGGAGGTTCCTCAAAAAACCAAAAATAGAACTACCATATGATCTAGCAATTCCACTCCTGGACATATATCCAGAAAAAACAAAAACACTAATTTGAAAAGCTACATGCACCCCAATGTTCACTGCAGCATTATTTACAATAACCAAGACATGGAAACAACCAAAGTGTCCAGTAACAGATGAATGGATGAAAGAAGATGTGGCATATAAATACAATGAAATATTCCTCAGTCATAAAAAATGATGAAATTCTGCCATTTGCTGCCACATGAATGGACCTAGAGAATATTATGCTTAGTGAAATAAGTCAGACAGAGAAAGGTAAATAGTGTATGATATCACTTATATGTGGAATCTAAAACATAATACAAATGAATGTTTATAGCAAAACCAAACAGACTCACAGATACAGAAAACAAACCAGTGGTTCCCAGTGTGAAGGGGGAGGGGCAAGACAGGGGTATGGGATTAAGAGACATAAACTACTATGTATAAAATAGATAAACAACAGAATATATTGTATAGCACAGGGAATTGTAGCCATTATCTTGTAGTGACATTTAATGGAATATAATCTGTAAAAATTCTGAATCACTATACTGTACACCTGAAATTAATATATTGTAAATCAATTATAATTCATCTTTAAAGTGCTTCACTCCAACCTCTGCTTCTGTCATCATATCTCTTTCTCTCTCTCCCTTTCTCTCTTTCTCTCTCTCTCTCTCACTCTCTCTGCCTCTCTCTTTCTCTAAAGTTTGCTCCCGTGTTAAGGATATTTGTGGTTATACTGGGCCCACCCAGATAGTCCAGTATAATCTTCAGAAAGGATTTTGGTCCTGCTGACACCTTGATTTTAGCCCAGTGATACCCATGTCAGACTTCTGACCTATACAACTGTATGATAGTACATTTGTATTGTTCAAGCCACGAAGTTTATGGTAATTTGTTACAGCAGTAGTAGAAAACTAATACACCTTCCAATTCTCACACCAGGGAGTTAAAGTATCATTTACCAACTTTGGTGCATTTTGAGGTGTATTACTTTGGTATCTACTAATTTGTTCAGGCTGAACGTTGAGCTTTCTGAATCCAGCAGTTTTCCTCCTAGTAAAAATCTTAGACAGCACATGTGTTATCATTTTGAATTTATATCACATTACACATGCTCACGAATTTTTACTTATATATCATGCGTATCTTTAGTCCCATTTTGCAGATGACTGGACTGAAGCACTGATGTTAGGAATTAGAAATACAATACTCATTTCCCCAGCTTGCTACTTAATATTCTGAGTCATCCTTTCCTCTGCTATAAAACTCTATAGGTACAACTAAAGAAAACAAAGATTTTGACAGAGAAAATTACCTAAGAGAGTGAAGATTTGAAAAAAAATATAGGGAGACTATAAGTGCAAAGTGCTGTGTATGTCCTATGTTTACCAACTACATTTCACTTTCTCTTTGGTAGTTAATCCTGCTTGTTTCATGAATGGCATAAAATGTGAAGAGAAGATGAAGAATTAGAGAAAATTATGATTTTAATGTGAACAAGACTCAGATAAAATGGTAGGTTTTTATGTTTGGGTATCAGATGCATTTATACAAGCATTGATTTACAAGTCAGTTGTGCCACAAATTTACAAGTCCCAAAAGAGCTAGTCAGCAATCTTGAAGCTGTCACCCTATCTTGCCACATCCCTGGAATAAAGATTCAACAGTCACAGTCTAACTGACGAAATTGTTGCTGCTGAAGACAGAATACAATTCAGTTCCTACTCTCTCATAGGAAGATTGGTACAGCAGAGCTAACAGGAAGGAAGAAAGTGCAATTGTCAGTAAGTGATAGGTCTCAAAGGTACACAAGAAAGATTTGGGGTATAAAAAAAAATTGTTTCCTGTGTTGTCACTCTCTGGACCAACACAATGATTACTTGGAAGATTCCACAAGAAGCAAAACGGCCATAGTATGCACAAGCTAGTGAATTCATTGCAACTGATTGTCTAGGATTTACTACTCTTGAAAGCAGCTTGTCAGATTCCTTTTAGGAATATATAACTCCTGTAGACAAGCTCCACCCTAGAGGATGGTCAGATTAAACAGAAAGACAAGTATATGAGCAAGTCCAACACTTACTACCAGCTTCACACAATCCCTCATGACAAGGCCAACTTGCAGGTGTACTTTCAGAAAGTCTGTGCGCTCCTGAACCTATCAGGATATCCTTATCCCCATTGTATAGATGGGAAAGCTGAAGTTAGACAGTTACACCTATGTGACTAGTTAAGTGACAAAGCTGGGACTTGAACCCAGGACTTCTTGGGTCCCACTCCACTGCTCCATTTGCTGTTCTATGGGAAAGTTTTAATAAAGCTTGACCAGTGGTGACTTTAACTGCGGGAAAAAAGTTTAATGACCTGATATACAAATAGATTTTTGAGTGTATGTGCAGGAGTATAATGCTGTGCTTCACATCCTTCTACTGAGTAGGAATTTTTTTCCCTTAGCTTTAAAAGTTGCTTCTAAGTGGGTTGTTATGTGTTCAGTGCTTCACATGTTTCACATTATCATCCTTTTCACTGAAAATAAAACAAACGTACTTGAGTAAAAAGTATTTCCCAGTAAATTAATTTCCCGGGCAAGAAAATTTTAAAAGAAATAAATACTATTTATCATTTGAAATTAGGATGAATATAAGCAACAGTCAATTTTTTAAATTGAAAAAAATTTAGTTTGAAGTAATGTCAAGATTACAGAAAAGTTAGAAGGCCAGTATAGAAAACTTCTGATTGCCCTTTACCCAGATTCACTCATCGCTAATATTTAATATTTTGCCACATTTGTTTTACTATTCTCTCTCTGTCTGTCCTCTTTGTCTGTATCTCTGTGTGTCTCTTTTTCTCTCTCTATATATATTTACTGATTTATACATTTATATAAACATTTTAAGATAAACTATTTGAGAATATGCTCATAAGCTTTAACTATTCTTTGTATCTTTCCCAAAAAGAAGAAATTCTCTTACATAAGCACAATGCAGCTATCAAATTCAGGAAATTTAAAGAATGCAGTTCAGTTTTTTATAGAACGTACTTCAATTTAAGTTTCTCTACTGTTTCCTCATAATTAGATTCAAGTCAGACCTCCCTACATACTACAACAACAGTGTTGAGTCCATATCAGGGAAGCACATACAGAAGCACACATTGTCTGTCTGTCCTTCACTGATGAGGTTAATTTTGATCGCTGGTCAACATATCATCTGTTTTATTCACTGTACAGTTACTACTTTCCCCTTGCAACTAATAAAGAAATTGTGGCGAGACATTTTAAAAGCATGCAAATATTGTTTGCCGTCCATTCCCCTACCTTGCATTTAGCATAAATTGCTGGTTGTTGCCTGAACTGATCTTTACTATGATGGTTACAAAATGGTGCTTTTCTAAATCCACCCGTCCCTCCATACTTGTTAGTTGACATTCTGCTTCTCTCTCTGTCTTTCTCTGTCTTTCTGTCTCTCTCTCTCTTTCTATTTGTTATCACTATTGTCAAATGACAAAACTAAAACAATTTAGTAATGAGTTTGCTGTCTTTTATTCTAGGGAAAACAATCCATGGATTGGGCGAGTACGGTGCCTAACAAGCAGTGGAGCAGTCTTTCTGAAGGATTTTGGGAAAGAGTGAGTGTATAGAGCACTAGAAGAGGCAATGCGAAAATGGCATGATTGGCTAGAAGTTAGGGATTTCCTTATAAGGCAGGCAGGTCCTATTCTAGCTAAATATTTAAGCTAGCTAAAGCTGAGTTGGAGGACTGTGACTGGTGTTAAGTTTCCTTGACAGGTGGTTCCTGTAAGTGCAGGCTGACCAAGGTTTAGATTTGTGATGTGGGCCAGGCCACTGGGGCAGCCTCCATTTTGTGGGTCCTGATATATCAATTAACTTTATAGCTATGGACTCATGGATACCTGTTTTATTCAATGGATTATTATCCATTACCTTTTAAATTTTGATGCTCAAATAGTGCCATATTTACTCAGTGGGAGGGATACCTCCAATCCTAATCTCATCTTTCCTTATTCCTTATTTATATCTTCTTTCTTCCACAATGAGAACCCTGACTCACAATGTCCACACATTAAACAAATATACTAAGAAGAGTTCCAGGCAGATTTTGATTCCACATTTCAGGTATGGGTATTCTCACAAGCACTCTGAAAATGGTTGGAAGAAAAGACTGGGGTCTAAATCATTATTTAGGTTAGGACAATATCAGGCCTCTCATCTCTCCTTTATTAAAGTGGCAGGCTTATTAGGAATGTAGTCACCAATGTGCCAGTCCTTTAATAAATAAAATTTGCATTGTACAGTTAAAAATCTGTTAAGAGGGTATAATATTAAGTGTCTTACCACAATAAAATAAAAAAAATTTTTAAAAACCTTATATGACAAAGAAACTTTGGGAAACATTGTACCTCTTAAGCACCATTTGGATGTCCATGTACTGAACATACATGGATTTTATTAGGAAGAGCCAGAAAAGATTGATGTTTGAAAAATGAAAAAAGACAAAGAAAACCTATTCCAAATTCAAATACTCAAAGGAGGTCAAGAGCACTCTAGAACAGCCAAAGTTGGGACAGTAATGTCACCCCCAAAAGAAAAAAGTTTATTAAAAACTCTGGGCTTTCCCCTTTAAATGCAAAATATTGCAATAAATGAATGCAAAATAAAACAACAAAATAAAACAAACAAGTAAACAAACAAAAACCCCAGTGGGCTCCACTACCAGAAGAATGCTCCAGTTTTGCATGAAAATTCAGAAGGGTTTCAGAATCCTTGAAACTACCTATATAGTCCTATAGGACATCTCAGATCATATTCCTTTGGACTACTGGTTGTATAGAATGCAAAACTTAACAAGTTTCATGATCTCCTTTCTGGGTCAGGATTCTTATATGTTCTTAGTACTATTGAATCATGTTTTTATGATGAAAAGACCTTGGAGTGTATTTATCCCACTCTTCTTCCTACAGGTGTATAAACTGAAGTCTACAGAGAGGAAATGATTTGTCCAAGAGCAGAAACACTATGGGGGATAGAGCTTGGAGGGTTCTCGCAGAAGGGAATTCAAGCACAGGGTGGACAGTTGGACTGAATTATTTTATGTTCTGTTTCTACCCTGGAATTCTATGAGTCTGCTTTCTGATTGCCAGTACAGTGATCCTTTTACTCTTCCCTCAAAGGTCATTAGGTTGGGGGCATAAGAAGGGAATCAGGGAGAGTAGCTCTACCTTTTCTATTTTATATATTGATCTTCTAGGAAAGATTTTTCTGGAAGAAAGGGGTTTGGGAACCATAACACGATTCAGTTGTAATATCAGCCAGGACTATATTATAGTCAGAAATGCTTGCAATATGCCGGTACATCTTTCAAAACATTGAAGTATCTTTGCAGCTAGGAAACTTGATGAGGGCCAGAACTTGGCTGGGAATGCTTGTCAACTTTTGGCAGCCTTGTCACTGCCGGCCTTGTATGCCTTTCCCTATGGCCAACCAATTCTGGTCAGACATCCCACTAATGTTTCTAATCATTTCTGAAATTCTTCTGAGCAATACAGCCTATTACCCTTTCTTACAATGGTGTGTAGAGCTGTGACATGAATTGTTTTTAGGAGAAAACCATGCAAGCACTTCTTCAACAAGATGGAGTACAGCTAGGGGTCTACTTTCAGGTATGACACCAACTCTCAGACTACGTGATAGCTGTTTTTCAACAATTCAACTAGCATTAATTACTACTGTGAGTCTTTATTCAAAATAGTCTTTCCATTATTACAAATCAGAATGGCAGTAAGTGTGCACAATTAGGAGTTCAAAGAATAGCTGCTAGGATGTCTTCTGCACGTATTACCCACTCTCTGCTTTTCAAGTGTACAGATGTTCCAGATGATGACATGTGATACTGAAGATATATTAGCTTATAGAATGTAACATACAAAGGTTTACTAGTAAGTACCTCCCCTCCCCCTCCAAGTGCCATCATGGCAAGGATCTTTGTGGCCTCTACTAATTACCTTACTTCCTTCCATAAATATTTTTTTAATGTCTATGTGTGTCAGACCCTATGTTAGACAACTGGGGAAACAGTGATGAACAAGACCTAGAGACTCCTTCATCTTTTAGTGTTTAGAGTGTATTGGGATATACATATATGAACAGGTAAAATACAAATGTGCTAAGATAGGGAAAGAATTAAGAAATAAGGGGGGCCTAATCCAGTTAGAGAAATCTTGGAAGTGACATTTTAAGTTGAAATCTGAAGGATAAAGAGTTAAACAGGTGAGGGAGGACTTGGAGAGAATGTTTTCTGAGACAGGAAGAGCATAGGAAAATGCCCGGGGGAGAGAAAAACAGCATGAGAAAAACAGCATATAATGGGACTACAGTAGTATAATTTAGAGTGTAAGTTCATGAGAGGTAAGAAATGTGGCTAGATTGTAAATCAGTTCCCCTGAGGGCAGCAACCTTGTCTATTTTGTTCAAAATAACATTGCCATTATCTACTATTGTTCCTGTCACATAGTAAAAATTCAAAAATTATTGTTGAATAATAACAATAACAGCAACAAAAAGAAAAACAGCAGCCATTTATTTAATTATGAGACAGAAAACATTCTAAAGTGTTTATTCATGTGCAATTTAATTAAATTCTCACAACATTATGAGGCATTTATTATTATTATTTTACTATTACTATTATTATTGTTCTCATTTCACAGATAAGGAAACAGAAGCTCAGTGAGGTTAACCCAGTAGCCCAAGTTTACCTAGCTAGTGATTGTCAGATCCAAGGTTTGAACCCAGACCATCTCAGACCCCCCTGATTCTAAGTGTCAAGAGTCTGTATTAGAGTTTTGAATTTCCCCTAATACAACAGGCAACCACTGAAAGGTCTAACGTTTTGAAATTTACCAAGATAACTCTGGCAGTAATGTGAAGAATGGATCTAAATGGGAGAAGACTAGAGGTAAAGAGACAAGTTATGAAGTCATTGTGATAATTCATGCAACTGATGATGGTGGCTTGGACTATGGTGTTGGCAGTGAAGATGGAGAGAAATAGCCCGATGCCAGAGGGAGAAGGGAGGGGGGTGGGAGGGAGGGAGGGAGGGAGAGAGAGAGAGAGAGACAGATAGAGAGAGAGAGGAAGAGAGGCAGAATTGATAGGCCTTGGTGATTGATTGAGTGGAGGTGTCAATGAGGGAGACAAAGAAATCAAGGAAGACTTTCAGGTGTCTGATCATTACAGAACTGTGATTGGGTATTCGGAGGTGCAACTCACTGAAACAGAGAACAGGAGGAGGAGGTGGGAGATGAGAAGATGGCAATTACTTTTTGGCATGATGAGTGTGAGCTCTTTGGGGGGAGGGTATTCAAGTGGACATACCCAACTGACTTTTTAGTTGACTTACCTCATGCTTTGAGAAGAGATCAAGGATGGAGACAGAGATGCGAGAGATACCACCATATAGCTGGCATTTGCAGGTAACAGGGGCAGTTGTAACCGTGTTATAAAACTGTGTACATTGACATAAGCAGAAAATCTAAGACAAAGCCCAATGAACACCAACATCTAATTGACACATACAGGAAGAAGAGCCTGTAAAAAAGATTGGGAAGGTGCAGACTGAGGAGTAGGAGGAAACCCAGAAGACGAATGTAAGGGGAGCTGAGGGAAAAGAATTTCTCCAGAAGAAGGAAATGGTCAACAGTGTCAAATACTGCTGAGACACGGGGACCAAAAAATCTTCCACTATGTTTTGCAACATGGAGGTCTTGGAAGATCAGTTCCACTGTGAAGGGGTATGTGGGGTTTAGGAGGGAGGTAAAAGTCATATTTTAGTATGTTACAGGGTAAATTACAGGTAAGGAAATGAAATAAAAGTCACAGAAGCAAATGTTAGTTGTTACCATGGAAACAAGATCCAAAAACACTGGGGGATTTGGGGTGAAAAGAGAAATCGGAAGTCCTAGGATGATTGTTAATTAGTTTTATAGAATGGACTTAGGGGTAGATGGCATAAAGATGTAGCAAGAGGTAGTATAAAGATGGGGGGAAGAAGGCCAAGAAGTTGCAGGGAATCTCAACATACATGCGGTTCATTGATTAAATTGGATTCAGACCAAAAATCAATCAGTGGATACTCAATGCTCTGAAAGAATCTTGCCGTTCTAATTTAACTTGAGCTTAGCTGCCTGGATATCTCAAGAAACAACTATTAGAGTGAAGCTGGTGTTGCCGTAGGGCCAATGGTGGCTCTATCTAGTTCTAGTTCTTGTTCTTCTGAATCCTAATGAGAGAAATCCACAGCATGAACATTGATGTCCTGTTTACAGAATTTTATATCATTCCTCGACTATGGAACAGTAAGTCATCCCCAGGGACAGGAGCAGTCCCTTGTGTTATTAGATTCTTTAGGTCTTGCAAGACTCTTGGGATTTCTTTTCTTATATGAAGCCTGGGATTTTCTCTTTTGCAGACTTCCTGTGCAGTTTTCTCTGCCCAACATGGAGAGCATGGATCTCCTGGAACACAGCTACTCGGAGGCAGCACAATCAAGTGGCCTGCATACTTGCAGTGGCACTATGGCTTAATAGACTTTATGGGCCAGGAGCGAGATTGCTTGAATTTGAATCCCAGGGCTACCACTTACTACCTATCTGACTTTGGAAAAGTTACTTAAACTCTGCATACCTCGATTTCTGCATCCGTAAAATAAGGGCAATAATGCTAATCCCTATTTGATAGGGTTACTGTGAGAATTAAAGTCAGTTGATATGTGTAAAGTATTTAGCCTCATACATAGTAAGCACTCAATAGTTCAATAACTGTTATTTGATAATCAGCCCATTCTCATTCTGTTGTCTGTCCACAAGGAACCTCAAATTACAGTCAAAAGGTTGCTTCATGGCTTGAAATCAGGACATGGAGAGTTAGCTGGCTGATTAGACTTCCTGGTGTCCCCAAGTTATGATAACCTGATGTGTCCACCTCTACTATACCTGCTGCTCCTAACTGTTCTTCACATTTGTGGGTCAGAGCCTTTAGGACACACTTTGTAGAATACTCCATGGAAATGAGTGCTTAATCATTGACTGATGTGATGAATTTGGATACAGACAAGTTGACATATATCTGAGGGCAGATGGAAGGCAGAATGTCTACATAATTTCATCTGGTGATAGCCAAACTCATGAAACGGAATCATCAAAATTAAATCAGAGAATTGGAGAATCTTGTATTTGGAAGGGCCCTTTAAGGCCATCTGGTCCAACCTTCCGCTCAGCATTGCCATCCTTCCTACAGCATCCGTAAGAGAGAAAGAATATCAGGCCAGTTGGGAAAGAGATTATGGCAGATGATGCAAAGCCAAATGGCATTTCAAACAAAATGTGGTTACCTAGGCTCTGGGTGGTTTGGTTTTAAACCAGCTCTACAGAAGACACAGCACCAGGAAGAGTCCAAGTCCAGTTGTAAAAATGTTTCTTTTCAGATAAAGAATGCAAAGGCAGGAGCCTCTCTCGTTATTCCGTTGCTAACTTTTGGTTGCTAGTCAACAGTGACACTCTGCTTGGAATCACTTTACCAATCTGTGAAAAGAAAATATTATGTTTCAATCTTCCATGGATTTTTTTTTTAAAAAACAATCTTAATAAAAAGGCAGACATTCTAAGATGGAAGGTGCTATGTAAATATAAGTTGACTGAAAGTCTATAGCCAAAGTGGTTTTGGGCTAAGATGCCAGGCTGCCAACTTGGGTAACCTACACGTAGAGTGAGCGTTGAGCTTGCTTTAGGGTACAAAGTAATTGTGACATTTTGGTTGACTAAGTTAGGGCTAGTCCTACATAGAAGTATGTGATACCATGTTTATTGGAAAGACCCAGAACCACTATCTCCCTCCTTCCCCATGATCTATTTCTTCTGCTGTCAGATGCCTGAAATCTGCCATTGGAGTTTTAGCTCTTTGGCTTATGGTATTGATATCTGTTAAAATCTTAATGATCCTATGAAGGGTAACTCACTGAGTTTGTATCAGTCATTTACTCCTTAGTGAGAATGAGGAATGTTATAAAAGTTGGAATAGAAGAAAAGAGAAAGAGGACACTAAATGCCTGGGGAGGAGGGAAGACTGAGGAAATAGAAAATTTTACATAGTTCACAATTTATCTTATGGCTTGCCCTGCTCCAAGGATAAATCAGAGCAACATAATTCTACCTAAACTTCCATTCCCTTATCTCCACCTCATTCCCATCCCACCTCCAGCCATTTCCAAATTAAGAGGTGAATTAGCTCTCTTTTTAGATTTTTTTTTCACTTTGAAAATATTTTTAGTAATTTTACCTTTCCAAATATACTTTTTCCTTAAAGAGAAAACATTTAGTCCTGGACTGTAGTTCTGCTAGTGCTTAGCCTAAGGGAACTGTTCAGTTTCATTAATCTTCAGGCACCCCAATTTATTTTAAGGATGTGAAAGATCCAAATGCATGGATTAGAATGCACTCACCAGTGAAAAGTCCTAAAAGGTCATAGCAATAGCAGGACGACTTCTCAAAAATGGGAGACATCATAAAGTTTATATTTTGATTTTTACTTTTAAAGTTAGGTTTCCTACCTAAATGAAAAGATGATGTGGGCTAAAGTCAAATCAATATCAAGACAGTACGGGAAAGGGCAACGACTGGGCCTGGTTCTTGTAATTGGAGCTGATATAGCATCATTTTCCTGTGGGCCTTTCAAAGACCCCATACTAATGACACTGAACAAGAAACAAAGGGAAAAAATAGGCCACAGAATGATTTAATCCAAACTACTCTGACAGTGAGAATTACTTCTTTATGGCTCACTTCCTTACATTTGCAGAAAATCCTATTAACCCAGATCCCAAACATCTTGGCACTGGGATAGATTTATTTGAAATATTTTATTTTCACAGTTTTAAACTTTTTATTCTGACATAATTTCAGACTTACAGAGAAGTTGCAAAAATAGTACAAACAATTCCCATATTCCCTTCACTCATATGCCCAGATTCCCTACATGTTTACCTTTTACCACCTTCGTAGTCTTTGCCTCTCTCTATATATATGATTTTCACACAAGTGTGTGTATCAATATATCAACCTAAGTTTTCTGAATGATTTAAGAATAAGTTGCAGATATGATGGTCCTTTTACCCCTAAATACTTCAATATGTATTTCTTAAAAATAAGGATAGTCTCTTACATATCCATAGCACAACCATCAAAATCAGGACGCTAACACTGATATAATACTATTACCTAATCTAAACCTTATTCAAATTCTGTCAACTGTCCCATTAATGTCTCTTATAGTGACAGAAAAAGAAGTTCGTGTATTAGAATCTGATATAGAATCACCCATTGAATTTACTTATTGTGTCTCTTTAGTGTCCTTTAATCAGGAAGAGTTTTCGACCTTTCTTTGTCTTTCACAACTGACATTTTTGAAGAGGGTAAGCCGTTTATTTTTTAAATGTTCCTCAATTTGTGTTTATCTGCTGTTTTTTCTTCACTAGACTCAGACACTCAGGTTTTGAGGGGTTTTTTTCTCCAAAAATACCACAGAAAGGAGGATGTGCCCTTTTCAGTGCAACATATTAGTCCTACCACATTTATTAGTTTGAATTTTACTGCAAGAGAGAGCTTTCTCTTATTCCTTATTTATTTATTCAAACTTTTTTTATATTAGTATTGACTCATATATTCTCATTTTATTCTATAGGTTAACCCATTGTTATCACTATTTTGATGCTCACATTGTCCCATATGTGGCCAATGGAGCCCGTCAGGCTGGATCCTGTGTCCTCTGGCCGTGACCTCTTCATTCTTTGAACACTCTCAGTTTCTGGGCCAAAAATTGTTTCAAGGCTCATTTTCTTCTTTCTCTGCCTCAGCTCTGGAATCAGTTCCAAGAGGCTCTGGTTCCTTTTGGTAGAAAAAGATACTTAGAAATTAAGAGTAGATACTAGTTTTGCTAGTTATTATGGAGTACTATTGTTTTTAAGGTCTCTCAGCAGACAAAGCTAAGAAATATATGTATGTAGGTATGCATGCATGTATGTATGTGTGTGTTTTTCTATCTATCACCTATCTATCTTCTATCATCTATCTATCTGTCTACCAATCATCTGTCTAACCTATGCTACCTACCTGTTAAAAACCATGAGTATATACTGATACCTGTACTTACAATCAATACCACAGAGTTCACTCTGCTCTTCCCCCCTTGCCATATTTGTACCTGCCTTCTACAGTGACACCCTGGTTCTCATTATCCACAGTATATTTACTTATTTGCTCATTCCTAGAATAGGCATAAAGTGTTTCCAAAATTGCTAATTTTAACACTGTGAAGAAACAAACCTACTTAACTAGGTTTAATATTTGTTTACAGTTCTTTTACTTTTTACCCGAATATATACAGCTAAAATACTGTATTCAAATGTTACTTGGGTTGTTTGTTTTCTCTCTTTTTCCATTCAGAGTGGTGACATTATTCATTTGAAATAAAATTAAGTTCCTTTATTTTTGTTTGTGTTCCATTTTGGGATCTCCTTCATTCTTGCTGATTTCATTTATTTATTTATTTATTTATTTGAATTTTATTTTATTTATTTTTTTACACAGCAGGTTCTTATTGGTCATCCATTTTATACACATCAGTGTATACATGTCAATCCTAATCTCCCAATTCATCACACCATCAACCCCCCCTTCCCCTTTTTCCCCTTGGTGTCCATATGTTTGTTCTCTACATCTGTGTCTCACTTTCTGCCCTCCAAACCAGTTCATCTGTACCATTTTTCTAGGTTCCACATACATGCGATAATATGCGATATTTGTTTTTCTCCTTCTGACTTACTTCACTCTGTATGACAGTCTCTACAAATGACCCAATTTCGTCCCTTTTTATGGCTGAATAATATTCCATTGTATATATATACCAAAACTTCTTTATCCATTCGTCTGTCGATGGGCATTTAGGTTGCTTCCATGACCTGGCTATTCTAAATAGTGCTGCACTGAACATTGGGGTGCATGTGACTTTTTGAATTATGGTTTTCTCAGGGTATATGCCCAGTAGTGGGATGGCTGGGTCATATGGTAATTCTATTTTTAGATTTTAAGGAGCCTCCATACTGTTCTCCATAGTGGCTGTACCAATTTACATTCCCACCAACAGTGCAAGAGGGTTCCCTTTTCTCCGCACCCTCTCCAGCATTTGTTGTTTGTAGATTTTCTGATGATGCCCATTCTAACTGGCGTGAGGTGATACCTCCTGGTAGTTTGATTTGCATTTCTCTAATAATTAGTGATGTTGATCAGCTTTTCATGTGCTTCTCAGCCATCTGTATGTCCTCTTTGAAGAAATGTCTACTTAGGTCTTCTGCCCATTTTTGGATTGGATTGTTTGTTTTTTTAATATTGAGGTGCATGAGCTGTTTATATATTTTGGAGATTAATCATTTGTCCATTGATTTGTTTGCAAACATTTTTTCCCATTCTGAGGGTTGTCTTTTCGTCTTATTTGTAGTTTCCTTTGCTTTGCAAAACCTTTGTTTCATTAGGTCCCATTTGTTTATTTTTGTTTTTATTTCCATTACTCTAGGAGGTGGATCAAAAAGGATCTTGCTGTGATTTATGTCAAAGAGTGTTCTTCCTATGTTTTCCTCTAAGAGTTTTATAGTGTCCGGTCTTACATTTAGGTCTCTAATCCATTTTGAGTTTATTTTTGTGTATGGTGTTAGGGAGTGTTCTAATTTCATTCATTTACTTGTAGCTGTCCAGTTTTCCCAGCACCACTTATTGAAGAGACTGTCTTTTCTCCATTGTATATCCTTGCCTCCTTTGTCATAGATTAGTTGACCATAGGTGCATGGGTTTATCTCTGGGCTTTCTATCCTGTTCCACTGATCTATGTTTCTGTTTTTGTGCCAGTACCATATTGTCTTGATTACTGTAGCTTTGTAGTATAGTCTGAAGTCAGGGAGTCTGATTCTTCCAGCTCTGTTTTTTTCCTTCAAGACGGCTTTGGCTATTCGGGGTCTTTTTTGTCTCCATACAAATTTTAAGATTTTTTGTTCTAGTTCTGTAAAAAATGCCATTGGTAATTTGATAGGGATTGCATTGAATCTGTTTATTGCTTTGGGTAGTATCATCATTTTCACAATATTTATTCTTCCAATCCAACAACATGGTATATCTCTGCATCTATTTGTATCATCTTTAATTTCTTTCAGGAGGGGCTTATAGTTTTCTGTATACAGGTCTTTTGTCTCCCTAGGTAGATTTATTCCTAGATATTTTATTCTTTTTGTTGCAATGGTAAATGGGAGTGTTTCCATAATTTCTCTTTCAGATTTTTCATCATTAGTGTATAGGAATGCAAGAGATTTCTGTGCATTAAATTTGTATCCTGCAACTTTACCAAGTTCATTGATTAGCTCTAGTAGTTTTCTGGTGGCATCTTTACGGTTCTCTATGTATAGTATCATGTCATCTGCAAACAGTGACAGTTTTACTTCTTCTTTTCCAATTTGTATTCCTCTTATTTCTTTTTCTTCTCTGATTGCCGTGGCTAGGACTTCCAAAACTATGTTAACTTATAGTGGCGAGAGTGGACATCCTTGTCTTTTTCCTGATCTTAGAGGAGATGCTTTCAGTTTTTCACCATTGAGAATGATGTTTGCTGTGGGTTTGTCGTATATGGTCTTTATTATGTTGTGGTAGGTTCCCTCTATCCCTACTTTCTGGAGAGTTTTTATCATAAATAGGTGTTGAATTTTGTCAAAAGGTTTTTCTGCATCTATTGAGATGATCATATGGTTTTTCTTCTTCAGTTTGTTAAAATGGTGTATCACATTGATTGATTTGCATATATTGAAGAATCCTTGTATCCCTGGGATAAATCCCACTTGATCCTGGTGTATGATCCTTTTAACGTGGTGTTGGATTCTGTTTGCTAGTATTTTGTTGAGGATTTTTGCATCTATATTCATCAATGATATTGGTCTGTAATTTCTTTTTTTGTAGTATCTTTGTCTGGTTTTCGTATCAGGGTTATGGTGGCCTCATAGAATGAGTTTGGGAGTGTTTCTTCCTCTGCAATTTTTTGGAAGAGTTTGAGAAGGATGGGTGTTAGCTCTTCTCTAAATGTTTGATAGAATTCACCGGTGAAGCCATCTGGTCCTGGACTTTTGTTTGTTGGAAGATTTTTAATCACAGTTCCAATTTCATTTCTTGTGATTGGTGTGTTCATATTTTCTGTTTCTTCCTGGTTCAGTCTTGGAAGGTTATACCTTTCTAAGAATTTGTCCATTTCTTCCAGGTTGTCCATTTTAATGGCATAGAGTTGCTTGTAGTAGTCTCTTAGGATGCTTTGTACTTCTGTGGTGTCTGTTGTAACTTCTCCTTTTTCATTTCTAATTTTATTGATTTGAGTCCTCTCCCTCTTTTTCTTGATGAGTCTGGCTAATGGTTTATCAATTTTGTTTATCTTCTCAAAGAACCAGCTTTTAGTTTTATTGATCTTTGCTATTGTTTTCTTTGTTTCTATTTCATTTATTTCTGCTCTGATCTTTATGATTTCTTTCCTTCTGCTAACTTTGGGTTTTGTTTGTTCTTCTTTCTCTGTTTCCTTTAGGTGTAAGGTTAGATTGTTTATACGAGATTTTTCTTGTTTCTTGAAGTAGGCTTGTATAGCTATAAACTTCCCTCTTAGAACTGCTTTTGCTGCATCCCATAGGTTTTGGATCGTCGTGTTTTCATTATCATTTGTCTCTAGGTATTTTTTGATTTCCTCTTTGATTTCTTCAGTGATCTCTTGGTTATTTAGTAACGTATTGTTTAGCCTCCATGTGTTTTTGTTTTTTATGTTTCTTTCCCTGTAATTCATTTCTAATCTCATAACGTTGTGGTCAGAAAAGATGCTTGATACGATTTCAGTTTTCTTAAATTTACTGAGGTTTGATTTGTGACCCAAGATGTGATCTATCTTGGATAATGTTCTGTGTGCACTTGAGAAGAAAGTGTAATCTGCTGTTTTTGGATGGAAAGTCCTATAAGTATCAATTAAATCTATCTGGTCTATTGTGTCATTTAAAGCTTCTGTTTTCTTATTTATTTTCATTTAGGATGATCTGTCCATTGGTGTAATTAAGGTATTAAAGTCTCCCCCTATTACTGTGTTACTGTCGATTTCCTCTTTTATAGCTGTTAGCAGTTGCCTTATGTATTGAGGTGCTCCTATGTTGGGTGCATATATATCTATAATTGTTATATCTTCTTCTTGGATTGATCCCCTGATCATTATGTAGTGTCCTTCCTTGTCTCTTGTAACATTTTTTATTTTAAAGTCTACTTTATTTGATATGAGTATTGCTACTCCAGCTTTCTTTTGATTTCCAGTTGCATGGAATATCTTTTTCCATCCCCTCACTTCCAGTCTTTATGTTTCTCTAGGTCTGAAGTGGGTCTCTTGTAGACAGCATATACATAGGTCTTGTTTCTGTATCCATTCAGCGAGCCTGTGTCTTTTGGTTGGAGCGTTTAATCAGTTCACGTTTAAGGTAATTATCGATACGTATGTTCCTATGACCATTTTCGTAATTGTTTTGGGTTTGTTTTTGTAGGTCCTTTTCTTCTCTTGTGATTCCCACTTAGAGAAGTTACTTTAGCATTTGTTGTAGAGTTGGTTTGATGGTGCTGAATTCTCTTAGCTTTTGCTTGTCTGTAAAGCTTTTGATTTCTCCATCGAATCTGAATGAGATCCTTGCTGGGTAGAGTTATCTTGGTTGTAGGTTCTTCCTTTTCAGCACTTAATTATATCATTCCACTCCCTTCTGGCCTGTAGAGTTTCTGCTGCGAAATCAGCTATTATTCTTATGGGAGTTCTGTTGTATGTTATTTGTTGTTTTTCCCTTGCTGCTTTCAATAATTTTTCTTTGTCTTTAATTTTTGCCAATTTGATTACTATGTGTCTCGGTGTGTTTCTCCTTGGGTTTATCCTGTATGGGACTCTCTGCACTTCCTGGACTTGGGTGGCTATTTCCTTTCCCATGTTAGGGAAGTTTTCGACTATAATCTCTTCAAATATTTTTTTCGGGTCCCTTCTCTCTCTCTTCTCCTTCTGGGATCCCTGTAATGCGAATATTGTTATGTTTTATGTTGTCCCACATGTCTCTTAGGCTGTCTTCATTTCTTTTCATTCTTTTTTCTTTATTCTGTTCCGCAGCATTGAATTCCACCATTCTGTCTTCCAGGCCACTTATCCGTTGGTCTGCCTCAGTTATTCTGCTATTGATTCCTTCTAGTGGATTTTTCATTTCAGTTATTATATTGTTCATCTCTGTTTGTTTGTTCTTTAATTCTTCTAGGTCTTTGTTAAACATTTCTTGCATCTTCTCCATCTTTGCCTCCATTCTTTTCCCGAGGTCCTGGATCATCTTCACTATCATTATTCTGAATTCTTTTTCTGGAAGTTCGCCTATCTCCACTTCATTTAGTTGTTTTTCTGGGGTTTTATCTTGTTCCTTCATCTGGTATGTAGCCCTCTCCCTTTTCATCTTGTCTATCTTTCTGTGAATGTGGTTTTTGTTCCACAGGCTGCAGGATTGTAGTTCTTCTTGCTTCTGCTGTCTGCCCTCTGGTGGATGAGGCTATCTAAGAGGCTTGATGGGAGGGACTGGTTATGGGTAGAGTTGACTGTTGCTCTGGTGGGCAGAGCTCAGTAAAACTTTAATCCACTTGACTGTTGATGGGTGGGGCTGTGTTCCCTCCTTGTTGGTTGTTTGGCCTGAGGCAACCCAACACTGGAGCCTACCTGGGCCCTTTGCTGGGGCTAATGACAGACTCTGGGAGGGCTCATGCCAAGGAGTACTTCCTAGAACTTCTGCTGCCAGTGTCCTTGTCCCCTCAGTGAGCCACAGCCACCCCCCGCCTCTGGAGGAGACCCTCCAACACTAGCAGGTAGGTCTGGTTCAGTCTCCTAAGGGGTCACTGCTCCTTCTCCTGGTTCCCAATGCACACACTATTTTGTGTGTGCCCTCCAAGTGTGGAGTCTCTGTTTCCCCCAGTCCTGTCAAAGTCCTGCAATCAAATCCCGCTAGCCTTCAAAGTCTGATTATTTAGGAATTCCTCCTTCCATTGCTGGACCCCCAGATTAGGAAGCCTGACATGGGGCTCAGAACCTTCAGTGCAGTGGGTGGACTTCTATGGTATAAGTGTTCTCCAGTTTGTGAGTCACCTACCCAGCAGTTATGGGATTTGATTTTACTGTGATTGTGCCCCTCCTACCATCTCATTGTGACTTCTCCTTTGTCTTTGGATGTGGGGTATCTTTTTTGCTGAGTTCCAGTGTCTTCCTGTCGATGATTGTTCAGCAGTTAGTTGTGATTCTGGTGTTCTTGCAAGAAGGAGTGAGAGCACGTCCTTCTACTCTGCCATCTTGAACCCATCTCTCATTTATTTAGTTTTTGACTATGTGCAATACTATCATGGTTCCAACATCAGAACTCTCCAAAAAAAGTATACTCAAGTGTAGTGACTCCCTGACCCATGTCTTCTACTCTGTTTCCTTCTCCCCATCCTTCCTACACCATTCCCACATATCTCCTATAGGTAATGAATCACATTATTTTATGTTTGGTCCTTCCTGTGTTTCTTTTTGTATAAATTAGCATATTCATGTATATTTTACCTTATGGGCATAGAACACAGAGTGAAAACTCACTTATTCTCCAATTTAAAAGACTTGGATGCTCTCTTAAGTAATCTCTCTACTTGATTTTCAGTAGGCCTTCTCTTCCTGGTTACCTTTAGGGCTTGAACACATGGGCATATTCTAATCTGCTTATTACAGAGAGCTTAGGCACCCATGCGGCTTTCCATCGTGGCCTCACTTAAGGCTAGTGTTTTCAGTACAGATGTACACAAGCCAGCAAAGTCTTGTTTGAGGCAGACATTGTCCAAATTACAAGAAGTAAGCAGAATAAAAAATAAAATTCCAACTTTAACTTCATTCATAAAGTAAGAGATAAAGTTATAGAAAGGAAATAAAATAAATCATAAGAAATAAAACTGCTTTAGACACATGTCAATTTTCTTCTATTGAAATAAATCATTTATTTTAGCAGTGGAAGCACTTATTTCAATATTAGAAAAATAATGCTCTTTGTTTTCAGCATAAAATAACCCTCAGGTGGAATAGACACATTGATTTCTTTTAAAATGGATTTCAAATAAATACAATGTCTTCATAATGGAAACTTACAACATTCACCAGGATATAGTAGTTACATAAGCCAGTGGCTTCCCAAGGAAAGAGAAAATTGCATTCCCTTCTTTTTCATTGGTTTTTGTTGAATACAATTTGTCCTTTCCATTTGACTGGCCAATTTGATTGCAGCGTTTTAAAACTCAGCTAGGTGCAATACAGATCCACAGGCTTGACTTAGGAAAACTGAACCCATACAGCACAACTGCTGGATCCACACATTAATTAGATCCAGAGGTAAACCTCAGCTTATTGTCACTGGGCTTCTGGGCTGAAGGAATCTAGAAATAGGACACTTTGATGTTCTGATTGATTGTCTATGATATTTGGTACCAGAGAGCAAGTTATGAGAAAACAGAACAGCTGTGCAACAGCTATAATCAAATGCAAATGTCTAGGAGTCTCCACAACAAAATAACAAAGACAGAAGAATGATTCCCATTTTGATCAATAATAGCCAGTCTTCCACCCCTGAAAATTTTCACACACAATAATCACTATTAAAGCTGTTTCCATTTTGCCAAATTGAAACGTTCAGTGTATAGGTATGTTGCCTGATGGCATGCAGGCTCTTGGTAGAGTATTAATCATGCAGCTAAATGACCTGAGTCCCAACAAAATCACATAAAATAACATCATCTCCTTAAAATTAATTCATTGGGAGAAATTAAAAAAAAAAAAAAGAGATGTGAGGAACAAAGTTTATGGTTGCTGCAGTGAAACCCTATTATAACAGGTCCACACTACAGCACTATAAAATATACATAGTGCTGTTGGTGGTAGAAGTATTCCATAGAGCTACTGGGTATCTGAGCATGCATTCAATTCCTTAGCTAATAGTTGCATCTGTTCCTTATTTTCTGTCCCTGACTTTTATCCATTTTTTCATTAATATCTACTGAGTACCTACTATGAGTCAGCTGGCTGTGCTATGTACCGTTTTGACTTACATCTTGCCTCCTCCAATGCATTCTAGACGTGGTTATTAGATCAGTATTGTCAAAACACACTTTGATTGTTTCAAAATCAGCTTCAAAAACTTTCCTTGACACCCTGTTGCCTACCAATATAATCCCAACACTTTCTCTTGACACTTAGATCTCTCTGCAATATGTTTCTTTCCAGATTTAGCTTCCACATTTTCCCCACTAGACTGTAAGCTCCTTGGTTGCAGTTCAGTTCGTTCCAATGAACATTCATTGAGTATTTACCATGATGAGTGCCTGTGCTAGGCATGGGGATAACATGGTGAATATGAAGAATTCTTGTTATAGTGGAGAAGCCTGACACAAGAAACAAATACTTTCAATATAATGTGGCTAAGTCCAACAACGAGACTGAGCAGAGGGTACTCAGGAAGCGCAGAGGACGTGCTTGTAACTCAGCCTGGGGATTGAGGGATGGCTTCTTAAAGGAGTGCAGACCCCAACCCTTATTCAACTTTACATTCCTCGTGGCACACAGTCACTTGAATGCATATATCATCCTCGTGCTATAGTCAATTTGGAAGACTCATCTTCCCTGAACAGTTGTTTTTCTGTCTCTCTCCTCTTTGCCTCGAATACCCTCTTTTTTGTCACCATCTTTGCCTTTCAGAGGTCCAGATCAAATGCCACCTTGTCCATGATGGCTTTTCTGATTACTGAAACCAGTCAATAAGCATTAGATAAGATTATCTTCTATGAGAGAAAATAATTAAGATGAGTTCAAAACGGACGATATTAACTATCCGTAGAAGTAAGTGAAGTGTAATTAGTGTGCCCACATCTCTCAAAGAGAGCTTGCTAGCCTAGCCCTCCACTCTGAGCCCAAGATCTACATATTCAACTGCCAACTTGGCATTTCCATTTGGATTTCACACAAGCAACTGAAACGCAACCTGTCCCAGACAGAACCCATTATCTTTTCCATCCTGTTTGTCTGTTTCTGTTCCGGTGTCTCCTGTACCAGTGAATAGCATCACCATCCGCCCAGTTGCTCAAGCCAAATACACGGGATTCATCTTACATTCACTCCACACCCCTTATTCAATCACTTGCCAACTTTTATCTATTCTGCTATCTAAATATTTCTCTCTATATTCTCTGTCACGACCCACTGTCACTTCTTGCCTGGAATACTACAAGAGCTTCCTGTCTGGTCTCCCCACCTCCAGTCTTGTTTCCTTTCAAATCCCCCTCCAATCTGCTGGCAGAGTGATCTTAAAGTGAAAAAATGATGCGGTCAGACCCATCCTTAAAACACTTCAGCCAATTGCGCCTGCCTTGAGGGTGAAGTCCAAAATCTTACAAGGCTTCTCAGGTTCAGTCCCATCTCTAAGCACTCTCCCTATCACTCTCTCCTCCCCAGTCATGTGTTAGGCTTCTTTCAGTTCACACTGAACGATATCTCACATCATGGCCTTCAGTCATGCTGTCTCCTCTGCCTGGAACACTCTTTCCTCCATCTTTGTGTGGGTGATTCTTATTTATCCTCTAGATCTCACTGCTTCAGGATGGCTTTCCCAAAATTTAAAGATAGTAGCTGTCTTAGTTTGTTCTGGATGCTATAACAAAATACCAGAGACTGGGTGGCTTATAAACAAGAGAAATTGATTTCTCCAGTTCTGGAGGCTGGAAGTCTAAGATCAGGGTGTCCTCATGCTCAGGTTCTTGTGAGGATCCTCTTCCAGGTCACAGACTTCTTGTTGTGTCCTCACATGGTGGAAGGGGTAAGTTAGCTCTAAGGGGCTTCTTTTATAAGAGCACTAATCATATTCATGAGGGCTTTGTCTTCATGACCTAACTACCTCCCAAAGGCCCCACCTCCTAATACCTTCACCTTGGCCATTAGGTTTTCAATACATGAATTTCGGAGAGATGCAAACATTCAGACCACAGCTAATATAAGATGATCCAGTTAATTCTACCGATTCTGGTTCCATACTCACTTGGCAACCTCCTGGTAATAATAAAAAGCTTACCTTACTATATTTTTCTTCATCAGAGAAACTAAGACATTGTTTAATTCTTCTGGAATATTTTTTATAACCAAAAAATTTTTTTTTCAAACCCTGACATTCTGGTTTATGCATTAGTCTGTGTAAACTAAGTTAGATAACATCTCCTCCACCTTGCTTCTCTCTAACGTTACAAATCACAAGTAGAAATGATGCTGCCTTCCTCACCACTCCTACAGCTCTTAGCTTGTAGCTCCACTCCTGCCCTTCTCTCATACCTTAGGCATATTGTGTATGTCTCATCTCCTCTATCAGGAAGCAAGACCATGGTGTTTTGTTCATTTCTGTATAAATAGAATGAATAGGTGCTCAGTAAGGGTTTGTTAACTGTACTAAAACAATGCTATGGTTAGAAGTGACATATCTAACCTTGTTGATTCTACTTCTTAACTCTCTACTCAGTGCGTTCTCTCCTCTCTAACAGCACTGCCATTATTTTCAGGCCTCATCTGTTCGCTCCTGGGTTATTGCAATAGCTTCCTTACTGGTATACAGGTTTATATTTTTTTCCCTCCAACACTGCGTTTTCCACCCTGATGCCAGGGTGCTTAAGCCACTTCAACACAACTTCCTATTTTCTTCAGAAAAATAAACAAACTCATTAAAATGGCTCCTAAGGACCTTCATGATTTGACCCCTACTTACCTCCCAAGTCCTACTGTACTTCCCTGCCCCCCACCCCCACCCTTTTCCTATTCTTCAATCATACTGATCTACTTGTTATTTCTTTATGTGCTCTGGTCTTTCATAACCTACATCTTTGCACATTTTGCTAGATCTGTCAGGAATAACAGAAATTATATCCCCTCTCTCTGGATATAATTTCTATATACACTTTAAGACATAAGTCTAGAGACAGTTACCCTGGAAAGCCTTCCCTGACACGTCACCTAGGCTGTCCTATGCTCTTACTTTCTTAACATTGACTGCTAATTTCTGTCATAGAACATACTATATCTGTCTCTCTCTCTAGTCACATCACCCTTCCTCTTAATAAACAAAATCAAACCGGGAACTCTTCAAAGATAGGCACCATGTGCCTCCTGCTTACAATTGTATCTCCAGGGCATAGCACATGCCCAGTATGTACCAGGTGCTCAAGACACATCTGATGAATGAATGTTCTAGGATGCTGGTGCTCTGGGCAAGGGATGAGCCGTTTCCAGGGAATTAGAAGAGAACATAACCAAATGTACAATATTGAGACAATGAATCAGCAACCCTACTAAGCTCAATAGTTGATTGTAACATATATCCTCTAATAAGTCAGAGACTTTCATTACCTGCCCTCCCAACACAGTGTGGGAGGGGACTGGAAAAAGACATTTTATGTGTCTAGTGACTAAGAAAATAAGAACAGGAATAATAATAATAACAGCAGCCACAGCAGCAGCAGCAGTAATTTATTAACCGCCGACTTTGGGCCCAGGCACTATCATATGTACTCTATGTAGGTTATAACGTTTAGATTTCACAGTAATTCTATGAGGTAGGTACTATTATTTACAGTTCACAGATGAGAAAGCTAAAGCTTAGGGGGTTAAGTGTTTCTGATAAGCTATATAGCTAATAAATGGAAGAGCTTTGGTTCAATCCCATTTCTGTCTGATGAAAAGCTCTAGGTTCTTAATTGCTACCCTGTATTTTCTAGAAAAGTGTTCAACTTCAAGACACAAAACCAGACACACAGACATACATAGATACATCCACAGCACTGCTGAGAATGCTGTAAGGAAAATCCAGAGCTTAACTTCCTCAACCAGTCTCCTTCCTCCTCTCTCCTTTAATTCTGAATGAAAGGAGTCTCTAAGGAGAGACCGGAATGGTCAATGTGCACATTCTTTTCTAACATTTGAGACACTGAAAATTTGCTGGGCTCTTTCCATTTAGGTTGCTTTCAGATTTTTTGCTAACATTTTTTCTCACTATGGGCTCTTGCAGCAAAGCTTGAAGGGGGAATACTGGCTACAGAGATGGAGGAACTTGCCTGAGGCTTCCCGAAGTGTTGAGCCCCAGACATGGATGAGAGGACCAGGGGTGGGGAGAAAGTTCAGAGTATTAAGCTGTTTCTTCAAAGTGGATGTTCTCCAGGCTGTTCCTTAAATAAGTCTTGGCTTAGAAACCTAGCAGGGAACTGCAGTCAAATCAATCTCTCTCTCTCTCTCTCCATCTTTCTCAGGGAGATTCCCAGCATGGGCCATATGGGCCATCTAGTCAGGTAGATGGGGCACTGCTCTGTGCTAGGGTAGACACAAATTTCATTTCCTCTTACCCATTCAAATAATGCCTCCTCCTCAATATTCAACTCCCATCTTCCTTGACTGTTTTAATTTTCCACTTTCCTTTATGATTTCTCACTTTTGTATGTCAGTAATATACCAGAGATTAGGTATTTATGGCATCGCTTGAGTTACAGGATTTATTGTAGTGGAATGCATTTGGATGTAGGGAGGATTGCTAGACGACTGTAGTCACCCAGGAGGGAGGTGACCAGAATTCAAAATAAAGACTTGATTCTGGAAACGGAGAGGGAAAAGGGCTGTAAAGGGCATTTTCTGGAAATCTTGCTTCCATATTCTATACAGCTTATTTTTTTTTACACTACCATGGTTTTAAAATAAGATCACCTTAATTGAGAAAGAGTTGCTATTCAGACTATTGACGGGGAAATCTGGATGCACATGAAATCCTGCTGCAACAGATGATGTTAAGCATACTGTTGTGTTAGACACCAGCAGCGGTGAGTCCAGCTTAATAGAGGCTTTAACTGCAGTCTGGCCTTCTTTGTATTTGTCTCTCTATAGAGACAGTATTTTAATATTATTTATTGTAACAAGTATTGCCCTGAAGCAATCAAAATATATCTGGGTGTTCCTGGGTTTGTGCTTTAGAGTCTAGACCTTCATTATGATCATTCATTTATTAATGTGCTAAAGAGGGGAGACTTTCCCATTAACAGAAGAAATGGCCAAAAAGGGTTGTGATGCCAGTCAATCAGGCCTTTTTTTTTTTTTTAAACGTCTTTATTGGAGTATAATTTCTTTACAATGGTGTGTTTGTTAGTTTCTGCTTTATAACAAAGTGAATCAACTATACATATACATATATCCCCATATCTCCTCCCTCTTGCATCTCCCTCCCACCCTCCCAATCCCACCCCTCTAGGTGGTCACAAAGCACCGAGCTGATCTCCCTGTGCTATGCAGCTGCTTCCCACTAGCTATCTATTTTACATTTGGTAGTATATATAAGTCCATGCCCTTGTCTCACTTCGTCCCAGCTTACCCTTCACCCTCCCCGTGTCCTCAAGTCTATTCTCTACGTCTGCATCTTTATTCCTGTCCTGCCCCTAGGTTCTTCAGAACCACTTTTTTTTTTTTTAGATTCTATATATATGTATTAACATACGGTATTTATTTTTCTCTTTCTGACTTACTTCACTCTGTATGACAGACTCTAGGTCCATCCACCTCACTGCAAATAACTCAATTTCATTTCTTTTTATGGCTGAGTAATATTCCATTGTATACATGTGCCACATCTTCTTTATCCATTCATCTGTTGATGGACACTTAGATTGCTTCCATGTCCTGGCTATTGTAAATAGAGCTTCAATGAGCATTGTGGTACATGACTCTTTCTGAATGATGGTTTTCTCAGGGTATATGCCTAGTAGTGGGATTGTTGGGTTGTATGGTAGCTCTATTTTTAGTTTTTTAAGGAACCTCCATACTGTTCTCCAATCAGGCCTTTAATGGAGATGTGAAAGCATCAAATAAACTCCTTTCATGTGTCAGCAATGAATTCATTTTCAAATATAGGCTGTTTTCCTCTACTCACAGGTACTGAAATATGGCATTTCTTACAGGCCATTTTAAGCCCTAATTGCATTTCAACATTGAGGATGAAATCACTTAACCTGAACTGGATTTGTAGACAATCTGCAAACACATTTCCTCCCAAGAAAAAAAAATGTAAGAAGAAAAATGTCTAATGATTTGTTTAAAAAATGTATCAAGGACCAGTGACTGAAAGCAAGAATCATAGTTGAAAGATAAACCTAAAGAACTGGAAAGAAAATAGAATTAAATTTTAAATAATTGAATTATTGGACTCAGAAGTTCCTATTTCAGAAAGATTCATTCAGCTACCAAATGCTAATAATTATATATCTGCCTCCTCATAGTTGTGTGGCTACCTGTGACCAGTCATCATTAATATTGAGACATAAGTCAGATTCTAGCTCTGCCCTCTTGGCTGTCTTAAGCGAATTACTGGCAAAGTACGAATGCAGAGACTGCAAATGACTGGAAGAAGCGATGACTAGGGAATGATAACAAGTCAGGCGAGGCTAAGATAATCATAAGAAAGCAGAATAGAAACATGGCAACATTTCTTCCCCTTTTAAATATGCCTCCCCTGGCTTGGGCTTTAGTCCTGGGCTCAAATTAAGAGACACAGTGAATATATATCAAAACAAGCAAACAAACAAACTGCAAAATGTGCATGCTTTTTGATCCAGAAATTCCACTGTAGGGATTTATTTCAAGTAAATTAATAAAGATGTGGGTAAAAACAGAGTTGTAATGAAGTTCTTTGCAGCATGATTTGTTACAGCAGAACATTGGAAACAGCTTATAAGTATAGAAAAAGGAGGATTGATTAAATAAATTATGGCAGATCCATGAGATGGAATATAAGACAGCCATTAAAATTACAATGTAGTCTTTTTTATTGGAATAACATATGATCATAATTATTTTTTTTGGTTTTTGTTTTTGTTTTTTTTGGCTGCGTCGGGTCTTCTTTGCGGCACGAGGGTGTCTCTCTAGTTGCAGGTGCGGTTTTCTCTCTCTAGTGTGGCATGCGGGCTTAGTTGCCCAATCAGGGATCGAACCCCCATCCCCTGCACTGGAAGGCGGATTCTTTACCACTGGACCACCCAGGGAAGTCCCGATCATAATTGTTAATTGAGAAAAAAGTATTATAAAACTATCCGAAGTCTGACTCCTTAAAAATATACATAGAAAAATCCCTGAAAAACATGTAACAAGGCATTTCCAGCAGTTGTCTCTAAACAGTTTTTATTATGGTTGCTTTTTGTTCTTATTTTTCCTTTTCCCTTTTTCTTGTTTCTATGTTAAGATACTTCTGTCATTAATATGCATTGTTTTAGTCATAATATAAAATGAATACAACAAGCTTCATTTGAGAAGAATGATATGATTGCCAAGGCAACAATAATTCCAGAAGCTTGGAATGCCCCTTTGTATGACTATGTGCAAGTTATACACTTCCCTTGAGACTCAGTTTACTCATTTGTGATAATGCAGTAACAACACCTATTCACAAAGTTGTTGAGAGGGTTAATAAGGCAAAGTGTGTAAAAGTGCCTGACATTGCCTTCAGCACATTGATGGGAAGTCAACATATACTGAATCACCATCTGAATGATAGGTCAACAATCTGTATTTCACACAAGGATTAACAAATCAGAATATATGCTAGAGTATACCACTTTGATAGTTAAAAAAATCTATTCTTCAAACACAAACAAGGTAGAATTTAGCATGGGATATAGTGAGATCGCTCTTAATCTGCTGTGTGAAGGGTAGGTAGAATGTGGACATTTGGAAGGGCGTGACCAGCTAAACTCAGATTAATCCAGACACCTACTTCACCAGCAGAAGCCAGAGCCCATGACCTCCCTTATATGAGTGCAAAGACAGAGTAGTGCAACCATGCATGTTATGCTCATTCCTTGTTAAAATGGAAAATGTCAACTAAAAATAACTGTCTTTAAATACTACCATTAACAAAACCCAAGAGTTTTAAGCAAACAGATGTCTAAGAAGAAACTTACTTTCTAAAACATAAGTGGGACAATGCAACCTGCCAAATTGCTATGTATTCAGTTTCTAAGACACTGATATTGGCAAGTTCTATATTGCTCTCTATAGGTAGAAACTCCAGACAATGAATGAAGAGCAAATGGTACTTCTGAACCTGGGGAGGAATGGTTTACTCAGTCATTTAACAAATATTTATTAAGCAGGTACTATGTGGCATGCTCTGTGGTAGATACTAATGGCAATGGGATAAGATCCTCCCTGCCCTCATGGAATTTTCCATCATAATGGTGAACTAAGGTAGATGAGACACCAAGAAACTTGTTTCATTTCGTGTTCTGTTAAGAGTGACTTGCATATGCTACACAAGAATGCAGTGCCTTGGTTTCTCTCTATTCTTAAAATATGGAAAACAAAGCTACCTTTCTTGATGATAAAATATATGAATAATTGGAAATTGTCTCAAGCCTTTGTTGAAAAATGCTTTTTGGAAAATGCTGGAATGTTTTTCAGACAATATTTTGATACTTTCCTTTATCCTTGTTCCTTCCACTGAAAAGTCTTGAAAAGCAACAAATCAAAATGCTCTTTTTTATTTAAGCCCTTTTCTCTTTACTTAAAGCTTTAGAGTCTGTTTTTTTTTTTTTCTCTTCCTTCCTCCCTCTTTCCCTCTCTCCCTCCCTCCTTTCTTCCTTCTCTCCTTCCTTCCACATGTTATTCCTCTCTAGCCCCTATGTTTAAATACATCACGGTGGAATTGCAAATATGTAATTTGTTTATTTCTCTTTGCCCCCAAGTTGTTCCCCAATCGACTTTAGTTTTCAAAAGCAATATAAAGGTTCATCTTTCAACTGGTTAATCCAGGCAAGCTGTTTGTTGGTTCTGTTCTCTCAACTGTTGAGTAATAGTTATTGGATTCAAAAGGGAGAGAGTTGGCTTGTGTCATACAGTGTGGGCCAGGTTCTTGTCTTGCAGAGTTGTGCCAGTGCACCTGAAACCCCACCAGCAACACATTCCTTTCTCTGTACCCTGGCACCTCTTGGCTACTGTCTACCAAGCCAGGTCCAACAGACTTCATTGATGACTTAGTGAAGAACACACACTTATATTTGGCTAAAACAAGGATGAAACTCATGTTTTAAAATTTGAAGTAAGAACCAAATTGTAGTTTACAAAAATGAAGGTCTAATCATTTAGCTCATTTGTTTATTATCATTTGCAAATTCCTTATGGTAGGCTACAACCTCAACACACTTTGACCCCCACCCCTTGTCTGGCTTCAACTCGTATTATTTTCCTTCTTGATCATTACCCTTAAGCTACACTCTCTTTTCTAGAACATACCAAGCTCATTTCCTCTCCAGGGCTTTTGCTCATGCCACTTGTTCCCTTCTCCTGGAATGGTCTCCTCTTCTCCAAATTACTTCTCACTCTTCCCCACACCACCACCCGACCAGGCTCCGCCATTAACTTAACACTTACTTATCCTCCAGCTCCTCAGCTCAAACCTCATTTTCTCTGGGAGGACTTCCCCTACTTTCCAGATCAAGTCCTCATTTTAAACACATTTTTATGAACTGGAAGAAAGCAATGTACCTGAAGCATATGGAGCAAGAGTGGTAGTGGTACAGTTTTGGGTTGGAGAGGTAAGCAGGGGACAGACTAAGCATGACCTTGCAGGACTAGTTGATGATTTGGTTAGTAATAGTGTAAGAACAATAGAAAGCCAGTAAAGAGAATGTCAGTGATCAGATTTGGGTTTTGAAGAGATCACTCTGACTACTTTATGGAGAACCTGCTTAAATAGCAGAAAGGGGTACACAACTGGTACCCCTGGTACACAAGGAGACCAGTTAGGAAGCTATTTGCAATAGTCTAGGAAGGAGAAAATGATGGCTTGGACCATGGTGGTGACACTGGAGGTACAGAGAAGTTGTTAGTAAGTGACAGATATATTAACAAAGTGAAATAAAACCAATAAACCTTCTTGAAGGATGAGATTTGAAGAATGAAGGAGAAGGTGGTGTTCAGGATTGTGCCTAGTCCTGGCTTGTGCAATTAGATGGATGGTGGAAGACCAGCTTTTAAGGGTGTTTGGGTGTGTGGAGGGAGTAGGGTTGAAGGTTGGTAAAAACACAGGGTTGTGGGCTGGCTGCAGATTTTAAACTAAAGTTTGTAAATTACTTTGTAGAGTGTTTTATTGTACTATTACAGCTTCATAATAATTATAGCTTACACTTAGTGAATAGGTACTGTGCCAGGCATGGTTCTACATGCTTCACATATATTACGTCACTTAAACATCAATAAATGATAATGTTTATGATTCCATAATTATCATTATCATTATTGCAATATATTGTGCCTGTCTTTCCTGGACAGAGTTAGTTAACACAAGCAATTTTTTCTATCCAATTCTCCTCTTTATAGACGCCATACAGGAAAGTACCATATAGTATAGACACATTCTTTAGAGAAATTACAGTGCAGTTGATTAGATTATAGCCATCTTTAGTTCTATTCTAATCCTGAAGGCATATCCTGGACTAGTGACGTTGTTTAGCTTCTGACAGTCCCATGCATGTAACCTACCTATAAATCTGTACTCAGAGTGGGTTACCTTCTCCTGTGTATTGATTCAGACGAACAATTAACTTCATTCTTATAAAGTGATTTTACCTGGCATTATTCCTACATTTTCATGGTTATTTACTAAAGCCACATATGTACTCACTAGAGCATTCTTGCCCAATCTGGGACTAAGAACTCATTAGGGTTAAAAATAAAATCTCAAATTTTTGCAAAGTCAGCTCAGCAAGAAACCCAGCTGGCAGCCTTTTTGTTTTATTTTTAAAATTCAGTTTTATAAACTGAGGGCAGAAAGTCTCTTAGAGCTTTCTCTGGCCTAAATGCTGACAATTCAAGGACTTCAAAATGCTTACATATAGCTCATTTGGGGAAACTGTGAACTAGCTGGCCTAGTCTACATTCGAAATATCAAGGTATAAGAAATTTGCACAGGTATTTTGGAAATGGATTCAGATTGGCAGGTTGCATGCTATTGTCACTTTTGATCAACAGCACCAACCTTGTTTGGGAATAGATCTTCTTTTGCCTATTAAGATGGGGGGGTAGTTAAAAAGGGAAAATGTTATTTGTATTGTACAAGAAAACATTAGCAACACAACATCGTAAATCAACTACATTTCAATTTAAAAGAAAGAAAGAAAGAAAGGAAGAAAGAAAGAAAGAAAGAAAGAAAGAAAGAAAGAAAGAAAGAAAGAAAGAAAGAAAGAAAGGAAGGAAGGAAGAAAAAGAAAGAAAGAAAGGAAGAAAACGTCAGCAGATATCCATTGCACTAGACAGGCAGCAGAATCAATGGAGTGTCTTCCTCTCTCAGATTGATTTTAGGTGGAAAATCACTTGGGCCAAATCAAAACAAGACAAAACAAGAGTGGCATTAGAGATGGTATTTAGATTTTCTTGGAGACATGGAGCATGGAAGCATAGATTACTGTATAGGCTTTATGAGCTCTTCATTTGGTTTCAAAATCTATTGCAGTGATCTCAGAACTTTAACTTTTGTCAAGAGTAGTGAAAGAGAAAAGCAGGCATGACTAAAATAACTGACAGACTAAAATCCTAAGCAAGATTTGGGATACAATACAGTCTGTGGGGCTCAGCTCAGCCTCACCAGCCACATTCACACCCATGTATAAAACAATCAGGAAAAACCTCCTCTAATGAGGGATTGCCAAAGAAGACACTTGATAGGATTTATATGCGAGGAAAGCTCTTTGATTCACAGAAGAGAAGATGATACAGGAAGCTGAGTAGCTATAGCTGCCAAAAAAGGGGATAAATAGCAACTCACAATTGGATGATTTGCAATATACGGCAACAGGAAAAGCTGCCTTACTCTCTTCATGATGGCAGTGGCACCTTGGAGCTATCCACACCACCAAGGAAGAAAGCTGATGGAGTCTGAGAGGCAGCCTGTGCCCTTGCTCTGAAGTTGATTTGCCCAGTCAGGCAAATGCACGTGGGAGGTTTGACTTTGTCGTTCACACTGGTCCAGATGGTGCTGTCCAAAGCCAGAATCTCTGGGCCACCGGAGCAGCATGGAGAAGCTTTCAGCTCCTCCTGAATCAAATTCTGGCTCTTGCAGCAAGCAAGTCATGGAAGAGTGCCAAACTTTTCCAGCCAAAAAGCTACTGAATTTCGCTTTCTTTCTTACTTTCATCCAACTCTTTGCTTGAAATATTAGAGTTGTAAAATGTGAGTTATGAAGAATTTTTTTCTTCATTTTCAAGACTATTTCTGATGCTTTGTATAATGACATCACTCAAAATTAAGTTTTAAAATAAAAGAAGCTCTTCATTTACATTTTTCTTCAAACTGCACTTGATTTAGAAATAAATGCTTGAGTTCAAAACACAGAGTACAGCTTGTAAATCATTTTCTTTAACTGGTGAGCCCATTGCAATTTTACATGCCAATTGGTACTGGCTGAACTCTGTCACTGGAACAGGGTTCACAAGTGACCCTTCCACACCATATCATAGGGATTTCGGTTTACAACTTTCAGAGCTGCCTTTGCCTTCCTTCTGATCCTATATACTTTGTCTTATGTATAGATGATCATCTCTACCAGACCACAAGCCCCTTTGAGAGCAGGGGATATGTCATGTTTATATGCCTCTACGCTTCCTCCTTTCAACCCAGCCTCGTGCTCTGAGGAGTAAACACTCTAAAATGTTTGCTAAAATTGTATTTTATTTTCCAGTCACTTATTTCACCCTTTAAGGCAACACAATTTTTTTTTCTGATCCTGCATCACAAGCTAAGAGAATTAAGTGTTTTTCTGTAGTGATGTCCCAAGAGCTTTCTGAGAAATGAGGTCATGTAAACCAGGTAGGAAAGGGATAGAAAAAGTGTTATCAAGTAGTTCAGCCTGGTGCCTAATGTTCATTAAGTTCCTTGCCACGTTCTTTTAGTTTTCCAGCATCTTCAGGGTCTAAGCTTATGAAGAAAGACTCATTTTCTTGGCTGGGAAGAGATTATCATTATTCTTTAATTTATCAAAATTAAATCATAAAATATTTATCATTATTGTTAACCTCACCAATATGCTGAGAAATTCTACAAGTCATACAGGCTCTTCTTTAGTTCAGACATAAGTACCACCTCTTTTAAGAAGCCTTCAGTGATTGTCTTGCCCCACATTTATTTCTCTCTTCTCTAACCTCTTATAATACTGTACAACATAGTTTAGCATTTAGTATACTACTGAAATTATAAACTCTTGAGGGCAGAGCTATGTTAACTTTCTTCATTTCCCCCAATGTCTTCTAGCATGGGGATCAGACTCTACAATAGTTGATACTTTATGTATATGATTCAGAATTTATATTCTCAGCCTTATCATTTTCACCATTAAATAATCCGTCTGATAATTCCATTTGGATGGCCCCATATTGTCTCCAGTTCAACATGCCTAACACTGAACATAAATTTCCTTAAAACTAGCTTCCTGTCTTGACTCAGTAATTTTTTTGAGCCACCTAGGCCTTAAACTCACTGTAACCTTTGACTCTCTCCTTTCTTTTCTTTCACATCCAATCATAGCTCTCAAATTCAGGCCTTTCAAATTTTCCTCTCCCTATTTCTATCTGCTGCTAACTTCCTAATCCAGCCTTTATCATGTGACACTTAGACTATTTCAATGATCCCCTAATTAATCTATCTTGAGTCTCAACTTCACCTACACCCTGAAAGTGTGCCTTCACTACCAGATTTATTTTCTTAAAACTCTGTGATGGTATGTCTTTCTTGCTCAAAATTTTGCTTGCCATTGCCATTCAAGTGGCTTGTCATTGCCCTCAAAGGTGAAGTCCAAATTCCTTAGCCTGGTTTCCAAGGTCTTCTATATCTTTTCTAACCTTAAACAACTTTTCTAATTCCCCTATAAAAACAAGTGAATCTGATTAATGTCCCTAAAATATGCTCCACATATCCCCTTGTTTGTACCTTTGTTTCTGTTGTTCACGCTGTTAGGAATGCTATTCATCTTCCTCTCTGCCAATGTAATTATTATTGGTCCTTTCAGGTGCAACCCCAGAGTTGAACACAATGCTTGGCGCAATAATGATTTGTTGAATGAATGGATCTTTTCCTTTTTTAGGGTTTATGTTGCACTCATTATCTTTACAAATAATTTGACACTTAGCAAATTTTCCTCACATCGTTTAATTTCGATGTCTTTCTAGAGTTTAGCCACAGTAGACATCTGACTTCTTCATTATGTCTCCTAGTGTAGTCACATCAAAGCATTTATATGTTAAGATACATGTTATTTTTTTAAATTAATTTTTATTGGAGTATAGTTGCTTTACCATGTTGTGTTAGTTTCTACTGTACAGCAAAATGAATCAGCTATATGTATACATATATCCCCTCATTTTTGGATTTCCTTCCCGTTTAGGTCACCACAGAGCACTGAGTAGAGCTCTCTGAGCTACACAGTAGGCTCTCATTAGTTATCTATTTTATATGTAGTATCAATAGTGTATATATGTCAATCCCAATCGCAGAAATATGGAATGCTTCATGAATTTGCATGTCATCCTTGCACAGGGGCCATGCTAATCTTATCTGTATTGTTCCAATTTTAGTATATGTGTTGCTGAAGTGAGCACGACCCCTCTCCTTTAGAGCCCTATATTCTTAAAGTCAAAATTGATATTATTTAGCATTTCTTGGTAAAACCTTCATTTTCTTTCCAGGATATTAAGGTAATTGTCTTCTGAGATGATATTATGTGAATATCCTCAAATTTTACATGGTTAAATGCAGCAAAAGTTAAATCTACTGTACTAGAAAAACCAACAGTAGCACTCACAGATGACAGCATAGTTACCCTGTACTTTAGCTACCTTTGATAACTGAGCAACATATTGATTTGATCATTTATCAGTCAATTTTCAAGACAGTAAAAACAAACAAATCAACCCTACCAAGTCTACATGCCATTGGAATTGTAGCACAGAATATCACTTCCAATCTTTGTAATTTTGTAACTGAATAAAAAGTGAAACATATAGTTCATTCCTAAAATACTTTGTCTATATGTTGCTAGCATCAAGATAGATGGCAACATTCCTGCTCATAGAACAGGCAGCTAAGAACACAGAGCTTCAAGGTATCTATTCCGTCCTCACATTGGAACTGGATGCTATTCATTTCAATAAGTACATATGTTCTGTGAATAATTAGAAATATCAGTAAGACTGAGTTAGGAAGTATGATTCCTTATTAAGTGAGAGACTAGTGAGGAGAGGGGATATAATATAATGTATTGCAATCCTTTTGGGACAGGTGATCCCCAACATTTATTTCTTGTTGTTTTTATAGATCCCTAAGAAACATTCTAGCTGATGCAATGAATAAAGATAAAGTGGCAAAGGATAGGGACTCAAAGTCACCCAACATATAGAGTTCTAGAATTCTTGGCCTATAACTTAAATAGGTGTGTATGTGTGTGAATACATAAGTGTGTGTATGTGTGTGTGTAGTTTGCATGTTTGCCCCCCCCCAAAAAAAAGAGGAAGAAAAGGGAAAAGAGAAAAAGGGTCTTAGTTACAGTGTATTTGGTTGTAGGTAACAGAAGCCCACTAAAATTAGCTTAAGTGAAAAAGGGGAACTTTTTGTAAGAAACACGGTGTGTCAAGGAAACCCATGGTAGAAAGGGTAGTTTCCATCTCATGGGTAGCTGGAAACTGACTGTCAAGAAACTGGGAAGCTTCTCTTTTTTTAGCACCTCTTTTCCAGATCAACTTTCATAATATCAGCAAATACAAAAGCATGGCCTCCTTACAGCTTCTGAATTTCTAACATTCTTGGTTTATCCAAATAGCAGAGGCTGACCCACATCTTTGTATCACAAGTCCAAATTCCTAGGAGAAGAATCTGGTTGGCACACCGGAGGTAAATGTTCACCCTCATCTGATCAGCTATGGCTTAGGGGAGGGCCCAGAAGGAAAATCAGCACAGCTTAGGTTGAAGGTTTCCACATGTCCAGTCATCTTGGGCTCAGAGGGTGATGCAGTATCGAGTACATGGTACGTATATAGCAGCTAGGGCCCACCCCTGCTGGGGGATTGCAGGAAATGGGGTTGTGAGATTGGCAAATACACTAAAAAGTGAACATTATAGCTAAAGATAGGGGATAGGAAAGAGGGAAGAGAAATAGAGGAGAAAGAAGCAGAAAAAAGGAGAAATTTAACCATCTAAGTGTTATATAGTCATTTAGGTTTTTTTTAAAAAATAAAATTTATTTATTTATTTATTTATTTATGGCTGCATTGGGTCTTCATTGCTGCGCACAGGCTTTCTCTAGTTGTGGCAAGCGGGGGCTACTCTTCATTATGGTGCGTGGGCTTCAGTAGTTGTGGCACGTGGGCTCAGTAGTTGTGGCTCATGGGCTCTAGAGCGCGGGCTCAGTAGTTGTGGCTCATGGGCTCTAGAGCGCAGGCTCAGTAGTTGTGGCACATGGGCTTAGTTGCTCTGCGGCATGTGGGATCTTCCCGGACCAGGGCTCGAACCCATGTCCCCTGCATTGGCAGGTGGATTCTTAACCACTGTGTCACCAAGGAAGTCCCTGTCATTTAGTTTTGTTATAGTACACAGTTCAGGGCAATTGCTATTTCTCATTGCTGTATTATTTATTGTTACTATTCTGCTTACATTATCTTATTGATAAGACTTTTTAAAACTTCATATTGTGATGATATATGTGTAATTATAATTCAACAGCAGTTTATTACACACATAACATAATTTTCTATCCTAAATAAAACATCTAATTGAAAACCTAAATAGGCCTTTTATATACTCATTAACGCAATATGTAAAAATCAAGACAGTGCCTAGAATTCTATATGCAGTGCCCTACTTTGGTGAGGCACGGTTTATCAATTACCATGCAGTTCCGTTACATTTTTTTAAAGTGTCCATATCCATTAGCTGGAATTAAAATGACATATTTATAAGATTAAATAGTTTTGCATATAGTCCAGTAGCATCTATATTTTACCATGCTGGTGTCTGAAAATGCTTACTTTTCTTTCAAACTCATTACGAGTGTATTTTTAATTAACTAAATTGCTGCATCATCTTTCATTTCTTTTAGCAATATCCTTGGAGAGGTCACTATGAATTTTGACAGTAGGCATTGAATTTTACGAGCTCTGTCAGTCCTGTGGGGCAAACAATCTGGCCTGATATAGGTCAGGTGACTGTGACATGTGGGAACAGGGACTGTAAGGCTGGCAAAATTTAGATTGGTGGTAGTTACAGAAAAAAAAAGTAACAAAAGTTTTAAGGATAAAGGTTTTTTTTTTTAAATAAATAAATTTATTTATTTAATTTTGACTGTGTTGGGTCTTCGTTGTTGTGCGTGGGCTTTCTCTAGTTGTGGCGAGCAGGGGCTACTCTTTGTTACAGTGTGTGGGCTTCTCATTGCGGTGGCTTCTCATTGCGGAGCACGGGCTCTAGGTGCGTGGGCTTCAATAGCTGTTGCACACGGGCTCAGTAGTTGTGGCTTGCAGGCTCTAGAGTGCAGGCTCAGTAGTTGTGGTGCACAGGCTTAGTTGTTCTGCGGCATGTGGGATCTTCCCGGACCAGGGCTCGAACCTGTGGCCCCTGCATTGGCAGGCGGATTCTTAACCACTGCACCACCAGGGAAGTCCAGGGATAAAGGTTATACATTATAAAATACATTCAAATGCAAATATGAATTGAAAAGAGAGCAGATAGGCAAAAGAAATTCTGGGGGGCTGAAGAAGGTGAGGATGAAGGCACTGATGAAATAATTGCACTGAAGCACTCGGCTTTATTCATTGGAACCAGGTTGGTGATGTGGATAAAAGTACTGGGCTGGAAGTTAAGAGACTTGGGTTCAAGTTCAGGGTGAGACATTTCTGGGTGTGCAAATTTGGGCAAGTCACTTATCTTCCCCGAGTCTCAGTTTCCTTTTTGGCAAAATGAAAGGGTAGGAGGAAGTGGACTCTAAGGTACCTGTCCAGACATTTGATCCTATGACCTAAAATGATTCTTAGAACTGTAATTTTCAATTCTGCTAATCCATGCAATTTCGTCCTGTCAGGGGTCAGTATTAACAATTGATGTGATCCAATGATATCTATAAAAAGACTGTTTAGTTTGCATATCTCCTTTCTTTTCCCTGAGGTTGCATATCTTTTTCATGCTGCCCTGGCTTCTCCTTGGTGATGAGAAAGGAATTTCATTTGCTGGAAGAAGCTGAGGGAGGCTGGGTGTCTTGTGATGAATGGGAAACTATGGGGAGGGTAGCAGCCTGGAACACGTTGAGTTCTATCTCTTTCTTTTGGTACTCTCTCACTGGGTAGTAATGGCGTTAAATCGGGGACTAGCATAATACAAGTTTGACAATCGTACGGCACAGAAATGCAAAGCAAAGGCGATGGTGTTATCAAGTGACACCCTCTTCACTTCATCTCAGGCAAGCTTCAGGATCGGAGAAAAGGTTAAAAGTGTGATCCAATTTGTAATTTGGAGATAGAAGAATTCATTTTCTAATAGGAAAGCTAAATTATATATATAAAAAGAAACTTTTATTAAAACAGTTCTACCACAGTGACTGATTAAAAAGTAGGGCAATTTTCATCATGTAAATTATGTTTTAAAATTAGATTTAAATAACAGTAATATTTTTATTCATGTTATATACCATTTAAAAGAAATAAATAATTTGGTTAAGTTCTTGCATTTTCACGACATGAAATTCTATCACAATCCTTGAGTAATTGAAACTGTGGTAATTTTTAGAGCCGTCCAATTATAGGAATTCGGTGCAATTATTTTTCTAATAAAGTTAGTTTTCACTTACATGTGTCTGTCATTTCCTGTTGATATGAGGATGTTTTAAAAGTCTTTTTCTCATGAGCTCTCGATATTATTGTACCTGTAGCAGGATATTTATTGATACTGTCAGATAAATGTAGAGCCCATAAAAGAAGGCATGAGTATAAATTTTAGTATGCCTATTTATCTTTGTTTTTCTGCCAGTATCAATAAACAATTGTGAATGCTTTTCTTTAACTTATTGACCATAGTACATTGAGTGGAAGTCTGGAATTTCACAGATAATTTAATGGAAATGTTAATGCATGTGTATTCAATAGTAATGGCATAGTAAAGATAGGACTAACTGGACCAGTGCCTCTTAACATTCTGAGAATTATGTCTTTTTCTGTTTTGACAGAATGAAAGTTGAAGGAATTCAGGTCAGTGTGATTCTGAGGCTTTGCCCTCTGTTCACCCTTAACTGTAGTTTTAAGATTGGAGAAAACTGTAAGTGCATCAGGAAAATTTAAAGTTCAGTTAATTATTTAACTGATCCCTGTCCAGACACTTATTCAGTGAGCCCACACATGTCCCAGGCATTGTACTAGGCTTTGGGGATACCAAGTTTAATTGACCTGGTCCCACCTCTCAAGGAGGCCACAGTTCCAGAATTAGTCTCTGTATAATACAGGATAGACAAGTTGTACAATGTCTAGAGACTGGGTGTGTACTGGGGGGTGGGCAGTGCAGTGAGTGGAAGAAGGAGGGGTTATAGGAACAACTTCTGACAATTCCCACCTCAGCAAAGTCAGTTTAATGACTCAGATCTGTAATCGATAAATGTTGTTTTGGAAAAATAGCTCCTTGCTCCTAGAGTCTCCTGCTCCCTTTAAGGAGTTAATTTGCCTCATTTCTCAGGAGTGAGAGATGGACAAAAAGCAGAGTGGAACTTGGAAGCAAAAAGAGAAAGATCAATTTATTTAAGCCTAAAATCATGCTTTTAAACCATGGACCCCTGTGCAGAGATATTATGGGTCTAAATATTATTGTACTATATATCTAAAGGTTGGGGTTACTTTCAGTTTAATGACAAAATCTATGTTTTTAAAGGTCAGCCAATGAATTAAACATGTGTGTGGTAGATTTTTGCATTGCTCTACCATTTCAAAGATACAATCCAGTGGAGAAGGCGATGTGCCTGCTGTACAATGAAATCAGGTTGAAATCAGGTTTTGTTATCTAGTAGGCTTTCTTGAAAATTTATGAGGTTGAAAAGGAGAAAAAAGTCAATTCTGTTTTTAGCAGTAAGTGTGGGCAGTAGTTTAACACAATTACAAAACCGTCACCCTCAAAATAAAAACATGCATTTAACCACGGCAAAAATTACAGTTAACAATGTGCGGGCTCATTGAAACAGTGAGAAACACATTGTTACAGAATCACATTGATCTGTAAATTAAATGCAGCTCTTTGAACTGAAGCCCACTGAGCAGTTGGAGGGGGCTGTGTGAGGAAGACCTGTCTCTTTTGAGTGTGTAGGGAAGTGGACAAGGAGAGAAGCCTTGACACCCGCAAACCTAAAGAAACCAGAATTGTGGTAAACGCTAGGTTGTAAAGGTCTGACAAAAAAATGATTATTAGTGACTCGTCTGTTAGCGACCAAGAAAATGAAGAAAGCTCACTTGAACAATATCAGGTGGCTTGAAAATATAGGATAATGTCAGAATAGTTTCAGATATTAACAATATTCTTGTTTAATAGCCTTGTTAAAGGTCGACGGACATTACATTCAGAGCTGATATCAGTTTTTTTTTTTTTTTTTTAAATTACGATGACCACAAAGAACAAAGATTTGCCAGCTTAGAAACATGATAGAAAGACAAAAACCAAGGCCTAACCTGGACAGGTTTGCAATGAATACCATAGATGGGAATAGAATGCTTGTAGATATTGAGTGGTAAGAAAATAAATATAGGTAATATTTTCCTCTATCTGGCCCCTGCTAATTCCATTTCTCAACAAAAACAACAGTGAAAACAACCACAGCAATAAAAAGGATTTAGGGATGGCTCATTAAAATATGCAGGTGGGCAACATTGAAATGCAAGAAAAATAAAATCCAAATAGTACATCCACTGTATAAGAGTATTAGAGAATGTTTGTACAAAAGGCATCACGCCTAAAACAGTGCTTGGAGCAGAGGGTTGGTCTACAATACAAAGTATGGGAACTCAAGGGAGGCTCTTCATTAGCATTTATAAGAACTGTTTGATAAAAGACTGACTGCAGGGATTATCTGGATCTGGACTATTGTTAGTTTTCAAGGGGTCAGAGAGTGAATTCAGCTAGAAGGAGTGGGCTATTCCCTCAAATAGGCTTTACCTAAAAAGGATTATCAGCAATTTTCACCTCATTTGTGTGAGAGTCATAGCAGTGAAGAAATTTCCCCTCATGAAATGTCAAACCTTTTCCAAGCATACTATTTTAATTATCACGGTCTAAGTTTCCCACTAAGAGCAGATCCCTGTCCTCAGGGAGTTAACATTCCAATACGGCCACTTTAAGGAGGAAAACACTGGCTATATTTTGAAGTACCTAAACAGTAGTAGACAAATAGTTTGCAATGGCCAATTCTTTGTGTAGGGGGGTCGGCAACAAAAGCATGGAGTTCCCAGAGCAAATTGGTACTCTTTCTTTGAGGTAAAGTGCTCCTATGTTTAAGGTAAATTACCTCTTCCAGGAAGACCATTTTGCTTTCTAAAGAAGTAATTTAGTTCAAAGGGGTACCAATTCAATATCATGAAGCTTTTCAGAGCTACATTTTGTATTATAAGCAAATCCTGGATAAGGTAATTTGCCTCAATTAGATGATCACTTTGAATCCAGGAGGGACTATATTTTACTTACCTTACTCATAGTCATCAATTTTCTTCTGATTGCCCAGGTGTGTATGGAAATGTGTTATGTATTATATACAAGATTAATAAAATAAGACGTGATCCCATGTTCAAAATAGCATATGTTCGACAGTACCTTAGCACATGTCCCAGTTACTGTTAAACTTGGATTAAGTCCTCGGGACTTACACCCTGGTCTGTTGAGAATATACAAAATGTGGTCCTTCATTAAAAGGAGTTTATAAAGTTTTTATTTTTGACAGGAAGGCACCTGGGGTAGACAACAGAACAGACCTGGTCTAACTTTCATGGATGTGGTAAGGACTGACTTTTTAACAACTATGAAAGTGCTTTAAATATTAAGCCTTATGGAACCGCTAATTACATTTATTATTTAAAAGGCATAATGGGAAGAAATAAAGCCAAGAAAAAACATGGGAAAATACCTAGAGTTAGTGCCAAATATCAGGTCCTCCAATGGCTAAAGAGTAGGTGAAAGTTGCTGGTAGAAAATCTATTACTGCAGTGACTTAAAATGGGAATACAGGAAATGTGCTGGAGGAAAGTGAAAATCATTCAGATGCCACAATTTAAACATTAGGCAATGACCAGCTGGCCACCCTCTTGCCTTCCTGGTTCATAACCTGTCAATAAATCACACATTAATCAACACTTACTGTGCTTTGCCTATAGAACGATCAAAGTAGTCCTGTTGTTCTTTTCACAGCCCTTCTTACTTAGGGTGCATCACTGCACCTGAACTGCAAACGGATGGAACTCTACTTTGTTTGCTTGTAACCCAAGTCACTTGTCAAACATACTGTAGACTTCCATATATTGCAAATCTGGTGTTGTAAAAATTGAGATGGTAGAATAAATCGTTTCAAAGCAAAATAATATTGGTTTTGTTATTTAGCAACACAGTATAGCTAAGACATTTTCTACTCTAAGAAACAGAATTGACTTCAACTGATATCCACCAACAACCAAACAACTCACCACCACAACAAAATCATACCTAGCTGTGTTTTCATTTGGCCTTATTTAGCTTACGCAGTATCTTAAATGCATTTAGGAAACTAGACAAAGAGAAAAATCTTTTTGATGCCTGAGTTTTTAAAAAATTGTTTCACTCTATGGTGTTATATACCTTGGCAACAATCATTTTGGTAACCTAATCACACAATCATACATGTTCACTGTTGCTGTGTTATAAGGTAACTAAGGAGAACTGAGTGGCGACTGGAGATGCCTGACACTTTGGTCTGAGGAGCGGCCATTGCCTCGATGGGGGTGGGCCAGGGATGGCTTACACCTGGGCTGGACTACTGGCCACCACATAGCAGAAGTGGACGTCTAAGGCAAACCAAGAAGGACACACTGAGCAACCAAGAGTGTCTGTTGTATACCTGAAACAATCTCAGCAGCAGCAAGTACCTGTGGTAGATTTCTAGGTAGAACTGAGACAAGCATTCTTAGCTGAGACACCAAGAGGTGGTTAAAGCAGTATTGAAACATCATGGTATCTGATTCGAACGGGCAAAACTAGCTTGACGATGTGTCAATGTATTTAAATAAGCTGACAATGTAATAAAGATATTATCCATGAAAAAAAAAAGTAACTAAGAATTTTCAAATGTGCTTTTTAAGCTTTGTTAGAGATACATTTGCTGATAGCAGACATCTTTATTTCTGAAAATAGGGAATTATCTTCATGAAAATAAATTAACCTAATTTCAGTACTCCTTTTATGGAAAAGTTCAAGGGCCTATGACCCAGAGATCTTGGCATAGAAAGATACTTTAAATTTATTTGTGTAGCTGATTTCTTGGCAGTTCTAACTGAACCCAGATTTAAAATACAATTGATTCTTGTTATTTGCAATAGTTATGTTTTATAAAGTATTGAACTATTGCTCCTAGGGGAAATGCAAGGTTAGGTTCCTGTGAGCCTTTGGTCACAACACTTTCATCAACTTATCAATATATAACCTTGTTTTATGTGTGTTTCTGTTTAAATACACCTTATTTAATATATTTTGTTAACTCATTAACATTAGGCTCATAGCCAACAGCACTCATGCCTGAATGATGCTTACCTAACACATGTATTTTCTTTGTAAGTCACATTACAGCCTTTTTGAGCTTGGAAACACTTGACAGCACTTCAGCATTAGGCTTGGGGGCCATTTGAAACAGGAAAATCACCAACAAAAAGCACAAAAAATGTAGCACCAAATAGACTGAACAAAGGACAGTTGTTTACAGTATGAGAGCTGAAATAAGAAAGCCAAGGGCAGCCTTGTTTGACTTCAGCAGGGAACCTGCACACTGGCAACTCAAATTTTTTTTCACTGCACAAGTCCGCAAATGACAGAAAATGCACAGCGTGAGTTGAATTTGAGTTATGATTTACAAATAAATTTTAGCAGGGAAACAAATTCACAAATGTGCAATCTACAAATAATGTGGAGCGATATTGCCTATTACGCAGTGACTAATTTTTATACTTCTGTTTTAAAATGATTAAGTTATTCTGTACTTGCCAAGAATAAATTGTTTAGAAATACATAGAATTTTGCTTAAGTTTCAAATTTCACCCTTGGCCATTCATTTCAGAAAATCAATTTGAAGAAAAGTTTGATTTTCCCTCAATTTAGTCGAACATTGTAGTTATTTCAGCAGCCATAATCAGAAGCTCAATAGCTGAGATTATAAATCACAAAGATACATGGAAAGACAATAACAGGAAGAGAAATCAAGGAAGAAAATACATGTGTAATGGAGCAGGACCCTATGGGGCCTTCTTGGGACAGACCCCTTCCCTGTATCCTCTCCTTTAGCTCCTCTCTGAAGTATCTAGATAACAGTATCTGATGCACATTTCCCAAGTTGTTTTACAGATGCTAAAACCCCCACCAAATGGAAGAGGTTAATTACTTGATGGCCTTGAGCATGTAGTCCCCCCAGGCCTACTGGAGACTGAGGATTCATAACGTTAACCCCTGTGACACTGCCCTGTTACCTCACCATCAGCCAATCAGAGAACTGTGCACGAGTTGATCACATACCCTGCAACCCCCCTCCCTCACCTGGCCTTTAAAAATGCTTCCCCGAATCCCATTGGGGAATTCGGGCTTTTTGATCACTAGCTGCCCTGGATTCTTTGCTTGGCACCCTGCAGTAAACACTGCATTTTCCTTCACCACAACCTGGTGTCAGTAGATTGGCTTTACTGTGCATGAGTAAGCAGACCCAAGTTTGGTTCGGTAACACATGTTCTCAGTATTGCAGTCTGTAGTAGACTTAAAGAGCTGAGATGTGCTTAATCAACACTTGTGATGGGACCTGACAATTTCAATTTCACTTTACTGTTTATAATTGAAAATGGTCTGAGGAACAGGATGAATGGAAACATTTATTTGAAGATAATAATACCATTAAGTTAACTACAAGACATATTACAATGACATTATTTGGACCATGCTTTTATAACCTCCATTTCGAAGTACTTAGGATTGGCCAATATTTAAGACATGAACATTTGATTCCCTATAAAACAAAAATGGTCTAACAGACATTTTATAAAGTGTGCTCTGTTGAAATGTATCATTTTGTATTGCCAAGAGAGCATACACTTTGAATTGAAAGGGAGTGGGAAGAAAATAGGGAATGACTTATGCACGGTACTTTTAAGCTCATGACAGAAATAGCTCAGGCAATATGTATGTGGTCACTCAAGAAACTTCAAAGGGGCTGGTGTGGGAGGGAAGGAGAAGAAATATAAAGCTAATATTTCAATGAAAAATTTTTAAAATAGAAACTATTGAATGTGTAACATTGGCTGTAAAAAAAAAAAGATGAGAAGCAAAAACTTTAAATGTTTAAAAACAAAAGAGTAGAATTGGACCAACACATGCAGACAACTAAAGTCTCATTAAAGAGGCTGTTATTAGGAAGATAGATTGAACTGTGCATGATTACCTTCTACAGCGGCAAGTTTAAACATCAGCAGCAAAGAGATGGGAGTGATTTGATCTCTCTCTTATCTTGGCTTCATCATATGAAACTCTGTAAACTCCTTCCTGTCTTCTGTTTTTGCCATCAGTCTGTGGCTTCATACAACAGGTTTATCTTCTAGGCCACATTTATGAAAAAAGAAAGGAACTGAAGAAAAGGAAAACCCAAGCTCTTAAAAGGATGCCAATTTTGTCTAGAAACTAACTCATTACAGAGATAACAGGATATAAAAACTTGTCTGAATTTCTTTTAATATACTTAAAAAGCACACTTTCTATAACTGAAATGATCCCTATGAAAAGGAAAAATGACTTTCAGCACATTACATTGGGCCATAATACATGCTCTTGGGATTTTTGATACCAGTCATTAAGAAGTATAAGGACAAGCCCAGAACAGTTTTGTCTGATAAGGTATGTCAAAATGCACAGGCCCAGATGACTTGGGAGAAACTAGGGAGAACAGGCAAAGATATTTTAAAAACTTCTCACAAGACACTAGGGTTTTAGAAAACTGAGTGAGTTAGTTCCCAGCAGCATCCTTGGTTACAGTACTTGCCTATCTTAGAAGGATTCTTCAGTTTTATGTTAATTAAAGAGCTTTACCTCTGATAGTGTGAAAAGACTCTTATTCTCTCATTGGTCTTTCTATATAGTCCAAATGTGCAGAGAGCAACCACTAAGGTCTCCCTCATTCAGCAGATAGAATATGTGCTAAAATATAGGCCAGCAAAAACACTCCCAAGGAGTTTTCCACAAGTCTGAAGTTCTGACAGAACATTCAACTCCCCACTAAAATATGTTTATTGATAGTTAACATTTACTGAGCACTTACTACATGCCAAGCTTTGTGTTAACCACTTTATATATATTAATTTGTTTAATTCTCACACAGCCCTATAAGGAAGGTGCACTTGTTATCCACATTTTACAGATGAGGAAACTCAGGCAAAAGAATGTTAAATAACTTACCCAAGAGCACACAACAAGGAAGTGGTGGAGCCATGATTCAACCCTAGTTGGTATTATCCATCAACCTGATCACAATAAATTAATTGATCAGATTATCTAGCTAGTCATTTTGAAAGGTGGTAAGAGACTAATTCTCAGTATAGATAAATTTTAAGGTGAGTGAGGTTGACAAGGATTATGGGATACTCCAGAGAATGGAGAGTGTCCACGTGGAGGACTGCGGACAACCAAGAAGAATCATACGGATACGGAGCACTCAGAAACTTAAAGGGAAGAAAGAGAGTGCTCCAAAGGGGACTGCTAAAGGCACAACTTTCATAGCTTCACAAATTCACAGAGGTCCAGTTCTAATAATTACCATCAATATCAAAACACAGACATGCCTTAACATTCAGAATAGGTACAGAGCTGTGAAGCTGTGTGTAAAATAAAATCCTACCTCATCTCTGGATTCTCTTCCACCATAGAGGATAGTGGAGATGGTAAAAGAACTTTAGTGGGACATGTGGGCAAGGGGTAGGGTAGCTTCTTGTTATTGTGACCCCCTGGGTTAGGTGTGACCATCATGTCAACTGACTGAGGAAAGAGTCAGGGAAGCTGCCCTTAATGAGGATCTTCCAGAGCTCTGCTATACCTTAACCAGATGCCAGTGAGAAGCAGGGTACAACAACTGGGTTTATCTATTAGATTGGAACTATCGTAGTGTCCAACTGGGTCTGAGATAGAGAGCCATGATGTAGTAATTGTGTTAAAAAATGAGTGCTTCACAGTTCTGTAACTGAGGATTTGGTTAAGACAAAGCAATCAATTTTACTTTATTCATTTCATAGAGCTGAGATTCTTTATCTGATTGCTTCACTTCAGGGATACAATGGTATACTACTCATAGGTATGTAGGCACATGCACACACATGAGCACACACACATCACTTACTTCTCTTCTCAAACTCTCAGTGACTATAGGGTAGGTACAATTTATTTCCGAGCTCGTACTAAATGGTATACAAAGAATCTTCATTTACTAACTTTTGATTGGAGTAACCCAACAATTTAAGATGTTGACAGGTCATAAAATTTCTTTTTACTTTGAGAGACAGTTTCCTCACTGTAGGATGACTGACACTTTAATTTTCATTTAAATAAGTCTAATTAGCCTTGGGCAGCTGGCAATTTTTTTTAGAATCACAGATACTCAGAGTTGGAAGAAACCTTAAGGGCAAGTCAGAATAACCACTCTTGATGATTCAGTTCTTTCTGTATTATCCCACCCAAAACTCTGTCTTCCTTCCTTCCTTCCCTCCTTCTTTCTTTCTCCCTTCCTTCCTTCCTTTCTTTCTTCTCTCCTTCTCTCTTTTCTTCATTCCTAAATTCATTTATTTAAATAATTGAGTGCCTATTACATGCCAGACAACTTCCTAAGTGATGCAGTCACAAAGATTAATAAGATACTGTTGTTGATTTTAAGAAACAGTTTAGTAGAGTTGACAGACATGCAGGCAGATCATTGTGCTACAGTGTGGGCAATAATAGAAAAAAATAAGAATATGAAAGGAACACATAGTACAGACGTGAGAATAGTTAACTCTTTTGTGTAGTTCTAGTGGGGGTGGGCAGGGTTCAGACAAGGTTTTCCAGAGGAAGAAATGCCCAATCTGGGTTGTAAAGAGTGAGGTTTGCTAGGAGAGCAAATAGTGGAAAGGGCAGAAAGAACAGCATATTTAAAAGGCAGAGAGATGAACCACCCTGGTGTGTTAGAAGAATTGTAAGATGTCTGTCATGGCTTGTCATAGGTGGGGCGAGGTGGAGAGCAGGAGAAGCCAAGGCAGGAGAGGGAGATCCTGAAGAAACTTGTCTTCATGGACAGAAGGGTAGGAGTCATTAGGAGATTTTAAGTAGCCTGTCACTATATTTCAAAAACACATTTTAGAAACTTTGAACAATTTTAAATGTATAAAAGTTCTTACTTACAGTGAACTGAAATCTTTCTCATTGCATCTTCTACCTCTTAGTCTTCATTCTCCTATGTGGGATCTTACAGAAGAAAGTTAGCTGAATTCTTTTATACATGCCTTTCAAGTATTTACCTACGTATATGCCTTTCAAATATTTAACAATTTTTTTGGGTTAAACATTTTCAGTTCTCTTAAAAATTTATCCTCACAGAATTGTCTGCCTGTGAGATAGGTGAGAAGGGGGCAGGGCACAACCCTTAAAAGAATGTCACAACACTTGAGGATATGACAAAAACTGTTTAGGACCTACTAGGCCCAAGATGGCAGAAGGTCCGACTTCCAGTAGACCTTGAGCCTCATTATACGCTCATTGTAATACATTAGCATACACTAAATGACACACCCACCTGCTCCATGACAGTTCCCAGGCTGAACATAAAAAGGCCAAGAAGTGAGCAGTGGCCCAATTCCTGGAAATCCCCTCCCTTTCTTCAAAATAGTTGGAATAATCCTCCCACTCATTAGCATATGAAATTACCCAGCCCATAAAAACTAACAACTCCATACCCCAGGACCACTGTCACCTTCTGAGAAGAACCACATTCTGCCTATGGAATGTGTATCTCTCTAAATAAACTTGCTTTCACTTTACTATGGCTCATTCTTGAATTCTGCCTGAAACCAAGGACCCTCACTTGGCGGCCCACCCCAGGGACTTGCCCGAGACCTGGAACATAACCATTCTCTCTCGGCCCCTTCTCCTGCAACACCTAGAGGAAAAGAGTGGCGTATTTACCCACTGCCTCTTGTCTCCCCTTATTTGAAAGTAGCATTTGGCCTGAGAGGGCTGCTGAGACATTGGTGAAGGCCCTGATGTGAAGATTAGAAAAATGCACCCCATGCATCTGAGGGGATGTGGTCAACATGAGATGGATCTAAGCTCACATGGCACTGTCCACTGCAGGCTGAATCAGAGGTGGGACAAAGAGGATGTGACATGGGGCACCAGAGGCAAATGCTCCAGTAAAGGTAAAGTTTAACCTGTTTCAACAAAGCATCCCCAAAACACAGTGGCCTAAATAAAAAGTTTAATTTCTTAAGTGGAATCTGGCTAGTCTACAATAGTGGGGCTTCTCTGCTTGACAAGGTTGTTCAGGGACAGAGGTTCCTTCCATCTTGATGCTCTGCCATCTCCTAGGGCATTTCCTAGACATCATGGTCAAAACTGAGTTTCTGGTACATCTGTTTTCCATCTCACTGAAAGAAGAGAAAAGAAGAAGTCCAGGGCAAACAATTTGCTTTTAAGCAAGCAAGGCAGAAATTGTACACATCCTTTATGTTCTTATTCCATTGGCAAGAACTTAATAATATGTCCACATTTGTCTGCTATGAAAGCTTTGAAATGTTGTCTCTAGCTGAGAAGCCATGTGTGTAGTAAGAAGCGGGGAAAGGAATTTTGGGGGATAGCTAGCAACCATATACATTCATTCATATTGAATTTTCTGTCCAGTAAAACCAGTCAGTTGCATGTGTTTTCAAATTCAAATTCAAACCAGTCCTGAAGATGCAAAACAATCCCCGACAGGGTCAAACACAGCCAAAGCCATATGATAACCACTGTTCACTGCAAACAGCTAAAGGATCTCTTGGTTGATCTCAATTGAGAATAGTGTAGGGTGACTCTCCTATTACTATCAATTCTATTAAGGGCTGTTAAACTATGCAAAATGGGCTGGGGAGTAAGATGCTCTCCTCAGTAGAGGACCATATCATTTCCCATTTGGCAGTCATTCTCCATGACTGTTGTCAATGCTTAGATTTCTTTATAATTCAAAGAATAATAGGCGATTTGTGGGTTTCAAGTAGAATTTTTTTTGTCACACGTGCAAAACTTGAGAAATACTACTTTCTGACAACCCAAGTTGCAAAGGAAAAAAAATTGTGCCACTACTGTCCTTGTACATCATTACTAATGAGGGCAGCTTCTGCCCTGTCAGTGGTACGTGTGCTTTACTTGGGTAGAATCTGTGTCCCAGCGTATCATCTTCCACAGTTTATTTGTATCTCTATAATATGATGTTGTACATTGCATACATTGAGTTACGTGAAACATAAGGAGAGACAGACCTTTTGTTCCTCCATAAGAAGAAGTATGTCTCTAAAGCCTTAATTGGGTAGTATGAGATGTTGACATTTTACCCCAACTTGACAGCCAAATCAATGTTATTGAAGGCAGCCTGTAGGCATTCGTGACAGCCTAAGGATTAATACTCTTAGCCAATTTCAAAATGGTTGCCTCATATCACAAGCGAGGTGTGTTGGTTTCCTGGATTGGAATCAAAGCATTTTTGAGGCATGTTCTAAGCTATTCATATTGCATATCATAGAATTAAAGTGGATCAAATATCTCATCTGACCACAATTGGCTCACTTCAAAACAAACTTCACTTATGACCTTCGGTTTTTTATATTGGTGAATAGATCACAAATGTTTTTTCATGCCTGTTGGACCCAGGGAAAATGGAGTTAAATTTCAATAGCAGAGGTTTACATCCCAGATATATGAGTAGAATGACAAAATGACTATGAATAGAATATATGAGAAACATGACTGGCAGAAATAGTACTTGACAAACATCCATGAGTTTCCTAAAATTTCCCACTTTCCTTTGCATTTATGTTGGAGTTGTGTGCCTGTTTTTGGTGAATGCACAGGAAGCATGAGTGTTCTGGACTGAGTCAGTAAAGACTTTGTATGCTTCCTCTATTCCTATTTACTACCACTGCAAAGACTTTGGAGGTCACGAGTTTCATATGGCCAGCTACAGGGTGGAGTAGAGCTTCCTGAACCATTTTATGCTTTGTACAAATGGCAAGTAAACTAGTGACATAGCCAAGCTTATTCTGACCAATACAAAATGGCTTAAAATTATACAAAGACCAGGCCAATTCTCCGTCTTATCACTCTAGGTGATTGGAAAGGGCACTAAAAATATCCACTCTTGCAAATGCTGGGTGAAACTATCAAAGGGAAAGGTTTATTTATTAAAGGATGCCAAGAAACTATAAAGGCCAAGATGCCAACTTTGAGGGAAGATCATAATATGGAAAAAAGCATGAAATCTGATCTTTAGTTTGTTTTCCAGCTATTTTTGTTCTTGCTATATTTTTTCTCAGTGTCACGAGTTTCTAACCAATTCTGGAATTGGAAGTCAAGGTCATCCAGCAGTTAATGATGGCATCTCTAATAGTTTATAAATTTAGACAGCTGCTATCAACAGTAAGTGAAGTTGAAGCACAAATCAAAACTGTATTCCTTTGTATGTAGAATTAGTGGTGTATGTTGGACACCTAAAATGATGTATGAGGAAGGAATCGCATCTAGCTAGAACTTGTATTTAAATCTCGCTTTTTTCCTAGAGGTGAGCTGAAGGGGAGCCACATTTCAGCCCAGGGAATGTTCATTATCTTTTAGCCATTTGTTTCTGCACCTCTTGCTGTAAAAACATCCTAAGCAGAGAAAAGGGTTAATCAAATTTGTAACAACAACTTCTTTGAGTCTGATTTACTTTAAATTGGAAACTTGTAGTAAAAAGTTGAACTGTAGCATATTAAAGAAAGTCATTATTGTAAACATAACCTTGCTTGCTAAGAAGTAATAAAATACTTGGCAGTCCTAGGTTCGGTTTATTCATGTATCCAAATCTTTTCAAATTCTCATGCATTTTTGGTAACTCTATTGTATGTCTTTACATTTAACTTACTCCAGACAGTCTTTGTCAGAAAATCCCATATAAGATCAAGAATCTGAACTCATAACATTAATATGGTCACAAGATGAAAATACAACTTCATGATCTCCACCCCCAGCTACTTTTTTTCCTTCCATTTGGCCACCCGGTGCAGCTTGCAGGGATCCTATTTCCCCAAACAGACCAGGGATGGAACCTGGGCCCTTGGCAGAGAAAGCGCAGAGTCCCAACCACTGGACTGCCAGGGAACTCCCCCATCCCCAACCTACTTTTATCTCTGCAAAAATGGGAAGCAATAGAATATCCACAACAGGAGAAATGATGTCATTTTATCTACTGAAGACATACACCTGGCTGACTGAATAACCTGCACTGCTGATATGCTAGTAAAGTAGGCTTGGACGGTGTAAATTCAGGTTGGCTACAAACTGGTCCCTGACAGAAAGAGAACTAGTCTATAAGACTGATATCTATTGGAGACTTTTTCATTTAATGAGTAATTCATTGTAATTAAAGGGAAAATAAAATAGCTTTCACTACTGGTCCCTGAGTGTTTATCCAGGCAACAGGGTACCTAGTTCTAGATCAAGGAAATTTTATATCTAGTTAGTTCCTATTCAAATATAGCATATTCTCTTTCCAAGGAAAAGATATAGCTTTTATTTCTTGCCTTTATCTTCCTTTTCTTTTTGTCTTTTTTCTTTTTCTTTTAAGCAGATGGAGACTTTTTGGGTTACAGATGTCACTGAATTATCTATGGACTCAACGAGGAGATAATTAGAATTTTACTTTTCGTCTGTGTAGAAGACTGAAGGATTATAAAAATCATGTAATAGGGGCATTTTTGCAATCCTAATTACAGTTTTTAGTTGGGGTTGTTAAAACTTCCCAGTTTTCCTTACTCTAGATTCAAACTGTCACAGAGATTGCGTGTGGTTTTAGGTTTTCTATGCAAATACTGGCAAGATCTTTGGAGTGTTCTTCACGTTTCCAAATTCAACTCTTTACGTGTTATGTTTAGAAAAGGTTTGAGAAAGGATGATAATAAAATGTTCTTCTTCCTTTCTCAACCCTGCCTGAAAACAAACTCATTACAGGGGTGAAATGCACGATCAGTTAGATGAACATATAGGCAGCGGTACAAAACTAGCAGGGTGGGTAGAAATTCACAATGGAGAAGTGTTTTGGAACATAAAGGTCAGCATTTAATTTAGCTGGGCTGTACATTCTTAATAATATTTATTGGGCTTTAAGTGATTATGTAATTCATTGCTTTTGCGAGGGTTTCTCAGCTTCAGTACAATTGACATTTGGTCAGGATAATTCTTTGTTGTATGAGGCTGTCCGGTGCATTGTAGGATGTTTTGTAGCATCTCTGTCCTCTACTCACTAGATGCCTATAGCACCTTCCTCCCTCGTTGTTACAACCAAAAATGTCTCTAGACGTTGTAAAATGTCCCCTGGGGAGGAAGGACAAAATTTCCCCTGGTTGAGAAACACTGCTTTAGCGCAAAAGACACTGCAGTAGAAAACTTTGTTTTCTGCCAAAGAGTGGCAAACTTGGCATATTTGATATCTGGAAAAGATAATTTTTAACATCCCCTTCCTCTATAGGACAAAGTTATTTTCAGTAATGATAATGGAGTGAAATTAATGGCCAAGAGAGTGAGGATTTTCTTTTATTGATTATTATTATTATTTAGACATTTAATGTTTTATGTGTAATCATGCTAGTGAAATACTTTAAAATGAATAAATATTATAATATGGAAAGGAAAAAAAGTAATAGATTAACAGTTTTTTTTCCAGTTTTATTGAGATATAATTGGCATACTGCATTGTATAAGCTTAAGGTGTACAGCATAATGATTTGACTTACATACATGATGAAAAGATTACCACAATAAATTTAATTAACATCCATCAACTAATTTAGATACAAAAAAAAAAGAAGAAAAAAAGTCTTTTTCCTTGTGATGAGAACTCACGATTTAATCGCTTAACAAATTTCAAATATACCACACAGCACTGTTACAGCCATCATCATGTTCTACATTACATCCCTAGTGCTTATTTATTACTGGAAGTTTATGAGATATAAGTTTATAAAGAAAAAATAATAGAGTAATACTTTTACTTATATTAATGTATTTTTTAAGGGAAAAACATACCTACATATTGGTGTGTTGTAATAATAATAAAATAATAATGTTATAGATTAATAACAGTTAAAAAACAATTCAATAAGAAGCTAAAATAGAAGGATACATTTTAATCTTAAATATATTCAAATTCAGTAAAATATTTCATTTATTAACTAAAATTTCCACTTACCACACCAGAACACCAAATCCAGATATAAAATTCCAGTAGTCACATAGAATGGCAGTATTGAAGCAGCTCAGGTTGAGTTTCTTTGCTGTTAACATCATTGCATTATCATTGTTTATTTTGAAGCTACTATTTAAATGCAGGAATATGCAAAAGCACAAGGGTTGGCGCTGTGAACTCTACCAAAAGCAAGCTCAAATGATTCTAAGCTGTTCTGAACTTTTTCTGGAAATGGATGCACATAGAGGGATCCGTGTGTGTCAGAGGCCAAATGGATAACTGAGAGTCCTTCAAGTTCATTTCCATGTCAGATATAATGTTTATTATGAGGTAAGTTATAGAAATAAGTATTATTATTAAAAGTAACGAAACATAAATGATTAAATCTCAATAGTAATCATTGCAATTGTTTCGAACTTAGACCAGTGGTTCTCAACCAGGAGTGATTTCTGCCTCCCAGGGGACATTTGGTAATTGCGAGAGACATTTTTGGGTGTCATAAGTGGGGAAGGGCTGCATTCTACAATGCTCAGGACAGGCCCCACCACCCAGCAAGAATTATCCAGCTCAAAATGTCAATTCTCAGGCTGAGAAACCCTGACTCAGACCGATCGAAGATTTTTTTTTCCCCAGAGGAGTATTTTATCATTTTATCCCTGACATTGTTTAAAATGCAGGTGCATGGTGATAATAAAAAGCAGAGTGACTTTTAGTCTGTTTTATTATTGTCTGTAAATTTTCTACAGACAACGCACCTCCCTTATATTCTGTGTCTGGAGCAGACTTCTCTCACCACTCCAGCATGAGTGAGATGTCCGATAAACAAAAATCCAGACATAGAGATATTTATGTGATTTTCATAGGCCTCACTAAAATATTCAACGCCATTAACCAAACTAGACTAATGAAGCTTCTGAGAAAAGTTAGCAACTCTGAAAAATTTCTCGATATGCTAAAGTTATTCTGTGGTGACATGTGTCATGCTTTAGTACTATGGGGTTTGGCTGGCATTGAATGTTAAGAAGAACTTGCCTTTTCTTTTTTTTTTAATGAATTTGGTTCCAACCAAAGCCTTTTTATTTATTTATTTTTAATTTAAAAAAATGTTTTATTTTATTATTATCATTATTATTATTATTTTCTTTTTTGCCGCACCATGCGGCATGTGGGATCTTAGTTCCCTGACCAGGGATCAAACCCGTGGCTCCTGGGATGGAAGTGCGGAGCCTTAACCACTGGGCTGCCAGGAAGGTCCCAAGAAGAACTTACATTTAAAAATAAAACTTTTTTGAGATCTAGGAAGGTAGGGGCTGTGTGGCAGTATTGGTAAGAAACATTCACACTAATTAGTTATGTGAACTTCAGGGAACACATATTTCTTCAGGAAATAGAAAAAAAATCAAAGATAAAAGCAGGCAGTCAGACAGATAGGGGCAGATATGAATTTCACTAATCAGTTTGCTTGTTTGTTTATTGTTCTGTTTCTGTTTTGTTTTGTTTTATTTTGTGTTAACTGGATCAGCCAAGACTGCACAAGGTTTTGCCCAGGGTATGTTAAAGATGGTAAATCAAAGCCAAATGGATAATCTCTTATCTGATAAATTCCCATGTAATGAAACTGAATTCATTCTCTGGAGATGATACACTCATTCTTGTCTTTGTGTCTTTATTTTATTTCTCTTACTTTGGACACCCAGTTCACCTTTCCACCAGAGAAAGATGCAAATTCAATATTTTCCTTACGGCCTAGTTTGAATCAGACTTTAGTTGCTTACCTAACTTCCATTCCCTTGTTTTTGTTTGTTTTTACTTTTATACATTTTCACAATTTTCTTTCTGGGATTACAACTACCCAACTCTCCCTCCTCCCCTCCTGCAATGAGGTTGTAACCCAGGCTTGACCAGTCATAGCATTGCCTTCTCTTAGCTACAGTGATTGGTTCACAGATAATAACATGACACAAACAGAATGACTCAAACTCACTGGAGTTCCTGAAATAATGGGATGTCATCCTAGAGTTGCTGGCAGCCATCTTGCTACCATGAAGGGAGAGTCTTCATATGAATAGAGCCAATATGGAGGAAAGCAAAGTTGACAGATGGAGAGGAAGAGATGAGAGAGATAGGCGATTACTTTGTTTGATTCTCTAGATGGATTTGTATTTAAAGTCTACACATAAACTTTCCATTTACCTAAATCAATAAATCCTCCTTTTTGTGGAAGCCAGTTTGTGTTGGTTTTCTGTTACTTGTTATACAGTAATTCATGACTACTCTCAGCACTTTCTTCCCAAAGTTTTCCATGACCATTTCACTTCATGTAATTCTTTCTCAGCTGTGAATTTGCATAATATTTATAAGTTTATATTATATACTCCAGCACTTGATTATATACTCTTTTTTTGTTCTCATTAAATTTATGTGAATCCAGTCTCCTTCATTTAACTTTAATAATAGAAATATATTCATGGTTTATAAATTAGTTTTATATTCAATATTTTATTTAATTTATAAACTCATAGAGGGAAGATATTTTGTCTTATATTCCTTTTGTATTTTCCATAGTACTCAGCATAGGGTGGTCACATGCTGGGTATCTAATAAGTAGCAGATTAATTCAAAGTTCCATTCATAGCTATCTTTCTGATTTGTGAACATCTGAGACACTTACAATTCAACAAACTACCAAAAGCACACACATTCCTAGAGATAGTAATCTTGAAGTCAACAAAAATAAACAAGTGCAATTCGTCACAAACCGATTTGCAGAAATAGAGGAGGACCTATTCACTGGAGTGAGCTTTGGGAAGTCAGGAACCTTGTCATATTTGTCTTTGTGCACACCATCATCCAGCACAGTACCAGGAAAATAGTAGATGCTTCCAAGGTTGGAAGAAAGCCATTGTGAAGGCAGAGAAACCATTCAGAAAGCTGCTGCAGTTGTCCAGATGAAAGATGATAATGACTTGGACAAGAGTTCTTTCATCTCTAAGAGCTAGGACTGTACCCAGTGCATAACAGGTGCTCAATGAATGTTTGAGGTGAAGCAATTTGAACCAAAATATAAAGGTCAATATATTCTTTCTTTGGATAACAAAAGTAAAATCAGAGCTACAGAAAGGAACAGCATCTTTCAGGATTTACATGAGGCCAACAGATATATCAATATCACATTTCAGTTGGGTAAAACAAAGAAATGATTTTTGGGTCTCACAATACTAATTTTGGTCACATTCAAACCAAAAGAAAAGTACTTATGTCCAATAGCATCGTCTTAGAAAATGAAGAATAAGATTAGCAGTGCAGTGATAAGACAGAAAGATGTAATATCTGACCACTGGATTTTGCATCTAAATAAGGTTTTCACATTAATTGAAAGCAAATAAAATTCTGATTTATAGTCTATATTTTAGGAGTTGGAGCTGTATTTTCCCAAGACTAAGAATGAAGAGGATTATCCTACATTATTCCTCCAAACTAAGCTCAGATAATAATAACAGAAGAATTTAGGTGGGTAAAAACCAAATTAGAAAAGATTAAAACCTGGGAGACCATTGAAATTACCTACTTAAATGAAGAAATACTAGGGTATTTGGTAGTTTTTAAGGGATAGTTTAGGTTTCATCTTGACCAGAAGCAAAGAGGTTGAGCAGTTGGCTTCTTTAGATATCTTTCATCTTCATTTAATTTGTCTTATTACCCTCTTGAATGTTCCCTACATTTCTAACAGGCCACCTTTATTAAGTGTCCATTTTTGCCAGTCATCTGTCTCTAGCTTCTAAAGTCTCTCTTTTAACATTGAATCCTTTTTCTGCCAGGTGTCTGGAATATCATTCTAGACCCAATTCAACAAGTTGTTTCTCTACCATCAGTCAAAAAATTCTGCAAATTCCATCTCTTCCAAGAATCCACCACAACGTAGTTTTCATATATTTCATTTCTGGACTTGTTTAATTCTTCTTTCAATTTTTCTATATGTTCTTAGTATCTGTTTGCATCATTCTGTTTTGAATTATATATTTCTATGGAGCAGAAGTGATATAAGTTTGTTTCATCCTGGATTGAACCTGGTAAACATCCCTATAAAGGGAACATTTGACTGTTGTGTACAAAGTGTGTGTGTGTGCATGATTCCTGCAAACCTGAAAATATTTATATTTCCTTTCAGGTGGACATCTAGACTCAAACTTCTACAGTGAAGAGATATATAAGAAAGATCCTGAAAACATACCTTTTGATTCTAGGATGACTTCAGAGAGTATCAGGATTGGCTCGGGCTATTATTCTGATCATTAACAAATAGCATGATTTAATGTAACCAACATTCTGAGGCCAAAATGGAAAAAAAACCCCAACACCCTCTGCCATTACATACCTTCTTTCAGTTCAAATTAGTATACATTCCATTTTCATTACAACAGAGAGAAGTGGAAAGAATGGGTCCCTCGTAGCCACAAATCAATATATAAACCCTGATCAATGGATGTGAAGCTCCTCTGGATATTTGAAATATTTTTATGCATTATGGCACACTGTATAGCAGGAAACAATCCATTAGGTTTTAAAAAGATGAAAGCCAATAAAGATAGGTTAGATGTCAAATTCTCATATCCCTCAGGCTTCTGGTTATGAGAACTAGCTTTTCTGCCTGCTACTTCCAATTATCAAAATGTGGATAATCTGAAAATTTATACACATCAACGCATACTCATTTTACCTCTTCTATGCATTTTCCATGGGGGATTAAAAGGCATCTTTACCTTAGTTTTCCATTTCCTGAAAAATGAAAATACTAATATTGATCCAGGAGTGTTATGATGATTAATCATTTGAAATCTGAAACTAGAAAAACCTCAGACACCATAGAGCCCTCCGTGCAACCTATGTCATCTCTCAAAAAAGCAGAAGCTGGATGTGCAACTAAACTTTGTTTTATGGGTAGAGCAGCTCCTTTTCATATGATGGACTCTCAGAAATCTTGCTTTCCACAAAGGAAGGCTTCAGTGTGAGGCCATGATTAGTCATCAGGATGCAGCTGTCACACTTTATCATATTAGAGCTAAATGAGATATCATAGCATAACATGAATTACTGACACATTTTTGAGTCTATTCCTAACCTATGACCAAGATTTATGGCTAGCACGACTACAAGTCGCAAGGTGACTTCTTCACTCAGAAACTTGTACTGAAATATCGTTAGACCATAGCTGGTCTGTGAAACAAAAGCCTTGTAATTACCTGCTCTCCAGGGATGAGTACCAATTTGAGCCAAGTGAGACAAACAACAAACTCATGGGAAAGTGTTTGCCTTACTTGTTAAGGCTATATTGTCATATTTAGTGTCTGAAACAAGAGATTCAGATCTTTGATTGTTAGCCAGTCTCTAGAAATGCTGTGCAGAGGCATAACTTCTTGGCAGGTGATGTAGATCTCTGAGGGCTTGGAAATACTCTCTTCCCTTCTGAAGATTTTCCTCTTTGAACTCATTGTGCCACTAAATTCATCTACTAAGAAATCAGCCCTGAAGGAATTTGAACTTATGACTCAGGGAAGGGGAAGTTTGTCAAAATTTGTTACTTAGATTGTTAAGTTAGTCCCTCTGGCTAAGACTGGTTCTTAAAAACACTGCTGCAAAATAGAGATGGACGAATAAGACCTGGTGGGTTAAAATGTGATTGACTGTTGCAGTTGAGGGGGAGACATGTGCTACCCTGTATAGTCCTGCCAGAAGAATTGCTCAGAAAGTTAAGAAGAAGTTATGAAAGATTTGTGCCTGGAGAAATTGAGTCAATTGTTCCACTGGGAATGTGGAGAAAAGAATAGATAATATTAAACCTCAACATTCAGAAGAATTATTTTAGTTCTATATTATCCTGTAATTATTACAGCTCCGCAGGTCTTTACTTGTTCTGCAGTATCCTACATTTTTGCTGAATAGTTTAGTACATCTGCAGTAAGAAAATGTGTAAAAAGGAAAAACTCAATGAATTTAATAATGTGTGGTTGGCTCGACTGCCTTAGGAGAGGATTCTAAAAATATATAAATTATTTCAGGGTCGCTTAAACTGCTAGCAAAGACTGTAGCTATTGGTTAGAGTAATGAAGGTTGAAGCTAGCCCCAAAATGACACCCCGCCCCCGCCCCAGAAAGTTTGCAGCTCCGGCAGCATACATTTATTTATAAAGTGCTTAGAGAGCAGAATATACAGAAACTGTGGGCAGTTACACTCTGGTGAGCAAAACTCTGTGAAAAATTATTTTCTTGGGCCATAGGACTTCCCCTTTGTGCTATTTTAATCTGAATGTGGGTGCCCCCAGACCAAACTTCCCAAGTCTATTTGAACACATGTTGAGGCTCACAGGTTCTCAAAACCAGTATCCTTTGTGCTAGTGAGTGGGTAGGATATTTGAAATAGGAATGGGAAATTCAGCCTTGAAGGTTCATATGGAAGGATCCTAGGCATTATTTAGAATGACTTCGGGAAAAAATGTGCTTAGAATTCCAGAGTAGTAGCTCTGTTGGTCAGGTTTTTTGAATCCAAATATCAGTGTAGTGTAGAAAATCACTATGGGTACAAACACTTCAAGTCCTCCCCCTTTGAAATCCAGAATCATCGGTTTGAATTTAACATTACAATTTAATCTATTTATGCATGTCAGCTTATATGGGAATGAAAGGTCTGCTCAATTTGTCCTGGGCAGTTTGGGATGGCAGGGAGTCAAGAGATCCGTGACTCACCTTTCCTAGGACTGTCTTAATGAATTAGGAAGAGCCAGTCTTTTTGGTCCTTCATGAGTTTACTTTACACATCTTGAGATTATATATATATATATATATATGCTTGAACAAAGAGTGAATAAGGATTCTTAATGCTTTAGATACTTCTTAGAAATACAACTGAGTGTTCATCCTATAAGGATGAGGCTTAAGGATAAGGCTTCTTTCTGCCTCCATCCTAAAAAACCACTCTGGTTTCCCTGGAAATCAATTTTATTTGAATCTGAGGCCATTTTGAGGAGACTATTATGAAGGTAGTAAGCTTACTATATTGGAATGACTGCTCTACACTTCCTCTTCAAGAAAAAAAATTCAGGTTAATTGCAATACAACTTGCAGTCAGCTCTACTGCCACAGACAGAGGGAAAAATGAGCTCCCATTGCCTGACCAGCTTTCTGCTGCAGAGGTTAGACTTATTGAATTGAGATAATCTTAAATTAACAGGGAAGATTTGACATAACCAAATTTGACCAGTTTTTCATCTTCTCACAAACCCTGTGGAAGTATTTTTTGTAAGAGAGGGTGACGCTAAGTTTAACTTGAAAAGGTTTTAATATTTCTTTCGTATACATTGTTTCAGCAGTTTAAATTCAAGAGCAAAATTTCAGTGCTCTCCATTCCTTTTTCCTTACCTTGCAGAGATCTTTAATTTCTCTAACTATGGCCCCATTTTTCATTTAGGTCTCTTAAGGCTGCCTGGCTTTTTAATGTAATGGTCATCTTCATATCTTAATAAAACAAAAATTGAATTATATGCACTACTGGGCAAGCATGACATGACTTTTGCTAGCATATGTAAGGCATGAAAACCTGGGGGAAAATACTATTCAATTTAAGTTCCACTTGAGCACACCGCAGTGCACTGGAAATGAGTTCAGTCTTAATGGCACTGAAAAAGGTAGAAGCAGGGAAAGGTGGAGATCACCGATTTGAACCTAATTAAAAAGACCTGATAAAAATGCTAGAAAGCCAGATGGTAAAGTCAATTGCTTAGTACTGTGCCAGTCCAGGGATGGAATATGTTTAGCAGTTGACATTCTGCAAGGGTAGACTGATAATATCAGCAGTGAAACCAAAAGGATTTGTTAACACTGTTAGACTTCACTTTTAAAACTCTTTCATGCTTCTGTATCTAAGTGGAAACAAAAAATGGTAAAACCTCTATTTCAATCAAATTCTCAAACTCTATAAGAGCTTCTTGTTTACTATTGAATATCTGCAACACTATTTTGAAAATTAAATAACTAACATCGTTATAATATAACAGCAAATAGTGGAGTGGAAATTCACTACACTAAGATGGTTATCATTCCATGAGAAAATTGTTCTTTAATTGTAAAAGTTAAACAATTGATGATTTGAAAATAGCACTTGAACTAAAGCACTTACAAAATGGTATCTGAATTTAGGCAGCTTTTGATTACTCCAAATCCAAATATTTAGAAATTGAAAATTTCATCTGATCATACAGTAGTAGATGGGCCTTTCTTGAATATTTTTGTTGCCATGACTTTAGACAACATCTCTATATAGAACAAATAAAAATAATTAAATCAGAAATTTCCACTCCAGTAAAGATGTTAAAAAAAAAAAAAAGAAATTTCCTTTTCTTCCTACAGATCTTTTCTATCATCAATATAGTGTTGTAATGAAGGATGGATAGAGACCCTCGGATGATGAGTATTTATCCATATGTACTGAATGCTATTAAAAAGTAAATGGAATTAGGAAACAGTTGAACTATATTTTGAAATACTTTATTAGGAAAAAAGGAGGAATGTTTAAAAAGTATCAGGTGCCTATTCAGGGACAAAAGGAAGGAGAATAGGGAGAAAAGAGTGAGGAAAAGGTAAGACTGTCACGGGTGCCTAATTTTGCCACCAGAAATGAACTTTCGGAGCATTCATTCACAGCCCTGATATTCTTCTTCAGTCCATTTGTTCCTCTGTGATGTAACCGAATAATTTATAGGTAACTAAGGTTTCCAAAAGTGCCAGGAAAGAGTAAATAGATCTGTCTTTTTCTGGTGAACAACAAACAGTAATGCCTTGGATTTATAGTCTCTTATCCAAAGAGCTCAGGGGGAAGACATTTTGTTGCCCAATTCATCTGAAATACTGAAGAGCCTTTAACAAGAAGTTTAGATGGTGTCAGGGACATGGCTAATGAGGTTTGTTGAGTCCCAGGTTTTATAAAGTAGGATGTTAGCTCTCACCTTCCAAATAGGACTCATTCAGTACCATAATCTCTGAAGTCTTTCATAAATTCTCCCAGGGCAATTTGTTTCATGGACTATTGACAAGCACCATATTTGCTACCCTAGCAGTCCCAGGACTATATGAACCACCAAACAAATAACCTATCTAAGCTCTTCTATACCTGAGACATACAAATGGCTGAGTACTTGTCAGAATGCTCTTCATTGCTGCTGGGCAAGTAGGGACTTTGCTCTTTTTGTTGGCAGTCACCATCTTGGCCAAACCACGTGGTTCTCCAGCAGTAGATCTCTCAGTCTTCCAATTCTTTCTGGTCCATCTTTGGGTTGCATTCATAGAATGTTTAGACTTTTAATTTGAATTTGCATATTTGATATTATTTATTTTCACTAAAAGTGTTCCCACAAATATCCAATAATAGAGTTTTGACTGAACAAATTGTTATACATACAAATGCCCAAATATTATACAGCCATTATTCTGGTTTTTTTTTTAAATCAACTGTATTGAGACATAATTTACACACAGTTAATTGCATCCATTAAAACTGTACAATTTTATTGAGTTTTGACAGTTATATACACCCATGAAAGTATTAGCACAATCAAGATACATACCATTTCCATCACCAACAAAAGATTCCTCATGCCACTTTGCAATCCATCCCTTATTCTGTATGTCCCAGGCAACTGATGACCTGCTTTCTGTCCCTCTAACTTAGTTTGCATTTTCTAGAGTTTCATATAAATAGAATAATACAGTATGTATTCTTTTTGGCTAACTCCTTTCATTTAGTATTATTATTTTCTGATTCATTCATTTTGTTGGGCATATTAATAGTTCATTCCTTTTTATTGCTAAGTACTATTCCATTATATGAATACTGCACAATTTGTTTATCTTTTTACTTGTTGAAGGGCATTTGGGTTGTTTCAAGTTTTGGGCTATTACAAATAAAGCAGCTATTAACATTTATATACAGGTTTTTGTATGTATATGCTTTCATCTCACTTGGGTAAATACTTAGGAATGAAATGGTTGAGTTTTATAATAGGTATATGTATATATTTTTAAGAAACTATCACACTGTCTTCCAAAATATTGTACTATTTTTCATTCCCACCAGCAATGTATTAAAATATCAGTTGCTCCATATTCTCACAAAAACTTGGAGATTTTTTCCTTCAAGTTTTAATCATTTTAATATGTTTCTAGTGGTATACCATTATGGTTTTAATTTGCATTTCCCTGACAACTGATATGATGGGCATCTCTTCACACGTTTATTGGTCATCTTTGTATATCCTTTTGTGAAGTATCTGTTCAAATATTTTGTCCATTTTTAATTTTTTTGAGAAGGTTCTTTTTATTATTGAGTTGTAAGAGCTCCTTATATAACCTGGATACAAGTCCTTTGTCAGATGTAAGTATTGCTTCTTTTGATGAGCAAAGATTTTAAGTTTGATGAAGTCTAATTTAATAATTTTTTTCTTTTATGGTTATTGATTTCTGTGACTTGGAAAAAAATTTGCCTAACCCAAAATCACAAAGATTTTCTCTTATGCTTCCTTCTAAAATTTTATGCTTTTAGTTTTTTATATTGAGGTCTACAATGCATTTTGAGTGAATTTTTGAATATGGGTTGAAGTAAGGATCACATTAATTTTTTTCCCATATAGATATTCAGCTTCAGCACTATTTGTTTTAAAGACTTTTCTTTCTGTATTGAATTGCCTTGATACTTCTATTGAAAAATATTTTGACCATATATATGGGCTTATTTATGGACTACATTTTGTCCTTTGATCAGTTTGTTTATCCTTTCCTCCATATCACACTCAATTACTATTGCTTTATTGTAAGTCTTGAAATCAGGTAGTATAAGTCCTGTAATTTTGTCCACCCTTTTAAAAATTGTTTTGGCAATTCTAGGTTAAGTGCATTTCCATATACATTTAGAATCGACTTGGCAATTTCTACAAAAAATCCCTGCTGGAATTTGAATTTGGATTGTGTTGAATCTAGAGATTAATTTGGGGGAGAATTGACATCTTAACAACATTGAATTTTCCAGTCCATGACAATGATTCTCTCCATTTATATGTCTTTAATTTCTCTCAGCAATGTTCTGTAGTTTTCAGTGAGGAGATCTTTCACATGTCTTGTTAGATTTATCCCCCAATTGTTTATGTTTGGGGAGAGGGGCTATTGACAAATGATTTTCTTAAATTTTATTTTCCTCTCATTTACTGGTATACAAAAATGGAATAGATTTCTGGATATTTCCTTTGTATCCTGTGACCATGTTAGATTCATTTGTGAGTTCTATTAATTGTTTTATATATTCTGTAGGATTTTCTATATAAACAATCATGTCATCTGGAAATAGAGACAGTTTTACTTCTTTCTTTCCAATCTTTATGTCTTCTATTTCTTTTCCTTGTCTTATTTCAGTAGCTAAGACTATCAGTATAACACTTAGGGGAAAGTATTTAATGTTTCACCATTAAGAGTGTTGTTAGTTTAGTTCTTTTTTTAATAGATGGGATTAATCACATTAAGGAGTTTTTTTTTTCTATTCCTAGTTTCCTGTGAGTTTGTTTCTTTCTGTTTTTAATCATGAATGGTTATTGAAGGTTCTCAGATCCTTTTCCTACATCTATTGAAATGATCATATGTTTTTTCTACTTTATTCTGTTAATGTGGTGAATTATATTGATTTATTATTGAGTGTTAAAGTAACCTTGCAGCCTGGGATAAAACAAGCTTAGTCATTGAGTTATCTTTTCCATATATCACTGGATTTGTTTGCTAATATTTTTAAGGGTTTTTGCATATACATTTATGAGAGATACTGGTCTTTAATATTCTTTTCTTCTTTTTTTGTAATATCTTTGTTAGGTTTTTGATAGCAACGTTATGCTGGCTTCAAAAAACCATCTAGCAGAAGCTCCCTCCTCCTTTATGCTCTGAAAAATATGTTTTATCCTGTCAAATTTGGTAATTTGTATATCTCAAGAATTTGTCCATTTAAAGTAAGATATTGAAATTATTAAAGTTCTAAAAACCATTCTCAAAATTTTAAATTATGTTCTAAATGTCTCTAGAAGATGCTTTGCTAGCCTTTTTTTCATTCTTGATAAGGACTTGCATTTTCTTTCTTTTCTCTTAATCAGCCTAGCTAGTGTTTTATGAATTTTGTTGATCTTTTCATAGAACCAGCTTTTGGCTTTGTTAATTTTCTGTATTCTCTGTTGTGTTTATTTCTGCTGTCATCTTTATTTCCTTTCTTCTACGTACTTTTGGTTTATTTTCTTCTTATTTTTTTTAACTTCTTGAGGTGGGAATTTAAGTCATGTATATAAGTTTTCTCTTATTTTCTAATGTAAGCATTTAAAATGATAAATTTCCTTTTAAGCACTGTATCTTGACATGTTTTATTTTTATTATCATTCAGTTAGAAATAATTTTTAGTTTTCTCATTTTCTTTATGATTTCTTCTTTAGCTCATGGCTTACTTAGAAGTATCTTGGTTGAGTTTCAAATATTTGAGAATTTCCTAGATTCTTATTGTTATTGGTTTCTAATATAATTCTGTTGTGCCCAGAGACTATAATTTCAATTCTTTTTAGATATATTGAGATATGTTTTATGGTCATACGTAAATATATGTATGTATGGTTAATGTTCCATGTGCATATGAAAGGAATGTATATTCTGTAGTTACTGGATGTTGTAATCTGTAAGTATCAATTAGGTCTATCTGGTTGATATCATTCTTTAGATCCTCTATGTTTAAACTGATTTTTGTCTAGATAGTCTATTACTGAAAGAACAGTGTAAAAATCTCCTACTGGAATTGTCTTTTTCTCTCTTCAGTTCTGTTGATTCTTGCTTCATGGATTTGAAGTTCTGTTATTAAGCACATGTATATTTACAATATTTTTCTGACAAACGGATTATATTATCATTGTAAAATGTGCCTCTTTACCTTTAACAATACTCTTTCTCTTAAAATTTCTTTAACTGGTATCAATATAGCTATTGTGGCCTTCTTATGCTTACCATTTGCATGATATAGCTTTTCAATCTATTCTTTCCAAACTTCTGTGTCATATTTAAAGTATGTATGTTATAGACATTAAAAGTATGTATATTCAAGACAGGGACTTTTGGAATTTTAGCATTTCTGATGATCTCTACCTTTTATTATCATTTAATGTAATTATTGATATGGTTGTCTTTAGATCTTCTATTTTACTATTTGGTTTTTGTTTGATCCCTCTTAATTTTTTTCTACTCTGCTCTCTTTTAGATTATTTGAATATATTATAGAATTTTATTTGAATTTACCTCTTAACTTTTTAACTATGTCTTTTAAAATTTTTTAGTGGTTGCTCTAGAAATTACAATATACATTCTGAAGTTGTCACAGCCTTCTAAGGATTAATATTTTACTAATTATATAAAATGCAACCTTACAATCAAATAGGTCCATTTACCACCCCTCTTCACCTTCTTTTATGTAATGTTTGCCATATATATTACAACTACCTGCATTTTAACTCCACAAGAGAATATTATGTTTGCTCTAAGTGACTGTATGTATTTTAAAGAAATGAAGAGAGAAATAGTCTTTTATTTTCACTCAAATATTTACATTTTTTTGGATTCTCTTCTTTTATTCTTAAAGATCTAAGATTCTCTCTGGTGTCATTTCTTTTCCACCTGGAGAATTTTCTTTGGCATTTTTTTTTGTGTGTGTGTATTTTGGATGTGCTGGTGATTCATTCTTAGCTTTCTTTTACCTGAAAACATGAAACTTATTCTATGCCAGTTGCTTCCTCCAAACATTGACTCCTCTCTCAAATCCACATGCTTTTAATTTATAGTTTTAGTTTATCAGGGGATAATTTTAAGGGTTTGCTCAGTCATGCTGGAAGCAGAATTCCCATTAACCCATTTTTGAAAACTATTTAAAACATGGGAAAGTATTTATGCAGTAATGATAAATGAAAAATAAGATGAGGAGCAGAATGTATTCTAGTATGTAGTTGTACATTTATACATTTATAAATGTATAAAAATGAAAAGGAAATGTATCTAAGTTCTAATAAGAATTATTTCCTGGTAGTTGGATTATGGCTGATTTTTATTTTATTCTTTAGAACTTGCTAAAAGCTATATTTTTAAGAGCAGCACATTTAATTTTATGATCAGAAAAATAATAAAATTGATTTAAAAAGATGTTGGAAGGCAATGAACTAATAAATAATAAATGAATCATATAGTCAGTAAATCCTTTAGTATTTCAAAGGAGGAAAATATTATCTAGACCAGAAGATCAGAACAACTTTTTATGGAAGAAGTAGGATACGAAATGTTTCTAGAAGGTGACAGTTTAAATAAGTGTTGGGTGTATAGGTGGAGTGGAAAGAACATTCCAATATTTTTCTTGTTATGGAATTTAAGTCCTTGAATTCAAGAAGGTATATGCCAAGCCTCTCTCTTTTTTAAGCTGCAATATGAGTTTGTTCCATTGTGTTTCATTCATAAGCTGATTCTGTTAGCAAGGATGGCAGAGGGATAGGTTACTCACTCAGGCTTCTGCCTATTTTCTACTTCTGGCTCAGTGGCTAGGACTGGGGAGCTACGCAAAAGAAGAATGAAGTAATTGATAACTTTTGTTTATTTATTTTTACTTCTATTGCTTTCTTTCAGTCTCTTCCAACATTTTATTTTCCATCTAGGGAAGTATTCTCAAACTGAGATAATAAGCTCATAAACCTCATTTATCAAACTTCATGGGAGGATTATTCCTTATTTCTCTGATATCATTTTCTTTGCTTCCATCTTCTAATATGGAAAAACCCGACATATTTTAACCAAAAAAAATGAAAATTTAACTTGGAATTAAAAATTAAATGCTTAGAACATATCATGTAGCATTTTGATAAGAAGTTCAAAGAGCTATTTTTGGAATACAATATGACAATTATGCTTTCTAATTTTAACAAAATTTCAAATGGACAGGCCCCCACTTGCCGGAAGTATCATATTGTGCAAACATTTATTTTTATTCTTTGAAACGCAACTTTTAGATGAAAGAGGCAAATTATAATAAAAATAAACTACATGTAAGACATTTAATCACAAATCCAACCTCCAGGATATATCTTGGAGTGAACACTGACTGAAGCCACTCCTCTAGTAGCCTCTACAGGGATCACTGATGGTCATTTTGATGAGCCTGAGGCCCTGCAATATAGTGAGTCTTCAAAGGAAGATTCAATTATATTGAGAATACTAGACAGGGAAATGGGCTCGTATATTTTTGAAAGATAATCAGTAAGTGTGTATAAATTGAAAAGCTATGACTTAAACATCAGATAAAAATTCTTTTAATCAAGGTTTTCTATTTTTTGAACATTTCAGCTAATTGACATTTAATACTAATACATTTTGAAATAATATAGCCATGCAATATTCTTAGGAAAAATATGGATTATAATAGACATAATGATACCTTGTGCTCATTTTCTCGCCAGTTTTCTCTATATTTATCATTGTAGTTAGTCACGTTTTCTAATATATGGGCATCCAAGTCATTCCTCTACAACCAGCAGTAATAAATATTAGGACAAAATTAAATCCTTAAAGAAATGTATACTTTTTAATGAGGCGCCAAAGGACACTTAATCACTCATCATTTAAAATTCACTTAAGCATCTAGAGTAGAAATGCCTAGTAGAACTTTCTGTGAAATTGGAAATTTCTATGATATTGGAAATGTTTGTTATGATAGCCACTAGTCACGTGGTTATTGAGCACTTATAAGGAGGCTAGCATGCCATAGGAAATGAATTTTAAATTTTAAAAATTAATTAATTTAAATAGCAACATGTAGCTAGATGTAGTTAAAGTGTAGATTTGGAGTCCTCAGATGTTATTGAAGTGAAGTGGTAAACTGATAATAAAATTTTAAGTATTTTTTCCCCTTCTTTTGTCTTAATTCATCCTGAAAATGAGAATTTAGTTAGAAATAGAAAATTCAGAAAAGCTTTTGAATCTACTCTAGTCATTCTTCAAATAAACAAGAAGAATTTGGCACAATTGAGAGTGCACTACAAATATTTAAATTGTTTGTTTATTTGTGACAGAGTTTACATATTCTCTTGAGTTTTAATTTTTTGAAATGCTCTGTTTTTTTTTTTTTTTTTTTTTTTTTGAAATGCTCTGTTTTTAATGCTCTGTTAAACTGGTTGAAATTGTTAAAAAATCGTATGCTTAAAGTTAAAAATGAATACTGATGTTTAATTTGTTAAAATATTTATATTAATTTTTGTTGAAGAAAAGAAGCTTGGATACATAATCTTGTGTAAATTATATAAATCATTTCAGCTGTCTGTGGATTTTGGTGGCTGATATCCTTCTAATAGATAGCATGACAAAAATTTCTTAGGTGAAAGGAGAATGTAATGATTAAGCAAATTTGTTCCTCTTCAAACTCTTAAGGGTTTGCTGTGAATACCTTCCAGCAGCTATGGTGAGAAATATTTGCTGCAAATAGCTCTTTTCCTTTTCCTGTGGTAAAATATTTATGGGATGGTGGGGGGGGGGTGGCGCGATAAGAGGGGAATTATACAAGTCAAAATATCGTAGAATTCTGTGTAGTTTTTTTTTTTAAATAAATTTATTTATTTTATTTATTTATTTTTGGTTGCATTGGGTCTTCTTTGCTGCACGTGGGCTTTCTCTAGTTGCAGCGAGTGGGGGCTACTCTTCATTGCAGTGCATGGGCTTCTCATTGCGGTGGCTTCTATTGTTGTGGAGCATGGGCTCTAGGTGCGTGGGCTTCAGTAGTTGTGACACGTGGGCTCAGTAGTTGTGGCTCGCGGGCTCTAGAGTACAGGCTCAGTAGTTGTGGTGCACCAGCTTAGTTGCTCCACGGCATGTGGGATCTTCCCGGACCAGGGAACGAACCCGTGTCCCCTGCATTGGGAGGCAGATTCTTTTTTTTTTTTTTTTTTTTTTTTTAATTTTTATTTATTTATTTTTGGCTGTGTGGGGTCTTCGTTTCTGTGCGAGGGCTTTCTCCAGCTGCGGCAAGCGGGGGCCACTCTTCATCGCTGTGCGCGGACCTGTCACTATTGCGGCCTCTCCCGCTGTGGAGCACAGGCTCCAGACGCGCAGGCTCAGCAATTGTGGCTCACGGGCCCAGTTGCTCCGCGGCATGTGGGATCTTCCCAGACCAGGGCTCGAACCCGTGTCCCCTGCATTGGCAGGCAGACTCTCTACCACTGAGCCACCAGGGAAGCCCGGGAGGCAGATTCTTAACCACTGCACCACCAGGGAAGTCCCCTCTGTGTAGTTTTTATACTCATCTAGGTATTCTTGTTCTTTTTGGCTCTCTCTGTCTCTGTCTCTTTCAGTACTTGAGCACTTACCCTTATCTTACTGTACTATTCTCCATGGATTTAGCATGCATCATTTCAGTCACTGTTAGGGGAATAATAGATTTCATCAAATCCAAAGTAGGCCTTTTTTGGAATACCATTCAATATTCTACCTTTAACTTTCTATCAGTTAACTTCCTCTTCATCATGGCCTTTCTTTCTGCTCCCTGATTGAGATTAAGGTAAGAAGCACTGGTGGAAAGCTTGGGGAAAGACCAGAAGAGGAAGGGCTGTCATCAGCAGGCTCCATTTCTACTTGAAGGGCTGCTGTAATGTAAGAGTCATTAATATACCAGGTCTTATGTGCTTGGTCTTTTAAAATTTCTTTTTTTTTTATTGTAATATAATTGCTTTACAATGTTGTGTTAGTTTCTGCTGCACAGCGAAGTGAATCGCCATACGCATACACACATCCCCTCCCTCTTGGAACTCCCCCCACCTCCCATCCCACCCAACTAGGCCATCACAGAGCACTGAGCTGAGCTCCCTGTGCTATACAGCAGGTTCCCACTAGCTATCTATTTTATACATGGTAGTGTATTTATGTCAAACCTGATCTCCCAATTCACCCCACCTTCTCCTTCCCCTCATGTGTCCACACGTCTGTTCTCTACATCTGCCTTTCTATTCCTGCCCTTGCAATATGTTCATCTGTACCATTTTTCTAGATTCCACATGTATGCATTAATGTATGATATTTGTTTTTCTCTTTCTGACTTACTTCACTCTGTATGACAGACTCTAGATCCATTCACATTTCTACAAATGAATTTTCATTTTATGACTGAGTAATATTCCATTATATATATATGTACCACTTCTTTTTTATCCATTCATCTGTCAATGGACATTTAGGTTGTTTCCACGTCCTGGCTATTGTAAATAGTGCTGCAGTGAACGTGGGGTTACATGTGCCCTTTTGAGTTATGGTTTTCTCAGGGTATATGCCCAGTAGCGGGATTGTTGGGTCATATGGTAGTTCTATTTTTAGTTATTTGAGGAACCTCCATTCTGTTCTCCAAAGTGGCTGTATCAATTTACATTGCCACTAACAGTGCAAGAGGGTTCCCTTTTCTCCATACCCTCTCCAGCATTTACTGTTTGTAGATTTTCTGATGATGGCCATTCTGACTGGTGTGAGATGATACCTCATTGTAGTTTTGATTTCATTTCTCTAATAATTAGTGGTGTTGAGCAGCTTTTCATGTGCCTCTTGGCCATCTGTATATCTTCTTTGGAGAAATGTCTATTTAGGTCTTCTGCCCATTTTTTGATTCGGTTGTTTGTTTTTTTGATATTGAGCTGCATGAGCTGTTTGTATATTTTGGAGATTAATCTTTTGTCTGTTGTTTCATTTGCAAATATTTTCTCCTATTCTGTGGGTTATCTTTTCTTCTTGTTTATGGTTTCCTTTGCTGTGCAAAAGCTTTTAAGTTTCATTAGGTCCCATTTGCATATTTTTGTTTTTATTTTCATTACTCTAGGAAGTGAGTTATAAAAGATCTTGCTGTGATTTATGTCAAAGAGTGTTTTTCCTATGTTTTCCTCAAAGAGTTTTATAGTGTCTGGTCTTACATTTAGGTCTTTAATCCATTTTAAGCTTATTTTTATGTATGGTGTTAGGCAGTGTTCTAATTTCATTCTTTTACATGTAGCTGTCCAGTTTTCCCAGCACCATTTATTGAAGAGGCTGTCTTGTGTCCATTGTATATTCTTGCCTCCTTTGTTATAGATTAGGCGACCATAGGTGTGTGGGTATATTTCTAGGCTTTCTATCCTGTACCATTGATCTATATTTCTCTTTTTGTGCCAGTATCATATCGTCTGGATTACTGTAGCTTTGTAGTATAGTCTGAAGTCGGGGAGCCTAATTCCACCAAGTCCATTTTTCTTTCTCCAGATTGCTTTGGCTACTTGGGGTCTTTTGTGTTTCCATAAAAATTGTATAATTTTTTTTTTTCTAATTCTGTGAAAAATGCCATTGGTAATTTGATAGGGATTGCAATGAACCTGTAGATTGCTTTGGGTAGTACAGTCATTTTCACAATATTGATTCTTCCAATCCAGAAGCATGGTATGTCTCTCCATCTGTTTGAGTCATCTTTGATTTCTTTCATCAGTGTTTTATAGTTTTCTGAGTACAGGTCTTTTGCCTCCATAGGTAGGTTTATTCCTAGGTATTTATTCATTTTGTCACAATGGTAAATGGGATTGTTTCCTTAATTTCTCTTTCTGATCTTTTGTTGTTAGTGTATAGGAATGCAAGAGATTTCTGTGCATTAATTTTGTATGCTGCAACCTTACCAAATTCACTGATTTGTTCTAGTGGTTTTCTGATGGCATCTTTAGGATTTTCTATGTTTAGTATCATGTCATCTGCAAATAGTGACAGTTTTACTTCTTTTCCAATTTGTATTCCTTTTATTTCTTTTTCTTCTCTGATTGGCATGGCTAGGACTTCCAATACTATGCTGAATAATAGTGGCCAGAGTGGGCATCCTTGTCTTGTTCCTGATCTTAGAGGAAATGTTTTCAGATTTTCATGTTTGGGAATGATCTTTGCTGTGGGTTTGTTGTATATGGCCTTTATTATGTTGAGGTAGGTTCCCTCTATGCCCACTTTCTGGAGAGTTTTTATCATAAATAGGTGTTGAATTTTGTCAAAAGCTTTTCCTGCATCTATTGAGATGATCATATGGTTTTTATTCTTTAATTTGTTAATATGTTGTATCCCATTGATTGTTTTGCATATACTGAAGAATCCTTGCATCCCTGGGATATATCCCACTTGATCATGGTGTTTGATATTTTTAATGTGTTGTTGGATTCTGTTTGCTAGTATTTTATTGAGGATTTTGGCGTCTATGTTGATCAGTGATATTGGTCTGTAATTTTCTTTTTTTGTGATATCTTTGTCTACTTTTGGTATCAGGGTGATTGTGGCCTCATAGAACCAGTTTGGGAGTGTTCCTCCCTCTTCAATTTTTTGGAAGTGTTTGAGAAGGATAGATATTAGCTCTTCTCTAAATGTTTGATAGAATTCGCCTGTGAAGCCATCTGGTCCTGGACTTTTGTTTGTTGGAAGATTTTAAATTACAGTTTCAATATCATTACCTGTGATTGGTCTGTTTATATTCTCTAATTCTTCCTGGTTCCGTTTTGGAAAGTTGTACCTTTCCAAGAATTTGTCCATTTCTTCCAAGTTGACCATTTTATTGGCATATAGTTGCTTATTGTAGTCTTTTATGATCCTTTGTATTTCTGCAGTGTCCATTGTAACTTCTCCTTTTTCATTTCTAATTTTATTCATTTGAGTCCTCTCCCTTTTTTTTCTTGATGAGTCTCCTAAAGGTTTATCAAATTTGTTTATCTTCTCAAAGAACCAACTTTTACTTTTATTTATCTATGCTATTGTTTTCTTCATTTCTATTTCATTTATTTCTGCTCTGATCTTTATTTCATTCCTTCTACTAACTTTGGGTTTTCTTTGTTCTTCTTTTTCTAGTTGATTTAGGTGTAAGGTTAGATTGTTTATTTGAGATTTTTTTTTGATTCTTGAGGTGAGGTTGAATTGCTGTAAACTTCCCTCCTAGAACTGCTTTTGCTGTGTCCCATAGGTTTGGGTCATTGTGTTTTCATTAATATTTGTTTCTAGGTATTTTTTTGTTTCTTCTTTGATTTCTTCAGGGATCTCTTGGTTATTTAGCAGCGCAGTGTTTAGCCTCCATGTGTTTGTGTGTTTTACAGTTTTTTTTTCCTGTGATTGACTTCTAATCTCATAGCATTGTTGTTGGAAAAGATGCTTGATATGATTTCAATATTCTTAAAATTTCCCAGGCTTGATTTGTGACCCAAGATGTGATTTTTTTCTGGAGAACGTTCTGTGTGCACTCAAGAAGAAAGTGTATTCTTCCACTTTTGGGTGGAATGTCCTATCAATATCAATAAAGACTATCTGGTCTACTGTGTCATTTAAAGCTTGTGTTTACTTATTTATTTTCTGTCTGGATGATCTGTCTATTGGTGTAAATGGGGTGTGAGTCCCCCACCATTACTGTGTTACCATCGATTTCCCCCTCCATGGCTGTCAGCATTTACTTTATCTATTGAAGTGCTCCTATGTTGGCTGCATAGACATTTATAATTGTTATGTTTTCTTCTTGGATTGATCCCTTGATCATTATGAAGTGTCCTTCCTTATGCCTTGTAACAGTCTTTATTTTTAAGTCTATTTTACCTGATATGACTATTGCTACTCCAGCTTTCTTGTGATTTCCATTAGCATGGAATATCTTTTTCCATCCTTTCACTTTCAGTCTGTATGTGTCCCCAGGTCTGAAGTGGGTCTTCTGCAGACAGCATATACATGGGTCTTGTTTTTGTTTCCATTCAGCCATTCTGTGTCTCTTGGTTGGAGCATTCAATCCATTTACATTCCAGGTGATTATCAATATGGATGCTCCTATTACCATCCTCTCAATTGATTTGGGTTTTTCATTGTGGGTCTTTTCCTTCTCTTGTGTTTCCTGCCTAGAGACGTTCCTTTAGCATTTGTTGTAAAGCTGGTTTGGTGGTGCTGAATTCTCTTAGCTTTTGCTTGTCTGTAAAGGTTTTAATTTCTCCATCGAATTTGAATGAGATCCTTGCTGGGTAGAGTAATCTTCGTTGTAGCTTTTTCCCTTTCATCACTTTAAATATGTCCTGCCACTCCCTTCTGGCTTGCAGAGTTTCTGCTGAAAGATCAGCTGTTAACCTTATGGGGATTCCCTTGTATGTTATTTGTTGTTTTTCCCTTGCTGTTTTTAATATTTTTTCTTTGAATTTAATTTTTGTTAGTTTGATTAACGTGTCTTGGTGTGTTTCTCCTAGGGTTTGTCCTGTATGGGACTCTCTGCACTTCATGGACTTGGGTGGCTATTTCCTTTCCCATATTAGGGAAGTTTTCAACTATAATCTCTTCAAATATTTTCTCAGTCCCTTTGTCTTTCTCTTCTTCTTCTGGGACCCCTATAATTCGAATGTTTGTGCACTTAATGTTGTCCCAGAATTCTCTAATACTGTCCTCAATTTTTTTCATTCTTTTTCTTTATTCTGCTTCGTGGCAGTTATTTCCACTGTTTTATCTTCCAGCTCACTTATTCGCTCTTCTGTCTCAGTTATTCTGCTATTGATTCCTTCTAGAGTATTTTTAATTTCAGTTATTGTGTTGTTTTTCTCTGTTTGTTTGCTCTTTAGTTCTTCTAGGCCCTTGTTAGACGTTTCTTTTATTTTCTCCATTCTAGTTCCAAGATTTTGGATCATCTTTACTATCATTACTCTGAATTCTTTTTCAGGCAGTTTGCTTTTTTCCTCTTCACTTATTTGGTCTTGTAGGTTTTTACCTTGCTACTTTGTCTGTAACATGTTTTTTGTTGCCTCATTTTTTTTGATGGTTGGGGCTCTATTACTGTCTTACTGGTTGTTTGGCCTCAGGCATCCAGCACTGGTGTTTGCAGGCAGTTGCGTAGAGCCGGGTCTTGGCGCTGAGATGAGGACCTCCAGGCGGCCTCACTCTGATTAATATTCCCTGGGGTCTGAGGTTCTCTTTTAGTCCTGTGGTTTGGACTCAGCACTCCCACCACAGGAGCTCAGGCCCAACACCCGGCCTGGGAACCAAGATCCTGCATGCAGTGTGGCATGGCAAAAGAAAAGAAAAAAAGGGAGCAGTACAATAACGAAGAACAAAAAATAAAATAAAATTAGAAAGATAAAAAATATATTAGGAAAAATAAGAATATAATTGAAACAACTACAACAAGGTAAAACAGAACCACAACAGAAAAAAAAAAAGAAAAAAGAAGGGAACAAGCCAAAGGGAGCAGAACAATAACAAAGTATAAAGAATAAAATAAAATTAGAAAAATAAAAGATTTATTAGAAAAAATATGTATAAATGAATCAATAAGAACAAGGTAAAGCAGAACCACACCCTAGAAGAAGAAGAAAATAAAAGGCCAGAAAAGTCCTTGGCTGTGTGGGGTGGAGCTTAGGCGGTGGGGTGGAACTTAGGTGAGGAGGGATTTAGGCTGAGGCAGGGACTAGGCTTAGGACCTGTGGGGAAATGCAGCATGGCCTAAGGGTGGCCTTGGGAGTGTGGAGCTCCTGAGTTTGGAAGTAAGGCCTTGGCTGAGGGTGTGTGGGTGGGGTTTAGGCCCAGTGGGGTTGGAGGGGTCTCAGGGGGGTTTTGGAGTGCCACAGTGTAGAGTTAGGGACCTGGGTGGGGGTGTAGGGACGGGGCTTAGGCTCTGTGATTCCAGAGGGTGGGGGATTAGGCCCAGGAGCCCAACAGGCTCCCTGGTGCCTAAGTGAGTAGGGAAAGCACTGGCTGTACTCCCTTCTGTTCCTCCACACCCCCGAGGGTCTCCTGCATTGCCACTGAACTCCTAACCTTGGGTGGGCACCACTGGGTGTGGGAACCCCTCCCCTTCCCCAGCCGCCCTTCGGGGTGCCAGTCCCATAGGTCTGGCTTTTACTTTTGCTGCCCCTTCCCTCCTTCCCACTCCCTCAGGACCCATGTGGCTGGAGGGGGCTTCGGGGGGCAGAGGATCAGGCCCGGGATCTCAGCAGGCTCCCTGGGGCCCACATGAGCAGGGGAAATGCTGGCCACTCTCCCTTCTTATCTTCTGTCCTCCCAACAGTCCCCCCCTTCTCCCCTCCGGGCGTGGGATCCCTTCCCCTCCCCCAACCACCCCTGAGAGGCACCGGTCTGTCCTGCCTCCACTTCTCCTCATCCCATGTCCTACCCAGTTGCTTGGGTGTTCCTGTCATCCCCTTAGATATCCATGGTCCCCTCCAGTGACTGGTAGGTGCCCTAGTTGTGCAGAGACATGAACTCCACATCCTCCTCGTTCGCCATTTTGACTCCACCCCCCTGTGCTTGGTCTTTAAAAGTACCTTACAGAATACTGCAGTTAACTGTTTATTGCATCCATTACCCACCCACACCCCCCACTGTGGGTGTCTTGCTAATGCTGGGAAATCAGCAGAGTACATCCTGCCACTCCCCACTGAAGACAGAAATAAGTACTTAGCCTTTTTTTGACATTATTTTCCAACTTCAATACCCACTGTGCTAAGGCTCAGTAGAGTACTTTGTAGGTGGTTAAATTCAAATTTATTTTTCTATCAATATAGTGTTGTAAAATTTGCCCTAATGGCCTTAATCTGTATTATACGCTATATAATAATAGGATAATTTTCCTAATGAAAACAGCTAATATATGCACTACATATGGAGTTTTAAACTGTGATGATAATGTCTTTTTGGTGACTGTAGTCTCCACTCTTCTGATGTAAGGTTTTGTAAAAATGGCTAGTGATTTTACTGATTATCCTCAAATGGCACAATAAACACATTCTTAATGATGCTATGAATAAATTTTAAAAATTATCTTGTTCAATAAAGTGCCTATGTGGTAGGAGTTTTAAGTGTTAATGCTTTACCTCTATCTGGTTGCAGGACCTTGCTCAGGGCCTCCAGTGATTATGTTTGGGACACTGATGGAATTCATTACTCAATCTTTCTTGTGGTGGTGCCACTACCACAGGAATGAGAAGCACAGGAATTAAAGGAGAATGGGGAAGATTCACTTAGAAGGACTTGAAAGAAAGACTTGAAAGAATGGGTTCTGGTACTCCTTTAAGTGTTCATGTTTCTTTTCTTGTGAAAGGAGAAACGTCACACAATATGTCAGGACAACAGAACTTGCTTCTTATAATTAGATTAAAAAAAAAATTGTTGAAGGATCATTCCTGAACTGAGTAGAAGATTCTGTGCTCTTTAAGAGATTGCAGAGGGTACTGATAAAGGAATCCTACCTTTCTTGTCTATGGCTCTTTAAGTGTTAGGCTGTCTCAGGATTCAGTACCAGTCGTCATCCTGGTATTCAGTCAGGAATATGAAGTATCTAGATGCGACTAATAGCTTTCTAGGAAAAGACAGCAGTCCTCCCTAAGACCCATATATGTATGCTGACTCTGTGAAAAGTAAGTGCTTCAAGAAGTTAAATCTTGAGATGCTATTTTGTTTATTTTAGCTCCCTAAATAATTAAAACAATTAAAATTGTTTTAAAATTACAGAAGCAATCTATGCTCTCCATAAAACAACACAGAATGCTACATAAGAATGAATGCTACAGGAGATTGGTTCAAGATGGTAGAGTAGAAGGAAGTGCTCTCACTCCCTCTTGCAAAAGCACCGGAATCACAACTAACTGCTGAACAATCACTGACAGGAAGACACTGGAAGTCACCAAAAAAGATACCCCACATCCAAAGACAAAGGAGAAGCCACAATGAGACGGTAGGAGGGGTGCAATCACAATAAAATCAAATCCCATAACTGCTTGGTGGGTGACTCACAAACTGGAGAACACTTATACCACAGATGTCCACCCACTGGAATGAAGGTTCTGAGCCCCACATCAGGCTTCCCAACCTGGGGGTCTGGGCAACAGGAGAAATTCCTACAGAATCAGACTTTGAAGGCTAGTGGGATTTGATTACAGGACTTCAACAGGACTAGGGGAAACAGAGACTCCACTCTTGGAGGGCACACACAAAGTAGTGTGAGCATCGGGACCCAGGGGAAGGAGCAGTGACCCCATAGGAGAGTGAACCAGATCTACCTACTAGTGTTGGAGGGTCTCCTGCAGAGGCGAGGGGGTGGCTGTGTCTCACTGTAAGGACAAGGACACTGGCAGCAGAAGTTCTGAGAAGTAACCTTTGGCATAAGCCCTCTGAGAGTCAGCCATTAGCCCCACCAAAGAGCAAGGGTAGGCTCCAGTGCTGGGTTGCATCAAGCCAAACAACCAACAGGGAGAGAACCCAGCCCCACCCATCAGCAGACAAGCGGATTAAAGTTTTACTGAGCTCTGCCTGACAGAGCAACAGCCAGCTCTACCCACCACCAGTCCCTTCCAACAAGAAACTTGCAAAAGCCTCTTAGATAGCCTAATCCACCAGAGGACAGACAGCAGAATCAAGAAAAACTACAATCCTGCAGCCGGTGGAACAAAAACCACATTCACAGAAAGATAGACAAGATGAAAAGGAAGAGGGCTATGTACCAGATGAAGGAACAAGATAAAACCCCAGAAAATCAACTAAATGAAGTAGAGATACGCAACCTTCCAGAAAGAGAATACAGAATAATGATAGTGAAGATGATCCAGGACCTCAGAAAAAGAATGAAGGCAAAGATCGAGAAGATGCAAGAAATGTTTAACAAACAACTAGAAGAATTAAAAAACAAACAAACAGAGATGTACAATACAATAACTGAAATGAAAAATCCACTAGAAGGAATCAATAGCAGAATAACTGAGGCAGAAGGACGGATAAGTGAACTGGAAGACAAAATGGTGGAATTCACTGCCGTGGAACAGAATAAAAAAAAAAGAATGAAAAGAAATGAAGACAACCTAAGAGACCTCTGGGACATTAAACACAACAACATTTGCATTAAAGGGTTCCCAGAAGGAGAAGAGAGAGAGAAAGGACCACAGAAAATATTTGAAGAGATTAGAGTCAAAAAGTTCCCTAACATGGGAAAGGAAAAAACCACCCAAGTCCAGGAAGTGCAGAGAGTTCCATACAGGATAAACCCAAGGAGAAACACGCCGAGACACATAGTAATCAAATTGGCAAAAATTAAAGACAAAGAAAAATTATTGAAAGCAGTGAGGGAAAAATGACAAATATTATAGAAGGGAACCCCCATAAAGTTAGCAGCTGACTTCTCAGTAGAAACTCTACAAGGCAGAAGGGAGTGGCATGACATATTTAAAGTAATGAAAGGGAAGAACTTACAACCAAGATTACTCTACCTTGCAAGGATCTCATTCAGATTCGATGGAGAAATCAAAAGCTTTACAAACAAGCAAAAGCTAAGTGAATTCAGCACCATCAAACCAACTTTACCACAAATGCTAAAGGAACTTCTCGAGGCAGGAAAACACAAGAGAAGAAAAAGACCTACAATAACAAACTGAAAACAATAAAGAAAATGGTAATAGGAACATGCATGTCGATAATTATCTTAATTGTAAATGTATTAAATGCTCCCACCAAAAGACATAGACTGGCTTAATGGATACAAAAACAAAACCCACATATATGCTGTCTACAAGAGACCCACTTCAGACCTAGAGACACATACAGACTGAAAATGAGGGGATGGAAAAAGATATTCCATGCAAATGGAAATCAAAAGAAAGCTGGAGTAGCAGTACTCACGTCAGATAAAATAGATTTTAAAATAAAGAATGTTACAAGAGACAAGGAAGGACACTACATAATGATCAGGGGATCAATCCAAGAAGAATATATAAGAATTATAAATATATATGTACCCAACATAGGAGCACCTCAATACATAAGGCAACTGCTGACATCTATAAAAGATGAAATTGACAGTAACACAATAATAGTGGGGGATTTTAACACCTCACTTACACCAATGGACAGATCAACCAGACAGAAAATTAGTAAAGAAAAGGAAGCTTTAAATGACACAATAGAGCAGATAGATTTAATTGATATTTACAGGACATTCCATTAAAAAATAGCAGATTACACTTTCTTTTCAAGTGTGCACAGAACATTCTCCAAGATAGATCACATCCTGGGCCACAAGCTAAGTCTCAAAAAATTAAAGAAAATTGAAATCATATCAAGCATCTTTTCTGACCACAATGCTATGAAATTAGAAATGAATTACAGGTGAAAAAACATAAAAAACACAAACACATGGAGGCTAAACAATACGTTACTAAATAACCAAGAGATCACTGAAGAAAACAAAGAGGAAATCAAAAAATACCTAGAGACAAATGACAATGAAAACATGAAGATCCAAAACCTATGGGATGCAGCAAAAGCAGTTCTAAGAGGGAAGTTTATAGCTATACAAGCCTACCTCAAGAAACAAGAAAAATCTCGTATAAACAATCTAAACTTACACCTAAAGGAACTAGAGAAAGAAGAACAAACAAAACCCAGAGTTAGTAGAAGGAAAGAAATCATAAAGATCAGAGCAGAAATAAATGAAATAGAAAGAAAGAAAACAATAGCAAAGATCAATAAAACTAAAAGCTGGTTCTTTGAGAAGATAAACAAAATTGATAAACCACTAGCCAGACTCATCAAGAAAAAGAGGGAGAGGACTCAGATCAATAAAATTAGAAATGAGAAAGGAGAAGTTACAATAGACACCACAGAAATACAAAGCATCCTAAGAGACTACTACAAGCAACTCTATGCCAATAAAATGGACAACCTGGAAGAAATGGACAAATTCTTAGAAAGGTATAATCTTCCAAGACTGAAACAGGAAGAAGTAGAAAATGTGAACAGACCAATCACAAGTAATGAAATTGAAACTGTGATTAAAAATCTTCCAACAAACAAAAGTTCAGGACCAGATGGCTTCACAGGTGAATTCTATCAAACATTTAGAGAAGAGCTAACACCTATCCTTCTCAAACTCTTCCAAAAAATTGCAGAGGAAGGAACACTCCCAAACTCATTCTATGAGGCCACCATCACCCTGATACCAAAACCAGACAAAGATACTACAAAAAAAGAAAATTACAGACCAATATCACTGATGAATATAGATGCAAAAATCCTCAACAAAATACTAGCAAACAGAATCCAACACCACATTAAAAGGATCATACACCATGATCAAGTGGGATTTACCCCAGTGATGCAAGGATTCTTCAATATATGCAAATCAATCAATGTGATACACCATGTAAACAAACTGAAGAAGAAAAACCATATGATCATCTCAATAGATGCGGAAAAAGCTTTTGACAAAATTCAACACCTATTTATGATAAAAACTCTCCAGAAAGTGGGCATAGAGGGAACCTACCTCAGCATAATAAAGGCATATATGACAAACCCACAGGAAACATCATTCTCAATGGTGAAAAACTGAAACCATTTCATCTAAGATCAGGAACAAGACAAGGATATCCACTCTCACCACTATTATTTAACATAGTTTTGGAAGTCCTAGCCACAGCAATCAGAGAAGAAAAAGAAATAAAAGGATTACAAATTGGAAAGAAGAAGTAAAATTGTCACTGTTTGTAGATGACATGCTGCTATACAAAGAGAATCCTAAAGATGCCACCAGAAAACTACTAGAGCTAATCAATGAATTTGGTAAAGTTGTAGGATAGAAAATTAATGCACAGAAATCTCTTGCATTCCTATACACTAATGATGAAAAATCTGAAAGAGAAATTAAGGAAACACTCCCATTTTCCATTGCAACATAAAGAATAAAATGCCTAGGAATAAACCTACCTTGGGAGACAAAGGACCTGTATGCAGAAAACTATAAGACACTGATGAAAGAAATTAAAAATGATACAAACAGATGGAGAAAATACCATGATCTTGGATTGGAAGAATCAATATTGTGAAAATGACTATACTACCCAAAGCAATCTACAGATTCAATGCAAACCCTATCAAATTACCAATGGCATTTTTTACAGAACTAGAACAAAAATCTTAAAATTTGTATGGAGACACAAATGACCCCGAATAGCCAAAGCAGTCTTGAGGGAAAAAAACGGAGCTGGAGGAATCAGGCTCCTGGACTTCAGACTATACTATAAAGCTACAGTAATCAAGACAATCTGGAACTGGCACAAAAACAGAAATATAGATCAATGGAACAGAGTAGAAAACCCAGAGATAAACCCACGCACCTATGGTCAACTAATCTATGACAAAGGAGGCAAGGATATACAATGGAGAAAAGACAGTGTCTTCAATAAGTGGTGCTGGGAAAACTGGACAGCTACAAGTAAATGAATGAAATTAGAACACTCCCTAACACCATACACAAAAATAAAGTCAAAATGGATTCGAGACCTAAATGTAAGACCGGACACTATAAAACTCTTAGAGGAAAACATAGGAAGAACACTCTTTTACATAAATTACCGCAAGATCTTTTTGATCCACCTCCTAGAGTAACCAAAAGAAAAACAAAAATAAACAAATGGGACCTAATGAAACGTCAAAGCTTTTGCACAGCAAAGGAAATCATAAACAAGACGACAAGGCAACCCTCAGAATGGGAGAAAATATTTGCAAACGAATCAACGGACAAGGGATTAATCTCCAAAATATATAAACAGCTCCTGCAGCTCAATATTTAAAAAACAAGCAATCCAATCCGAAAATGGGCAGAAGACCTAAGTAGACATTTCTACAAAGAAGACATACAGATGGCCAAGAAGTACATGAAAAGCTGCTGTACTTCACTAATAATTAGAGAAATGCAAATCAAAACTATAATGAGGTATCACCTCACACCAATTAGAATGGGCATCATCAGAAAATCTACAAACAACAAATGCTGGAGAGGGTGTGGAGACAAGGGAACCCTATTGCACTGTTGGTGGGAATGTAAATTGATGCAGCCACTATGGAGAACAGTATGGAGGTTCCTTAAAAATCTAAAAATAGAATTACTATATGATCCAGCAATCCCACCCCTGGGCATATACCCAGAGAAAACCATAATTCAAAAAGACACATGCACCCCAGTGTTCACTGAAGCACTATTTACAATAGCAAGGTCATGGAAGCAAGCTAAATGCCCATTGACAGACGAAAGGATAAAGAAGATGTGGTACTTATATAGAATGGAATATTACTCAGCCATAAAAAAAATGAAATTGGGTCATTTGTAGAGATGTGGATGAATCTAGAGACTGTCATACAGAGTGAAGTAAGTCAGAAAGAGAAAAACAAATATCCTATATTAATGCATATATGTGGAACCTAGAAAAATGGTACAGATGAACCGGTTTGCAGGGCAGAATTTGAGACACAGATGTAGAGAACAAACGTATGGACACCAAGAGGGATAAGCGGCTGGGGGTGGGGGTGGTGGTGTGATGAATTGGGAGATTGGAATTGACATATATACACTAATATGTATAAAATGGATAACTAATAAGAACCTGCTGTATAAAAAGATAAATAAAATAAAATTCAAAAATTCAAAAAAAGAAAAATTAATGGTAAGTAGGAAATTATTAAGTCAACTAAAAATTTGACGTATGGTTGTTTGCTTGGATAAAAATATTGTATCAATATTAAATTTCCTGAAGTTGAAAACTCTACTGTGTAAATGTAAGAGAATATTATTATTTAGAGGAAATGCTCACTGAAATATTTGGGGGTGAAGGGCTTTATGCAAGTAAGTTACTCTTGAATCGTTCAGAAAAATGTTATGTATATATATTATTTGTGCGTGTATGTGTGAATACATGTCGATGTAGATGTATATGGAAGAGGAACAGCAAAAAATAAAGCAAATAGAGTGAAATGCTAATGTGTGAATCTATGTAAAGGATATGTAGGTGTTCATTGTACTATTGTTATTCTTGCAACTTTCTTTAAGATTAAAATTATTTCCAAAAAAATTTAAAAAATAAAATATGAAAGCTTTCTCTTTCCCGATTTTTTTTTCTATGCATATACATCACACACAGAGATGTTTTACAATATAAAGAGGATAGTGCTATATGTTTACTTTTGTGATTTGATGTTTTTTCTTTTTCACTTATCAATATATATTGACATGTGTTAGTGTTTTGGGCACCTGATTTTCATGTATATATTTATCTTATTGTAGCCAAGTTTCCTTTGAGGACCTTGTGCTCTGTTCTTCTCCATGGCCTACTGAATTCTATACATGTTTTAAAGAATTTCATCAACATTTACATAAGAGTAAAAAATTAAGAGTTTGAGAAAATCATAATATTTTGAGGATCCTACTATGAGGAAAAATCATGCTATGAAGTCCAACTCACACTGTTTTTTTATTCACTTATGGAAAATGTAGTTCATTCATATGCTTCAAATTTCAAACAGTGCAAAAGGGCATATAGTGAAAAACAAGCTTTCTACCCTCTTCCCTTGCTACCAAGCCCCTCTTTTCAGAAGCAGTCAGTGTTATTTCTTTCTTCTGTATTCTTGCAGAGATACTGTATGCTTTTACAGTATGTGTGTATGTGTTTGTGTATGTGTATGTGTGTATGTACAGTTATGTCCTCAGCATGCATATTATGTATATATTCATATATATGCATGTTATATTCAAATTCATCACATATTTATTGAGCCACTTCTATGCATTAGACACTATTTTAAGTGCTTGTGATACATCAATGAATAAACCAAATCTCTACTCTCATGTAGCTATCATCCTAATGGAAGTAGACATACAATAAACCACGAACATAAGAAATACATTATGTAATGTGTTAGAAGGTGAAAAGTGCTATTAAACAAAGAAGGTAGAGTAAGGGAGTTTGAGAATGCCAGGTCATGGAGCAGGGATGAATTGGATTGGAATTTTAAATAGGATCATCAAGATAGGCCTCCTTGAGAAAGTAACATCTAAGCAGAGACTTGAAAGAAGTTAGAGAGATTGTCTTGCAGATATCTAGAGGATACCAAGAAGAGGGAATAGTCAGTGTAAAAGCCTTAAAGTGAGAACACCATGCCTGGTATCTTTGAGGAATAGCAAAAGAGTCAATGTGACAAGATCAGAGTGAGCCAAAGAGAAAATAGCTCCATAGGAGGTCAGAGAAGAAACGTAGAGGCAGTTTGAGTGAACGGAGAGACATTGGAAGGTTTTGAGCAGAGGGATGGTATTATCTGGCTGAGGTTTTAAGAAGATAGTTCTCTGACTGTTGTGTTGGGAATACACAACACAACACAAGAAATAACACTGACTGCTTCTGAAAAGAGGGGCTGGGTAGCAAAGGAAGAGGGTAGAAAGAATGTTTTTCACTATATGCCCTTTTGCACTGTTTGAAATTTGAAGCATATGAATGAACTACCTTTTCCATAAGGGGGTTTGAGTGAAAGCAAGAAGACAGGTTAAGTGGCTCTTACAAAAATCAGGCAAATGATGATGGCGGTTTGGACCAAGGTGGTAGTAGTGGTCAGGTTACACATATATTTTGAAGGCAGAGTGAACAGGATTTCCTGACAGATTGGACGTAGGGTGTTAGAGAAAGAAGGGGAGTCGAGAACATCTCCTAAAGTTTTGATGTGAGCAACTGGAAATAAGATTTGCCTTTGGGGCAGACACAGGTTTTGAGGGGCCTGAAGTTTCTGAACAATTTTGAGGGCCTGCCTCAGGAAAATGAACACAAAATTACCCACACAAAATTAGGTATTAGGTAAAATAGGAACATTTATTAATAATGAAGGAATAAATGAAAATTTATAAATATTAAAAAACTGTCAACTATCATAAACATCACAAAACCCAGAAAAACAATGTAGTCTTAAAATTAATTACCTGAAACACCTCTATCTGCTATTGTTTGCTTAGTTTCCAAAACTTTGTTCTCCAAATATTCTTTCTTAAAACATCTTGTTCTTGCTTCGTGCATATGTCATCTTTCTGAGTAATATCATTACTGATATTTCCTGCAAGTTTCTTTCTTTTTTTCCATTTCCTCTCTGTTTTAAAAATAAATTCTGTTTGTTTTTTTAGTTTCTATCTTTGTCTCTAACTTGTGTGTTGGATATTTTCCCCATGGTTTGCTAATCTTTGGTTGTCTGCTCATGGTTGAGAGTGCTGACTGTAACTCAGAGCCTGGGATGCAGCTGGTTTACTCTCTGTGTGGGTGGACTGTTCAAATGCAGAACCCCTTGTCATCTGTATATTTAGGTTTTTCTTTTTGGGCTCATCAGGTTCTCCAGAGAAGACTTTTCCAATCTCTTGCCTGGAGGATGGAAGACTGGATACCAGTGTTCTGCAAGCTTAGTGAGGGAAGCATTTAATTAATTATGCATAAGGTTGCTTAATCCCCTTCTCTTAGGTAGTATCCAGGGCCACTGTGCCTGGTGTTTTCCAGTTCAGTGACGCTCATTTTTTTATCCAGAGCTGAAGAATAAACCTCCAGACTTCTGTGGAGGTAAGGGATGGACAGTTATCTAGCTCTGTGGAATGAGAGAAAGGATCTTTCTAAATTAAATTGCTTTTCAAATAGTTTCACCCAAACCTCCTGATTTTAGCTCTCTCTTAACTCTCAGTTCCAAAGGTACCGGGTGCTGCCAATTACTGAACCTTATGAGGATACTGGATTATAAATTGGGTTATTTCTCAGCATTCTCCATTGCTGGCTGAGGTCCCTACCGTCTCAGGCTAAGTCAACTAACACTAATCCATCTGGGTTCCACTTCAAAAATTGCATTGCTTTTATCTCTTCTAATATTCTTCCCAGCCTTTTGGGTTTATGTCTTTAAAAAATTTTTTCCCTGCATTTTTAGTGAGGTTTGGGGAGATTAAAATTAGATTCCTGCATATAGTTTACCATCTAACCCAGACCGCCTTGGGATACCATATTTTAACACTTCATTTTCTTACTGTTGTATTTTGACCAGGAGTCCTGATTCCATTCATTTTTCAAAGTAACAAGCACAGCCACCACCAAAACAAACTTACCTAACCATTTATCATTATTTGAGAACTAACTATAGACAAGAGGGCATGTTAATCCATGCCAATGATTCAGCAATTATGAATTGAGCATCTATTGTATACCAGGCACTGTGCTAGTCACTCGATATATAGAAATGAGTGAAGTTTAATATCTGTCCTCATGAGAATCACAATCTAATAGGTGTAAGTGACGTAGGCAAAAAATGGTATCTGTAATATCAGAAGTATGGCCAAAATTGCAGCATAGTCCAGATGATGGCATCATTAACACTGTTGGGCTCAGGCTCAGGCAAGTCTTCCTGGAGGGGTTGATTTTGAGATAAGGAATGGGTGCTAGTAGCTTGCCACTTAAAACAGATATGATTAAGCTGCAGTAGACAATATAAATCCTTCACATTCCCGATCTTGGTCTGAGAGTGCTTTTAGATGTTAGAATCTCAGATACAAAACAGAAGAAATAAGTAAATATTTCCAACCATATTAATTCAAGATGAAAGAATGTCACTGTGGCAATGTTCACATCGTAATTCACAGAAGCAGAGGAGAAGAAACACAATGAAGTCAGTCTGCTTCTGTCTTCATTGGGATGTTGTGGCATTTAATGTGATAGTTTATATAAAAATGCTTTATAAGAGTGTAACATGAACACATTATCAATTTAAAAAGAAAAGCTGAAATTGTAGTGACATAAGCTCATTCAACAAGTACATAACTAAGCACCTACAATGTGTTAGGAACTCTTCACATGTTGGAAATACACTGATGAACAAAGAGATGGTGGAGGAGACAAGAGTGTAATGAAGGGAGAAATATAGAGCAAATAGCAGGTGGAGGTACCTTAGTTTTAGATTTTTGGGATGGAGTAAGACCTATTCATGACTCTGCAATGAAGTCAATATGTCTGGAGCCCAAATCATAAGGCAGAGAATGGCATAAGATAAGGCTACAGTGATAGGCAGCTGCCAGTTGATAAATTTGTAAGGATCCATGTTAAGGAATTTGAATTTTATCCCAACACTGGTGGACATTGAAGGGGAGTGACATGTTTATATATATATTTTTAACAAGATCATCCTGCTGATATAATTAGAATATTATAATTTTCAAGCCCTTAACAAAATAATAAATCTAAGAAAAGATCATCAGTGACTCCTAACATAAAAAAGAGGCACTAAGTATTTTGTACACAACTCCACCTATGACATATTTATACAAAAATTGAACCTAATCAGATCAAGCCTCTAGGTCCCACTACAAGTTTGTAGGAAATGCAGGAGGACAGAAGGCCAGGTTCAGTGACACCACAGGGGTATGAACAAGGAAATCCAGACTTTTGGGAACTCCAGAGGACAAAAGACTCAGTTTGTTCAGGAAATAAACTCAAAGAAATAAAAATCTGAAGGAAAAACCTGTAGTGTAGGAGGAGACTTAAAGGACACTTCAACCAAATGTAGGGAGAGGATCTTGTTTGTGCTGTGATTCAAACAAAACAAAACAAAACAAACCTGATAAAACATTGTAATACTCTTAGGGAAATTTAAACAGTGACTAGATATTTGGAGATTCCTAGATAAGGAATTACTATTAATTTTTATATCTGTGAAAATGATGTGGTGGTTATGTTTTTAAAAACAATTCTTTTTTTTAGAGATATATGCCAGCATATTTACAAGTAGATTGATAAATAAGACAACTAGTTGTTGCATTTGTTGCTACTAGTTTTCTCCTATAATTGTTTGTAGGAGAGGAAAATTGGAAGCAGAATGTCAATGTAGGTAGGAGGCTTTTGTAGTAATCCAGGATAAAGAGGATGCAGGACTAGACTAGGGTGGTGGCAATGAAGATGGAGAAAAGTAGATTTTTTCAAGACATACTTTGGAGGTAGAGCTGACAGAATTTGCTGATGAATTTGATTTGTGGGAATGCTGATGTAAGGAAATAGAGAAGAACAATTGCCAGATTTCAGGTTTGATTAACTTGATGGATTGATAGTGCCATGTGTTCTAATGGGGAAAACCAGAGGATAAATAGTTTTTGGAGAGAAGGTGTAAGAGATGATGGGTTCAATTTGATATAGATGTGAGTCCTTGATTAGAGATTTCAATGAGATCTGCTAATACAGACGATCAGTCGGTATCTGGATGTACAGGTTAGGAAATATCTCTGGTTTAGAGGCATCTAATTAAGATTCATTGGCATGTAGATAGCAACCAAAGCTATGGAACTAAATGAAATCACCTGGGGGAATGTGATTGAAATGAAAGAGAAAAGGGAGAAGAGAGGAGGAGAAAAGAAGGTCTAGGCCACAGCTCTGAAAAGAGGCAATGCAAGTTTAGGTAGGGGAGAATTAACCTGCAAAAATAATGATAAGATGGGGGGGATATGAAAAATGTTTCCCTGATGTTCCAGGAGGCAGAAGAAGACAGAGTTTCCACAGAAGTGTGTGGTAAGAAAAAAAAAAAAAAGAAATGTGTGGTTAATTTAACATTGTCAATTGCTATGGAAAGGTCAAATAAGATGAGGACAGAAATAACATTGGATTTGGTGACATGGAAGTCATTAGTGCCCTTGTGAGGATTTTTTTTTTTTTTTTGGTGGAATGATCAAGCAAAACTAATTTGAATAGGTTAAGGAGTGAGTGGAAGGTGGGCAAATTGTGACAGATATAGGAAACTTTTTAAGAAAATGTGAGGAGGAGAGATAGAGGGTGATATGAGGAGGGAAAGATGGGGTTAAGATACTTTTAAGTCTTGAGCATGTATAAATGAAGATGGAAAGGATCCAGTAAGAAATGAGAAAATGAAAACGCAAAAGGAGAGGGGACAATTAGAAGTGGAAAAATATCTGAAAATCAGAGAAGAGTTGGGAACAAGAGAAGAGGTGAAGGGTTTGATTTTAAATAGAAGAGACACCTCTTCTTTTGTTACAGAAAAGAAAATGGAAGGATAGGTGCAGATAAGTTTGTAGGTTTCATAGCTCTGTGTGTTTGTGCATGTGTGAAAGAAAAAGGGAAGGCTATCTGCTGAGACTGAAGGAAGATTTGGAGATACGTTGAAGAGGTTTTAGGACAATGGGAAAGATTTGAAGTAGCTATGGAAATATATACTGTGAGTAGACTGTGAGATTATAAGGTGATTTAGGGATCAATAGTGACGATGAATATAGTGGCAGCAATATATCTAGTTGTATGATTTTCACCAAAAGTGCTCAGCAGTCTGAATATAGTAAAAACAGAAACATTTGACATTTTAAAACAAAAAATGTGAATGGTACAAAGCAAGCTTCATTTACCTAAGTTATAATTTCTCGTTAACTCCCAGGGACTTTGTTAGTAAAAACAAGGTAATAGTTTCAACATACTTTGAGATTTGTGGAAGGAAATTCCTTTTTAAATACAAAGCGAAACTACAATGATAATCACATAAAATTAAGCTATTTGAGATGTTTTCTATGATTATTTGTTTGATTCCTGCATTACATGCCATTGATTTCCCTTTGATCCATCCCTACATGATTAATTTAGGCATGATTTTCCTAACGCTTGATATTGTCCTGTCAGTTTAAGAAACATCAGAGTAAATCAAAACTGATTATCCCTATGATTGATTATGAAATAAAAAACACGTCAAAATAGAAGTGTTAGTTTTTCTTAATTTAATAGCAGCTTATACCTCCCACTAAAATCCACACAAGGAATTTCCAAATATCAACTATTTTATAGCTGTGAGGTGAATTCCATACAAAATTTAGACATATATTTGAATGAACTTTTACTCCATTTTCACAGTATTTATTTTTAACCTAGCACTGTTGTCAGACCCTAAGGAATTATAGATGGATCAGACAAATTCCTTTTGTGTATTTAAGGAGCTCATGAATTTGAGGCAGAGTAAAGACAGGGGTGGAGGGTCAACTGATGAAGAGACTTATATTTCATGTTAATGGAATTTGGATTTTAACATGTGGGCAAATTAAAACCTCTAAAGAATTTTCATTAAGGAAGTGACATGATCAGATTTGTGTTAAGGTCACTTTCATAGCAGGCTGTGGAAAAGGGACTGGAGGAGAATAAGCTATAAGGAGAGAGAGAATTAACATACCTGCAGTGCCTACTATATGCCAGGCACAGTTTTATTTTGTTTTCAAATATTTTAAAAATTTACTGATTTATTTTGGCTGTGCTGGGTCTTACTTGTGGCAGGTGGGATCTTCATTGCAGCATGCGGAATTCTTAGCTGCAGCATGCAGGATCTAGTTTCCTGACCAGGTATCGAACCTGGGCCCCCTGCATTAGGAGCACAGAGTCTTACCCACTAGATCACCAGGGAAGTACCCGAGGCACAGTATTACTATATATAATATCACTTAATCACCACAAGAACACTTAAGAACAAGCATTATCATCTCCATTTTATAGCTGAGGAAAATAAGGTTTAGAGAGGTTAATGTCCCAAAAGTTACAATTACAGTAAAATATATTGTTGGCATCTGAACACAGCCTGACTCCAAGATCCATGCTGTTCTTCTGGACCATACACTCAATTAGGTGGCACTGGATGAATCTAAAAGTGAATAATAATGAAGTCCTGAATCAAGACTGTGCCTGTGGGAATGGAAGAAAATGGAAAACGTGAGAAATATTCAGGGAATAGAATTGGCAGCAAGACTTCAGTTTTTTTGTAGATTTGAATTGGGTGGTGGGGGGGAGAGCAAGGGGCAGTGAGGAGTCAAGAACCTCTTCCAGGTTTTAATTTGCCTAAATGAGTGGATGGATAATGGTGTTTTGAAGTGAAATTGGTGGACATAAAAGAATAAATGGAAAGAGGCAACAGCCAGCTTTACCAACCACCAGTCTCTTCCAACAGAAAACTTGCACAAGCCTCTTAGATAGCCTTATCCACCAGAGGACAGACAGCAGAAGCAAGAAGAACTATAATCCTGCAGCCTGTGGAACAAAAACCACATTCACAGAAATATAGACAAGATGAAAAGGAAGAGGGCTATGTACCAGATGAAGGAACAACATAAAACCCCAGAAAATCAACTAAATGAAGTTGAGATACGCAACCTTCCAGAAAGAGAATACAGAATAATGATAGTGAAGATGATCCAGGACCTCAGAAAAAGAATGAAGGCAAAGATCGAGAAGATGCAAAAATGTTTAACAAAGACCTAGAAGAAATAAAGAACAAACAAACAGAGATGAACAATACAATAACTGAAATGAAAAACACACTAGAAGGAATCAATAGCCGAATAACTGAGGCAGAAGAACGGATAGGTGACCTGGAAGACAGAACGGTGGAATTCACTGCTGTGGAACTGAATAAAAAATAGAATGAAAAGAAATGAAGACAGCCTAAGAGTCCTCTAGGGCAACATTAAATGCAACAACATTCGCATTATAGGGGTCTCAGAAGGAGAAGAGAGAGAGAAAGGACCTGAGAAACATTTGAAGAGATTACAGTCGAAAAGTTCCCTAACATGGGAAAGGAAATAGCCACCCAAGTCCAGGAAGTGCAGAGAGGCCCATACAGGATAAACCCAAGGAGAAACATGCCAAGACACATAGTAATCAAGTTGGCAAAAATTAAAGACAAAGAAATATTATTGAAAGCAGCAAGGGAAAAATGACAAATAACATACAAGGGAACTCCCATAAGGTTAACAGCTGATTTCTCAGCAGAAACACTACAAGCCAGAAGGGGGTGGCATGACATATTTAAAGGGATGAAAGGGAAGAAACTACAACCAAGATTACTCCACCCAGCAAGGATCTCATGCAGATTCGAAGGAGAAATCAAAAGCTTCACAGGCAAGCAAAAGCTAAGAGAATTCAGCACCACCAAACCAGATCTACAACAAATGCTAAAGGAACTTTTCTAAGTGGGAAACACAAGAGAAGAAAAGGACCTACAAAAACAAACCGAAAAAAATTAAGAAAATGGTAATAGGAACATGCATATCGATAATTACCTTAAACGTGAATGGATTAAATGCTCCAACCAAAAGACACAGGCTCGCTGAATGGATACAAAAACAAGACCCATATATATGCTGTCTGCAAGAGACCCACTTCAGACTTAGGGACACATTCAGTCTGAAAGTGAAGGGATGGAAAAAGATATTTCATGCAAATGGAAATCAAAAGAAAGCTGGCATAGCAATACTCATATCAGATAAAATAGACTTTAAAATAAAGAATGTTACAAGAGACAAGGAAGGAAACTACATAATGATCAAGGGATCAATCCAAGAAGATATAACAATTATAAATATATAGGCAGCCAACATGGGAGCACCTCAATACATAAGGCAACTGCTAACAGCTATAAAAGAGGAAATTGACAGTAACACAGTATTAGTGGGGGACTTTAACACCTCACTTACACCAATGGACAGATTATCCAGACAGAAAATTAATAAGGAAACAATCTTTAAATGACACAATAGACCAGATAGATTTAATTGATATTTATAGGACGTTCCATACAAAAACAGCAGATTACACTTTCTTCTCAAGTGCGCACGGAACATTCTCCAGGATAGAGCACATCTTGGGTCACAAATTAAGCCTTAGTAAATTTAAGAAAATTGAAATCATATCAAGCATCTTTTCTGACCACAACGCTATGAGATTAGAAATCAATTACAGGGAAAAAAACGTAAAAAAACACAAACACATGGAAGCTAAACAATACGTTACTAAATAACCAAGAGATCACTGAAGAAATCAAAGAGGAAATCAAAAAACACCTAGAGACAAATGACAATGAAAACACGATGATCCAAAACCTATGGGATGCAGCAAAAGCAGTTCTAAGAGGGAAGATTATAGCAATACAAGCTTACCTCAAGAAACAAGAGAACTCTCAAAAAAACAATCTAACCTTACACCTAAAGGAACTAGAGAAAGAAGAACAAAGAAAGCCCAAAGTCAGCAGAAGGAAAGAAATCATAAAATTCAGAGCAGAAATAAATGAAATAGAAAGAAAGAAAACAATAGCAAAAATCAATAAAACTAAAAGCTGGTTCTTTGAGAAGATAAACAAAATTGATAAACCACTAGCCAGACTCATCAAGAAAAAGAGGGAGAGGACTCAAATCAATAAAATTAGAAATGAGAAAGGAGAAGGTACAACAGACACCGCAGAAATACAAAGCATCCTAAGAGACTACTACAAGCAACACTATGCCATTAAAATGGTCAAGCTGGAAGAAATGGACAAATTCTTAGAAAGGTATAATCTTCCAAGACTGAATAAGGAAGAAATAGATAATGTGAACAGACCAATCACAAGTAATGAAATTGAAACTGTGATTAAAAATCTTCCAACAAACAAAAGTCCAGGACCAGATGGCTTCACCGGTGAATTCTATCAAACATTTAGAGAAGAGCTAACACCCATCCTTCTCAAACTCTTCAAAAAATTTGCAGAGGAAGGAACACTCCCAAACTCATTCTTTGAGGCCACCATCACCCTGATACCAAAACCAGACACAGATACTACAAAAAAAGAAAATTACCGACCAATAAGACTTATGAATATAGATTCAAAAATCCTCAACAAAATACTAGCAAACAGAATCCAACACCACATTAAAAGGATCATACACCATGATCAAGTGGGATTTATCCCAGGGATGCAGGGATTCTTCAATATATGCAAATCAATCAATGTGATATACCATATTAAGAAATTGAAGAAGAAAAACCATATGATCATCTCAATAGATGCAGAAAAAGCTTTTGACAAAATTCAACTCCCATTTATGATCAAAACACTACAGAAAGTGGGCATAGAGGGAACCTAACTCAACATAGTAAAGGCCATATCCAACAAACCCACAGCAAGCATCATTTTCAATGGTGAAAAACTGAAAGCATTTCCTCTAAGATCAGGAACAAGACAAGGATGTCCACTCTGGCCACTATTACTCAACATAGCTTTGGAAGCCCTAGCCACGGCAATCAGAGAAGAAAAAGAAATAAAAGGAATACAAATAGCAAAAGAAGAAGTAAAACTGTCACTGTTTGCAGATGACATGATACTATATATAGAGAAGCCTAAAGATGCCACCAGAAAACTACTAGAGCTAATCAATGAATTTGTTAAAGTTGCAGGCTATAGAATTAATGCACAGAAATCTCTTGCATTCCTATACACTAATGATGAAAAATCTGAAAGAGAAATTAAGGAAACACTCCCATTTACCATTGCAATGAAAAGAATAAAATACCTAGGAATAAACCTACCTAGGGAGACAGAAGATCTGTATGCAGAAAACTATAGGACGCTGATGAAAGAAATTAAAGATGATACAATCTGATGGAGAAATATACCATGTTCTTGGATTGGATGAATCAGCATTGTGAAGATGACTATACTACCCAAAGCAATCTACAGATTCAATGCAAGCCCTATCAAATTACCAATGGCATTTTTTACAGAACTAGGACAAAAAATCTTAAAATTTGTATGGAGATACAAAAGACCCCGAAGAGCCAAAGAAGTCTTGAGGGAAAAAAACAGAGCTGGAGGAATCTGGCTCCCTGACTTCAGACTATACTACAGAGCTACAGTAATCAAGACAATCTGGTACTGGCACAAAAACAGAAATATAGATCAATAGAACAGGATAGAAAGCCCAGATATAAACCCACACACCTATGATCAACTAATCTATGACAAAGGAGGCAAGGATATACAATGGAGAAAAGACAGTCTCTTCAATAAGTGGTGCTGGGAAAACTGGACAGCTACATGGAAAAAAATGAAATTAGAACACTCCCTAACGCCATACACAAAAATAAAGTCAAAATGGATTCGAGACATAAATGTAAGACTGGACACCATAAAACTCTTAGAGGAAAACACAGGAAGAACATTCTTTGACATAAATCACAGCAAGATCTTTTTTGATCCACCTCCTAGAGCAATGGAAATAAAAACAAAAATAAAGAAATGGGACCTAATGAAACTTCAAAGCTTTTGCACAGCAAAGGAAGTCATAAACAAGACAACAAGGCAACACTTAGAATGGGAGAAAATATTTGCAAATGAATCAATGGACAAGGGATTAATCTCCAAAATGTATAAGCAGCTCATGCAGCTCAATATTAAAAAAACAAGCAATCCAATCTGGAAATGGGCAGAAGACCTAAGTAGACATTTCTCCAAAGAAGACATACAGATGGCCAAGAAGCACATGAAAAGCTGCTGTACATCACTAATTATTAAAGAAATGCAAATCAAAACTACAATGAGGTATCACCTCACACCAGTTACAATGGGCATCATCAGAAAATCTACAAACAACAAATGCTGGAGAGGGTGTGGAGACAAGGGAACCCTCTTGCACTGTTGGTGGGAATGTAAATTGATGCAGCCACTATGGAGAACAGTATGGAAGCTCCTTAAAAACTAAAAATAGAATTACCATATGATCCAGCAATCCCACTACTGGGCATATACCCAGAGAAAACCATAATTCAATAAGACACATGCACCCCAATGTTCATTGTGGCACTATTTACAATAGCCAGGTCATGGAAGCAAGCTAAATGCCCATCGACAGTCAAATGCATAAAGAAGATGTGGTACATATATACAATGGAATATTACTCAGCCATAAAAAGAAACAAAATTGGGTCATTTGTAGAGACGTGCATGGGTCTAGAGACTGTTATGCAGAGTGAAGTAAGTCAGAAAGAGTAAAACAAATATCGTATATTAACGCATATATGTGGAACCTAGAAAAATGGTACAGATGAACCAGTTTGCAGGGCAGAAATTGAGACACAGATGTAGAGAACAAATGTATGGACAGCACAGGGGGAACCTGGTGGGGGGTGGGCTGGGGTTGGTGGTGCAATGATCTGGGGGATTAGGATTGACATGTATACACTAATATGTATTAAATGGGTAACTATTAAGAAGCTGCTGTATAAAAAAATAAATAAAATAAAATTCAAAAAAAAAAGAATAAATGGAAAGATGTTGAAGATACAGGACAAAATGGGAATAATTGATGGAATGAAGAGCTGGAGGAGATGGAAACAGCACAGGTGGAGAGATTTTCTTAGTTGATTTCTCTGTAATGGAGAGACTATTTATATGCTCAAATATAGATACTTTATAACATGGAGGGAATAATACTGAGAGACTTTAGACTCAATAGCCTCTATATTATCTCTGAAAAAAGAAGTGAAGGCAGAGGCAAGGGAAGGGAAGGGAGCTTGAAAAGAATAGTATTAAAGGTTTGAATTAACCACTGAAGGAAACAGAGGGAAATGATCACCATTTTTTAGTTAACTCACAGGGCATTATTTTGGTTCATTATTATAGGATACTCAGACGGAACCTTGGTTTCAAGTTTATAACTTTAGTTTTCTCCTATTTTTCAAAATAAAGTTATCACATATCATTATTTAGATAATTCATATTATTGTTCATCCATGAGAATCAACATTCTGTTATTTGCAAAGTGGTAGGAACAAAGTACACTCTCACCGAAAGCATAAATGTTCTTCTATAAACTATTCTTTTCAGGTTCCAATAAAAGTAATATGTCAGCCTTGTAAAATAGATTAGGAGTGTTTTTCTTTTATTATTTTATGAAAGAGTTTGAGTAAGACTAAAATCATCTGTTCATTGAATTTCTCTGGAAACATTTTAAAGTCTGGTTTCTTCTGGAATTTTTTTTAATGTCTATTGAATTTATTTAATGGATTTAGGGTTATTCAGCTTTCTATTTCTTCTTGAGTCTGTTTCAATAATTTGTATTTCTAGCAATTTACTCATTCATTTTAGTTTTCAAATTTATTATCAAAATTTCTATATACTATCCTCTTATCTCTTTAATATCAACATCTATAGTTATATTTCACTTTTCAGTCCTAATATTTTTTATTTGTACCCTTTCTCTCTCATTCTTAATATTATTTATTTGTGCCCTTTCTCACTCTTTTTTCCCTTGCTTAATTCCATTAGAAGTTTGTCATTAAAAAAATCTTGTCAAAGAACAAACTTATACCTTTGTCAATACTCTTTATGTTTGCTTCCTATTCCATTAAATGTTAGTCTTCATTTTTTTCTTTTCTTCTACTTTCCTTTGATTTATTTTGCTATTCTTTCTCTAAGTTCCTGAGATCTATGGTCTAATCATTATTTTCAACCTTACTTCTTTCATAATATACCAATTTAAGGCCATACAATTTCTTCAAAATACCACTTTAGGTGCATCCATATGTTTGGATGCATAATGTTTTCATGATCATTCAGTTCTAAGTATTTTCACATTTTTATTATGAAGTTTTCTTTGATCTATGAAATAGTTGGAATTTTGTTTGTTTTAAATTTTCAATAATGGGCTTCTTGTTATATATAAAAACATGTATGATTTTATTTCTTTTGGATATATATCCATTAGTGGGATTGTTGGATCACTTGGTTGTTCTACTTTTAATTTTTTGAGGAAACTCCATACTGTTTTCCATAATGGTTTTGCCAATTAACATTGCTACTAACACTATGTAAGTGTTCCCTTTTCTTCCCACTCTGTTATCTCTTGTATCTGGATAATAATCATCCTAACAGGTGTGAAGAATCTTAAAAAGTTGAATTCAGAGGACCAGAGAATAGAACAGTGGTTACCAGGGGTTAGGGGGTAGGGAAAATGGAGAAATGTTGATCAAAGGGCACAAACTTTCTGTTATAAGATAAATCAGTTTTGGGGAATCTAATGAATACCATGGTGACTATAGTTAATAATACTGTGTTGTGTACTTGAAATTTTCTAAGAGAGTAGATCTTAAGCCCTCTCACCTCAGCAGTCAAACAAAAAAACAAAACCTCACACAACTATGTGAGGTGATAAATGTGTTAATTAACTTGATTATGGTAATCATTTCACAATGTATACATATAGCAAATTATCTTATTGTACACCTTAAATATATACTGTTTGTATTTGTCAATCATACCTCAGTAAAGCTGGAAAAAAATTAAATGACAACATAAAACCTTAAAAATTTGTGATTTTGACTTAATTATATTATAGTCAAAGAATGTGGTCTGTATGGTACTAATCCTTTCACATTTCAAAATTTACAGTTCAAATCATCTGTATCCCTATTTGTTTTTAAAAATCTACTCAAATTTTCTATTACAGAGACAATTATGTTGAAATATCTCACGAGGATGACAGATTTATAAACTTCTTTCTATAATTCTGCCATTGTTTTCTCTTTTGGGAGCTGTGTTACTAGGTTAACACACATTTGAAATTGCTTTATCATTTTGGTGAATTAGACCTTTCTTATTATGTAGTGACTCTCTTTACCTCTAGTACAGAATTAAAAAAATTTTTTTTTAATTACTAAAGTCTATTTTGTATGGTACTAATGTATCTGCAGTCACTTTCTTTGGGTTACTGTTGTGTAGTACAATGTTTTCATCATTTAACTTTAACCTTTTTGTATATTCTTTGACAAAGTATATAATTGGGTTTAAAAAAAAAAGTTCAGTAGAACAATCATGTGTCTTTTAGCTGAAGAGTTTAGTCCATTTATATTGGCAGTGATTACTGAGATATTTACATTTATTTAAATGATCTTATGTACTTTCTATTTGTCCTATTTTTTCTATTTCCTTTGTTTCTACTTTCTTGTAATCTTTTGGGCTGAATTTTATTTTAAATTTTCAGTGATTACCTAGCTATTTTAACATACTTATTTTAACCTAGCAAATTCTACAATCAGTCAACATTGTTATCCTCTAGCTGAACTACACAAAGAATTTTTAATACTTTACTTCTCATGATCCCCCTTCCAATGCTACATAACTGCAGTGATAATAAAAATCCTTGTAACTGCCTTCTGACTTTATTGAAAATGTGTCAAGTGGTTCACTGTTAGCACTTATGTTATACTCTTTATCAAACTATGAAAGTATCTTTCTATTCAAATCATATAATTTTTATCACATACTTTTTGTTTCACTGAAGTGGTAATGGCTGCCTGGACCATTGAGAAAGTCTCTGAGGCTGACTCCAGGCTTAGTAAGAAAAAGTGGAATACCTAATTAATGCAGTCTCCTGTGGGCATGTTGGGAATAGAATGGCAACACGTGTGCTATGTCACCTTGGAAAGCATAAATTAGTGATGAAATGAAATGGAACATGGAGCAGGCATGCTTTGATTTGGGATGGGTATGAGAGCAGGGAAACACAGGGCATAAGGCTCTTTGGACAGAACAGGTGAAATAGCTTTGTGGGTGTCCTGGGCAGCTAGAATATGAGCAGTGAAGCTAGTTCCTGGGAAAGGCAGGAAATGGACAAGGTGGGCAGTTTTCAAAGACAAATTATTCATGTTTGAATTTTTTTTAATGATTGTCCTTAGAAGGAAAAAATAAGGTGTACTTCTCTCCTGTGGCAGCTCCTATATCCCTGCTCTCTACTCCCCAGGTTAATGAAGAGATCAGTAAGTCACCTGCTGCTTTGTATTATCTGTTCTATTGTTCCTCTTCATTAGTGTGGATAACAGAGAGTAGAATGCAGTGCATCTTGGAGGCAATACAGCGGGATATTACATACATGCTCATCAGCAGCCAAAATCACAGCATCTTTTTCTAGTGAATCTGCAAATAACCAGTCCTTCAGGTACTTCTGTAATTTTTGCCAAATGTTGCACTTTTGAAAGCTTCATTAATCCAGCCCCATTAGGATGGGTAGGGTGAATGAGTTTATGGCTGTGGAAGGTGAAGTAGCAGAATTTGCAGCTCTTAAGAACATTGCTGGCATTCATTTATGATGATAAAGTATAAGTGATATTAAAATTCGCTACAAAATATTATAAAAGAAAAGTAAAAGAGCACCAAATACATGGTGAATTTAATAATAAAATACTTAAAACCCAACAAATGCTTATTTACCGAAATTAATGACTCTGAAATGACAAGCCCCCCATTTGTCTTAGAATCACATATGCATAGCTCTAGCATTGCAGGCAAGGGAGAAGTTGAAAGCAAACACGGGACATTCTGGAAGGAAAGAAGCTATGTATATTCAAAGGAGAAATATGATTGAAAAAGTCATTAGTACTGCAAGAGATTTTCATCCACACTTGACCTTTTCCTGAAATGAGAATGCTCTGTTTTATGGTGAGAAATATTCTGTTTAGAAATATCAAACACTGGTGTTTGGGGAGGAATGGTTCAGGCAGCCACTATAAGTCAAGATGAGGTTTGATGATCCAGAGCCATAACCCTTGGGCTTGGATTTTTGTTTATGATCAATAGATATAACATCAAAAAGATGTTCCTTGAAAATATCCTATCATGTTTGTCCTTCATTTTCATTTCATTTTGTCCTTCCTTTGATTCACCATTTGTCTTTAGTCTTTTCTGCCCTGCTGCTACAAATGACTGCTGGGGAAATAAAGCATGAAATACGTAACCTCATGTGGGCCAGGCAGCTTTCTTTTTCTTGATTTGTCCATTTTTATGTGTCAACCTGCACAGGTGTACGCTGTGACCAAAGGCTAAAAGAGTAGCACATATTATGTAGAGCAATAGATTTTATGAAGGGAGCTTTTTGCGTCCAAAGCAATACAACCAACAGATTTAATCAAGTTTTTGCTGTGATGAGGCTTTGAGAGCTGTAACCAGTTCTGAGAGTAAAGAAGTACTATTTGGAAACAAATTACAACTCTTGTCTTTATGACATGTATCAATTTACACACAAGCTGCATAAATCACTTTTTATATTTTTCTGTAATGGAAAAATACTGCAGGGCATTTTAATAACCAATAAATTATATGTTTAATGAACAAGAGCAAAATATAAATGGTATGAATCAAACACTCTTAAGAATGAGGACCGGGTATTGACTTGATAGAAATTCTGATCACATAGGCTAAAGGCTATTAGATCCACACAATTCAAGAGAGTAAATGCTTATACTTCATCTATGATCATCCACATGAAAATTCTTCTTGGGCTTTATCTCTTATTTGCAGACCTCACTTATTTACTGCTTATATTATTCTTCAAACAAATCAGGAGTGAAAGCAAAGGTTTTACCTTTAACCTTTTACAAGTATTACTGCAAGAAGTTATATAGTAAATCTATCAGGCCTGGTGAATTGGTAGAGAAAGCTTCTCTGAACTGCTTATGCAAAGCAAATATTACGTTTGACGTCACATTTGAAGCATGTGAGGTTCCACTGATAAGGGAAGGTATCACAGAGCCAAGTAAGTACCTTCTTAGCTTTCAGATATATGAATGGCATTCATTCTGGGGGCCCTTAACAAGGTGAGAGAAATTGGGTGAGAGAAGTGAGTAAACTTGAATTGTTGTGATAGGAGTTAATATGGGCTACTTCATCACTGCCCTATCCTCTTATATGCAGGATCACATATGTCCATGTACTGTAACAATAGAGAAGAATATTTTACCTAAAATTTACTGATGCTATTTTTGCTTCTTATTAAAGAAAAGTGAAGTGGTATAGTTTAAAGAAAACAAGGCTGGAGTACAAAAGACATGGGTCTTGCAAATCACTAATGAGAGTGCCACTAACTAGCTGTTTAACTCTGGCCAAATCATCTCACTTGAGCTTCCATTTTCTCATCTATAAAATGAGGGAGTCAGACAAGGTGATGAGTAAATAGTTTTTTGGTTTTTTTTTCTTATCTATTTGGTCTTTGTTGGAAGTCTCAGATTTTGCGTATGAAATGTGGTAAAGTTGTATCCTGTTTTATAAAATAGTCATATTACAGAAACGTTGTGTACATTCACTCTTTCTTTCCCTCAGTGTGTGTGTGGGGAATCCAGTCATAGTCTGAGCACAATAGGGGAGGCTGGTCTTTAAAGGAAACCTGTGATGATTCTTTGTGAAGCAAATAAACCTTTGCAATGCAAATGTTTGCATTACAATGCTACTATTTTGCAAGTTTCCACTTTACTATATCCCGTTTGCTTGCTCCAAAGTAAAACTAACCTTTACATAATAATGAAAACTCACACCCAATATATATTTATCAATTTTATCCTAGAGGAAAATTTCTCTTCCTCCCCTGTACTCCCAGATATTTACTGACCATGCCACTTACTTAGACATTTGCCATAAGAACAACTGTCATTTATTGGTGAAGAGTTTAGTCTCTGAAGTCAGACAACCTAGGTTTTTGATCTGGTTCTGTTGCTTACTAGCTGGACAGCTTTGACCAAAGTACTCACTGTTGCTGACCCTCAGTTTCCTCATCTATAAGTATGAGATAACAATAGCACTGGTGGTGTTCATGTAAGGATTAAATATTACAAAAGACATTAAGTACTTCACCTAGAGTCTGGTACATAATATGTGCTTATTGAATTTGAACTATTAGCATTCCCAAACACTTCTTGTATTGTGAATTTTCTCTTTATGTCAACAATATACACAGTTCATTTTACCAGGATTGTAAACTCCGTGAAGCCAGGGAACGTATATAATGCTTCTTTGTATAGTATCCTTCACACAGCCTCACAGAATGTCTTGAATTAAGTAGGTATCCAATATATATTTATTTTTACTAGTTCTTCCTGATTCACACTGGAGAGATTTTTATCCAATTTGAAATAGACCGTGACTAAGAACAAGGATGTAAGTGGTGGTATTAAGATCTTTAAAACTGAAAAAAAAAAAAAGATACAAATGAACTTATTTACAAAACAGAAATAGACCCATAGACATAGAAAACAAACTTATGGCTACCAAAGGAGGAAGCAGTGGAGGGGGGATAAATTAGGAGGTTGAGATTAAGAGATACACACTACTATGTAAAAAGTAGATAACCAACAAGGACCTACTGTATAGCACAGGGAACTCTACTCAGTATTTTGTAATAACTTATAAGGGAAAAGAATCTGGAATAAAATACACATATAAGTATAAATGAATCACTTAACTGTACACCTGAAACCAACACAACATTGTAAATCAACTATACTTCAATAAAATATATCTATACATCTATATATCTATGGAAGACATTTTTTAAAAAGATCTTTAAAGTTGCAAGAAAGAGACATACCAGATTACCCCTAAGGATGGAGGTTTATTGAAAGGATCCATGAGAAAACGAGGACGTGAGGTCACTCATGAGGGGCATAGTCACTCTGGTTACTGATATTTCCGAGGCTTCGATATCTGCCTGGGTGTGAATCCTGGCTCTGCCACTTCCATGCCATGTGACCTTGGGAAGTTGCTGAAGCTCTTAGTGTCCTAGTTTATTTATCTCTAAACTGTGGATAAAAATAGAATCCACCTCATAGGGATGAATGAGGATTAAACAAGATAATGCATATATAATGCTTATTGCGATGCCCGACCCTTGGCAGATTCTCAATAACTGGTAGCTACTTCATAGCAGCAGCATCAGTAACAGTCATAGTAGTAATAGTAATAGCTGCTGTTATTGTAGTTATTATTGCACTTGAAATAGAAAACAGAATATAACTTAGTGTCATTCAGGATAATGTCCTGAGCTCAAAAGATTTGCCTTCTCTTTTTCACCTAGTGTGTGTACTTCCCAAAATAGAGGATTTGATGGGGTTGGTTGGACAGTCAAAATCAGCTCAGGAATAGGGGTACTCCCTCCTGCCCAACTTCTCTTGTGATTGTCTTTAGGTAACCCACTAATTCCCAGTTAAATGTACTGGGGCTAGCTTAGCAGGGTTGTTTTTAACTCTCTAATACACACACTGGATGTACACTGGAAAGGGAAAACAAACAGATGAACCAAAATTGGACCATTTTCCTCAATAGGGGTCTGTTTCCAAGTTGGACACTTTGCTTTCATGGACTCTTCTTTGAACAAATTCCAGTCTAGTGACCTTCTTAAATAGTTAGATCTGAAAGAAACACATCTTCTTACAAGCACATGCTCATTTTTTATTCCACGCCTTTTCACATCAAGACTCCTTGAGCTATTTCTTCCCTTGTTTCCCCCAGTGTGAGCTTCCTTGAAGCTCCTGAGACTGTCAGTCACAGCATGGAATCAAATGAATATCATATAATTAAATCACATAGAACATAAAAACCTGTGTGCTAGGATATTAGTAGTCTGGGTTTCCAGAAGTCATGCTGCTTCATTCTATACCAACTAGCTCTGTAAGGTCCAGATAGAATGAGTTAGTTATTCAGGATGAATGAAAAATCTCCAAGGATTCCCATTGTGAAGTCCTTCACTCTTTATCAAAGGAGACAGGCCTGTGGATTGCTAGGAAATAAAATGAGGCCTCTGAGGTCCAAAGTTACTTTAAAGTTCCATTGTTACTAGTCCTGCCTTGAATACCATGTTTGTATTTTAAATATTTACTCTTTCATCATTGAAGCAGTTCAATTTATGTCTACATCTTCCATTTTTCAAAATTAACTTAAGCTTCATCTTGATGGATTTCCGACAGCTCTTCTTCTATAAGACTTTTTGATAGTTTTGGTCACAGTTGAAGCAAAATTTTGTTTAAAACTCATATTTAAGACATGAACTACTAGCAGATAGAGGACATAGGCATGCTGGAGATAAATATGTCATGACATCAGATTATGTCCAACAGGTTTTATAGCTGAAGGAGCTATTGGGGAGAAGTGGCTGCCATCCTGCTTCTCAGAGTCCTTTTGGGCTTGATATCAGCCACAGAGCTACCATTCAGGTCAATAGGCTTCTTGTGATCAACAATGTCAAAACAGCTTAACAATCTCAAATAATCAGCATCCTCTACAGAAGACTCTGAGCCAGGGTGAATAATGTTTTGGGGGTAACAGTGATAATTTCTATTTCATACCTGAAACAAAGCTGCAAACAACAGAGAAGAGAAAGTGAAATTACCCAGAATAGTCTTGTTCTCAAGGTTCCAGGAAACTATTCAGCATCTCCTGGTAGGTGATTCAAACTCACCACTGTCCATAATCGTCTGGTGTTTCTTAAACGGATAACAATCCATGGCTTGGGCTGTGCTATTTTCAAAACAAATCAAAATCATGAAAGGAACCCAACTGCTGCTTAGTGACTGCTCTTAATCAAGAGCTGGACAATGTGGCCTCATATGACATCGCTATTAATTGTATTGGTTAACAGCCTTAATTAATACCCTTCCTTGACAAGGTGCTTTCCCCACTCTCTCTCTCTATATCACAGTGGGAAAATCAGTCTACATACACAGTTACACTGGTTCCTTTTCTATTTCTCAGGATATCCCTAGTATTCCAGATTTAATCCCCAAAAGCTTTGCTTTCACAGATGAACAAAAAGTGTCCAATGTTGAGATAAAACAATTTTAAGACACTTAGAATTGCACCGTTTATTTCAAAATCATAGTATTATATTTTTCTAAATATTTGTTTTGAAGAGACACTCTTTACATTCTGCCTTTCATCCAATGCAGGTGTTGCTTGTACCCAAAAAAGAGGAACACTGGCCCTGATCATTTTTAAATTTTAAGATGCATCTACTTTTTTTTCTATAGAAGGCTGCGTTATTCTATCAGCACTTTTTAGAAACATGATCTCAGAGCTCAACTCTGATTGTTTTCTATTATATTCGATTTCCTTAAACAACAGTCAACTGTCTGGAGGTGAATAGGTAGATCTTGACATTAACAAAGGCTAAAAGGCAGAATTGAGAAATGTATTACCTAAAATTCTCCTAGGTTTTTTTCCTTTATTTATTTGGGTGGATTATAATCTGCCAGCTGCTTTAAGATACTCACGATGGTCAACGGAAATTTACTAACCTTATGCCAGCAACTGTCAACCCAGTGGTCCTTGTACTACAGGCAGACAAATGACAAAAGAGAACTCTCAAAGCCCAGAGGAAGCAAAGCTCAGTACAACTGGCAGGTTACTGAGACAACTACGGAGGGAAATTACATAGGGTTATGGTTCTACTTATGAACCTAACTATATTAAAATAAGGTTGGAAGCTCAAGGGGCTTACCTTACTGACCTGCAGAGAGTTTGCTGCATTTGCCTTTTTGTCAGAGGTATTCATCATCTATATTTGTATTAAATGTACTTTATCCACCATGATAAAGGAGAAAGTAAGCCGAAAACATACTTTTGTTATTCCAGATTGCCACAAAGCATAAATAGACTCATGATAGAACAAAGAAAACATTTTTGAAGGGCATCAGCAATTACAGTGCTGTGAGAAGGGAGAGGGGAAACGAAACTAGTAATGGAGAATGGTAAGAAGAGAAAAGGAAAAGAAATTGCTCTCCTGGAGCTTCATAGTGGGTACACATTTCTTCTCACAGAAGGTGAAGCCAATGTGGTAAAGAAGATACAGATACTCAAAGCCTGGGCAATGGAATTGAAAACGAAAAATCTTGATAGAAAAGAGATTCTGAAAAGAAGAGATTTTACACCACTGGAACTTTTCTGTAGGCAGTAGGCTTGTTCCACAGAAGTTGAATCAAGTTCTTCTAAAAAAGAGTGGAATAATTAGGACAATCCAAAAGCATTTGGGAATGTAGAGAAAAGGGCTGTTGGCCAAAGAGGAAAGATGTAAGGTAATGAGGCAGAAGATAGACGGGCTCCAGGCTAGACATTTACAACTGGTCTCCTGTTCACACTTCCTGGGGTGAGAAAAAGATGGGTTTCAGGCCAGACATTCACTACTAGTCCCCTGTTTACATTTCCTGAGGCGAGAGACCAATGGGCTACTGACTGTATATTTATGACTGGACTCCTGTCTACATTTTGAGATCTGCATTTCGATATAAGAAACAATAACAGAAATAGGATAGATAACCGGACATTGGACATTTTTATGGCAGGGATAGAGAGGGGCTAAACCCTGTTAAAAGATCAAGAGGTCATACATTTCCCATCTTTGGGGCAAGTGAGGCACTACACATGTGCAAAAGTCTTCACGGGGTCAAAAAGGCAGGGGAAACCAGACCATAATAAATTTTGCCTTTGCCCCTCCCAGACACCTTTGCGATGAAATCCATCTTGACTGAGGGGGTGTGTGCACACCCAGGGGAGGGTCCAGAGACAAATTAGCCATGTGTTCAAAACAATACGATTGGCCAAGAAGACAAAGACCTGGATGACTGGCCCCCTTAAAAAGGATATAGACTTCCCAAAGGCACGATTCTAGCTACTCTCTTGCTGTGTTCACCAGTGCATTTTTCCGCATGTACTCTGCTTTTCTAATAAACACTTTACTTTCTTCTATATCTTCTATCACCTTGTCAGATTCATCCTTTCAAGGTAGACAAAGGACTGGGGACTGAGACTCTAGCCACTGGCCTTGTGGTCTAGTGGTTAAGATCCTGGTTTCCATCCAGGCAATCTGGGTTCAATTCCCAGTTAGGGAACTAAGGTCTGTTTCCAGCTGCTGCTTACTGCAAGCTCATGCTCACTGCTGCATGCTTCCGAAATCAGTAAGCTCTTTGGTAACATTTTTGAGAGATGTAGAAGTAGCTGGATACAGGCCTATCATGCATGGCCTTTCAATAGGCATGTTACATTAATGAAGGATTTCTTATGGTAAGGCCCAAATCAGAAAGAATCTTGGATTTTTTTGGGGGAAAAAATCACATTGTAAATCCAAGATGCCATGATTTTCTTAGGGAGTAAATGTAATATAGTAGAAAGGCCATAGAGTTTGACTTCAGCTTTTGGCAGATTGAGGATCAAATCCTGGCTCAGCCGCTCAGTTAAATGCATGAATTTGGGCAAGCTACTTTCTCTCAGCTTCAGTTTCTTTATCTAGTAAATGTGAAAAATTATAGCTGTGTCACAGTTCTGTTGTGAGAAGTAAATGATGTATCATGTAAAGAGTCTAATCATTAACTCATAATTGGAATGTAATAAATGGTATATATTTTTGGTTATTATACATTTTCAGGTAAAGGCAAGATGTGGTTTATGATGGGAAATGACTGGATGCTCAATACATTTCAGAGGCAAGTGAATTTGGTAACCATTTACAAAGGAAATAAAAGAAATAAAACAAATACAATACAGAAGCCCACGTGGTTTTTGGAAGTAATATATATTACCTACTCTGACCACAGAAAATTCTTTCTGTAGGCTGAATGATTTGGAATGAATTGGACAGTTACGTCAATTTTTCCTAAGATGAAGTTAACACTTTAGGGTGCTGTTTATCATGCAGAATATAAAAATTATCATGGAAAAGGATTCAAACCCATATATTTTATTTTGTTTTCCTCTGATAAACTTTATCATGAAAATGAATTAATAGTGCCACTTTCTTCTAATTAAATCTTTGTCATAAGCAAACAATATCAGAATTTTAATGCCACATCTATGCTTCAAATTCATACTCTTTTTCCTTTTTAATATTCTCTGTTTACATTGTTTGACATGTTATAGTATTTCTCAAACTGCTCAAACCATACAAACATGAAAATTGGATGTGAGGTCACAAACATGGCTGATGATTATTCCATTGTTTTGATAATTTCAAAGCAGTCCCAACAGAACTCACTCCCATTTCATCACTACATTGTTGCAAGTTCGAGTTTCTCTTCAATTATAATAAGTATTAATACATTCCAATGATTGTCATAAAGGTACAACTTAGCACACATTACAGTGCTAAAAAGGAACACATGTTTACTTCTACTATGTTTCAGGGACGTCTATATTTGTTTATAGCTATATGTGTTCCTTATAAGATACCATTTTGTTTCTCCATATTGTAGAGAACTTCCATGAAACAAGAACTGTAAAGATCACATTTGTCCATTTTGCTTTACAACATTGTGACAAAGAACCTTGAGGGACACTTCTATTTCATATTCTTGTACCCCCAGTGGCTGCAAAATTTCCAAGGGTAGGATTTAGAGGATGTAATTGAAAGCAGAAACAGTAGTCTGGGATTCTACTTAGTAACTGTGTGACTTTGGGGCCATCACTTAATACCTATGGGTTTCAGTTGACTTTTCTGTAAAAGGAGGAACTTGTCTTGCGGTGATTGATCCTGAAAGCCTCTTCTAACTTCAAATTTTGTATGTTGGGATAAGGGAGTTGAATTTCTCAGAGGAGGGAATTCTCTTCATGATTTAGTCTGAAAGAGAGAATCTGCAGGTCTGCACAAGATGCTTCTTTTCTAACCCAATTTTCTTGTTATGTGAAAATTCCTCTTTCTTTGGTGAAAGAAGACAATCCAGGGGGAAAAGGCTCTATTTAATATTAGTGGTGTACTCATGTGATATTGCAATATCCAAAGCATATTTTCACATGTTCCAGAGGTGTGGGCAATCACTTTTGTGGTTTGGGGTTTCTCAGTGATACTGAGGTATGAAGTATAGAAACAATCTTAAAACCCCATCTGCAGTTCTGTGGTTGTGACACTCTAATCTAGAACATTCCACGCTTGTTAATCCAAATACAGTTTAATGAAAAGTCTGTCATCTACAGTAGCCTTAGGGAACAAAGATTTAACTAATTTTTCTCAATAAAAGTAAGTTCACTAAAAATACATTTTGATTTTAAAATTATAATGGTAATAAATGTGTGTTATAACAAGAAAAGCAACACAGAGATGCATTCAAAAAAAAAAAAAAACCTTAAACATTGACATCCACATACAAAAAAATGAACCTAGGTCCATACCTTACACCCTTCACAAAAATTAACTCAAAATGGATCAGAGACCTAAATGCAAAGTGCTAAACTGTAAGACTCTGAGATGATAACACAGGAGAAAACCTAGATGACATTTGATATGGTGATGCCTTTTTAGGTACAACACCAAAGACATGATCTATGGGTTTCCCTGGTGGCACAGTGGTTGAGAATCTGCCTGCCAATGCAGGGGACACGGGTTCGAACCCTGGTCTGGGAAGATCCCACACGCCGTGAGCAACTAGGCCCATGAGCCACAACTACTAAGCCTGTGCATCTGGAGCCTGTACTCCGCAACGAGAGGCCACGATAGTGAGAGGCCCACGCACCGCGATGAAGAGTGGCTCCCGCTTGCCACAACTAGAGAAAGTCCTCGCACAGAAACAAAGACCCAACACAGCCAAAAATAAATAAATTAATTAATTAATTAAAAAAAAAGACATGATCTATGAAACAAATAATTGATAAGGTGGACTTCATTAAAATTAAAAATTTCTGCTCTGTGAAAGACAATATTGAGAATTAGAAGACAAACCACTGACCAGGAGAAAATATTTCCAAAAGACACATCAGATGAAGGACTGTTATGCAAAATATGCCAAGAACTCTTAAAACTCAATAAGAAGAAAACAATCAACTTAATTATAAAAAGGGACCTTAAACATGGATATCCTTAACACACATCTCACCAAAGAAGATATACAGATGGCAAATAAAACAATAATAAGACACTACTACATGCCTATTAGAATGACCAAAATCTAAAACACTGACAATGCCAACTGCTAGTGAGGATGTTGCGCAACAGGAACTCTCATTCATTGCTAGTGGGAATGCAAAATAGTACAGCCACTTTGGAAGACAGTTTGGCAGTTTCTTACAAAAGTAAACATACTCTTACCATGTGATCCAGCAATTGCATAACTTGGTATTTACCTAAAGGAGTTGAAAACTTATGTTCACACAAAACCCTGCACATGGATGTTTATAGTAGCTTTATTCAGAATTGTCAAAACTTGGAAGCAACCAAAGTGTTCTTTAGTATGTGAATGGATAAATAAGCTGTGGTACATCCAGAAAGTGCAATATTATTCAGTGTTAAAAGGAAGTGAAGAAATAACAATATTGTATTGTATATTTGAAAGTTGCTAAGACAGTAGGTCTTAAAACTTTTCACAAGAAAAAAATATTTGCAACTATGTGAGGTGATGGATGTTAAATAAACTTAATGTGGTAATCATTTTGCAATGTATACATATATCTAATCATTATGTTGTATACCTTCAACTAATACAATATTATATGTCAATTATATCTCAATAAAACTGGGGAAAAAAAGCAATGAACTATCAATCCATGAGAAGACATGGAAGAAACTTAAATGTATATTACTAAGTAAAAGAAGTTGAGCTGAGAAGGCTACAACTGCGTGATTCCAATTATATGATATTCTGGAAAAGGTAAAAGTATAGAAACAATAAAAATATCAATAGTTGTTGGGGGCGAGGGGGAGGAGATGAGTAGGTAGAACACAGAGGATTTTTAGGGCAGTGAAAATACTCTGTATGATACTATAATGGTCTATACATGTCATTATACATTGTCCAAATCTATAGAATGGAGTACACCAAGAGTGAACCCTAAGGTAAATTGTAGACTTTGGGTGATGATTTGTCAATGTAGGTTCATCCTTAGCAAAAAATGTACCATTCTGGTGAGTGATGTTGATAATGGGGGAGGTTATGTATGTGACGGGGCAGAGGGTTTATGGGAAATCTCTGTACTTTTCTCTCCATTTTATTGTAAACCTGAAACTGCTCTAAAATGATAAAGGCTTAAAAAAATTTAAACATCTCTCTCCACTCCCACTACCTGTTTCTCTTCACCAAGGTAACCAATGTTAACCACTCTGGGATGTTTTCTTGACCACCTTTCATTGTGCTCATGCAAGCACATGTAAGTAAGGTCTTTTTCCAATTTATACAGGATGTCATAAAACTCAAGGTGACTAAGGAAACATGACTCTCTTCAGTGACTACCAACATTTCTCTGATTGGCAAAGTCCTTCTTACATATAGCTTATCTTCCCCTGAGCTCAGTCCCAGATCTCAGTCTCCTTTGCTATTTGTAGGATTCCCATTCCTTAAAAATAAAAAGCCATTCATTTCTGAAGAAAGCATTCTCTTGGGGGCCATGAGTAAACACAGCACTTCCTTTCTAGTAGCTATAATGTTTACTGTAGATATAAAATTTACTTTCCACACTATAATATTTGAATGATTTTTGTACCTAAACATTTAGCCCTATTGTGGGATGTTCAGAGCAGATTCAAAAGTTTCTTTTGTAGTGGTTTTACAAAGAGGGAACAAGAAACATGTTCAGGTGAAGAAAAGTAGTTAGCTGATCACAATCTCACTTCCAAAGTGTTAGTTAGCCACTCACACCGTGCACCAAATTTGATCTTATTTGTAACTACAAGTGTTAGTGATAGAAACAAAATGGAGATTATGAGAGGGTTAGAAATGCTTTATTACAAACTGGGTTGGAAGGTATCCTTTATATTATTTGACCATAGAGGTGGTCTAGTTACTGTGGTATATATAGCCCTGATCTAAGTGGTCAGTAAAAAATAATTTACATATCAGGGTTTCTCAAGGAAATAATGGGTTTTGACTAGAGAAGCAGGTTCATTCTATGCACACAATGTTGATCCTGAAATGTCACTCCCTAGATATGGTTTATAACTGGATGAAAAGCTAGCTCAGCAAGAAGTCAGGACTTCTGTATAATATAATGATGTGACATTTTTTTAACCTAATGGGACTCTGCATGACAAAAATTTTTAAGATGATAATAGTACTAGATATATTATGATCTGCTAGTTAAACCCCCAGGAGGAAAGAATCCTTCTATATAATGTTGCCATAAGAGTTACCAGAAGATTTATAGCTTTTGCAGGATGAGTTTAATATTTATCTAAATTAGAGGTGGAGAATCTGGAATAAAGCAAGAGATTACCGCAATGATGGCGAATCCTCAGGCTTCCGGATGTCTAAAGGATAGAAGTGTAATTGCCTTCTGGTAGACCCCAGGATGAACACAGTTTTAATTGGCATAATTAAAAGAGGAATTAAAAATGCATACTGAGCACCTTAAAAGAATCTCAGTGAGAGTGCAAAGGAACCAAGATGGCAGAGTAGAAGGACGTGCTCTCACTCCCTCTTGTGAGAATACCAGAGTCATGGCTAGCTGCTGGACAGTCATCGACAGGAGGACACTGGAGCTCACAAGAAAGGGTACCCCACATCGAAAGACAAAGGATAAGCCACAATGAGACGGTAGGAGGGGTGCAATCACAGTAAAATCAAATCCCATAACTGCTCGGTGGATGACTCACAGACTGGAGAACACTTGTACCACAGAAGTCCATCCACTGGAGTGAAGGTTTGAGCCCCACATCAGGCTTCCCAACCCGGGGGTCCGGCAATGAGAGGAGGAATTCCTAGAGAATCAGACTTTGAAGCCTAGTGGGATTTGATTGCAGGACTTCGACAGGACTGGGGTAAACAGAGACCACACCCTTGGAGGACACACACAAAGTAGTGTGTGCATCAGGACCCAGGGGAAGGAGCAGTGACCCCAGGGGAGACTGAGCCAGACCTACCTGCTAGTGTTGAAGGGTCACCAGCGGAAGCAGGGGGTGGCTGTGGCTCACTGTGGGGATGAGGACACTGGCGGCAGAGGTTTTAGGGGTTGCTCCTTGGCGTGAGCCCTCCCAGAGTCCACCATTAGCCCCACCAAAGAGTCCAGGTAGGCTCCAGTGTTGGGTTACCTCAGGCCAAACAACCCACAGGGAGGGAACCCAGCCCCACCCAACAGCAGTCAAGTGGATTAAAGTTTTACTGAGCTCTGCCCACCAGAGCAACAGTCAGCTCTACTCACCACCAGTCCCTCCCATTAGGAAACTTACACAAGCCTCTTAGATAGCCTCATCCACCAGAGGGCAGACAGCAGAAGCAAGAAAAACTACAATCCTGCAGCCTGTGGAACAAAAAACACATTCAAAGAAAGATAGATAACATGAAAAGACAGGGGCTATATACCAGGTGAAGGAACAAGATAAAACCCCAGAAAAACAACTAAATGAAGTAGAGATAGGCAACCTTCCAGAAAAACAATTCAGAATAATAATAGTGAAGATGATCCAGGACCTCGGAAAAAGAATGGAGGCAAAGACCGAGAAGATGCAAGAAATGTTTAACAAAGACCTAGAAGAATTAAAGATGAACAATAATGAACAATGAACAATGTAATAACTGAAATGAAAACTACGCTAGAAGGAATCAATAGCAGAATAACTGAGGCAGAAGAACGGATAAGTGACCTGGAAGACAGAATGGTGGAATTCACTGCTGCGGAACAGACTAAAGAAAAAGAATGAAAAGAAATGAAGACAGCCTAAGAGACCTCTGGGACAACATTAAATGCAACAACATTCGCATTATAGGGGTCCCAGAAGGAGAAGAGAGAGAGAAAGGACCATAGAAAATATTTGAAGAGATTATAGTCGAAAACTTCCCTAACATGGGAAAGGAAATAGTCACCCAAGGCCAGGAAGTGCAGAGAGGCCCATACAGGATAAACCCAAGGAGAAACACTCTGAGACACATGGTAATCAAATTGGCAAAAATTAAAGACCAAGAAAAATTATTGAAAGCAGAAAAGGAAAAAGGACAAATAACATACAAGGCAACTCCCATAAGGTTAACAGCTGATTTCTCGGCAGAAACCCTACAAGCCAGAAGGGAGGGACATGATACACTTAAAGTGATGAAAGGAAAGAACCTACAACCAAGATTACTCTACCCAGCAAGGAGCTCATGCAGATTCGAAGGAGAAATCAAAAGCTTCACAGACAAGCAAAAGCTAAGAGAATTCAGCACCACCAAACCAGATCTACAACAAATGCTAAAGGAACTTTTCTAATTGAGAAACACAAGAGAAGAAAAGGACCTACAAAAAGACACCCAAAACAATTAAGAAAATGGTCATAGGAACATATACATCTACAATTACCTTAAACGTGAATGGATTAAATGCTACAACCAAAAGACACAGGCTTGCTGAATGGATACAAAAACAAGACCCATACATATGTTGTCTACAAGAGACCCACTTCAGACCTAGGGACACATACAGACTGAAAGTGAGGGGATGGAAAAAGATATTCCATGCAAATGGAAATCAAAAGGAAGCTGGAGTAGCAATACTCATATCAGATAAAATAGACTTTAAAATAAAGAATTTTACAGGAGACAAGGAAGGACACTACATAATGATCAAGGGATCAATCCAAGAAGAAGATATAACAATTATAAATATATATGCACCCAACATAGGAGCACCTCAATACATAAGGCAACTGCTAACAGCTCTAAAAGAGGAAATGGACAGTAACATAATAATAGTGGGGGACTTTAACACCTCACTTACACCAATGGACAGGTCATCCAAAATGAAAATAAATAAGGAAACAGAATGTTTAAATGACACAATAGACCAGATAGATTTAATTGATATTTATAGCACATTCTGTCCCAAAACTGAAGATTACACTTTCTTCTCAAGTGTGCATGGAATATTCTCCAGGATAGATCACATCTTGGGTCATAAATCAAGCCTCAGTAAATTTAAGAAAATTGAAATCATATCAAGCATCTTTTCTGACCACAACGCTATGAGATTAGAAATGAATTACAAGGAAAAAATGTAAAAATAAAACACATGGAGACTACACAATACGTTACTAAACAACCAAGAGATCACTGAAGAAATCCAAGAGGAAATCAAAAAATACCTAGATACAAATGACAACGAAAACACGACAAACCAAAACCTATTGGATGCAGCAAAAGCAGTTCTAAGAGGGAAGTTTATAGCTATACAAGCCTACCTCAACAAACAGGAAAAAATCTCAAAAAAACAATCTAACCTTACACCTAAAGGAACTAGAGAAAGAAGAACAAACAAAACACAAAGTTAGCAGAGGAAAGATATCATAAAGATCAGAGCAGAAATAAATGAAATAGAAATCAAAGAAAACAATAGCAAAGATTAATAAAACTAAAAGCTGGTTCTTTGAGAAGATAAACAAAATTGATAAACCATTAGCCAGGATCATCAAGCAAAAGAGGGAGAGGACTCAAACCAATAAAATCAGAAATGAAAAAGGAGAAGTTACAACAGACACCACAGAAATACAAAGCATCCTAAGAGACTACTACAAGCAACTCTATACCAATAAAATGGACAACCTGCAATAAATGGACAAATTCTTATAAAGGTATAACCTTCCAAGAATGAACCAGGAAGAAACAGAAAAAATGAACAGACCAATCACAAGTAATGAAATTGAAACTGTGATTAAAAATCTTCCAACAAACAAAAGTCCAGGACCATATGGCTTCACGGGCGAATTCTATCAAACATTTAGAGAAGAGCTAACACCCATCCTTCTCAAACTCTTCCAAAAAATTGCAGGAGAAGGAACGCTCCCAAACTCATTCTATGAGGCCACCTTCACCCTGATGCCAAAACCAGACAAAGATACCTCAAAAAAAGAAAATTACAGACCAATATCACTGATGAATATAGATGCAAAAATCCTGAACAAAATATTAGCAAACAGAATCCAACACCACATTAAAAGGATCATACACCATGATCAAGTGGGATTTATCCCAGGGATGCAAGGATTCTTCAATATACACAAAACAATCAATGTGATATACCATATTAACAAATTGAAGAAGAAAAATCATATGATCATCTCAATAGATGCAGAAAAAGTTTTGACAAAATTCAACACCCATTTATGATAAAAACTCTCCAGAAAGTGGGCATAGAGGGAATCCACCTCAAAATAATAAAGGCCATATACGACAAACCCACAGCAAACATCATTCTCAATGGTGAAAAACTGAAAGCATTTCCTCTAAGATCAGGAAGAAGACAAGGATGTCCACTCTCACCACTATTATTCAACATAGTTCTGGAAGTCCTAGCCACGGCAATCAGAGAAGAAAAAGAAATAAAAGGAATACAAATTGGAAAAGAAGAAGTAAAACTGTCACTGTTTGCAGATGACATGATACTATGCATAGAGAATCCTAAAGATGCCACCAGAAAACTACTAGAGCTCATCAATGAATTTGGTAAAGTTGCAGGATAGAAAATTAATGCACAGAAATCTCTTGCATTCCTATACACTAATGATGAAAAATCTGAAAGAGAAATTAAGGAAACACTGCCATTTACCATTGCAACAAAAAGAATAAAATGCCTAGGAATAAACCTACCTAGGGAGGCAAAAGACCTGTATGCAGAAAACTATAAGACACTGATGAAAGAAATTAAAGATGATCCCAACTGATGGAGAGATATACCATGTTTTTGGATTGGAAGAATAAATATTGTGAAAATGATTATACTACCCAAAGCAATCTAAAGAGTCAATGCAATCCCTATCAAATTACCAATGGCATTTTTTACGGGAATAGAACAAAAAATCTTAAAATTTGTATGGAGACAAAAAAGACCCCGAATAGCCAAAGCAGTCTTGAGGGAAAAAAACGGAGCTGGAATAATCAGACTCCCTGACGTCAGACTATAACACAAAGCTACAGTAATCAAGACAATATGGTACTGGCACAAAAACAGAAACATCGATCAATGGAACAAGATAGAAAGCCCAGAGATAACCCCCCCCCACCTATGGTCAACTAATCTATGACAAAGGAGGCAAGGATATACAATGGAGGAAAAACAGTCTCTTCATAAGTGGTGCTGGGAAAACTGGACAGCTACATGGAAAAGAATGAAATTAGAACACTCCCTAACACCATACACAAAAATAAACTCAAAATGGATTCGAGACCTAAATGTAAGACCGGACACTATAAAACTCTTAGAGGAAAACATAAGAAGAACACTCTTTGACATAAATCACAGCAAGATCTTTTTTGACCCACCTCCTAGAGTAATGGAAATAAAAACAAAAATAAACAAATGGGACCTAATGAAACTTCAAAGCTTTTGCACAGCAAAGGAAATCATAAACAAGATGAAAATACAACCCTCAGAATGGGACAAAATATTTGCAAATGAATCAACGGACAAAGGAGTAATCTCCAAAATATATAAACAGCTTACACAGTTCAATATTAAAAAAACAAACAACCCAATCCAAAAACGGGCAGAAGACCTAAATAGCCATTTCTACAAAGAAGACATACGGTGGCCAAGAAGCACATGAAAGCTGCTCAACATAACTAATTATTGGAGAAATGCAAATCAAAACTACACTGAGGTACCACCTCACACCAGTTAGAATGGGTATCATCAGAAAATCTACAAACAACAAATGCTGGAGAGGGTGTGGAGAAGAGGGAACCCTCATGCACTGTTGGTGGGAATGTAAATTGATACATCCACTATGGAGAACAGTATGGAGGTTCCTTAAAAAACTAAAAGTAGAATTACCATATGACCCAGCAATCCCACTACTGGGCATATACTCAGAGAAAACCATAATTCAAAAAGACAGATGCACCCCAATGTTCATTGTGGCACTATTTACAATAGCCAGGTCATGGAAGCAACCTAAATGCCCATTGACAGACGAATGGATAAAGAAGTGGTGGTACATATATACAATGGAATATTACTCAACCATAAAAAGGAACGAAATTGGGTGATTTGTTGAGACGTGGATGGATCTAGAGACTGTCATACAGAGTGAAGTAAGTCAGAAAGAGAAAAATAAATATTTTATATTAACGCATGTATGTGGAACCTAAAAATATGGTACAGATGAACTGGTTTGCAGGGCAGAAGTTGAGACACAGATGTAGAGAAGAAACGTATGGACACCAAGGGAGGAAAGCCGCAGGGGGCTGGGGATGGTGGTGTGATGAATTGGGCAAGTGGGATTGACATGTATACACTGATGTGTATAAAATTGATGACTAATAGGAACCTACTGTATAAAAAAGTAAATAAAATAAAATTCAAAAATTTAAAAAAAATAAAAAGAACCTCAGTGAAGGCTTGCTTCAGAAATTGTGCACAATGACTCATAGGAATTGGGAAGAATTATGCTAACAATTTGCCAATGATGCTTTTGTTCAGATTTATATCCAAACAAAAGAGAAGCGTTTGATAGTTCTTTTAATGATACCAAGTCCTCTCCAAAATATACACAAAGGAAGAGTTTGTGTAGCTTGGATGCAGTTGTAGTTTGGACAAGTAGATCTCTAAATCAACAGAAAAGCAGCACCTCTCTTGAGAAAGTCCCCAGAGACATCTTACATGCTAAGCCTGTTAAGAAGGAAGATTAACATTAGTGTCAATAGACATAGGCAACTTGGGCAACAGATGTAGTTGATCCACAAGAACTTTGGCTTCCAACAACTGTCTTAGTTATACCCAGCTGTGCATCTGCCAATGTTAATCCATCATAACACAACCTGCTATTTACTTTTCTTACAATGATGGGGATTTAAGAGGAAGATGAAAGGTGAACCAAGACCTATGAGGTAATTTAGAACTTTCTTGAATTTAAACTTTCTCTTTTTCTTTCCTATTATGTAGAATTTTTGACAAGATAACATGATACCCAATTGCAGCTAGAGTAACCATTTGCTGCCAGATTAATATTGGGGAATAAAATCATTTGCTGAGTTTCTTGTTTATAGTATTTGCTAATGCCATACAGAATCATTTGATAGAAATTAGACAAGAATATAATTTGTTAGGCAGTTATCCATTTTTAATGGTCTGACTCTTTCACATAAGGATGATCTATCAGGTAGTCTTAAAAAGAATAAACAGCTAAATATAAATAAAGCATCATAAACAGTCCTCCAAAGGAAGTAAGATTTATGATAATCCTGCTTAACTGAAAAGAGAGAAAAAAAGAGAGAGCAAAAAATCCCTTGCCCTTCTACCAACCCATACCATTACTTGTGTGTGTGTGTTTAAAATCAGTGAGAATAAGGTCGACAGCTCTTTCAGATACAACACGTGCCGCTCTCAGTTAGAGATGTTTTTCCGATTCGGTACTGCTTATAGTTGGTAGTGTGTGGTTCCTTGCTAAATCAAAATAGAAGTGCAGAGCTGTATGTTAATGAAATGAAGGGTCCTAGGTTCTGTCATATGCCTGTAGAGTCCTTCATATTTTGAAGTCTATGTAACATTTTGATGTATTTGCTTTGATGCAGTCATTACCAAATAATGTGAAAAACAGTCGTCCTTATCCCTTCCCTGAACCTTGCTCTATTCCTGAGCTTTCCCAACCCAGATCCTCACTGTAAGAGCTGCTGGTAAGGAACAAGGTAAAACTCTGAGATGGACTCTGGGCTCCTGCCATACTCATTTTGGACGAATAATCCCCCTTATGCTTGTAAGCAACCCTACAGTTTTCTATCCCTTTTATAAGAAATTCAACATTAAAAAAAACATAAAACACCTACAATTGTTTTAGGAGATTAACTTGGAGCCAGGTATATTCCCTCATGGGTGTAAAGCTATACAAGGTGTCTTTAGGAGGAAGGAAAAGAAGAGCTTTGATAGTATAGAGGAGCTGCATTAATGTCTGTAGATCCCAACTTCACTAAAAGCTTTTTGCAGACTGATGTAATAATCATTCTTTTAAGATTCATTCCAACAGAAGGCATTGAAGTATTTATTTCGGTTAAACGTTATGAAATTACTGTTTTTGTAGGTGAATATGACTTAATGTTGGCAATTTCATATGGTTCAACCTCAGAGTTAAACTCCTCTACCCTATCTCACTTTAGCATACTGGACAAAACATGGGTGCTTTGACCAGACAGAACTGGAAGAAAATTCCAGCTCTACCAAGTATGTGACTTTGGGAAAGTATCAAAGTCTATCTCAACTTTAGTTTCTTTTTCTGTAAATTGAGGAGACTAATTCCTATTTTGTAATATGGTTGTGTGAATTGAGACAACATGCCAAAAGCACTCTCTACAGTGATTTCAGTAAATAGTAACCCATAGAGATCATTTTTTTTTTCAAACTTGGAGTACATCAGTATATGGATTCTTTTTTTTTTAATTTTTGTTGGAGTATAGTTGATTTACAATGTTGTGTTAGTTTCTGCTGTACAACAAAGTGAATCAGTTATACATATACATATATCCACTCTTTTTTAGATTAGTTTCCCATATAGGTCATTATGGAGTAACGAATAGAGTTCCCTGTGTTATTCAGTAGGTCCTTATTAGTTGTTTATTTTATATATAGTAGTGTGTACATGTCAATCCCAATCTCCCAATGTATCCCTCCCCCCCTTTCCCCCTGGTAACCATAAAATTGTTTCTACATCTGTGACTCTATTTCTGTTTTGTAAATGAGTTCATTTGTACCATTTTTTTAGGTTCCACATATAAGTGATATCATATATTTGTCTTTTTCTATCTGACTTACTTCACTCAATATGACAGTCTCTAGATCCATGCATGTTGCTGCAAATGGCATTATTTCATTCCTTTTTATGGTTAATATTACATTGTATATATGTACCACATCTTTATCCATTCCTCTGTCGTTGGACGTTTAGGTTTCTTCCATGTCCTGGCTATTGTAAACAGTGCTGCAATGAACTTTGGGGTGCACATATCTTTTCGAATTATGGTTTTCTCCAGATATACGCCCAGGAGTGGGATTGCTGGATCATATGGTAACTCTATTTTTAGTTTTTTAAGGAACCTCCACACCGTTCTCCATAGTGGCTGTACTAGTTTACATTCCCACCAACAGTGCAAGAGGGTTCCCTTTTCTCCACACCCTCTCCAGCATTTATTGTTTGTAGAGTTTTTTGATGATGGCCATTCTGACCGGTGTGAGGTGATACCTCATTGTAGTTTTGATTTGCATTTGTCTAATAATTAGTGATGTTGAACATCTTTTCATATGCTTTTTGGCCATCCAGAGAGATCATTCTTAAAGTTAGCATTATAAAAGTCATAAGGAAGCTGTTGACACAGGAAGTAGACTAGTGGTTGCCTAGGGCTTGGAAATTTGGGGGGAAATGTGAAGTGATTACTAATAGATTCTTTTAGGGTGACAAAAAATGTTCTAAAATTAGACTGTGGCTATAGTTACACAACTCTGTGAATATACTGAAAAATCATGGAATTGTACACTTGAAATGGGTGAATTGTATGGTACATGAATTATATCTCAATAACACTGTCTTTAAAAAGTCATAAAGAGGGACACATAGAGAAAGAGCAAGAGCTTCAAACTATTTGGATAAAAAATGTTTAGACTTGGCTTTCGCAAGGCTCATTTATAGGATTTACACAATCAAACAAACCTCTGAGTTCTTCCTGAATTAATTCAGTTTAGCATGAGACAGTCATCACGAAGCATTATTTCTAATTGGCTATTTCTGGTACTGGCCACAGGGGAAGGGGTTGTTGTTTATTGCTATTCTGCATCTGGCAAATATCTAGTTTCGATGTAACAAATGTCATGAAGTAAAGATTTATTTCAAGATTTACTTCAGAGTTGAAGAAAAAGCTACAATTGACAGACTGGCTGTCTCACATCTCAGGCCTCCCAGTGCTTGGTGCATAGTCATATGAATAAGAAAACTGTGGTCCCCAACACTTGCTCATTCTGATTGCACAAACGCAACGTGAGTCTGGTTTTGAACGGCAGCGCATCTTGGACAATGTTCAATCACCACACAGAGTCTGGGCAATGTAAAGAGCAGAACAGGGAAGCCTAAAAAGACAGCATATTAGTAACTTGCCCAGATGATCAAATTACATTTTCCTCTTCTAACTGTTAGACATTTACAGGGACACAATTTGGGGATGGCTTTGGGTCCTATTTAATCCCTATGTAGAAACTAAGCATCCGCTAATAGAGGGCCAGATTCTTATACAGGGAATTTTATACATAGAGCATTATTGTATGCAAATCTGGACTGAAAGGGATTCCAGTTTTGAATACTGCATTATGATACATTTGTAAATAGTCCATCCGGTTATGGATAATTTTTTTTTACCCAAAAGTATTATGCAGTGAATTGGTTTTTCCCCAACCATCTATGTAATTTATGCATAAAATAAAAACAGTTATCAAGGATTGTAGGTCAGTAGGTTCATCTTTATTAGCATATCACCTTCTGAAGATGCAATATCTTGCTGTTTCAATATGTGTGTGTGTGTGTGTGTGTGTGTGTATGTTTAGATCAACAGCACCTATAAGTCACATCCAGAATTAAATAACAACAATAAAGTGTTAGACTGTAGCCAGGCTACCAGCACTGAACTGACTCCAAGGCCAATGCTAGCAGAACATCTGAGTAGATGACAGCAATGAGGGTCAGATCAATGCAAAGTTCTGAAATAGATGATGCCTTTCTTTAGTACTTTTCCAGCCTATTTGCTCCCAGGAACCCAGTGCCCTATGATGTCTTCTGGGTACTCAGAGCCTGACACTGCTAAATATCATGGGAACCAATTCTGCCAGGCGGCCTAGTGCTCTGGATCTTTTTTTTCTGGTCCCTTCCATTAATATTTCCCCATTCTGTATATCCCACTCTTCAGTCGTATTCTATTTTATGGCTAGTCTGATACAATAATTCAACTGAGGAGTTAATGCTTTGAAAGAGTTCTATACTTTGCCCTTTCCAGGAAGCATCTGTATTTTACAAGGGAATTGTAATGTCTTGAATTACAGTTAATTCAGTCAGGGAGAATATTTGTGCCCCTCAAATAATAGTGTATAGATTATGGTTATCTTTTTGGTTTGGATAAACGAACAAGATTGAGATATATATATATATATATTTATAAATTAGATGCCACATGAAGAGGGGATGCAATCAACAAGGATTTAAGATCTGCTACAAGGACCTAGAAAAAGTAAGTCTTGAATAATGAAGCTTGCCTTTGGACTACAGGTAAATATAGGAGCAGAAAGAGCAACCAACAGTGAAAAAATCAAAAATGGGGTAGCATCTTTGAGTATTCTAGAAAGTACAAAGGAACCTATACATTTAGATAGGCTCTACAAACATCAGCTATAGCCACAAACAAATGACTTGTCACAGAAGTGGGAAGAAGAACTTCAAGTCATTGGTCTTCTGAGTCATAGCCTTTTTGAATATAGATAAACAATATCTGTATGGCTTGTAATTTATACATGTACACAAACAAATGTATTAAAGGGCACATATCTCTACATTAGTAAGGTTCAGATGTATCAATTATACAACATTTAGGACTTCAAACAATTTGCCCTCTTGTCATTTTGCAACTGTGAGTTATTTATAGATAAAAGCATTTACAATTGAATGGGGAAGAAAGAGACAAGTATGTGATAGAAGCAAAGTCACATGGTTTTCTTCCCTATTCTTTATCCCAAAGGCATAAATTTATCTTTCTTGAATGTCTTCTCAAGAGAAACATTAAATACCCTAATTTCGTGGAATTACCAGAAGAAAATTAAAAGTTAAATTAAATATGACATTAGATTTTAAAGATTTGCCTCTTGGTATTCTGTCCCAACATTCCTATCTGATTTTTCCAGGCACTTAGTTCTCCTTGACCCAATGGTAATCAATCCATTCTAAGTGTGTCACTAAGCTTTGGAGAAAGTCATTTGCTGAGTACTATCACTGCTATTACATGCTACATTTTTCGGAAAGAGTTTCTATGGTTGTATCAGAGTATACATGTCCTTCAAATTTCTTTTCATTTGAAAATGTCAGAGCAGTGACAGATATAAAGGGTGGCAGGAGTGTAACATGGGGGTAAATTCTATGACAATAGTTAAATAAAGCCAGAGGCAATTGTTCCAGCTTTGAAGGCGAAGAGAACAGTTATTAAAATAAATATGGTCAGAGAAGTAAGAAGTCATACTCCCATTAATGGGAACTAGATAGCATTTTTTCTTCTTGGCTAAACAATAAAATTCCATAAGCATAAGTGGCACTGCCTCTCTGTTCCCCTGACTAATTGACAGAGTATTCTGCTGCATTTGTAAGTTGTTCTCAAATTGCTCATTAAGGTCACATTTTATTGGTATTTTTGGCTTACTTAGCAGATATCTCATCAATCAGATCCTATATGTAAATAGGTGTGATACCAGTGCTACTAATGGGCTCAGAAACAGAAAATTCAGAAAAGATCAAGCAGAAACAATTAGGAAGATGAAACTTTGGTTATAGGGTTTGGCACATAAAGTTGGATTTAAAGTTACCATAGGAACTTGAGTTACTGAGAAGCAGATGACACTGTACTCCATTTTCTTCCAAGACTGAGTGGTTGGACAAAGAAAGAATGGCAAAGATAAAGTTCCCACTGTTGTCCCTTTAAATATTAGTTTGCTGGCTTTCCAGTTCTAGTAATGGTGAAGAACCTTGTAAACTAACCCTCACTCAGGCAATAGTTATGAAATCTATGTTTATGCAGCTTTTACCCTGAAATACTGCCAAGAACATGAACTGTGGGGCAGCTAGAAATCAAGCAGAAAGCGTGGCTTGAGGAGTCAAATAATGGAATTCTAGGATATCAGTTCAGTGGGAAATTAAAGGAAGAGATTCTGACAAAAGGGAAGTTACAAAGAGAGAGAGAGAAAGTTCCCAAATCTGCATATAAACTCCCCTCACATTCTTGTATAATCCATGAACCATGCATTTATGGGGGATACTTCAAAGAGCCCAGGAAAAAGAAGAGCCAGGAGACTGAAAACACTGTATAGATATTTCAGCAGATAACCATTGCAAATAAGACAGAGTTTGGAGTTTTAGGGGGGCTTCATAAATACCTGGGTCTTACCACTGAAACCCTAGAAAGACCATGCCTAAGAGGTAAAAGTTATGTTACAATATTAAAGCATTCATCTTAGGACAAAGGAAAAGAAAGTTGAAGGACAGTCATACTAATTGAGCATAAAAGCAAGCCTCCACAGGTTCAATTTGATCAACAAATAACTTACAACAAATACACTTCAGAGAAACATAACAGAATCCAGGGACTCTACAATGAATTATCTAAAATGTTCAGTGTAAAAATAATAAAAAATTATAAAACCTGCAGAGTAACAGGAAAATTTGATCTATAATCAAGAGAAAAAGCAGTTAGTGGAAAAGGAGTTCTAGATGACCCAGATAATTGAATTAGCGGAAAAAGATTTTAAAGCAGCCATTAAAATATGCTCAAGGTCTTAGAAGAAAAGATTGTCAAATTGAGTGAACAACTGGGAAATCTCAGTGAATAAATAAAATATACTTTAAAAAGTAAATGGGCATTTGATAATTTAAAAGTAAAATATCAGAAATGAAAAATTCACTTAAGAGTTGATTGAGAATAATAGAAGAAAAGGTCAGTGAAATTGAAGATATGTCAATCAAAATTATCCATATGAAGAAGAGGAAGAAAGATTAACACAAAAATGAAGAGAATATCAGTAACTTCCAAGACATTATTAAGCATCTAAAATACATGAAATTAGACACCTAGGAGGAGAGAATAGGGTGTAAAAAATATTGTTAAAATAATAATAATAATAAAAAAATAATAATTTAAATATTTCTAAATTTAGTTAAACATACAAAAGACAAGCATTAACTTACAGATCCAGGAAACTTAGCCAACATAAAGTAGGATGAATTTAAAGCAAACCACATCTAGGCAGTTCATAGTCAAATTATGAAAAACCAAAGATATTACATTGAAAGCAGCAGGGAAATAAGACAGATTACATATAGGGAAAAAATGATATGTTACAGCTAACTTCTCACCAAAAGCAATCGAAACCAAAAGAAAAAGAAATCACATCTTTAAAGTGCTGAAATAAAACAACTGTAAACCCAGAATTCAATATCCAGTGAAAATATTCTTCCAAATGAGGGTGATATAAAGATATTTTAAGATAAACTGTTACCAGACTATCTAAGCTACAAGAAATGCTATAGAAAGTTCTTAAGACTGAGGAAATTATACTGGATGGAAACTCAGATCTACAGGGAAAAATTGAAAATCATCAAGAAGGGTAAATATAAGGGTAAATTTTAAAAATATTGTCTTTCTCCAAAACACTGCATTGTTGAATTTATAACTTATGTAAATACAAAACATATGATAATAATAATACAAAGAGTGGTGAGTATATGAAATTTTAACTTTCAAGGTATTTATTTTTTACATGAATGGGTACAATATTTACCCTAAATGTACTGTGATAAGATTAAGATGGGTAGTCTAATCCTTAGAGCAGCTACTAAAATGGCACTAGAAGGTATAATTAAAAATCTAATAGAAGAATTTAAAAAAATTTTTAAAATTATTGAATTAACCCAAAGGAAAGCTTTTCATGAGAAGGTATTGCTTAGTCTATTTACATTTCATGTAATATTGATGTAGTTAGGTTTAAATCTACCATCTTGCTAGTTCTTATGTATATTTTTTGTTTCTGTGATCCTCCTTTATTGTCACCATTTGGATTATTTCAATAATTTATACTAGATGAGAAAGCAAGGCACAACTTTATGTGGTCTTCAAGAGCCACACTTAAATATAAAGATGTATATATATCAAAAATAAAAGAATATAAAATATATACAATGTAAATGGTAAGCATAGGAAAGCTGAAGTGAAGTGATTATAATAATATCAAACAAAATAGAATTTAAGAAAAGAGGAATTATTGACAAAAAAAGACATTTATCTTGTTTCGATGTAGTAACATCCTCTCTCAGTAAGTGAGAGAACAACTAAATAAAAAATTAGTGATCTGAAAACACTATCAACTAGCTTGCCTCTATTTTTATAACACTTCACCTCACAACTGCAGAAAACTCATTCTTTTCTTGTGCACATGGAACTTTAAGCAAGATAGATAATATGCTGGGCCTTAAAATAAATCTCAATACATATCAAAAGATTTAAATATTACAGAGAATTTTCTCCAAACACAATAGAACTAAATTATAAATTAGTAACAAAAAAGTATCTAGAACTATCCTCAAATGGTTTAAAATTAAGCAGCCTACTTGTAAATGACCCTAGAGTCAAAGAATAAATTACAAGGGGAAATAAATCCACCTGGGCAATAGACACCCAGGACACCAACATGGTGTCAGTGATACCAGTGAAGGAGAAGAAATTCATGGATGTCAAAATAGGGAAGCTAGATATTAATGTGGGATTTCACCCCTAAAGGCATTGTTGGAGCATTTCAAAGAGGTTATTACAAGTATGTCAGTGGAAGAAAGGAAGCATCACTGGGGTTTCTATGGTGCTGGCAACTTACATGCTTTTCAGCTATTGTCTTTCTTAGAAGGAACTCAAACATGAGTGGTTATGCAACTACCACTGAAGAGAGCCCAGTGTGGAGTGCAACTCTGCATTCCTGACCATGACTTTTTTTGCTTGGCACCCTTCCTTGAGGAACACAATGGTGTAAATCTTTTCATATCCTAATTGAGAATTAATGTCAAATAAAAGATGACTGGTACATGTAAAAAGAAAAAAGAAAAAAGAAAAGAAATCCACCTGAAAGGTAATGAAAACGCAATACAGCAAAATGTGTGGGAAGCAGCTAAAGCAGTGCTTAGAAGGAAATGTATAAATCTGAATATATAAAAAAAAGCAGATCTTCTTTATATAAAAGAAGGACTCAAAATTATTGATCTTAATTTTTATCTTATGAAACTAAAAAAGAAGAGAAAATTAAACCCAAAGTAGGAGAAAGAAAATAATAAAGGTAAGAGCAAAAATTAATAAAATAGAAAACACGAACAATAGAAAAATTTAACAAAAAAATCTGGTTCTTTGAAAAGTTTGATAAAATAGATAAACTCTGTTGTAGATCAATTAATAAATAAAAGGTCAAATACAAATTACAAGTATCAGGAATGAAAGTAGGGATATTATTACAGACCCTACACACATTAAAATGATACCCAAAGAATATTATGAATGACTTTATGCTAATGAAACTGACAAATTGGATGATATGGATTAATGACAAAAATTGCCAAAACTGACATGAAAAGATATAGAAAATTATAATGACTACATTTATGAAAGAAATTGAATGTATAATAAAAATACAAAGAAAATTTCCAGAACACAAGTTCTTGTTGATGAATTCTGTGAAACATTTAAGAAGAAAATAACATTAATCTCATAAAACTCTTTTAGAAGATGAAGGAAGGGAAAATCCCTCCTAATTTGCTTTATGAGGTCCGAATAAGCCAGTTTCCAAAATCTGACAAAGGCACTACAAGAACAGAAAATAACAAGCTAGTGTTCTTCATGAATACCAAAAAAATCCTTACCATGATAGTAGGAAATTAAATACAGCAATATTGATAGATGATAGATAGATAGGTAGATAGATAATAGATACATAAAGATAAAGATAATAGAGGTATACTTCATTTTATTGTGCTTCTTTATTGTGCTTCACAGATATTGTGTTTTTTACAAATTGAAGGTTTTGGCAATCCTGCATTTTTCCAACAGCATTAGCTCATTTCGTGTCTCTGTGTCACACTTTGGTAATTCTTGCAATATTTCAAACTTTTCATTATTATTATATTTGATATCATCATCTGTGATCAGTGATCTTTGATGTTACTACAACTCTGAAGGTTCAGATGATGATTAACATTTTTAGTGATAAAGTATTGGGTTTAGTAAGATCTTACGGAAAACCCTGAATGAACTTTTTGGCCAACCCAACATTTTTTAAACTAAGGTATGTATATTGTTTTTTAGACATAATGTTATTGCACACTTAATAGCCTACAGTAACATGTAAACATAATTTTTATGTGCACTGGGAAACCAAAAAATTCATGTGACTTGTTTTATTGCAATATTCACTTTATTGCTGTGGTGTGGAACTGAACCTGCAATATCTCAGGTCTGCCTGTACATGATGAGTAAGTGGGGTTTATTCCTGTACATGATGAGTGATGCAAGATTGGTTTAACATTCAAAATCAATCATTGTAACTCACCATTTTAAGGGAATAAAGAAGAAAAATCATAAAATCATTTCAAAAGATGCAGAAGAATAATTTGACAAATTCCACATTTCTTCATGATTTAAAAACAAGATATTCTTGGCAATTAGGGAAGGAACTTAATCCAATAAAAGGGATCTACAAAAAGCCTATAGCTAACATTATTGTTAATGATGCACTATTGGATGCTTTTCCCCTAAGAGTAGAAATTAGACAAAAATGTCATCTATCAGCATATTTCTTCAATAATGTACTGGATGTCCTAGTCAGTTTAGTAAGTCAACAGAAAGAGACAAAAAACTTAAAAGTTGGAAGGGAAAAATTAAAACTTTTTAATTAAGGAAGGCATGATTATATATTTAGAAAATTGTAAGGAATGTACAAATTAACTACTAGAAGTAAAAAGTAAATTTATCAAGATCTCAAATTACAAGGTCAAGATACAAAAATTTTAAAAATAATTGTGTTTCAGTGTACCAGTAGTATGCAATTGGAAACGAATTTTAAAAATTTACAGTAACATCAAAAACATAAAATATTTAGGAACAAACTGAACAAGAGATGTGCAAGACATCTACACTGAAAAGTTCAAAATATTGTAAGATAAATTTAAACATTTCTAAGCAAATGGAAAAAACTTTTGGGTTCTGGTCCAAAACATAGAGTTTAGAAGTCATCACAACAAGCAAAAGCTGAATAAACTGAAAATCAACAACACTTATTAGGTCCATCAGAGAACTGAGGTCACAGGGCAAGCTGCCAACCTGAAAATTGTAAAGATAGGCAAACACAGAGAATCACAGCTTAACAGGAGCAGAAGTCCGCTGCTGGAGTCAGTACTATGAATGACAAATTGTTGGAGGCTCAGTGTGGATGAGCTTGAGAGTTTAAAAAACGGATGGCTCAGTCTTAGGGACGCCCCCACATTTTTTAAAGTTTTATCCAGGAGCCCCACTAAGTTTGCAGGGTGAATATGGGAGACAATTCCCCTCATGCTTCTGTCAGAGGGAGGGGGAAAATAGCCATTTTGGAAAGCACCCAGAGTATTCCGCTCTCCCTAACAAAAGCGTGCTCTCAAGGAAAACTATTTTCCCAGAACCTAATTAACTTGAGTTTTATTGGAGTGTAACTGACCTAGCAGAAGGGGAAATATCCAACTCCAGACACCTCTAGTCTTCCTGTCTCACCTAAGGAGGAAAAACAAGATGAAAAGCACTTATGAAAGTCATTGCCCAGGAACATAGGCTCACTAAAAGATTGAGACCTAATCATAGAACTATATGCTCTCCTCTCTGCCATCTTACATCACATCAGTTGGACTCTTATATAATAACAGAAGATTACAACTGAAAGAATTGCGAGTCTCAGACTCTATTTAAAAAGGAGTCTCTAGAGAAACTCAAAGACAACAGGGGAGACAAAGATCAAGGACACTAGAAAAAATTTTAGCTCTAACACCTACAGCTACAGCAACAGTGAATTCAGCCTAATTCCTAGCCAGATAAACATAAATCTCACACTAAAGGCCTATTTATCTCAATTCATCATGCCTGACTATCAACAAAAAAAGATAAGGCATGCTAAAATGCAAAAAACACAATCTGAAAAGACAAAGCATGCAACAGAATCAGACTCAGATATGATAGGGATTTTGGAATTATCAAAACAAGAATTTAAAATAACTATGATTAATATGCTTAGAGCTTTAATGGAAAAAGTGAACAGCATACAAGAATAGATGGGTAATGTAAGCACAGAGATGGAAAATCAAGGAAAGAACCAAAGGAAATGCTAAAAATCAAAAACATTGTAACAAAAATGAAGAATGTCTTTGATGGGCTCATCATTAGACAGGACAAGGCCACGGAAAAAAATCAGTAAGCTTGAAGATATGTCAATAGAAACTTCCCAAACTGAAAAGCGGAAAGGAAAAAGAACAACAATGAAAAGAAAAAAAGGAAAGAAACCGACTATTTAAGAACCAATTACAAAAGGTGTAACGTACATACAGTGGGAGCCCCAGAAGGAGAAGAAAGAGCGACAGGAACAGAAGAAACATTTGAAGTAATAATGGCTGAGAATTTTTCAAAACTAATGACAGACCTAAATAAATTGAGATATATACTATATTCAAAGATTGGAAGGCTCAATATTGTTAACATGTCAACAATCCCCAACTTGATCTAAAGACTCAATGCAATCCCAGTAAAAATTCCATTTTAATAGAAATTAACACATGGATTCTAAATATATGAAAATAAAAGTAAACTATAAGAACCAAAACAATTTTAAAAATAAAAACAAAGTTAATGTATAGACTATTATTGACTGCAATCCTACTATAAATCTATAGTAATCAAGAGAGTGTAGCACTGGCATAAGGATAGATGAGCTGATCAATGGAAAACCAGAATAAACTCACATGTATATGGTCAATTGAATTTTGAAAATATTTTCAAGGCAATTCAACGAGGAAAAAAGTCCTTTCAACAAACTGTGCTGCAACAATTGGATAAACAAATGAAAAACAACCAACCTTAAACCCTTCCTCACAGCATACACACAAATTAATTGGAGATGATTAGAGATGTGGCATAAAGCTAAAACTACAAATCTTCTAAATGAAAACACTGGCAAATGTCTTTACAATTTTGAGATGGGCAAACATTTAAGAGAGGACAAAAAAGCAATAATCATAAAATAAAAACGTTCATTAGTTGAATTCATAAAAAACTTATAAAAATGAAAATATCAGCAAGAGACTGGGAAAAATATTAACAATACATATAGCAGACAAACGACTCATATGCAGAATATATACTTAATGCCTACAAATCAACAATAAAGGAAAACAACCCAACAAAACGTCAAAAGAGTTGAGTAGTTATTTCACAAATAAGAAGTTATTCAAAGGCCAGTAAGCACATGGAAAGGTACATAACATCATTAGTCAACAGGGAAACACAAATTTAAACCACCTAAAGGTTCAAACCATCTGATATACCATTGCACTCACATCAGAACCACAATAGAATGGCTAAAATTAAAAAAAAAAAGTAAAAAGAAAATACCAAATGTTGGTGAGCTGGGCAAGATGGCGGAAGAGTAAGACGTGGAGATCACCTTCCTTCCCACAGATACAGTAGAAATACATCTACACGTGGAACTGCTCCTACAGAACACCCACTGAACACTGGCAGAAAACGTCAGACCTCCCAAAAGGCAAGAAAATCCCCACGTACTTGGGTAGGGCAAAAGAAAAAAGAAATAACAGAGACAAAAGAATAGGGACGGGACCTGCACCAGTGGGAGGGAGCTGTGAAGGAGGAAAGGTTTCCACACACTAGGAAGCCCCTTCGTGGGCAGAGACTGTGGGTGGCGGAAGGGGGAAGCTTCAGAGCCACGGAGGAGAGCGCAGCCACAGGGGTGCGGAGGGCAAAGCGGAGAGATTCCCGCACAGAGGATCTGCGCCGAGCAGCACTCACCACCCCGAGAGGCTTGTCTGCTCAGCCGCCGGGGCAGGCGGGGCTGGGAGCTGAGGCTCGGGCTTCGGTGCTAGCCAGGAGGGAGTCCGGGAAAAACTCTGCAGCTGCCGAAGAGGCAAGAGACTTTTTCTTGCCTCTTTGTTTCATGGTGCACAAGGAGAGGGGATTCAGAGCGCCGCTTAAACAAGCTCCAGAGACGGGCATGAGCCGCGTCTATCAGCGCGAATCCCACAGCAACAGGGGCGCAGAGGGAAAAATGGAGAGATTCCCGCACAGAAGCTCGGCGCCGAGCAGCACTCAGCAGCCCGAGAGGCTTGTCTGCTCAGCCGCCGGGGCGGGCGGGGCCGGGAGCTGAGGCTCGGGCTTTGGTCGGATCGCAGGGAGAGGACTGGGGCTGGCGGCGTGAACACAGCCTGACTTTTTCTTGCCTCTTTGTTTCGTGGTGCGCAAGGAGAGGGGATTCAGAGTGCCGCCTAAACGAACTCCAGAGACAGGCGCAAGCCGCGGCTATCAGCGCGGACCCCAGAGGCGGGCGCAAGCCGCGGCTAACAGCACGGACCACAGAGATGGGCAGGAGACGCTAAGGCTGCTGCTGCCGCCACCAAGAAGCATGTGTGCGAGCACAGGTCACTCTCCACACCGCCCCTCCCGGGAGCTGGTGCAGCCCGCCACTGCCAGGCTCCTGTGATCCGGGGACAACTTCCCTGGGAGAACGCATGGCGCGCCTCAGGCTGCTGCAATGTCACGCTGGCCTCTGCCGCCGCAGGCTCGCCCCGCCTCCTCCGTACCCCTCCCTCCCCTGGCCTGAGTGAGTCAGAGCCCCTGAAGCAGCTGCTCCTTTTACCCCGTCCTGTCTGGGCGGGGAACAGGTGCCCTCAGGCGACCTACATGCAGAGGCGGGTCCAAATCCAAAGCTGAACCCTGGGAGCTGTGCGAACAAAGAAGAGAAATGGAAATCTCTCCCAGCAGCCTCAGAAGCAGCGGATTAAAGCTCCACAAACAACTTGATGTGCCTGCATCTGTTGAATACCTGAATAGACAACGAATCATCCCAAATTCAGGAGGTGGACTTTGGGAGCAGGATATATTAATTTTTCCCCTTTTATTTTTTTTCTGAGTGTATATGTGTATGCTTCTGGGTGAGATTTTGTCTGCATAGCTTTGCTTTCACCATTAGTCCTAGGGTTAGGTCCGTCCGTTTTTTTTTTTTTTTCTTTTTTTACTTAAAAAAATTTTTTTTCCTAATAAATGTTTTCTTAATAATTTTTTCCTTATTTTCTATTTTTAGAAATTAAAACAAAAATTTTTAATAAGTTTTTTCATATTTTTTATTTTAAAAAATTAAAAATTTTTTTCTTAAATTTTTTCTTATTTTTTCTTATTTTTTATTATAAAAAATTAATAAATATATTTTTAAAAATTAAAAAAAAATTTTTCTTAATAAATTTATTCTTAATAATTTTTTCTTATTTTTTATTATAATAGCTTTATTTTATTTTATTTTATCCTCTTTCTTTCTTTCTTTCTATTTTTTTATCCCTTTTATTCTGAGCCGTGTGGATGAAAGGCTCTTGGTGCTCCAGCCAGGCATCAGGGCTGTGCCTCTGAGGTGGGAGAGCCAACTTCAGGACACTGGTCCACAAGAGACCTCCCAGCTCCACGTAATACCAAACAGCGAAAATCTCTCAGAGATCTCCATCTCAACATCAAGACCCAGCTTCAGTCAATGACCAGCAAGCTACAATGTTGGACACCTTATGCCAAACAACTAGCAAGACAGGAACACAGCCCCATCCATTAGCATAGAGGCTGCCTAAAATCATAATAAGGCCACAGACACCCCAAAACACACCACCAGACGTGGAAGTGCCCACCAGAAAGACAAGATCCAACCTCATCCACCAGAACACAGGCACTGGTCCCCTCCACCAGGAAGCCTACACAACCCACTGAACGAACCTTAGCCACTGGGGACAGATACCAAAAACAATGGGAACTATGAACCTGCAGCCTGTGAAAAGGAGACCCCAAACACAGTAAGATAAGCAAAATGAGAAGACAAAAAAACACACAGCAGGTGAAGGAGCAGGGTCAAAACACTCAAGACCTAACAAATGAAGAGGAAATAGGCAGTCTACCTAAAAAAGAATTCAGAATAATGATAGTAAGGATGATCTTGGAAGATCTTGGAAATAGAATAGACAAAATGCAAGAAACATTTAACAAGGATGTAAAAGAACTAAAGAGGAACCAAGCAATGATGAAAAACACAATAAATGAAATTAAAAATACTCTAGACGGGATCAATAGCAGAATAACTGAGGCAGAAGAACGGATAAGTGACCTGGAAGATAAAATAGTGGAAATAACTACTGCAGAGCAGAGTAAAGAAAAAAGAATGAAAAGAACTGAGGACAGTCTCAGAGACCTCTGGGACAACATTAAACACACCAACATTCGAATTATAGGGGTCCCAGAAGAAGAAGAGAAAAAGAAAGGGACTGAGAAAATATTTGAAGAGATTATAGTTGAAAACTTCCCTAATATGGGAAAGGAAATAGTTATTCAAGTCCTGGAAGCACAGAGAGTCCCATACAGGATAAATCCAAGGAGAAACACGCCAAGACACATATTAATCAAACTATCAAAAATTAAATATAAAGAAAACATATTAAAAGCAGCAAGGGAAAAACAACAAATAACACACAAGGGAATCCCCATAAGGTTAACAGCTGATCTTTCAGCAGAAACTCTGCAAGCCAGAAGGGAGTGGCAAGATATACTTAAAGTGATGAAGGAGAAAAACCTACAACCAAGGTTACTCTACCCAGCAAGAGTCTCATTCAGACTTGATGGAGAAATTAAAACCTTTACAGACAAGCAAAAGCTGAGAGAGTTCAGCACTACCAAACCAGCTTTACAACAAATGCTAAAGGAACTTCTCTAGGCAAGAAACACAAGAGAAGGAAAACACCTACAATAAGAAACCCAAAATATTTAAGAAAATGGGAATAGGAACATACATATCGATAATTACCTTGAATGTAAATGGATTAAATGCTCCCAACAAAAGACACAGACTGGCTGAATGGATAAAAAAACAAGACCCATATATATGCTGTCTACAAGAGACCCACTTCAGACCTAGAGACACATACAGACTGAAAGTGAGGGGATGGAAAAAGATATTCCATGCAAATGGAAATCAAAAGAAAGCTGGAGTAGCAATTCTCATATCAGACAAAATAGACTTTAAAATAAAGACTATTACAAGAGACAAAGAAGGACACTATATAATGATCAAAGGATTGATCCAAGAGGAAGGTATAACAATTGTAAATATTTATGCACCCAACATAGGAGCACCTCAATACATAAGGCAAATACTAACAGCCATAAAAGAGGAAAATGACAACAACACAATCATAGTAGGGGACTTTAACACCCCACTTTCACCAATGGACAGATCATCCAAATTGAAAATAAATAAGGAAACACAAGCTTTAAATGATACATTAAACAAGATGGACTTAATGGATATTTATAGAACATTCCACCCAAAAACAACAGAATACACATTTTTCTCAAGTGCTCATGGAACATTCTCCAGGATAGATCATATCTTGGGTCACAAATCAAGCCTTGGTAAATTTTAGAAAATTGAAATCGTATCAAGTATCTTTTCCGACCACACGCTATGAGACTAGATATCAATTACAGGAAAAGATCTGTAAAAAATACAAACACATGGAGGCTACACAGTACACTACTTAATAACGAAGTGATCACTGAAGAAATCAAAGGGAAAATCAAAAAATACCGAGAAACAAATGACAATGGAGACACGACGACCCAAAACCTATGGGATGCAGCAAAAGCAGTTCTAAGAGGGAAGTTTATAGCAATACAAGCCTACCTCAAGAAACAGGAAACATCTTGAATAAACAACCTAACCTTGCACCTAAAGCAATTAGAGAAAGAAGAGCAAAAAAACCCCAAAGCTAGCAGAAGGAAAGAAATCATAAAGATCAGATTAGAAATAAATGAAAAAGAAATGAAGGAAACAATAGCAAAAATCAATGAAACTAAAAGCTGGTTCTTTGAGACGATAAACAAAATGGATAAACCATTAGCCAGACTCATCAAGAGAAAAAGGGAGAAGACTCAAATCAATAGAATTAGAAATGAAAAAGGAGAAGTAACCACTGACACTGCAGAAATACAAACGATCATGAGAGATTACTACAGGCAACTCTATGCCAATAAAATGGACAACCTGGAAGAAATGGACAGATTCTTAGAAATGCACAACCTGCCAAGACTGAAAAAGGAAGAAATAGAAAATATGAACAGACCAATCACAAGCACTGAAATTGAAACTGTGATTAAAAATCTTCCAACAAACAAAAGCCCAGGACCAGATGGCTTCACAGGCGAATTCTATCAAACATTTAGAGAAGAGCTAACACCTATCCTTCTCAAACTCTTCCAAAATATTGCAGGGGGGGGAACACTCCCCAACTCATTCTACGAGGCCACCATCACCCTGATACCAAAACCAGACAAAGATGTCACAAAGAAAGAAAACTACAGGACAGTATCACTGATGAACATAGATGCAAAAATCCTCAACAAAATACTAGCAAACAGAATACAACAGCACATTAAAAGAATTATACACCATGATCAAGTGGGGTTTATTCCCGGAATGCAAGGATTCTTCAATATATGCAAATCAATCAACGTGATACATCATATTAACAAAGTGAAGGAGAAAAACCATATGATCATCTCAATAGATGCAGAGAAAGCTTTCGAGAAAATTCAACACCCATTTATGATAAAAGCCCTGCAGAAAGTAGGCATAGAGGGAACTTTCCTCAACATAATAAAGGCCATGTATGACAAACCCACAGCCAACATTGTCCTCAATGGTGAAAAACTGAAACCATTTCCACTAAGATCAGGAACAAGACAAGGTTGCCCACTCTCACCACTATTATTCAACATAGTTTTGGAAGTGTTAGCCACAGCAATCAGAGAAGAAAAAGAAATAAACGAATCCAAATCGGAAAAGAAGAAGTAAAGCTGTCACTGTTTGCAGATGACATGATACTATACATAGAGAATCCTAAAGATGCTACCAGAAAACTACTAGAGCTAATCAATGAATTTGGTAAAGTAGCAGGATACAAAATTAATGCACAGAAATCTCTTGCATTCCTATATGCTAATGATGAAAAATCTGAAAGTGAAATTAAGAAAACACTCCCGTTTACCATTGCAAGAAAAAGAATAAAATATCTAGGAATAAACCTACCTAAGGAGACAAAAGACCTGTATGCAGAAAATTATAGGACACTGATGAAAGCAATTAAACATGATACAAATAGATGGAGAGATATACCATGTTCTTGGATTGGAAGAATCAACATTGTGAAAATGACTCTACTACCCAAAGCAATCTACGGTTTCAATGCAATCCCTATCAAACTACCACTGGCATTTTTCACAGAACTAGAACAAAATATTTCACAATTTGTATGGAGAAACAAAAGACCATGACTAGCCAAAGCAATCTTGAGACCGAAAAATGGAGCTGGAGGAATCAGGCTCCCTGACTTCAGACTATATTACAAAGCTACAGTAATCAAGAAAGTTTGGTACTGGCACAAAAACAGAAATATAGATCAATGGAACAGTATAGAAAGCCCAGAGGTAAACCCACGCACATATGGTCACCTTATCTTCGATAAAGGAGGCAAGCATTTACAGTGGAGAAAAGACAGCCTCTTCAATAAGTGGTGCTGGGAAAATTGGGCAGGTACATGTAAAAGTATGAAATTAGAACACTCCCTGACACCATACACAAAAAGAAACTCAAAATGGATTAAAGACCTAAGTGTATGGCCAGACACTATCAAGCTCTTAGAGGAAAACATAGGCAGAACACTGTATGACATAAATCACAGCAAGATCCTTTTTGACCCCGCCCCTAGAGAAATGGAAATAAAAACACAAATAAACCAATTGGACCTAATGAAACTTAAAAGCTTTTGCACAGCAAAGGAAACCATAAACAAGAGCAAAAGACAACCCTCAGAATGGGAGAAAATATTTGCAAATGAAGCAACTGACAAAGGATTAATCTCCAAGATTTACAAGCAGCTCATGCAGCTCAATAACAAAAAAACAAACAACCCAATCCAAAAATAGGCAGAAGACCTAAATAGACATTTCTTCAAAGAAGATATACAGATGGCCAACAGACACATGAAAGAATGCTCAACATCATTAATCATTAGAGAAATGCAAATCAAAACTACAATGAGGTATCATCTCACACCGGTCAGAATGGCCATCATCAAAAAATCTAGAAACAGTAAATGCTGGAGAGGGTGTGGAGAAAAGGGAACCCTCTTGCACTGTTGGTGGGAATGTAAATGGATACAGCCACTATGGAGAACAGTATGGAGGTTCCTTAAAAAACTAAAAATAGAACTACCATATGACCCAGCAATCCTACTACTGGGCATATACCCTGAGAAAACCATAATTCAAAAAGAGTCATGTACCAAAATGTTCATTGCAGCTCTATTTACAATAGCCAGGACATGGAAGCAACCTAAGTGTCCATCATTGGATGAATGGATAAAGAAGATGTGGCACATATATACAATGGAATATTACTCAGCCATAAAAAGAAATGAAATGGAGGTATTTGTAATGAGGTGGATGGAGTTAGAGTCTGTCATACAGAGTGAAGTAAGTCAGAAAGAGAAAAACAAATACAGTATGCTAACACATATATACGGAATCTAAGGGAAAAAAAAAAAAAAAAAAAAAAGGCCATGAAGAACCTAGTGGCAAGACGGGAATAAAGACACAGACCTACTAGAGAATGGACTTGAGGATATGGAGAGGGGGAGGGGTGAGATGTGACAGGGTGAGAGAGTGTCATGGACACATATACACTACCAAATGTAAAATAGTTAGTGGGAAGCAGCCGCATAGCACAGGGAGATCAGCTCGGTGCTTTGTGACCACCTAGAGGGGTGGGATGGGGAGGGTGGGAGGGAGGGAGATGCAAGAGGGAAGAGATATGGGAACATATGTATTTGTATAACTGATTCACTTTGTTATAAAGCAGAAACTAACACACCATTGTAAAGCAATTATACTCCAATAAAGATGTTTAAAAAAAAAAAAAAAAAAACAAATGTTGGTGAAGGTGTAGAATGATTGGATCTCTCATATGTTGCAGGTGGGAGTGTAACATGTTACAACCACATTGGTTAATTATTTAGCTATTTTTTATAAAGTCAAATGCAAAATTACCCAGTGACCTGAAATTCCACTTCAATATACTTACCAAAGAGAAACAAAACTACATTTCTATAATAATGTTCTTTACAGCTTTATTCATAATAGCCTCAAATTGGAAACAACTAAAATATCCATTTGAAGGAGAATGAAAAAAATTATAGTAATTTTTATAAAATGGAATACTATTCAGCAAGAAAAAGGAGCAAACTAAAAGTGAATACATGAATGAATCTTAAAAACATTATGCTGACAGAAAGCAGCCAGGCAAGAAAGATTAATTTCATATTAAATTTATATGAAATTTTGGAATAGGCAATATTAATTTATGAATATAGATATCAGATTGGTCATTGCCTGGGACATAGGGTGGAAAGAATATCTTCTTAAAAGGAGATTCACTATAAAGGGAGCCAAAAGAACTTTTTAAGGTGATGGGGATGTCTATATTTTGATTGTAGTTGTGATTACAGGGTTACATACATTTGTCAAATTCATAAAATTTTACATGTTAAATCTGGATATTTTACCGTGTATAAAATTTATCTCAATAAATAAAAGCTAAACAGTTAGGTAGTAAGAAAGTTATAATTTATATTTTTCTTAATTGCTGAACAATTGCTTACAGAAAGGAAGGGTTAGTAGTTTTTATAAAGGAGAATTTGCTTTGGAGGATCTGGATGTTTTCTTTTTCTTTTCAAACTGTATTATGGAATCTAGAGCTTGGATTTAAGGATTATTCTTTTTTTTTTTTTTTTTTTTTTTAATTTTTATTATTTATTTATTATGTTTATTTTTGGCTGTGTTGGGTCTTCGTTTCTGTGCGAGGGCTTTCTCCAGTTGCGGCGAGTGGGGGCCACTCTTCATCGCAGTGCGCGGGCCTCTCACTATCGCGGCCTCTCTTGTTGCGGAGCAGAGGCTCCAGACGCTCAGGCTCAGTAGTTGTGGCTCACGGGCCCAGTTGCTCCGCGGCATGTGGGATCTTCCCAGACCAGGGCTCGAACCCGTGTCCCCTGCATTGGCAGGCAGATTCTCAACCACTGCGCCACCAGGGAAGCCCCAAGGATTATTCTTGAAAGAATATGTTTATGGAAGAAATTTTATAATCCATTCATATCAACTATAATGAAAACCAGTGGTACTTACCTGGAGTGTTAGTTATATCTGACAGGCCAGGGTGTAAACTTGGCATCAGGAAATGTATTTAAACCCTTGAAGCACATTTCCTGTCGGCATAATCACAATTAATTTGTTTTCTTAGTAGGGTGGATGAGTCATTCCTTTCATCTCAAAAATAGATGATTCTTGAAAACTGATTCAAGAAAATGTCTTAAAAAGCTAAGTCCCAATTTCAGTAAAACAGATGAAAAGTTTGCATAACTTGTATAATTTGGGGCCAAAATGATTAACCAGTAATGTCTCTAGCCATGGTTGCCTGGGGATGTTAACAATGTGACACTAAGAATGAAGCCATGTTACACAAATGGAGACTTCACCAAAGGGGATAATATTCTTCAAGCCAAAGTGGCTTTTGGTCTCTATAGACCAACATAAGGAACCATATATGGATACCATAAATATACCATTGCAGTTCCTGGCAAAAGAAACTTAGAACTCTCAGGTTGGAGAGAGAACCTCCACATTTGTCTTTCATGAGCACCTATCTATAAAGACTGCATTTTGAGCAAATGCACATGTGAACACCAAAACTTGGTTATTAAGGCATGAACCAAGGAGAGTCATTTCAGAACAGACGAAAGGGTGATGAAATATGTTTTTTGAACATTTATTATATGCCAGGCTCTATTCCAAGTATTTCATAAGCACTAATTCATTTAATCTCTTGAAGTGGGTACTAATTTTGTTTTATCATCTGCATTTTACAGATTAAGCATTTGAAATCCAGAGAGCTTAAGAAACTTGGACATATCACTGAGTATCTGAGACACCTACTAAATAAGCAAGACTGAACAAGAACATCCAAAAACCACACTGACTAATAATTTTCATATGTTCTTCAGGGAGAATACACTGGAGACAAGATACAGGAGGAGCTGTGTTAGGTTTGTAGTTATTTCAATGCTTTTGATATTAGTTTTCAATCGCTGCTATAACAAATTGTCACAAATATAGCAGCTTAAACAAAATAATGATTGTCATTTATTATTTCACAGTTTGTGTATGTCGGAAGTCCAGGTAGGCTCAACTAGGTTCTCTGCTTAGGCTTTCACAAGGCTGAAATCAAGGTGTCAGAAAGCCTGGGATCTTATCAGGAGGTTCTGGGGGAGAATCTGATTCAAGGCTCATTCAGGTTGTTGGCAGAATTCAGTTCCATAAGGTTGTAGAACTGAGGTCCCCATTTCCCAGCTGGCTGTTGTCTAGGATTGTCCTCAGCTCCTAGAGTCTGCCTATGTTCCTTGGTTCATGGCCTCCTCCACTGCCAAAGCCAGCAACTTTGTGTTGATTCCTTCTTGTGTGTTGAATATCTCTGACGTCCCCCTATGACTTCATCTTCTGCCATCAGTCAGGAAGTCTCTCCACTTTAGAAGCTATTATCTGATTGGGTCAGGCCCACACAGATAATCTCCAGATCTTAAGTTCAAATAACTTAGAACTGTAATTACACCAGCAAAATCCTTCACAGCAGTATCTAAGTTAGTTTTTGATTGTCAGGGGACAGGAACCTTGCAACTGCATTTTTAGAATTCTGCCTGTCACTCCTTTGGTTCTGGTCACTTAAATATTTCCACACAAGGTAAAGTAGAGATGATGGAAATAGCTATAGAAATAAGGGTAGTGGGCTTCCCTGGTGGCGCAATGGTTGGGAATCCACCTGCCGATGCAGGGGACATGGGTTTGAGCCCTGGTCTGGGAAGATTCCTCATGCCCCGGAGCAACTAAGCCTGGGAGCCACAACTACAGAACCTGTGCTTTAGAGCCCGCCAGCCACAACTACTGAGCCCGCATGCCACAACTACTGAAACCTGGGTGCCTAGAGCCCGTGCTCCACAACAAGAGAAGCCACGACAATGAGAAGCCTGTGCACCGCAACAAAGAGTAGTAGCCCCCACTCGCCGCAACTAGGGAAAGCCTGTGCACAGCAATGAAGACTCAACACAGCCAAATATAAAACAAACAAATAAATAAATAAATTTATAAAAAAAGGAAAAAGAAATAAGGGTAGTGCTGACTACATTTAACACTCAATTTTGGTTTTCATTTTTTGACATGTTCTTGCCAAAAATAGCAGTCACAAGGAAAGGGATATTCTAATTAAACATCCTTAGGGATGGGCACTTATTTCTTCTTTTTCTCTTGACACTTTTTTTTTTTTTTACATTGAGCTATAATTGCCATATAACATCGTGCAAGTTTAAGGTGTACAACATATTGATTTGATACCTTTATATTGCAATATGATCACCATTGTAGCTTTAGCTAAAGTCTCTATCACATTATATAATTATTATTTCTTCTAGATGTGGGAACAATTAAGATCTAGTCTCTTAGCAAGTTTAATGTTTATAACACAGTTTTGTTGTGTGTAATCCCTGTACTATGTATTAGACCTCCAAGACTAGTTGCAAGTATATACCCTTAAACAATGTCTCTCCCAGTCCCCCATCTCCCAACCTTTGGTAAACACCATTCTGCTCTCTTTTTTTTGAGTTCATTTTTTGTTTGTTTTGTTTTTTAGTTTCCACATATAAGTCATATCATATGGTATTTATCTTCCTCTGTCAGACTTATTTCACTTAGCATAATGTCCTCAGTGTACATCCATGTTGTCACAAATGGCAGAATCTCCTTTTTTCTCATGGCTGAATAATATTCTATTGTATATATACATACCACATTTTCTTTATCCATTTATCCACTGATGGACGCTTAGGTAGACTCTTTTAATACTAATTGCATGTGTTTTTAATGGAGCCAACTCGAATCACTAATTCAATCAACATTCAAATTTTATTGCAAACTTTAATCTCTCTACATATAGGCTGTGATTGCTGAAGTACACAGGGACTAGAGAGCTGTGATAAATACTTCATTGTTTTCTGCTCAGAGTCTCACAGGGCCAAATTCAATGCGCTGTTTGGCCTGAGCTTACATCTGAAGGTTCTGAGGAAGCATTTGCTTCCAAGCTCATTCACATTGGCTGAATACAGTTCCTTTTGGTTGCAGGACTGAGGTCCCTATTTCCTTTCTGGGTGTAGCTGGGAACCTCTCTCAGCTCTCATCATTGTGTTCCCTACATCTTCAACCTGGTGATGGTGCACTGAGTCCTTCTCATGCTTCAAATTATTCTGAGTTTTCCTTCTGTTGAATTTCTTTGACTCCAGCCAGAAAAAGTGCTTTGCTTTTAAAGGTTTATGTGATTGGGCTCACCCAGATAATCCATGATAATCCCACTGCTTTTAGGGGTTAGGGCATGAACATTTAGGGGGAGCCATCACATTCCAGAAGTGATGAAAAATGAAGCTGGCAAGAGAACTCGAGGTAAAAATGTGAAGCATAAATGCCTTGCTAAGAAGTCTATAAGTCATTCTCTAGACTAGGCAGTACTATGTCATTGAAGGATTTTGATCTCTAAGAAAAATTACTTGGGGTACTACATAGAGGTTAGACTAGAGGGAAGACTAGAAGAAGGGACTCAGTTAGAAAATTATTGCATAATTCAGTTAAGAAATGTTGAAGATTTGGACCATTTCTTGTGAGGGGCAAGGGCCTTGTTTACTTTGTATCTGGTACATTTCTCAGTCAAGCTTCAGATCTCACAGTCTATATCATTTCTTTAAAGAACACTCCCAGGTATCCCCTCCCCTAATCGCTTACAATAGAACTCTCCGCTCTTTATGGCAAATGCTTATTTAGTTATTTAATTGTCTATCTTCCCTGCTAGGTTTCCTTTTTCTGTCTTCCATGTTTCTCTTTTAGGTCTGTGAAAGCAGGTATTGGTTCTGACCCATTCACTTCTATATGACTGGTACTCATTTTTTAAATACAGATATATAATTAAAATATATATTATATTATATATTAATATATTATTAATTTATTAATATATTAATAAAATGAAGTTATTGACTAATTTGATTTTCAGCTGGGGCATTTGGGTATAGCCCTAAGTCATGTGGTAGAAAATATACTCGTGTTATGCTTCATCCCCCCTCTTAATAGATAACATTGGGTTTGCCTTAATTCCATTGCCTAAACACTTCTGAACTTTGCACAAACTTTAAAACCATCTGGAACTGCATGTCCCAAGTGACGATATTAAACTCTATGAGGCACTTTTTTTTTTCTCCATTTACCTTATATCCTTTTAATTCAGCTGCCTTTTGAGATGGTGTGTGTGTGTGTAAGACCATTGTGTTTGTCCATGTGAAATGAGGGTTGGTACACATGAATGAAGAGTTTAACAATAGAACTCAACATTTGTGTGTATTTCTAATGGTAACATCTGACTTGGAAGGATTATCTCATGATGGGAAGGCTTTTATGGCCCCACCAATGTTTAATTTAGTAATAGTTGTTCAGGTGGCATTTTTGGGCTGACACAACTCAGGGAAGGATCTCACTTTGTCATTATCAGATATGGGCCTAACCAGCTGGCAAAGAGAATAACAATCAAAGAATGTATTGATTTCCTTTAGCAAGTTTAAGACATTGCCATCCTTAGTTCTAATGCTTCAAATCATTTCAGAAGGTTTGGTCTCCTTGAACAAGTTCCCTGTAACTCCCCTCAGTTTGCCACCTCATTAACAAAGTTTTGGTTTTATTTTTTTAACTGTAAGAGCACCTGTATAATCTAATATAAATGTTTTATGAAACAGTATTGTCAGCTACTGATGCTTTACAGAAATGTACACTGGGTGGTATAATTATGTAAAGTTTAAAATGTGCTGAACAGAACTCTGTTATAAAAAGCATTTCAGAAGTTGAATAGACTGAAGTTCAAAGGACAAATGCTTTTTAAACAAAATTATTCATTTCATTTTCCATGTTTGAAATGATTAGTTTAAAGCTTTTATTCAAGCTATAAAGGATTTCCTTTGTCTTAATTGTTAATACAATTAACTGCAGTGTAATATCTACTGGTTTGAACAATAGTACTACACATTAATGAGTTTTATGCTAACTTTTATCCTCAGATGTCAATTTTCCAGATAAAAGCAACATAAAAATTTTCCATTTTTCCTTTACTTTAAATTCACACTAATATTTGTTTACTTTGCTTATCATCCATATTGACTAATATATGAATACATTAAAATCAGGTTTTAAAGTTGCCTTCACTGAACCCTAGTTTATTTCATGATGAGCATGGGGATACTGAGCAGGGCAGTAATTTTTGAGCAAGGTCAATTGTCTTCCTTCTGGTTCATGGCAGATACTTAGAATATATGCTATGATGAACTATTTGTCTCTTTGGAAATATATATTTCTTAGGTAAAGTTTGAGATAGTCTCAGAAAAGCAAGGTGGAAGAAGCCAGAAAAATAGTTCTAGAGTTTGGTTAGAAAGGAAATGAATGAGACACACTGATGCTAGGGTTTCCTTGCATTGATTTTTGTATTGAAAAATAGAAAAATTTCTCTTTATAACAGGCTAACAAACTCTTTTGGAAATCAGCTTAAGTTTTTAAAACAAGCAAGTTAAATGCAATCAAATAGGTGTCACTGAGACTTGATGGGATAGTACTCAATGGAAAATTGCAATTAAAGGTAGCAATCTCTTCAAAAATAGATATAATAGGAGAAATAGTATCAGATATTGCAAAGATAGAGAGTAGGGGAAAAATTCAGGAATCTAGAGGCAGAAGCATGGTGAGGAGAAATACCAAAAAATGGTGGGAATCTTGTATGAACTGTTTGGCCAAATGGAGGACATGGATGATATTTTCTAATAGTTATCACACAACTAGTATTGGCAAAAAAAAATCTTAAAATGGAGACTTTCAATTTCAAGAAATATTCCTAAAGTTTTAGTGTTCTGAAAGCAAAGCATGTGATGAATTCTTGACTTGCCAAGCGATTTTACCCCATAGCACTTGAAGAAGCAATGAAGGAAAGAGTTTCTTTGGAATTAGGATTGACAGGAGCATGCAAAACATACAGGAAAAATGTTCTGTGATTATTTTGTGGATTAAATGATAAAATATAGGTATAAATCATCCTGTAAACGTGGGCTCACATTCATAACCTGTTGAATAACTGAACCCAAAGTCTTTTTTTATTGAAATATAGTTGATTTACAATGTTGTGTTAATTTCTGCTGTACAGCAAAATGATTCGGTTATACATATATATACATTCTTGCCACAGAACTTTGCATTTGTTTCTGCCCCTTTCAAAATATCGAGCTGTTATCTGAATGATGATATAATAGTCTTACTTGTAGAGTTTGCTGATGACTCAATTCTGAGATGGATAACACGTAAGATGGAGCAAAGACTCAAAATTCAAACTTATTTATAAGTTGGGAGAATGTCCCTGAGGTAATGAGATGAAATTTAATGGGGGTAATTATGAAGTTCTCTATATTGGTTTAAAAATAAAATCATTTGTAGAATTTCTACTATACAACTCATAACAGAGAATGGCTTAGTATCATAGAGTTATTATTAAAAAGAGTGTAGGCCTTTTATTTCACTGCCAACTCTACAAGTTACAATGATGTGATATGGCTGCTAGAAAAGCAAGTGACAATCTTGGGTTGCATTAAAAGAAGCATGGAATATAGGAAAATGGAGTCACACCATTCCTAAAGCACTCTGGTAAATTTTGTGTGCCTTTTATTTTTGTTGATGAACTGGTCCTGTCCAGAGGGCAAGGCCTGGGTATTCTCATGTCACATGAGAAATGATGGAACAAAATAAGGCTATTAATTCTGGAACAGAAGAAACTTAAAAGGGATATAATATCTCCCTTTATTTATTTTAAGAACTATCTTGTGGAAAAGGCATTCAATTTCCCCTACAACTTTAGTAGCTAGCATAGCCTAGTATATAATAGATACTCAAAAAAATTTGTTAATATAATTCATTCATTGAACGATTATTTGCCAAGCATTTCATGTGTGCCAGGTATTATTTTAGTTGCTGAGAATACAACATTGAAGAAAATAAACATAGTGCCTGACCTATGGAACTTACATTCCAGTGGGAGGAGAGATTATGAACTGAACAGACAATTTATATAATGCCAGCTAGAGAGGTAATAGAGAGCATAGTGGTTAGAAAGCAGGCTCTAGAACAAGACTGATTGGCTTCAAATCCTTACTCACCCACTTACTGGATCTATGACTTATACAAATTAGTTATTCTATCTGTGCCTCAGTTTTCTCATATGTAAAGTGGACATATTTTTATTTTTTATTTTTTAAATCTATTTTATTGAAGTATAGTTGATTTACAATGTGTTAATTTCTGCTGTACAGCAAAATGATTCAGTTATACATATATTCTTTTTCATATTCTTTTTCATTATGGTTTTTTACAGGATATTGAATATGGTTCCCTGTGCTGTACAGTAGGACTTTATTTATCCATTCTATATATAGTAGTTTGCATCTGCTAACCCTAAACTCCCACTCCATCCCTCCCCTATGCCCCTCATCTTTGACAACCACAAGTCTGTTCTCTATGTCTGTGAGTCTGTTTCTCTTTCGTAGATAAGTTCATTTGTGTCATATTTTAGAGTCCACATATAAGTGATATCATATGATATTTGTCCTTCTCCGTCTGACTTATTTTATTTAGTATGATAATCTCTAGGTCCATCCATGTAGCTGCAAATGGCATTATTTCATTCTTTTTTATGGCTGAGTAGTATTCCATTGTATATATGTACCACATCTTCTTTATCCATTCCTCTGTCAATGGACATTTAGATTGCTTCCATGTCTTGGCTATTGTAAATAGTGCTGCTATGAACATAGGGGTGCATGTATATTTTTGAATTAGAGTTTTGTCCAGACATATGCCCAGGAGGTAAAATGGACATATTAATAGTTCCTACCTCAAAGCGTTTTGTGAGGGCTGAATGAGTCATTCCGCATAAAGTTCTGTGGACAGTGCCTGATATATAATAAGTATCCAATAAGTAATAGCCGTTATTGTTATAGTACTAAGTGTTCTGAGGAAATATAAAGCAGGTAAGGTGACAGATGAAAGAATGTAAAAATGAACATCAGTCCAGAGAGTAATATGTGGAAAGTACAAGCAGGCAGATGTTAACTGTGATGTGTTCTAGCTCAACTCTTTTCCACATGCCCATCTGCCCCCATTGTCCTCTTCTCCTTTGTTTGCCTGGATAATCTCTATCTTTTGAAACCAAGTTTAGATAGTATCTCACCTGGAAGGCTGAACAGATGGCTTTGCTGCTACAGTTGGCTACCCTCTTTGCACTACTTCTATTTTTTTAATTTTTTGCAATGTATTATATACAAATGTATGAGAAGGTCTAAGGCATGATGGTTAAGATCTCAGGTTTTGAAGTCAGATAGAACTGACTTTGATTTACCAATCTGTCACTTACTGGCTATTTTACTTTGAATAATCACTAAACCTCTCCAATCTTTGGTGACCTCATTTGTAAATTGGAGATAAATAATACGTACTCTGTAAGGGATTTTTAAGAATTAAATAAGAAAGTGTATGCCAGAAGCAGTATAGGGTTTCGATCCCAGTCCTGCCACATAGTTATGTGAACGTGGACAAGGCATTCAGCATCTCAGAGCTTCATTTTCCTAATCTACAAATGAGAGCAACACTACCTTTTTTGATGGCGTTAACGTGAGAATTAGAAATAATGCATATAAAGTGCCTGGAACATAGTAGGCTTTCTATATATCCTTGTTAAATTGAATTTGGTTAGCAATTAAAACTTTTAAAAAGTGAAGTGTTTTGCCTTTTGAAGTCATAGGTTCCTTGTTACTGGATGTGTGGATAGTAGCTGGCAGCATACCAGAGGCATTGTAGAGGGCATTCCTGCAGCGGCATAGAGGATGGACGAAGTCAAGGCTTCCCAAACTTTGATCCATAGACCAGCTGTGCCATCCCCATCAAGTCTAATTTAATAGGTCTGGGAGAAGAACCTCCAATCTAGGTGACCACTATATCGCCTCCAACTCAAAGGTTAATGATTCTGTAAATCAGAGTTCAGTTCATAAGCCATACACTTGGTTAATTCCATCAAAGAACTCCCTTCTGCATCCTCCCTACCCAGGCTTCCACTATTTGCACCCACACATATTATTAAATGGTTTCTTAATAAATCCAAGAAAAATGATTTTAATTCATCTTCATTTATGTATTTGTCCATTAAGTTCAAGAAGAGTCAAGCTATTAAGATACATCCGAGAATCATAACTTCTTAGTGAGTCAGAGAATTAGTTGGCATTAGTTTTTTCCCCCTGATTAAATAGACTTATTTTTTAACTTAATATTATGTTGCCATTATCAAAGTTTTTCTGAGGCATCTTCTAAAATCTGAAGTTACAGAATTAGAAGTTGTCAAAGTAAATCATGACATAGCAAGTTTAGAAGGTAAGAGCATATATATCACATGATCTTGGGCAAGAACCCTTTTCCTGCTGCATGTCAACTTCCCTATCAGCAAAATTGGAAGAGGAAAATGCAAATAACTTACTACTTGTAAAGCATTTTAAATGTGAGTGTTATCATTTACTTTGTGGTTTTCATTAATTTTGATATTCTAGGGGTTTTCTTCTGAATGATATTTGGTATCTGGATTCATTTATTGTTTTTAAAGATTTGCATTTTTTAAAATTCATTTTTAGAGGGCTTAAATAGCAAGGAAGTTTAATCCATAGTAGAAATTTACTTGTGCTTGGTATTTCATGTATAAAAGACATATGAAAGAAATACACTTCGGGAATCTGGAAAAAGGAGAGGGAAGTCGAACAAGATAGAATTATTCCGGGAAAAGAAATTCTTTGTCCAAAAGCATGAAATCCTCATTGAAAATATTGGGGTGGAAAGCTGAAGTTTTTTTTTAAACATCTTTATTGGAGTATAATTGCTTTACAATGGTGTGTTAATTTCTGCTTTATAACAAAGTGAATCAGCTATACATATACATATATCCCCGTATCTCCTCCCTCTTGCGTCTCCCTCCCACCCTCCCTATCCCACGCCTCTAGGTGGTCACAAAGCACTGAGCTGATCTCCCTGTGTTATGCGGCTGCTTCCCACTAGCTATTTTACATTTGGTAGTATATATAAGTCCTTGCCACTCTCTCACTTTGTCCCAGCTTACCCTTCCCCCTCCCCGTGTCCTCAAGTCCATTCTCTACGTCTGCGTCTTTATTCCTGTCCTGCCCCTAGGTTCTTCATAACCATTTTTTTTTTAGATTCCATATATATGTGTTAGCACACAGTATTTGTTTTTCTCTTTCTGACTTACTTCACTCTGTATGACAGACTCTAGGTCCATCCACCTCACTACAAATAACTCAGTTTCGTTTCTTTTTATGTCTCAGTAATATTCCATTGTATATATGTGCCACATCTTCTTTATCCATTCATCTGAATAAAGCTGAAGTTTTGAACTCTTCTACTTAGGAAAGTGTTTTAGAAATACCTCCTTCCAGTTCTTAGGTATTTTGGGTACAATGGCTCCTTACAGCTTCTTTTCTTTTCCTTTTAACAGGGACGTGTATCCACCAATTATAAAAATGCAGATCTTATCAGGTCTTAGAGAGTCTATTTTGAAGGATTTCAAAGCACACATAAAAAATATCTCTTTATATTGCCTTTTAAGGTCTTAGTGAAAAAGTACTTGAGGATCTAGAAATATTTGGGTTTTAAAAAGAGTTATAAACATACTGCTTTTTATTATAACACACAAATCCTAGTAGCTTTTTATAACTCTCCCAACTCATTTCTTTCCACTTTAATTTTTAGTATTTCTTTGTCCTATAGAAAAGACACGCTTGGTTAAACTCTGACAAGTCTCCCTGTCTTCTCATTTTTTCTGCATTATTTAGTTGCAGAGGGCAGATAAAATTCAACAAGGTTAAGAGAGATATCTCTTGCTAAAAGTAACTAATTCTGCATCATTTTCCATTAAGCTAAGAAATGAGTGAAACAGTTAGCCAGAATTTTTCTACACTGTGGAAGAAGCACTTAATTTTACCTGAATGTCAAACCATTAAAGGTACCAAAGATGGAGTATACGCAGAAGCACTTGCGAAAGAGTTATGATTCTATTCTAATTATACCAATTTATTTTTTTAATGAAAGTATTCTCCTGTAATTATTTTGATAAATTCTCTTCAAACTCTCCTCCTTCTTTGCTCCACAGTTAGTATCCCACTGGTAACCAGTGTAGGCAGTTGCCAGAATTATCTTTATATTCAGTCAATAAAAAGTTCATAATTTCGCAAGTGACCACATAAAGGATGAGCGCATGCCCAGATCTCTTGAGGAATTAGGCTAGTTGCTTGGCTTTAAAGTTATTTGACCAATAAAAAGTTGCAAAGGGAGCATCCATAAAATTCTCTGCATATCTGACAGCCTTCTAACTTGCTCTTTCCTGCTGGATTTTGATTGCCTAAACTCTAAACTCCTGCCTAAACTCCTGCGCTTTGAGTTAGTTGGTTGAAGTTTATTTTTTAGAGTGGCCTACTTAGCTGAAATAGTCACCATCTCACTGAAAGTTTTATTTTCTAAGGATATTTTATTTGTTTATGCATTTAAGAGTTTCTGAAAATCACATGACTTATGGGTATTTAAGCTACTAAAACATAACTGTTTGTTCTGTCGCCCAGAAAAAAATGTCGCCTTGAATCAATATAACACTCTTCTGTTTAGTGTCTTGCCCAGTGCTTTCCCAAACCACTTGGATGGCATGATCCAGATTCATATTTTAGCATCATATGCATAAAATAATCATGGGGCATTTTTGTTATAATTTTTGCTGAAACCAAAATACTTTACATGTGAGTAATGCATGTTCTTGACAGTCCTAGTTCCTGAGAGCCCTTTCCTTCATAGCTTCTTTGAGTGCCTATGAGGTTAGTTGTTAAGCAAGTCAAAAATTTACCATATGCTTTGCTTTCAGAGCACTCCAACTTTAGGCATATTCTTGAAATTATAGTCTTCCTTAAGGTTTTATTTTTTTTGGCCATATGCCAGTTGTGTGATAATTATTAGAAATTATTGTCCATATCTTCCATGTTGTAAAACAGGTTGTATGGGATTCCCACAATTATGTTAATTTTTTATTTCTCCTCAACATGCTTTTGCCTCTAGATTCAAGGATTTTTTTCCCGTCTGTATCTTTGCAACATCTGATGCTTTTTCTCCTGTTAAATCTATTTATGGACGGATTATTACATTTAATTGCAATTTTTATTGAGTACCATCCCATCCAGCCTCAGTAACAGTCAATTCTATTTAACCTCTTCATGTGAGAATTTCAAGCTGCTTTCATTTATTGCCCATACTCTTGCTACTGGTATAAGACATCTGAGGCTTATACAATGGCTCCCAAATATCTTTCCTATTATTTGTTCAAAGAATTACTGAGATCCTTTTCCAAGTGCTTTTCTTGCTTTGTCCTAGGCACTATCATACATCAGATTTTCTCTCTCTCTGTATAGTTTCAGTTTAAAGCCTTCTTAGTAAGATAGGAAAGCCTCCTTTCAAATATTTTCCCCCAGGTTTTCCTGAGATGAACCCTATCCCTTACATGATCAAGAAAATACCATTCTGGTCACTGATGCTTCTGTTTTTTCCTCCATGCTTTGTATGAGCTTTCATCCTCCCTAATTACCTGTGGCACAGGGAGGTATTTCTTAAGCTCTTTCTCCCTCTCCTTCAGGGAGATCACATTACACTTATAACACTAGTAATTGGTGAGCTCCACAATCAGAAATACAGACTTAAAACACACTCTACAGGTCAATGAAACACTGTTACCTTCAGCATTCTTACCTTCTGGGTTTCAAGTTGAACTATTATTCTTTATGTTTCCATTTGGAGATACTCTCCCTTGTGTAAATTGCTCACAAAAACTGCAACAATTGTGCAATTTATCATGCATATTTGACAGCTAGGTCCTTGGCAATGAATGTTACTTTTGGGGTGAATGTTATATAATCTTTCAACTTCATTCACATTTTCTGCCTTTAAAACTAGCCAAATCCTTTATGACAAGCTGCAAGTTTCAGTATTCCATTGGATCATGGAATCATGGAGTTGGAAGGTGTTTGTGTAGCTCATTCAGTTATCACTTTTGCTCAAAAAAATGATGGCAACAATTACCAAATATGGCATGTTTATTGTATCTACCTACTAATTTGATTGAAAGGGAATTTTGCCTGTGAGTATCTAAGACAATGCCAGAGTGGGAGATGTTTGTAATAGAGCTGATTTATATCACTCATTTATTCTTTCAATATTCAACAAGTATTTATTGTATACCCATTATGATAGAGGTATTGTGATGGGTGCAGGAATACCATGATGAAAAAGGCCAATGCAATCTCTGCTGTCGCGGAGATGCAGTCTGTTAGAGTGACACATGCTCATCAAACACTCACTCGTTATTTTAGATTAAGATAAGTGTTAGCAAACTCATACTAGGAAGTAGTTGAGGATGAAATGAGGGAAACGGCACAGGAAGATTCTTCTACCATTTTCATCTTCAATATCCCAAGTACTGGACTGACCAAATGACTGGACTTTGGGAAACTGGATGGCAACAAATAGTATCCAGGTGCTTGCAGGTCATTAACAAGGCTTTACATACTATTGATCTTTTATTGGAGAATAAGAGGAATTCCTTCATAAGGAATGCCACCTTTGCATTTTAGTAAAAGCAGTAGATTAAATGTAAGTGAATATTTGTAGATGCCTCGTCTCCTCTTAAGGTCTTAAGTTCTTTACAAGCAGTACCGTGTCCGTTCTGGCTCCCATTTTGCAATACAGTTCCTTGTACCATGCAGACACACAATGAATCATTGGTGGATTAAAATAAAAGAATACTGAATGACAGGAGAAGGGAAGAAATTTCGCCAGACTACTCTAAGAACAAGAAAACAGATCTGAGAATCATTGTGGACTTTTTAAGTTAATATCAAGGAGCTTTCTCTTGGGCTGGTGACAATATAAACAACATACTATTTTTATCGGAAGAGGTGTGTGTGTGTGTGCCTGTGTGTGTGTGTGTGTTTGTGCATACATGTGCTTAATAGACTATGAGTCTTTTTATTTTTCTGTAAAGCTGTCAGCTTTAAATTTTGCCAATCTTGGCAACAGTTCTTACACAGCTGTATCTGCTTCTTACTTGCAAGGTGTAAAGGAAAACAAAACCACAAAATTTTGTTTTGAAACTTAAATGGAAGAAGTGCTTATTACTGAGGTGTCTTTTTTTTAATGAATAAGAAGTTAAGCATGCTCATTCTACCAAAGCACAAACAATTTGAGTCACACTGTAGCCACGTTATGTATGGACATCAACATTTATATTGGGAGCAACAGCAACAACTCTAGTAATTCTTTTTCATCTTTCCATGCTCACACTGTGATGTCCAAATCAGAGTTTGAAGAAAGGAGAGGGAAACCCGTCACTAAACAGAGGCTATTGCCTTTAAAGTTTGATGCAACTCTTCAGGAATTTGAGAGTATCACAGGCTAACTACTGACACACACCCACACACACATGCACACACGCACACATGGACACACACAGAAAGTGGTCTAAGGGAGAATCTACATGGAGACAGGGTTCTTTCTGAGGTTTTTACCCCCAGTGTTATTGAGACATAACTGACATACATCACTGTATAAGTATAAGGTATACAGCATAATGGTTTGATTTACATACATCTTGAAATAATTACCACAATAAGTTTAGTTAACAGCCCTCATCTCATATAGATACAATAAAAAGAAAAAACAAAAACAACTCTTTGTGAGATTGGAAGCAAGATGGCAGAGTAGAAGGACGTGCTCTCACTCCCTCTTGCGAGAACACCAGAATCACAACTAGCTGCTGGACAATCATCAACAGGAAGACACTGGAACTCACCAAAAAGGAAAACTCACATCCAAAGACAAAAGAGAAGCCACAATGAGACGGTAGGAGGGGCGCAATCACAGTAAAATCAAATCCCATAACTGCTGGGTGGGTGACTCACAGACTGGAGAACACTTATACCACAGAAGTCCACCCACTGGAGTGAAGGTTCTGAGCCCCACGTCAGGCTTCCCAACCTGGGGGTCTGGCAACGGGAGGAAAAATTCCTAGAGAATCAGACTTTGAAGGCTACTGGGAATTGATTGCAGGACTTTGACAGGACTGGGGGAAACAGAGACTCCACTCTTGGAGAGCACACACAAAGTAGTGTATACATCGGGACCCGGGGAAGGAGCAGTGACCCCAGGGGAGACTGAATCAGACCTACCTGCTAGTGTTGGAGGGTCTCCTGCAGAGGTGGGGAGTGGCTGTGGCTCAACATGGGGACAAGAACACTGGCAGTAGAAGTTCTGGGAAGTACTCCTTGGCATGAGCCCTCCCAGAGTCTGCCATTAGCCCCTACAAAGAGCTCAGGTAGGCTCCAGTATTAGGTTGCCTCAGGTCAAACAACCAACAGGGAGGGAACCCAGCCCCACACATCAGCAGTCAAGTGGATTAAAGTTTTACTGAGTTCTGCCCACCAGAGCAACAGTCAGCTCTACCCACCACCAGTCCTTCCCATCAGGAAACTTGCATAAGCCTCATCCACCACAGGGCAGACAGCAGAAGCAAGAAAAACTACAATCCTGCAGCCTGTGGGTCAAAAACCACATTCACAGAAAGATAGACAAGACGAAAAGGCAGAAGGCTATGTACCAGATGAAGGAACAAGAAAACCCTGCAGAAAAACAACTAAATGAAGTGGAGATATGCAACCTTCCAGAAAAAGAATTCAGAATAATGATAGTGAAGATGATCCAGGACCTCGGAAAAACAATGGATGCAAAGATTGAGAAGATGCAAGAAATGTTTAACAAAGACCTAGAAGAATTAAAGAACAAACAAGCAGAGATGAACAATGCAATAACTGAAATGAAAACTACACTAGAAGGAATCAATAGCAGAATAACTGAGGCAGAAGAATGGATGAGTGACCTGGAAGACAGAATGGTGGAAATAAGTGCTGTGGAACAGAATAAAGAAAAAAGAATGAAAAGAAATGAAGACAGCCTAAGAGATCTCTGGGACAACACTAAATGCAACAACATTCGCATTATAGGGGTCCCAGAAGGAGAAGAGAGAGAGAAAGGACCAGAGAAAATATTTGAAGAGATTATAGTCGAAAACTTCCCTAACATGGGAAAGGAAATAGCCACCCAAGTCCAGGAAGTGCAGAGAGTTCCATACAGGATAAACCCAAGGAGAAACACGCCGAGACACATAGTAATCAAATTGGCAAAAATTAAAGATAAAGAAAAATTATTAAAAGCAGCAAAGGAAAAATGACAAATAACATACTAAGGAACTCCCATAAGGTTAACAGCTGATTTCTCAGCAGAAACTCTACAAGGCAGAAGGGAGTGGCATGATATCCTTAAAGTGATGAAAGGAAAGAACCTATAACCAAGATTACTCTACCCGGCAAGGATCTCATTCAGATTCGATTGACAAATCAAAAGCTTTACAGACAAGCAAAAGGTAAGTGAATTTAGCACTACCAAACCAGCTTTACAACAAATGCTAAAGGAACTTCTCTAAGTGGGAAACACAAGAGAAGAAAAAGATCTATAAAAACAAACCCAAAACAATTAAAAAAATGGTCATAAGGAACATACATATCGATAAATACCCTAAACATGAATGGATTAAATGCTACAACCAAAAGACACAGGCTTGCTGAATGGATACAAAAACAAGACCCATATATATGCTGTCTACAAGAGACCCACTTCAGAGCTAGGGACACATTCAGACTGAAAATGAGGGGATGGAAAATGATATTCCATGCAAATGGAAATCAAAAGAAAGCTGGAGTAGCAATACTCATATCAGATAAAATAGACTTTAAAATAAAGAATGTTACAAGATACAAGGAAGGACATTACATAATGACCAGGGGATCAATCCAAGAAGAAGATACAACAATTATAAATATATATGCACCCAACATAGGAGCACCACAATACATAAGGCAACAGCTAGCAGTTATAAAAGAGGAAATCAACAGTAACACAATAATAGTGGGGGACTTTAACCTCTCACTTACACCAATGTACAGATCCTAAATGAAAATAAATAAGGAAACCGAAGCTTTAAATGACACAATAGACCAGATAGATTTAATTGATATTTATAGGGCGTTCCATTCAAAAACAGCAGAATACACTTTCTTCTCAAGTGCGCAGGGAACGTTCTCCAGGATAGATCACATCTTGGGTCACAAATCAAGCCACAGTAAATTTAAGAAAATTGAAATCATATCAAGCATCTTTTCTGACCACAATGCTATGAGATTAGAAATGAATTACAGGGAAAAAAACGTAAAAAACACAAACACAAGGAGGCTAAACAATATGTTACTAAATAACCAAGAGATCACTGAAGAAATCAGAAGAGGAAATCAAAAAATACCTAGAGACAAATGACAATGAAAAAACGATGATCCAAAACCTATGGGATGCAGCAAAAGCAGTTCTAAGAGGGAAGTTTATAGCTGTACAAGCCTACCTCAAGAAACAAGAAAAATCTCGTATAAACAATCTAACCTTACCTAAAGGAACTAGAGAAAGAAGAACAAACAAAAGCCAAAGTTAGCAGAAGGAAAGAAATCATAAAGATCAGAGCAGAAACAAACGAAATAGAAACAAAGAAAACAATAGCAAAGATCAATAAAACTAAAAGCTGGTTCTTTGAGAAGATAAACAAAAATGATAAACCATTAGCCAGACTCATCAAGAAAAAGAGGGAGAGGACTCAAATCAATACAATTAGAATTGAAAAAGGAGAAGTTACAACAGACACCACAGAAATACAAAGCATCCTAAGAGACTACTACAAGCAACTCTATGCCATTAAAATGGACAAGCTCAAAGAAATGGACAGATTCCTAGAAAGGTGTAACCTTCCAAGACTGAACCAGGAAGAAATAGAAAATATGAACAGACCAATCACAAGCAATGAAATTGAAACTGTGATTAAAAATCTCCCAACAAACAAAAGTCCAGGACCAGATGGCTTCACAGGTGAATTCTATCAAACATTTAGAGAAGAGCTAACACCCATCCTTCTCAAACTCTTCCAAAACTTTGTGGCTGAAGGAACACTCTGAAACTCATTCTATGAGGCCACCATCACCCTGATACCAAAACCAGACAAAGATATTACAAAAAAGAAAATTACAGACCAATATCACTGATGAATAGAGATGCAAAAATCCTCAACAAAATACTAGCAAACAGAATCCAACAACACATTAAAAGGATCATACACCATGACCAAGTGGGATTTATCCTAGGAATGCAAGGATTCTTCAATATACATAAATCAATCAATGTTATACACCATATTAACAAATTGAAGAATAAAAACCATATGATCATCTCAATAGATGCAGAAAATGCTTTTGACAAAATTCAACACCAATTTATGATAAAAACTCTCCAGAAAGTGGGTATAGAGGGAACCTACCTCAACATAATAAAGGCCATATACGACAAACCCATAGCAAACATCATTCTCAATGGTGAAAAACTGAAAGCATTTCCTCTAAGATCAGGAACAAAACAAGGATGTCCACTCTCGCCACTATTATTCAACATAGCTTTTGGAGTCCTAGCCACGGCAATCAGAGAAGAAGAAGAAATAAAAGGAATACAGTTTGGAAAAGAAGAAGTAAAACTGTCACTGTTTGCAGATGACATGTTACTATATATAGAGGTTCCTAAAGATGCCACCAGAAAACTACTAGAGCTAATCAATGAATTTGGTAAAGTTGCAAGATACAAAATTAATGCACAGAAATCTCTTGCATTCCTATACACTAATGATGAAAAATCTGAAAGAGAAATTATGAAAAACTGCCATTTACCATTGCAACAAAAGAATAAAATACCTAGGAATAAACCTACCTAGGGAGACAAAAGACCTGTATGCAGAAAACTATAAGACAGTGATGAAAGAAATTAAAGATGATCCCAACAGATGGAGAGATATACCATGTTCTTGGATTCGAAGAATCAATACTGTGAAAATAACTATACTACACAAAGCAATCTACAGATTCAATGCAATCCCTATCAAATTACCAATGGCATTTTTTACAGAACTAGAACAAAAAATCTTAAAATTTGTATGGAGACACAAAAGACCCCGAATAGCCAAAGCAGTCTTGAGGGAAAAAAATGGAGTGGGAGGAGTCAGACTCCCTGACTTCAGACTATACTACAAAGCTACAGTAATCAAGACAATATGGTACTGGCACAAAAACAGAAACATAGATCAATGGAACAAGATAGAAAGCCCAGAGATAAACCCATGCACCTATGGTCAACTAATCTATGACAAAGGAGGCAAGGATATACAATGGAGAAAAGACAGTCTCTTCAATAAGTGGTGCTGGGAAAACTGGACAGCTACATGGAAAAGAATGAAATTAGAACACTCCCTAACACCATACACAAAAATAAACTCAAAATGGATTCGAGACCTAAATGTAAGACCAGAAACTATAAAACTCTTAGAGGAAAACATAGGAAGAACATTCTGACATAAATCACAGCAAGATCTTTTTTGATCCACCTCCTAGAGTAATGGAAATAAAAACAAAAATAAACAAATGGGACCTAATGAAACTTCAAAGCTTTTGCACAGCAAAGAAACCATAACAAAACGAAAAGGCAACCCTCAGAATGGGAGAAAATATTTGCAAACGAATCAACAGACAAAAGATTAATCTCCAAAATATATAAACAGCTCATGCAACTGAATATTAAAAAAATGAAGAACCCAATACAAAAATGGGTAGAAGATGTAAATAGAGAGTTCTCCAAAGAAGACATACAGATGGCCAAGAAGCACATGACAAGCAGCTCAACATCACTAATTATTAGAGAAATGAAAATCAAAACGACAGTGAGGTATCACTTCACACCAGTTAGAATGGGCATCAGCAGAAAATCTACAAACAACAAATGCTGGAGAGGGTGTGGAGAAAAGGGAACCCTCTTGCCCTGTTGGTAGGAATGTAAATTGATACAGCCACTATGGAGAACAGTATGGAGGTTCCTTAAAAAACTAAAAATAGAATTACCATATGACCCAGCAATCCCACTACTGGGCATATACCCAGAGGAAACCATAATTCAAAAAGACAGATGCACCCCAATGTTCATTGGGGCACTATTTACAATAGCCAGGTCATGGAAGCAACCTAAATGTCCATCGACAGATCAATGGATAAAGAAGATGTGGTACATATGTACAGTGGAATATTATTCAGCCATAAAAAGGAACGAGATTGGGTCATTTGTTGAGACGTGGATGGATCTAGAGACTGTCATACAGTAAAGTAAGTCAGAAAGAGAAAAACAAATATCGTATGTTAACGCGTATATGTGGAACCTAGAAAAATGGTACAGATGAACTGGTTTGCAAGGCAGAAATTGAGACCCAGATGTAGAGAACAGACATATGGACACCAAGGGGGAAAAGCGGCGGGGGGTTGCGGGTGGTGGTGTTATGAATTGGGAGATTGGGATTGACATGTATACACTGATGTGTATAAAATTGATGACTAATAAGAACCTGCTGTATAAAAAAATAAATAAAATGAAATTCAAAAATTAAAAAAAAAACTCTTTGTGATGAAAACACTAAGGATCTACTCTTTCAGCAACTTTCCTATATATCATACAGCAGTGTTAACTATAGTTATCATGTTGTATTGAATATCACATCCCTAGTACTTATTTACTTATAACTGGAAGTTTGTACCTTTTGATTACCTTTTTCCAGTTCCTCTGGCTCCTACCCCCACCTCTGGTAACCACAAATTTGAATTCTTTTTCTATGAATTTGGTGTTTGTGTGTTGCATGTGTGTGTGTTTTAATTCCATATATTTTACAAGGGAGATCATACAGTATTTTTGTCTTTCTATGTCTGACTTATTTCACTGAGCATAATGCCCTCAAGGGCCATCTATGTTGTCACAAATGGTAGCACTTCCTCATTTTTATGGCTAAATAATATTCCATTATATATCTATATATCTATATGTATCACATTTTCTTTATCCATTCATCCATCAGTGGACATTTCATTTGTTTTCAGCTATTGTAAATAATGCTGCTATGAACAAGGGGGGTACAAATATGTTTTGAGTTAGTGTTTCTGTTTCCTATGGATATATTTCCAGAAGTGGAATTTCTGAATCATACGGTAGTTCTATTATTAATTTTGTGAGGAAATTTCATTGTTTTCTATACTGGCTATACCAGTTTACAATCTTACCAACTGCACAAGGGTTCTTTTTCGCCGTATCCACACCAGCATTTGTTACCTCTTATCTTTTCCATGACGGCCATGGAGGCAGTTTTAGTATCAGTAGACAAGTGTCTCTTCCATTCAGTTATGATATCCCATTCACTGCACCAACCAAGAGAACGAGGTTGAGATTGATGATCATTCCCAGCATGGATCTTACTTTATCTCCCTCTGATATAAAGAAGGACTTTGCTGATAAAGAGAACAAACTAGTGGTTACAAGTGGGGTGGTGGTGGGGGGAGGACTTTGCAGGGAACCAGTTTGGAATTCTGAAATCCACTTTACTCTGACCCAGGAAAAACCAATTCTCCAAAATATGTTACAAATAGTTACCAAGCTGCCAGCGCATTTGCTGAGCTAGAGGTTTCCAGCTCCGCAACTTTATTTCCCAAATGCTCAAGAGGCATCCCTAGCACCACGGCACTCCTGTATGTGGCACAGCAGGCTAGTGCACGGTATAGGCAGCATATGGATCCTCCCGTTTTCCTCGCAGTTGAAGGGGTTTCAGGCAAAGTCAGAAGGAAAAGCATTTCTTATGCCAAATGGCCTTCCCTTTATTTTCCTTGGTAGCGATAAGAAATTCTAGGCAGATGTGTAGGGGAAAAGGCCATGCAAGCCCACACCTGCAACAGAAATGAGATTTCTCTGCTTTTCAGTGAATTTTACTCATTATAGAATAGACTCTGTTTGTGACCCTGATGGATTTTGAACTCTTATACAAAAGCAACAACAACAGTAAGCCCAAAGAATCTTCCTCAATTCATTGTAAAACCAGGCATAGGAATAAGCTTTACCAGTGAGAAATACAGTTACGTGTCTATGCTAAGGTGTTTCCACACAGCTTTGAAGCCTTTCACCATAAATCACATTCACAAGTTCCATCTCTGTCTGCAACATGCATATGAAGTTGCTACACTGCTGTTGGAATTGTAATAAATATCTGTTCTTGTGGAGGTTATCATAGTACACAGAGGTTATTCTGCCACCAACAGGAAAGCAAGCATGCTAAAAGCACATGAGCTGTCAAATTGGTGAACTTGCCATGACCTGGAACATCAGAAATGCACTGACTGCAGTAAGAGAAAGAGCATTTCAAATTGTGTTTCTTTTCTATTACAGGCAACATTGCATAGCATTGGAAGAGTGGGACTACAGGAAACGATTTTGGAAATGAGACCAAATAATCTCTAATGTCTCTTTCAGCCTTAAAATTCTCTAGGCCAAGAAGAGCTATAAACGCAAAGGCTGTCTGTTGCTAGGGGTGTGATGTAGCCAGGTGGAGGGCAATAGAGAGAGGTGCTACTTGAGGAAAATTGGAGAGTGTGTTCCCCACCAAAAGTATTCATATCAAAACATAATGAAACATATATGTCGTGAACTAGTACGTATTACATTAGTTATCCTAATTGGTTCCCATCATATTCTGAAATAAAATTCCATTTTATCAATCAAAAAAACCCCATTAATGAAACAAAACAAAGCTCTCTGCTACCCCCCTCCAAAAACATAAGAAATCTCCAGGCAAAATGCAACCCTTAGACTAGCAATTTTCAATTCCCCTCTAAAATCTTACTCTATTTTTCTTTCAAAATTCTGATGAGACTTCAAAATGAAAAGCTCACTGCTTTATCAATGAGGACTATCTGCTTTTCTCATTTTTTTTCTTAGAAAGATAGCCATATATATATAAACTATGTATACCATATATTATTTTATAAAATATATATTTTATATGTTACAATGTATATTATATGTATACCAGGCTTACATTATATATTATAGTTACATAAATATTATAATTTGCAAAACTCTTTCAAAGGTGCATTTGGAAATTTCTCATACTTATTTCTATGTAGTTATAGATTTTTCAGCTCTGTCAAGGCACTTGTTTTCAATGACTTTATTTTACTGGACTTTCTTTTATATATCATCATCATGGATCAGATGGATATGATGATTGTTCACCAAGAAACTCAGAAGAACAATTCGGGAGTGAGAGCTGAGGGAGGAAAGCAGAGTGCTAGGGATCACTAGAAGACAGTGGAAAGGGCAGTCTGTGGCAGCCACTGAGAGATTCCACTCTCTGGGAGGGAAGAGGATACAGATTTCAAGGAATTCAGTTTACTTCACCTGCCCTTTGGCCTTCTCTTTCCCTTTCTCCATGAGCTAGTTACTTCTTACCTGCAGCAAGAAGAGGAAGTCTCTGCAGGGAGTTCTCCAGGGTCTCACCATGGATCTTCCATTTCTTGTAATGCTTTTAAATTAAGGCAAGAATTTATTCTGCATGGTGCCTGAACTCCTCTCTTTACTCAAAGAGATGGTCTATTAAGAACAGTTTGGGCACAGTGGGAGGAAGTTGGACTGCGGCTCCCTAGGTTCACCATTAATGAATAAATTGAACGCTTCCGTTTGGGGTGAGTAAGACAGGGAGTATGTGGCATCTTTTGTTAGAAATACATTTAAATGAAAGATCTTTCAAATGACTGGATTTTGCTTCTTTGTGTGCACACTGAGTGCCAGGTGTTCCATAGACTCCTACATCCCTCCAGAGTAACATGCAATTGTGTGTGACTCCTGTACCTCTCTGCAGTCTCTTTCTGATGTATGCAGCCAAAGGGGGAGTTGGAGAAGCTGGTGACCAGCAAGGGAGACATAGTCACACTATCCAGACAAACAAGAAAGAGTGAGGGCCAAGGTCAATGACAGAGCACTTGCATTGCACTAGAAGTCATTTGTTAGGCCATGGAGGAACCTCCGCCTACAAGTTTCTTTTAAGGACTGAACAGAAGCATTGTGAATTTACACAGTATTTTATGCATGCTTTATCTTGCTGTCAGACAGCATTTTTTTTTCAACATAAAAATTCAATCCTAAGTAGCTTCAAAACTCCAACCTCACAGCTCAAGTCCAGGTTTCATTATTTTTTTAAGAAGCAGTTTTATATATCACCAGTGTTAACGAAAATATTATGTTCAATTCTTAAGTCGAATTGCGGATTTGAAATATGAAGTTCTCAGACCCATATGCTCGTGTTCAAAACTGATGTCTTGGTAGCTGTGACTATTCAGGGCACGGAAATGTACAGAAGTAAATGTGTATTTGAATGTGCAGGTTATATTTTATCATTAGGGCTGATTATTTATAGAAGCAGAGAAAGCAGAGAGCTGTCAAAATGGTTTTAAATAAAACAAACAAGCCACTGCAAAAAGGTATGGTTTGCAGCAGGAATACTTGCCATAATCAGGATCCTTTATCTTTCGTAGGAAGAGCCAGGCGTGGTTGCCCCTGCAAGCAAAGCACTTTGGAGCAGCTGGACAAAATGCTGGAGAAGAGATGCAGATGGGCCTTTCCTCTTTGGAGAGTAAGATGGATCCCTTGGAGGTAGACTCAGCTGGTTCTGAAGCCTCCAATGACTAGCAGGCTCAGTTCTCCCAGTTAACTGCACAGTATTTTTCAGAAATCATATTTTCAGTAGCCTTGAATAATATTAACTCTCTAAAGTGCTGGAAAATAAAAGAGTCTCCTCCTAGAAAAGAGCAGTAAATGGTTTTTATGTCTAGATTAAACATATAACTAAGATTTTTTTTACGTAATGGTGATTTGTGCAGCAGACAGTAGTGCAGTGTTCTGGTTACAAAGAATCTAGGTTCTGCCACTTCTTAGCCATGTGAATTTGTGTGGTGTCTTAATCACTGAGCCCCAGTTTCTTCGTCTGTAAAATGGTGATAATAAAGGCATCTTCATTTATTGTTCGTGAAATGCTCATTTACAAAGGACCAGGCTTTCCTCCATGTTTAGAAAAAATCTCCCCCATATATTTGTTGTCAGTGATACTATCCTGTTACTTATTATAGATCTTGTAAGGTGTTCTCAATAAAACTGTTCAATTCGCTAGGTAAGACACTGTTGGTGGGTCCAGGTTTAACTGCCGTATGTGTTTAGACACTGTGAACCACTGTGTTTCAGTCTTCACTTTCCCTTTGAGTTTTGCACTTGACAATCTGAAAACATCACAAAGTTTTTGTTGATCCGATTCTCTAATTTCCTGTTGACCGAAACTTCACTGGTTATATGTTCTTCTACAATCTAATCCCATGAGCGCCTGTTCTCTTTATTGCCAAAGACATTTTTTTGCCTGATTGAATATTCTTCGAGCTTATTTTCAACCCATAATGCTGGCTATAATTATATATAAATTATTTTCATATTTGACAGAGACTACTAGCTGCCTAACTAATATCCATTTTCTCTTACTTAGTTAATAATAGAACTGAATTTTGTCATGGATAGCCTACGGGATGTAAGTGAGAGATAGGATGGGACTTCCAGGAGCTCTCCTTAAGAAAGAGATAGCATTTGGTATATGCATTCTTTTCCCTTCCCATCTCCTGCTTCTTGCCAGTAATGTAGATATGATGGCTGGAGCCCTAGAAGCCATAATGAACAATGAGGTGATCTTGAGCCAGTGCAAAAGATGAAGGATCATAATCATAAAAATTCATCCCGTGTGACCTAGGATTTGCCATTATCAGCTTTGAAGTGCCTACCTTCGAACATCTTTTATGTTAGAAAAAAATAATTTTTTAATCTTTTGTAAGCTCCTGTTTTTTAGGTCTCTGATGCTGTTTTTAGATGATACAGCCCACTTTGCTGAGCATGTGTTCTGTGAGCCCAGTCAACCTAGTAGTGGTTATATTGGTCCCATGCAGAAAAGATATTCTAAATATCACTGGATCCTTGTTGAAGATGGAGTTTACTTTTTCAGTGCAAATGCCACACTCATTTCCCTAGAAACATTTTAATTCAAATGAAAAAATGCTCTGAATTTAGGCTTCATATTTATTGAGACAATTTCTTTAGACAACTGTCAGTTGATCAGGGTCGGAAATGGAAAGACTTTGTGTTATTATTCTACATTTTTATGACCCCAATGACACCACCATGAAACTTTAAAAAGCAGAAACTCAGGGATTGAAATGAAAGTATAATCTTGAACTGAAGATTTATTCAAATAGAATGTAGTATAAATCTCAAAATTGAGATTAACAAAAGATCTCTTACCCTGTTAAGTGGTTGTCTATGTTTTGCCCCCCTCTGCCAGCGTTTTTCAAACTTTTAAACTTATCTTTTCTTTTTTTAAGCTTTTTTATTTTGAAATAAATATAGATTCACTGGAAGTTGCAAAGATAGTACAGAGTAGTCCCATGTACTCTTTACCCAGTTTCCCCCAATGGTTACATCTTAAGTAATTGGCGTTCAAAATCAGAAAATTGACTTTGTTTAATATATGTATTAGTCAGGGTTTTCCAGAAAAATAGAACCACAATAAATCATATTTATTATGAGGCATGGGCTTATGTGCTTATGGAGGCTGATAAGTCCCATGATCTGCCATTGGCAAGCTGGAGACCCAGGAAAACCAGTGATGTAATTTAGTCTGAGTCCGAAGGCGTAAGAACCAGGGGAGCTGATGGTGTAAATACCAGCCTGAGGGCCAGGAACTATAAGATGTCCCAGCTCAATTAATGAGGTAGGAAAAAGGGGGCAAATTCCACCTTCCTCTGCCTTTTGTTCTATTCAGGCCCTGTTCAGTAGATTGGATGACACTCATCCACATTGGGGAGGGCAGTCTACAATTGAAATGCTGATCTCATCCAAAACACCCTCACAGCCACACCCAGAAATAATGTTTAATCTGGGCACTCTGCGGCCAGCCAAGTTGACACATGAACCACCACAATGTGGAGAGTTCTGTGTCAGTTTATGACATGTAGATTTGTGTAACCGGTACCACACTCAAGATACAAGATTGTCCCATCACCATAAAGATCTCCCTCATGCTGCTCCTTTATAGTGATACTTATCCCTCCTCCATATCATTTCTAACTCCTCAAAAGCAGTAATCTGCTTTTCAGCTCTATAATTTTGTCATTTTGAGAATATTGTATAAATGGAATCGCAAAGTATATGACCTTTCAAGATTGGCTCTTTTTTTCCCACACAGCATTATACCCTTTAGATTCATCCAGGCTACTGTGTGTATCAATAGTTTGTTCCTTCTTATGGCTGAGTAGTATTCCACGGTATGGATGTGCCACAGTTCATTTAACCATTCACACTTGAAGCGTATCTGTATTGCTTCTAGTTTTTGGCTAGCTATTACAAATAAAGATGCTATGAATGATGGTATACAGGTTTTTGTCCAGACGTAAGTTTTCATTTCTCTGGGATAAATGTCCAGTAGTGCAATTGCTGGGATGGTAGTTGCGTGTCTACTTTTTAAAGAAATTGCTGAACTATTTTCCAGAATGGATGTACCACTTTACATCCCCACCAGTGGTTTCTTGACCAACTGTTATTTTTTTTCTTGAGTCCTAAGTTTCCTAGTCAGTCTGCTTTCTTTTTCTCCACCTTTCAGAGTCTTCTTATGTTTATTTTACATGTAATTTCCAAGATTTACTAGTTGTATTTAGGAGGAAGAATAGGGAAAAATACATATCTTCTGTTTTTCCAGAAGAGAAAGTCTTCTCTGTTTTTTTCTTTTTTTTTTTTTGATGAACAAAAAAATCTCATACTCTCTTTCAATGTTATATGAAATTTCAAAATAGATTAACTCATGGTTAAAAAATAAACAACAACACTGAGACAAATTTCTATTTTGTTTTCAAACAAATAAACCAAACTTCTTCCTTCACCATTCTTTCATCTGCTATTTATATATGTTCTCCCACTTCACTGAGACTCCTTGCCCCCATACATTTTCAAAGTTCTGACAGTTTTCATTTCTAATCCCTCTACTTTTATTTCCAGCCATATCTCCACTTCCTAGTTAGACTGCTCTTTTGATACTTGTGACCTATTATGAACCAATACATCAAAATCAGTGTCAGATTTTTGGCCTGTTTTTTTAGAACAAAGATGTTCAATTTCAGATAAGTTTGGATAAGCATCAGATAAGCATCCAAACTCTTAATCAATGCTTAGTTGAACCAGCCTTCAACAAGCTTTTGAGGCCTGCCCATCACAAGAGATTTGCTTATCAGTATTTGGCTTGATTTAAACTAACCTGTTCACCTTTTTGCTTTGTGAAAAAATGGATCAGTTTGGAATCATCAGGCTTGGAATGGGTGCATGGGCCCATCAAATATACTTTGGGAGTATTTTAACACACAGTATTGTTAGCTGAATGTAATTATAAGGGACTGTTAGATGAGGTTCAATTTTAGCACAGATCTACATGAAGGAGACAAGATTGCTTTTTTCCCCCTCTTCTTTAGGAAATGGATAAATTTGTATTTTCCCTGAAATTTATTTGTTTTTCCTGTGGAGGGTTTGAGATTATTATATTAATATTTAACTGCAGTGGAAAAATGAAACCTTTCATAAGTGTTGTTTTCATCATGAGATGTGTAATTATACCCACACACATCATTTATGCATATATTTTTGGTTGTTTTCGTGGTTAGTTGGTTTTAAAGTATAGCAAGGAAACAATACTACATTGGAGACAAACAGATAAAAGAGAATAGAAAGTCAATTTTCTAATGGCTAATTTATTAGATTTTGTTTAATCATTAAATTTATCCTCATTTTATAGACCAAAATATTTACTTAAAGTTTGCTGTATTTTTATGTATTTATTTTTATTGTAAATTTTTTGGTGAACTCCTTGGCATCATTTCTTATGGAGGGGGTGGGTATCAGGACTGCCAATATAAAGTGTCAAGAGGGAGCTTTCTCTTTGTGCTGCCACTTTCAACCATTTACATTTTGGTTTCTTTAGGTTGTGGGTTTTAAAAAAAAAATTTTGTTTTATTTAGTTTTTGTCTTGGAAGTTTAGATTTTTATTCTGACCATTTGTTAGTGTTTTCCTTAAAATAATGATAATAACTTAAAACAAACAACCAAAAAGCTAAAAAGTGTCTTTCTTTTTTTCTTTTCCTTTTCTTTTTCTTTTCCATCTCCTGTGGTCCATCAGTAGACAGAACTTCAGTTAGTTTTACGAAATGCAATATTTAGCACCCCCTTATCCCACTTTTTTTTAAGGAAAAAGATAAACTTTAATGACTTGAAGTTGAGAATGTGGATATAGCTTCATTCAGCCACACTCAGATTATATAGTATTCCTCACCTCCTTTTAGCCTGATTGTATACAGTGCTGGGTGACAAAGGTACACAAACCCAGGCTCCACCATTATCATCATCAGTAGCATAGGTTCAAGCTGCTTTTTATGATGAAGTACAATCTCTCCCCTCTGGAAAAACCAGTCATTCCACTCAGCACCACCTGAAATACCAAAAACCAAATTGTAGCATTCCTTGGGAAGAAATAACTTCCATTTCTTCTCCTTCTCTTTGCCCTTCCCCTTTCCCCTCCTCTTTCCCCCTTCCTCCTCACCCCCCTCCTCCAATTAAGTAAACCCATTATGTTTCTCTTATCCAAAATGGCTCCTGGAGTAGACATTAGAATGGTTTTCTCTGAAGTCAGTGTTTACATAGCTAACCAACAGTCCTGCTGCTAATAGCTGCTCCTCCTGTGGTAGGATTTTCAATGTGGTGTGTTTTCAGCATCTGTGCACACCCCTTACTTCTAGGTTTTTCAAAAGACTGCAGATTTCTAGTGATGGTCTTGGGTTTCATCCCAATGGCTACAGATCGACCTTGATTCTTCAGTTTCCTCAGTTATTTTGCTGTCCATCGAACAGGGTTTTGTTTTGCTAGTTTTGAATCTCTGTTCCTTAGTTAACACTTCAAGAATCATCAGCCAACTGCTACTAATTTCAGTACATTCTTCCCAAATGTCGTAAATAAGTTCCTTATTGGCTCAGCAGCACCAGGACCTAATACTCTTTGGATGATTCTCAAGTCTAGCATTGTGGACAAAGAAAGATAAACTCTACTCTTGGTTGCATCAGCAGTATATCTGAGCATGCATCACCCTTAGATCCTTGTTCCTTTGATCCTTGACAACGACAGAATAGGCTTCCAAGCGGTCTTCCCTTAGCTCATTCAGATAATCCACTGTGTCACACTTTGATTTATTCGCCTGAGATTGGTAGGTTTGCAGAAGTGTGCTCAATATTACCTCTAGGTATTTGTTAAACTCTCCACCAATAACAAAGGCAATATCATTAAACACTTACAGAATCTGTGGCTTCACAGACCTACGGACATTCTCATTTCCCAAGTTCTCTGTCAACAAACAGTAAGATACTGGATTTCAACGTGTGACATAAGTCTTCCACGTATCTTACAGTCTCCAATAAAACCTTGCACTTAGTATAAGTTTTCAATAAAATACCCATACTCAGGAGAACTTAGAGGCCTTTATATACTTTAGGAATTTAGCAACCAACGTTTCCTCTGATGTGCTAACTGCTATCGGATCACCCTCTTGCATCCCCCATATCCAACTGTGCTTTGGAAAATCCTTAACAGGGAGACCGTCATCTCATCTTGATGCTGCAGTTTTCAGAGAACATTTTGAAGAGTTATGTGGAGTAAAGACTGAAGGTCATTGAATTGGATCTTATCAGAAGTGTTTTTTTTTTTTTAAAGTATTTGTTTATTTATTTATTTATGGCTGTGTTGGGTCTTCGTTTCTGTGCGAGAGCTTTCTCCGGTTGTGGCAAGCGGGGGCCACTCTTCATCGCGGTGCGCGGGCCTCTCACTGTCGCGGCCTCTCTTCTTGCGGAGCACAGGCTCCAGACGCGCAGGCTCAGTAACTGTGGCTCACGGGCCTAGTTGCTCCGCGGCACGTGGGATCTTCCCAGACCAGGGCTCGAGCCCGTGTCCCCTGCATTGGCAGGCAGACTCTCAACTACTGCGCCACTAGGGAAGCCCCAGAAGTGTTTTTATATGTGACTGTATCTCTATTGATACACTTTTTGCAGTTAGAGTTGTCAGCGTCAATTTTTGAACTGAAGGGTAATAGTACTTGGTACTATTTTTCGCAATTTTCATCAAAGCTTCATATGAAGCACTTCTCAGGTTATTCTGGTGGCCATCAGGACTGTCTGTGATCTCTAGGAGATTCTGAAATATGAGGATAAGCAGTAAGTAGCTGTTTCTTCCTGATCATCACTTACAAACTTTCATAAACAGCTTCAGCTAGATTGGAAAAAACTCAGCACACATTTGATGCCATTCTGGGTTCAGTACTCAGGCTTTCTCTCAGACATTGTAACAAGGGAACAGAGCAAACATCACTTATGGCAGCTTCATGGAGCAACTTGCAAAATTTGCCCCCAGTCTGTATACTAATATACCAAACAATTTACACAGGGGTCTTCGATTAATTATATTAAGCTAGGCATTGCCTGTCTAACTAGGATTTTGAGCTTATTGGATTTCTCTTCTTCCAAGATAGAGGCAAAAGTCATCACAAGGTTGTCAGGGTTCCAAGAACTAATCAGGGTTCTTGATCTGTTCTTTACAAGAGGGAAGGACAGGTGGGACAATGTCATCTTCACATCAGGTGGCCAGGAGAATCATCATTTTCATCATCTTTTGTTAGTGTCTGTGTGAGAATTGGAACCTCAATTGTAGTGTTTCCTTGGCATAGATCTTGCTGTGTGCCCTGGGGCCTTCTTTGTTCTGCTGTCTCTTTAGCTTCAATGACCAAATCTATAGCTTCAATGACCAAATCTATTTTGTCATCACAGACATTGGACCAGAACTTTATTCCTTACAGGGCCATTTCATCAAAGTCACTGTGTTATTTCAACTGTGATCACAAAAAGAGCAGGGCTCATATGTGTCTCCACATATTGATAATACAGGGACATTTTCTTCACCAGATTCTGTAATGTAGTCACTAATACCTTATTATCTTGATAACAGGCTGCTTCATAGACTATCTGGAAAAGAAATTGTCTTTCAGATTCTTTGTCAAAGCTTGCTTTGATGAACTCCAATACTCCAGGAGTGCCTTAGTAGCCACTAACTTCACATTACTATTAGGATCTTCCTTCCTCTTTCCCAGGATTATGGCAGTCAGAATCTCATTGGATGGAACTTGTAGCTACTCTGTTTGAATATCTTGGCAGATGTAACAAATTGCATCCAATGTCTACTCTTTCATGTGCTCTGGGCTGTTGGAGTTTGTGACATTGTCTACCAGCTGAAGAAGGAATCCTGACCACTGGTTTACTGGGTTCTCTATACAAACAATTTCAGCCATCGTTGTGAGGAAGAACTAAACTAGTAGCTTTCTGTGCCTAAAGTCTGCAAAATAGTTCTTGGCTTCTCGGTCAAACATTAACATCAATGGGAAGCCATTCTGCTGCTGTTGTGCCTTGATGTTTGGATCCTCAGAAGGCAAAGAGTTCTTGATCAGTAGACCAGCTGCAACCCTGCCAATCTGGCTGTTTCCTGAATTTTCTGGTGCTCTGGACAGTTCCAGAAGGACCTTTGGCAAGTTTCACCACCGCACACTCCAGGAACTTCTACATAGTTTCTAGTTCAAGCAGAGGTAGAGACACAGTTATCTCAATGCTGCAATCAGGTCCAAAGTAAAGGTGATGGCAGTTGCTTCTCTTCAGGCGATGCTTGCTTCTCAGGTGACAGCTCTGACTGGAGATAGGGGTTGGGAGTTGCGTGGCTCTGGAGGGTTTGAAGGGGGTCAGAGTCATCACAAGTTCGTTCATCTGTTCCTTCTTTATAATGCTCCATCATCTTTTCCTTTCCACCCCCTCCCTCCCACTTTCCTTCTTTGCTGTTAGCAATGGCAGCTGCTCCTCTGGTAGAGGTGGTGGAGAAAACTTAGAGGCAGTTCAGAACATGACTAGAGCTTGGTTGGCGAGGAGAGAAAGGAGAAAAGGAGCCAGGGAGTGAACAGAAGCCAAAAGGGAGGGAAAACTTTGCTACACTTTAGATTACAGAAACTGGAAGCTAAATCATAAACACCTAAGGTCATTAAAATGACATACTATTTGTGGGAGAGTGTGCATGTATATCAGTAATCAGTTCATTGTCTTGGCCAAGTGCTCAAATAGGTAATGATATCTTATACCCCCAATGATTTCCTTAAAAGAAGTTACATTATCAAAGAACTTACAACCTGCCATTCACCCGAAGTTTCTTCATCCCAGCCATTGTGAAAGAATTAAACTTTCATTATTGATTAAGTGCTTTGGGATTCAGACTAGTGACAGGAACTTTAAAAAACTGCTGTTTATATGGTACTAAAGGACCATACATTAGACTTTTCAGCCAAAATTGCACAAATGTACAACCCCACCGTCAGCAGTGTCATCTGCAATATATGGAAATAAAAGGGCTGACTGATTCTTTGCCAAACCTTAGACTCATCCAGTATAGCCCTGCAAGACAGGAGTGGTAACTATATGCATCAAAATGTCATGTTAACATGCACTTCAAATAGCGTTCAAGGTTACAAGGGCAGAAGAACTCTAGGAGCAAGAATAAAACAATTTTAGTTTGCTTTCAAACTGTCAAAATTAAGTGGCTAGTCATTCCTGTATATCAGTTTGGTACAGTTATATGGGAATGGAAATAATCCGGTGGGTAGGGATAGATGCAATTATAGCTCAAGGGTTTTATCCTGGAAGGGGCAGATGCCTGATATAGCCAAGAGATAAAAGTCAGGAAACATGTTTCAAAGGTACCTCCTGGAGGAAACCTTTGGAAGATTGGGAAAGACTAGACAGGAAAGGGATTTGGAGCAATAGAGCTAGGAACATGTTCTACCCTAGGCACAGGCAAACACATACACACCTGGATTTATATTTTGTTGAGTTTAGACAAAAATTTCTTAGAAGGCTTGTGCTGAGAAGGAGAGAGGAACAAAGACTTTCTGCAAAAATTGTCCAATTTGTAGTTGCAGCTAATGGTGACAGAGAAGTTAATTTTACTTATCATCATAGACATGCAAATTATGCTTCCTAGCCTTGGCAAGAAAGTTTGTGGAGGTGATGAGTGCTTTCCACAAGGTAGTCTTTAATTAAATATTAGTGGATTTGATTTGTGCCATCTGCCCCATATTTTCACAGAGGGCACAGATGTCTGCCTCTGGAAAGTCACAATCTAAACATGAAGTATGCAGTCTGGAAGCATTAGTTACTACATTGCTGTGATTCTCAATCCAATACATTCTTTATAGTAAGTATTTCCTAAAACCTACTTTAAAATTCTTCTTCTTTTTTTTTTTTTTTTGCTGTTTGCTGTATTTTTATTCACCATTATTCATAAACTTGGAAGCATATACTACACATCTTGACACCAAGAAACACATGTGTTTTACTCTGGAGAACAATGTATAGGGAGTCATTTTCCCACAATGCATGGATCCTTTTTTTTGTCTGATAAAATCCGAAGGACACCAGGATGTGTTTGGGTACATCATCATTATGTTGGGCTAAGAATTAAGCAGAACATAATCTGTTATATTTAACAGTGTTTGTGAAGAATTTGAAATTACAAAATTGTTACAGTAGGGGTGATTGGCAAGCTATGAAAATGCTGATGTTTAATCGCCTATTCACGTAAAATTCTTAAATGAAATTTGCACATACTATAACCTACTGATACACACTACTAAAGAAAAAAATAACAATATAATGTCCTAGCAGTAATATGAAGGGTAAATGAAAGGAAAGTAATTTATAATAAAATAATATGTATTTCTATATGCAAATGCACAGGCAAAACCTATCCAGAAGACATACTACAATAGTCAGATGTTGGTAACTGTAGGTAAAATCATGATGATATGACAGCTACCAATGTTGACTTTGTGTCTACTCAATGGTCAAGTACTCAAATATTTGTCAGTGCCATTTTTGACATGATATCCCCAAATGATGATAAATGCTTATTGTTTCAAATAAAACAAAGAATAACACTTCCTCAAATTATAGTGTATAAAAAGATTTTTCAACTACATGAATGTGTATTAGGACATTTGAAAGTCATCCAGGAAATATTTATTGAGAACTCACTATGTGCCAGACACTGTCCTAGGTATTGGAATACAATGGTGCAGGCAAACATCTCTGGTCTCATGGAGCTTACAGACTAGTTGAGGGTGGGGTGGGAAGGAGATAGACAATAAACATGGTAAACAAACTAAATAGTATGTTATAAGTTAGTAAGTTCCTTGGGAAAAAAAATGAAGCAGGGTAACTGCATTGGAATTGCCAGGGAGTGGTAGGTGGTTGGAATTTGAAATAGAAGTGGTTGTGGTAGGCTTCATTGAGAAGGTGATAGCTGCACAAAATGTGGAAGAAGCTTAGGGAGTTAACCATGCAGATGTCTGGTGTAAAGCATTCCAGGTAGAGGGAACAGCCAGTGCAAAGGCTCTAATGAGGATACATGCCCGGTATTTTCAAGGCACAGCAATGAGGCCAATGTAGCTAAAGCCAAATGTGTGAAGAGGGAAGTAGCAGGACACGAGGTCCAGAGAATTAATGGGAAGAGGGCATATCATGTGGGGCTTTGTAGGCCACTCTAAGAACTTCAGATTTTGAGTAAGGTGGGAAGCCATTGCAGGGTTTTGAGCAGAAGAATGGTATCTGAGTTAGTTTCTATGTTGTGAATAGTCTGGGGGTGTGTGGGAGGGAAGGGAGGAAAGAGTGGAATCAAGGAGTCCAGATGGATATTGTAGTAATCCAGGAAAAAAATGATTGTGGATAGACCAGGGTTTTAGCTCTACAGATGGTGAGAAGAGGTTGGATTTTGGATAAGTTTGAAAGAGCCAACTAGATTTCTTGATGAACTGGATATGGATTATGAGATAAGTAGAGGGATGAAGAGTAATTTCCAACTTTTTAGCCTGAACTTCTGGATGGTAAAATTTGCCATTTACTGAGGAGAGAAAGACTGCAGCTTTTGTAGGGTGGGAGAAGAGGGATATTGAGTTCAGTTTTGAAGATGTTGAGTTTGAAATGTCTATTAGACATCTATGCTGAGATGTTGATAGGCAATTGGAAATACAGGTATGGTATTCAGAAAAGAGGTCTGAGCTAAAGTTAAAAACTTGAGAGTCTTGGCCATATAGACGGTACTTAAAGCCATGTTACTGGATGAGCTCACCATCAATAGGGATAGAAAGGGGACCAGCACATTTGGTACAATACTTGGCTTCCGCAGAAGGTATCTTCCACTCCATAAACAGGAGTCAAGGGGAAGCCACACAAACCTTCAAAAATAATTATTTTCCTCCTCCAAAAGGAATTAATAGTGGGCTTTGTGCACTAGAACTAAGGTCACACTTTTTCAGGATTTCTATCCCATCCTCAGAGTTCAATAGGGGGCCTGAGTAATAGGAATAACTTTCAGTTTCTCCAGGTGTTCTCAACACCATCAATGGCTGGAGAGTGAAACCTCATACTGGGACTAAGATAATGCTTCCTCTAGACCTTCTACTCTCCATAATCAGAAATCAAGCTGGGTTCTGGAAGTAACACCTGGCTTTCTCAGTAATAATTCCATAGGCATTGTCATTTACTAGTTCTTGTCATTACTAATAACTTCATCTCTTCTGTAATCTCAGTATCATTATAATCACTCATATATTCCCACAACTCTCATGTCAAGGAACAATTTTTTCAGTGCGGGATTATGTCACATATCGCAGGGTGTCTAGCATTCCTGATTTCTGTTCACTAAATGTCAGTAGGGCCCCTCCAAACATTACGACAACAAAAATGTCCCTACATATTTCTAGATGCCCCATGGGAAAGCCACACTCTCTTTGTTGAGAATCACGGTTCTATTTTAGGCAAAATATCATAGTTGCTAATGTGCTGAGTGAAACAGCATTCTTTTACCCAGAGCACCATTAAAATTTCCAGAATTTTCCCTCCTGGCTAGAAAGATCTATAAAGATATCCCCATTTTTACATTTTAATTGTGTCATTTCTCTCAAATAACCTATTGGGTTGGCCAAAAATTCATTCAGCTTTAAGTAAAGATAAAGACATTTTTCATTTTCATGAAGAACTTTATTGAACAAGATATTCACTAACCGAACGAACTTTTTGGCCAACCCAATATAAAATAATTGCTAGTTATTTTCAGACTTAGCTTTTCCAAAGTCGGAATACCATTTCCTGGAGTACCTCTTAGATAATGATGCTGGAATAATGAAGTTGCTAGGTAATATACTTGAGCTCTTTAGACTATAAGACATTACCTAACTCCTATTAATTATTATTCCGAGACAAAACTGGGAAATACACTGGGTGTAAATAAGAAGGAAGATGTGGAGATGGTGATTTTATTAAGTTCTTTAAAAAACCCCAAACATTAGTTTTCCTATCTAAAGAATAGCTTTACTGCAGAAACACTTTCCAGTCTCATTTGGAAGCAAACTATGGTCATCATCCACATTGGTAGTTTAAGAGACTACAGAGGCTCTGAGGCATTTGCCAAAAGTTGCTGAGTGAGTTTTGACCTGATTCAGGCAAGCATTTTGCAAAATGCACAGCTCTTCAACTAATTTTGAGTGCTCACAGAAACAGAATTTACATCATCTTTAAACCCAAAGTGCCATCAGCATCAGCATCTTATTATTTCTTGAGTGCCCATTGGGTGCCTAGTACTGGGCTAAATTTTAAAGAAGTATTTTCAGTCTTTATGGATATAATCACACAGCTGAGACATTCACTTATAAATTTAAAAAATCATCCCTCTGTGCTATCATGAAAGGTAGCAGAATTGTGGCTTTATAGCAAGAAGTGTTAAATAGGTATAATTAAAGGACCCCAGACACAGATTTTCTGCTGCTAACTAAGAAACCTCCTTACAGGATATCTGCTTGAATGAACCCCTGGTCCTTGGAGTCAAAGAAAGATCTTTATGATCATTAAATTGGATTGACAGACACTGCCTTGAGACAATGGCAGGGGTTTCTGCTGAGCACCTGCAGATCACAATGTAGTGAGAAGTGAGTATTCTTATACCAGGTTATCATTTCCAAAACTTGACATTGTATTTGCATAATAGACATGTGTAGTTAATTAAAAAAAATTGGAAGATGTAATCCAGTTGTGAAATAATTCCCCCATCCAACTCCAGAACATTATCTATGTTGTCTCTATGACTGCGTACTGCAAGAAAAGATTATTTCTGAGCAGCTTCAGAGTCATATGGTTATATAAGCTGCACCCCAACATGTTGGCTTCAATTGCAGTGCATTTTGAAAGGCCAAATGTAAAGTCTGACTGCTGGCAAGTCTTAATACTTCTGCCAGTAAATGTTGCTGAATCTTTCAAGCAGCAATGTGTTATTTTGATCTCTATCCACTGCCCCTCAATTCTTCTCTGTCCTCTGGCACTAAAAGATAATCATTTCTGGGAGCAATTAATCCATCTAGAGATTTTCTTTAAATTTACTGTATTTGTTATGACAAGATATACAACTCAAAATAATAAGAATAAATGAAAACAGCCTGAATTTACATGTCAGATGAGCTGGAGTATAGATTGAATAGATGTAAAGAACACCATCATTTCTGACCTGAAGTGGACACCCTTTTTCTCAGTTGTTAATCTTCATTATGAGTTTGTCTGGATTCTGGGTAGCACAGCTACCTGAGCTATGTCTTTTGAATATAGAGTTACTTCCTTTCCAAAGCATGTCATGCCATCCTTGAACTGTTTTCAGCCATTCCTTTCTTTTATGAAAGAGTTTCATTGTGATGGTTTTTGCCTTCTTTGCCAGGACCTGCAAAAAACATGAGCACATGGTGGAATCTTCTTCAATAACAGCCAAACATGTTGCTAAAAACTGAATGTCTGCATCCACCCCAAATTCATATGTTGAAACCTAATTCCCAATATGATGTTATTAGGAGGTAGGGCCTCTGAGAAGTGATTAGTTCTTAGGGTGGAGCCCTCATGATTAGGATTAGTGCCCTTATGAAAAAGACCTCCAGAGAGCTCCCTTATGCCTTCTACCATGTGAGAGTACAGTGAAAAGATGGCCGTCTATGAACCAGGAGTCTTCACCAAACCCTAATCTGCTGGTGCCTTGATCTTGAAATTCCAGCCTCCAGAACTGTGAGAAATAAACTTCTGTTGTTTATAAGCCACCCAGTCTATGGTATTCTGTTACAGCAGCCTGACTGGACTAAGATACATATGGATTCCAAGTTCCGTCTTCTGTGGTGCAAACAATTCACTTTCTGTGTTAACTAACATCTGTTTTCGTATGGAAACCTTTCCCTTTTTCAAATGCAAAAACTAGCTGAAGAATTTATTTAGTTTACCTCATCCCAGAGGCCACAGTTACTTTATCCATGATGCAGAAAGCTACACAGAGAGTAAGCACTTGGGTGAATGTTGGGAGAGTGCTTGGTAGATGATCCACACTCTAGCAGTCTGAAGTATTGTTTGATTAAGAGTAGCATCTGCTTGGGTCACCTTAGTAATTAGTAGACACACTTGGAAACCCATGATCATTCTGTATCTGAAATAAAAAATTTTTAAAAAGGCTGACTCTTCTGACTCCTCCTGAAGGGGAATTTGTTTCCCCAAACAGGACACTATTAGAATGTGGGATGCAGAGTGAAAGTGGGTTAAGGATGAGGGAGCTAGTAAGAATGAAAACAGCATGACATTCTTGAATGAAATATGTGATAAAGGCAGATATTCCAATTGAGCCAACAGAGTGTCAGATAAATCAAGCAAAATGAAACCTGGCAACATTACAAATATCTTTTCAACATTTCAGTGTGGAAAGAGAGGTCTCTAAGTACATTTATACTACTCCTTCATAGTTATGCATGTGGCGGATTTGCTGATGTTACCTTTATTGTTTTTTTACTTAATCTTTTTTTATTGTGGTAAGAACACTTAGCGTGAGATCTACCTTCTTAACAAAATTTTAAGTGCACAATACAGCACTGTTAGCTATAGGTACAATGTTGTACAACTGAGATCCTCTGATCTCTAGAATTTATTCATCTTGCACAACTGAAACTTTATACCTGTAGATTAGCAACTCCTTATTTTCCCCTCCCCCTCAGTCCCTGGTAACCATTCTTCCTACTCCATGCTTCTATGAGTTCGGCTCTTTTAGATACCTCATATAAGTAGAATCACACAGTATTTGTCCTTCTGTGACTGGTTTATTTTATTTGGCATTAACGTCCTCCAGGTTCATCCATGTTGTCACATGTGGCAGCATTTCCTCCTTTTTTAAGACTGAATTACTTTTCATTGCTTATATATACCACATTTTCTTATCCATTCATCCATCAATGGACATTCATGTTGCTTCCATATCTTGGTTATTGTGAATGATGTTGATGTTATCTTCAAAATATTATTAATAGTTTTCCAGGATAGCAATTGGGAATAGGACCTTATTGTAAAAGCAGACATTTTAACACTTGGTGGCTTCCCACATTAACTGTTACATAGGTTTTCCTACTTGTTATGGTTCCTAAAATATTCAGCATGGAAGAATATGATATATTTAGCCAACTGAGAAGTATAAGGCCTGATCCGTCCAGCCATCCATCCAGCCAGGCCACCATTAAACAAATACGTATTAAGTATCTGCTATATGTTAAACACCATCAAAAGTACAAAGGTGAATCAATCATCGATCCCATACTGAAGAAAATGACAAATAGAGACAGCAAGATATGGAGATTAATAGGAAATAATATGACCACTAGTTAAGTTATACCAATTTGGAACCCACATCTGTCTAGAAAGGAATTGAGAGGGCTTGTAACATGAAAAGTATAATAGGATAGTCAACTAGAAAAAAAATTACAAACCAAGGGAAAAAGGGGATGTATGTATGCTAATCATAAAGATAAATAGAATTGCTGTAGTTGAACTGCCATGGTGGCTATGCATTTCCTGGAAGCCAGAACAAAATAAGTTACAAAGTTGTGAATAGTAGGACCCATATCAAATCCATATTAGCTCCTCAAGAGAGACTGGTGCAATGAAAAATGAATACTGTTAAGGCAAGTGCAGAGTCTCTCTCTCTTTTTTTTTTTTAACAAAAGCTGAAAAAGTAATATACAAGGGTAGCATTGTGAAGTGAATTGTAAGGGAGACCAAGTTACAGTGGTTGAAAGAGAGTTTTCTGTGGTCTCAATAATAGAAGTATCAAACTTAGAACAATGATTACAAGATACTGGTCTCTGGACTGCTGATTATTTGTGTTTCTGTTTTAACTGGTACATGGCAAAAGAAAAAAAATAAGTAAAATATTTTAAGTTTTTAACAAATTTTAATTTTTTAAATTTAATGATCTTAGAACCAAGCAGGACCCTGTGTGGCCTTCCCAGTGACAGACCCTTATGTCCCCTGACTCTTGTTTGCAGAAAAGATTTAGCCTCCTATGCTTTCCCTGAGTTCCAAAGAACAAATTTAATCAGAGAAGTGAGAAAAGTAAAGCAATCAAGCAAGACAAAATAATAATGGTTTAGCCATAAAACAAAGTCAAGGACCTTTAGTTCATTGTCAAGGGCTATGGATAATACCCTGAGCCATATCATTGAGTTGTTTTGCAGATACTAAAACTCCCACCATGTAGAAGAAGTTAACTGCATGTTGACTACCAGTATGTAGACCCTAGACCAGTTGGAGCTGGAAAACTGATAATTGAGATTCCTGAAATCCCACCCTGTTACCTCACCATCAACCAATCAGAGAATTATGCACGAGTTTGTCATGTACCCCGTGACTCTCTCCCTCACACTGTCTTTAAAAATCCTTTGTTGAAAGCCATCAGGGAATTTGGGTCTTTTGAGCATTAGCTTCCTGGTCTCCTTACTTGGCACCCTGCAATAAACTTTGTACTTTCCTTCACTGCAACCCCTTGTCAATAGATTGGCTTTGCTGTGTGTCAGGCAAACAAACACAAGTTTGGTTTGGTAACAGTCTTTTATTCTGAGATAACTTCCTCCTCTATAATGTGTTGCTGAATAACCATTTTTTTTTAAAGTAGAAGAGGTAAAATGAAAAAGATAACTTGAGTATATGCCCTGCCTCATTGATTTTCATTGACTTCCTTTAGTCAATGAACCATGAATGAAATGATTATGTGCCACATCTGAGCTGAAGCTCTAAGAGACTGAAATAGGGGCTGTTCTTAATGAAAAGGCACAAGTTGCAGAGCCAGAGCTGACCCACAGTCACTGACTGGGAATATGAGGGAGAAAAAAACTATTGGCTGTTGTTAAAAAAAAATCTTGGTATAAACTCACACAAGCTGACTGATATAGCTTCATATATATCTTTAGTTACTGTAAATATACTATACCTTCAGTTACTATGAATGTTCCAGTTCCTCTCATATCATCAGTTACTGTAAATATACCTTTTCCTGATTGTTCATTCAAATTTTTACTGTTGCCTGTGCTTACTTCTCACATTTAGTTCCTTTTAGACTATGGCTTCTAAACTGTTATTTGCTTAACTTAAATTATCCTAAGTGTGGGAGACCTTCAAGATGGTGGGGGAGTAAGACGTGGAGATAACCTTCCTCCCCACAAATACATCAGAAATACATCTACATGTGGAATAACTCTTACAGAACACCTAATGAACGCTGGCAGAAGACCTCAGACTTCCCAAAAGGCAAGAAACTCCCCACGTACCTGCATAGGGCAAAAGAAAAAAGAAAATAACACAGACAAAAGAATAAGGATGGGACCTGCACCTCAGGGAGGGAACTGTGAAGGAGGAGAAGTTTCCACACACTAGGAAGCCCCTTCACTGGCGGAGATGGGGGGTGGCAGGGGGGAAGCTTCAGAGCCACGGAGGAGAGCGCAGCAACAGGGGTGCAGAGGGCAAAGCAGAGAGATTCCCACACAGAGGATCACTGCCAATGATCACTCATCAGCCTGAGAGCCTTGTCTGCTCACCCACTGGGTGGGTGGGGGCTGGGAGCTGAGGCTCCGGCTTCGGAGGTCAGATACCAGGGAGAGGACTGGGATTGGCTGCGTGAACACAGCCTGAAGGGGGCTAGTGCACCACAGCTAGTTGGGAGGGAGTCCGGGAAAAAGTCTGGAACTGACTAAGAGGCAAGAGACCACTGTTTTCGGGTGCGTGAGGAGAGGGGATTCAGAGCACAGTCTAAACGAGCTCCAGAGATGAGAGTGAGCCGGGCTATCAGTGTGACACCAGAGATGGGCATGAAACGCTAAAGCTACTGCTGCAGTCACCAAGAAGCCTGTGTGCAAGCATAGGTCACTAACCAAACCTCCCCTCCCAGGAGCCTGTACAGCCCCCCACTGCCAGGGTCCCATGATCCAGGAACAACTTCCCCGGGAGAACACACGGTGTGCCTCAGGCTGTTGCAACGTCACGCTGGCCTCTGCCACTGCAGGCACACCCGGCATTCTGTACCCCTCCCTCCCCCTGGCCTGAATGAGCCAGAGTCCCCTAATGAGCTGCTACTTTAACTCTGTCCTGTCTGGGTGAGAACAGATGCTCTCAGGCAACCTACACACAGAAGCAGGGCCAATCCAAACCTGAACCCCAGGAGCTCTGTGAACAAAGAAGAGAAAGGGAAATTTCTCCCAGCAGCCTCAGGAGCAGCAGATTAAATCTTCACAATCAACTTGATGTACCTGCATCTGTGGAATACCTGAATAGAAAATGAATCATCCCAAAATTGAGGCGGTGGACTTTGGGAGCAACTGTAGACTTGGGGTTTGCTGTATGCGACTGACTGGTTTCTGGTTTTATGCTTATCTTAGTTTAGTATTTAGAGTTTATTATCATTGGTAGATTTGTTTATTGATGTGGTTACTCTCTTTTTTTTAATATATAGATATATACATATTTTTCCTTTTTCTCTTTTTCTGAGTGTGTATGTGTATGCTTCTTTGGGTGATTTTGTCTGTATAGCTTTGCTTTTACCATTTATCCTAGGGTTCTGTCTGTCCGTTTTTTTTGTTTTTGTTTTTTTAGTATAGTTTTTAGCGCTCGTTATCATTGGTGGATTTGTTTTTTGGTTTGGTTGCTCTCTTCTTTCTCTCTTTCTTTATTCTTTATTTTTATTACTTTTAAATTCTTTTTATTTTTAATAATTTTTTTAGTTTTTATTTTAATAACTTTATTTCTTTTCATTTTCTTTCTTTCTTTCTTTCTTTCTTTCTTTCTTTCTTTCTTTCTTTCTTTCTTTTTCTCTCCCTTTTCTTCTGAGCCGTGTGGCTGACAGGGTCTTGGTGCTCTGGCCGGGTTCAGGCCTGTTTCTCTGTGGTGGGAGAGCCGAGTTCAGGACACTGGTGCAATGAAAAATGAATACCAGAGACCTCCTGGCTCCATGTAATATCAAATGGCAAAAGCTCTCCCAGAGATCTCCATCTCAACGCGAAGACCCAGCTCCACTCAACGACCAGCAAGCTACAGTGCTGGACACCCTATGCCAAACAACTAGCAAGACAGGAACACAACCCCACCCATTAGCAGAAAGGCTTCCTAAAATCATAATAAGTTCACAGACACCCAAACACACACCACCAGAGGCGGTCCTGCTGACCAGAAAGACAAGATCCTGCCTCATCCACCAGAACACAGGCACCAGTCCTTTCCACCAGGAAGCCTACACAACCCACTAAACCAACCTTACCCACTGGAGGCAGAAACCAAAAACAAGGGGAACTATGAACCTTCAGCCTACGAAAAGGAGACCCCAAACGCAGTAAGTTAAGCAAAATGAGAAGACAGAGAAACACACAGCAGATTAATGAGCAAGGTAAAAACCCACCAGACCAAACAAATGAAGAGGAAATAAGCAGTCTACCTGAAAAAGAATTCAGAGTAATGGTAGCAAAGATGATACAAATTCTTGGAAATAGAATGGAGAAAATACAAGAAACCTTTAACAAGGACCTAGAAGAACTAAAGAGCAAACAAACAGTGATGAACAGCACAATAAATGAAATTTAAAACTCTCTAGAAGGAATCAGTAGCAGAATAACTGAGGCAGAAGAACGGATCAGTGACCTGAAGATAAAATAGTGGAAATAACTACCACAGAGCAGAATAAAGAAAAAAAAAATGAAAAGAATTGAGGACAGTCTCAGAGACCACTGGGACAACATTAAATGCAGCAACATACGAATTATATGGGTCCCAGAGGAAGAGGAGAAAAAGAAATGGACTGAGACAATATTTGAAGAGAGTATAGTTGAAAACTTCCCTAATATGGGAAAGGAAATAGTCAATCAAATCCAGGAAGTGCAGAGAGTCCCATACAGGATAAATCCAAGGAGAAACACGCTAAGACACATATTAATCAAATACCAAAAATTAAATACAAAGAAAAAATATTAAAAGCCATAAGGGAAAAACAAGAAATAACATACAAGGGAATCCCCATAAGGTTAACAGCTGATCTTTCAGCAGAAACTCTGCAAGCCAGAAGGGAGTGGCAGGATATATTTAAAGTGAGGAAAGGGAAAAACCTACAATCAAGATGACTCTACCCAGCAAGCATCTCATTCAGATTTGACCAAGAAATTAAAACCTTTACAGACAAGCAAAAGCTAAGAGAATTCAGCACCAGCAAACCAGCTTTACAACAAATGCTAAAGGAACTTCTCTGGGCAGGAAACACAAGAGAAGGAAAAGACCTACAATAACAAACCCAAAACAATTAAGGAAATGGTAATAGGAACATACATATTGATAACTACCTTAAATGTAAAAGGATTAAATGTTCCCACCAAAACACATAGACTGGCTGAATGGATACAAAAACAATACCCGTATGTATGCTGTCTACAAGAGACCCACTTCAGACCGAGGGACACATACAGACTGAAAGTGAGGGGATGGAAAACAATATTCCATGCAAATGGAAATCAAAAGAAAGCTAGAATAGTAATTCTCACCTCAGACAAAATAGACTTTAAAACAAAGACTATTACAAGAGACAAAGAAGGACACTACATAATGATCAAGGGATCAATCCAAGGAAAAGACATAACAATTGTAAATATTTATGCAACCAACATAGGAGCACTTCAATACATAAGGCAAATGCTAACAGCCATAAAAGGGGAAATCGACAGTAACACAGTCATAGTAGGGGACGATAACACCCCACTTTCACTAATGGACAGATGTCCAAAATGAAAATAAATAAAGAAACACAAGATTTAAATGATATATTAAACAACATGGACTGAATTGATATTTATAGGACATTCCATCCAAAAACAACAGAATACACTTTCTTCTCAAGTGCTCATGGAACATTCTTCAGGGTAGATCATATCTTGGGTCACAATTCAAAAGGAGAAGTAAAAACCGACACTGCAGAAATACAAATGATCATGAGAGATTACTACAAGCAACTATATGCCAATAAAATGGACAACCTGGAAGAAATGGACAAATTCTTAGAAAAGCACAACCTTCTGAGACTGAAGCAGGAAGAAATAGAAAATATAAACAGACCAATTACAAGCACTGAAATTGAGACTGTGATTAAAAATCTTCCAACAAACAAAAGCCCAGGACCAGATGGCTTCACAGGCGAATTCTACCAGACATTTAGAGAAGAGCTAACACCTACCATTCTCAAAGTCTTCCAAAATATAGCAGAGGGAGAAACACTCCCAAACTCATTCTATGAGGCCACCATCATCCTGATACCAAAACCAGATGAAGAGTCACAAAGAAAGAAAACTACAAGCCAATATCACTGATGAACATAGATGCAAAATTCCTCAACAAGATACTAGCAAACAGAATCCAACAGCACATTAAAAGGATCATACACCATGATCAAGTGGGATTTATCCGACAAATGCAAGGATTCTTCAATATATGCAAATCAATCAATGTGATAAACCATATTAACAAATTGAAGGTGAAAAACCATATGATCATCTCAATAGATGCAAAAAAAAAAAAAATTTCGACAAAATTCAACACCTATTTATGATAAAAACCCTCCAGAAAGTAGGCATAGAGGGAACTTACCTCAACATAATAAAGGCCATATATGACAAACTGACAGCCAACATCATTCTCAATGGTGAAAAACTGAAACCATTTCCTCTAAGATCAGGAATAAGACAAGGTTGTCCACTCTCACCACTATTATTCAACACAGTTTTGGAAGTTTTAGCCACAGCAACCAGAGAAGAAGAAGAAATAAAAGGAATCCAAATCAGAAAAGAAGAAGTAAAGCTGTCACTGTTTGCAGGTGACATGATACTATGCATAGAGAATCCTAAAGATGCTACCAGAAAACTACTAGAGCTAATCAACTAATTTGGTAAAGTAGCAAGATACAATATTAACGCACAGAAATCTCTTGCATTCCTCTACACTAATGATGAAAAATCTGAAAGAGAAATTAAGGAAACACTCCCATTTACCATTGCAACAAAAAGAATAAAATACCAAGGAATAAACCTACTTAAGGAGACAAAAGACCTGTGTACAGAAAACAATAAGACACTGATGATAGAAATGAAAGATGATACAAACAGATGGAGAGATATACCATGTTTTTGGATCGGAAGATTCAACATTTTGAAAATGACTCTACTACCCAAAGCAATCTACAGATGCAATGCAATCCCTATCAAACTACCAATGGCATTTTTCACAGAAGTAGAACAAAAAATTTCACAATTTGTATGGAAACAAAAAGACCCCGAATAGCCAAAGCAATCTTGAGAAAGAAAAACAGAGCTGGAGGAATCAGGCTCCCGGTCTTCAAACTATAGCACAAAGCTACAGTAATCAAGACAGTATGGTATGGGCACAGAAAGAGAAATATAGATCAATGGAACAGAATAGAAAGCCCAGAGATAAACTCATGCACATATGATCATCTTATCTTTGATAAAGGAGGCAAGAATATACAATGGAGACAAGACAGCCTCTTTAATAAGTGGTGCTGGGAAAACTGGACAGCTACATGTAAAAGAATGAAATTAGAACATTCACTAACACTATACACAACAATAAACTCAAAGTGGATTAAAGACCTAAGTGTAAGGCCAGGCACTATAAAACTCTTAGGGGAGAATATAGGCAGAACACTCTATTACATAAATCACAGCAAGATCCTTTTTGACCCACCTCCTAGAGAAATGGAAATAAAAACAAAATTAAACAAATGGGACCTAATGAAACTTAAAAGCTTTTGCACAGCAAAGGAAACCATAAATAAGACCAAAAGACAACCCTCAGAATACGAGAAAATATTTGCAAACGAAGCAACTGACAAAGGATCAATCTTCAAAATTTACAAGCAGCTCATGCACTTCAATATCAAAAAAACAAACAACCCAAGCAAAAATGGGCAGGAGACCTAAATAGTCATCTCTCCAAAGAAAATATACAGATTGCCAACAAACATATGAAAAGACGCTCAACATCACTAATCATTCAAGAAATACAAATCAAAACTACACTGAGGTATCACCTCACACTGGTCAGAATGGCCACCATCAAAAAGTCTATAAACAATGAATGCTGGAGAGTGTGTGGAGAAAAGGGAACCCTGTTGCACTGTTGGTGGGAGTGTAAATTGATACAGTCACTATGGAGAACAGAATGGATGTGCCTTAAAATCTAAAAATTGAACTACCATACAACCCAGCAGTCCCACTACTGGGCATATACTCTGAGAAAACCATAGTTCAAAAAGCGTCATGTATCACAATGTTCATTGCAGCTCTATTTACAATAGCCAGGACATGGAAGCAACCTAAGTGTTCATAGACAGATGAATGGATAAAGAAGATGTGGCACATATATACAATGGAATATTACTCAGCCAAAAAAGAAACAAAATTGAGTTATTTTTTGTGAGGTGGATCACCTAGAGTTGTCATAGAGTGAAGTAACTCAGAAAGAGAAAAACAAATACTGTATGCTAACACATATATATGGAATCTAAAAAAAAAAAAAAAGGTTCTGAAGAACTTAGGGGCAGGACAGGAATAAAGACACAGGTGTAGAGAATGGACTTGAGGACACAGCGAGGGGGAAGGGTAAGCTGGGACAAAGAGAGAGAGTGGCATGGACTTATATATACTACCAAATGTAAAATAGATAGCTAGTGGGAAGCAGCCGCATAGCACAGGGAGATCAGCTCGGTGCTTTGTGACCATCTAGAGGGGTGTGATAGGGAGGGTTTGAGGGAGATGCAAGAGGGAGGAGATATGGGGATATATGTATATGTATAGCTGATTCACTTTGTTATAAAGCAGAAACTAACACACCATTGTAATGCAGTTATACTCCAATAAAGATGTTAAAAAAATTTTTTTTCCCCTAAGTTTGTAATACATACTACTGGTGGGACACAGGCACATAATAGGTGATTCATAATGAGAAAATTAATTTCTTTTCAATGCTCGTTCACTTCTTCTGATTACATTAATGAAAAATTCTTAATTTGGGTTAAGTTTGTCATTATTAACTCTCAAACAGTTGCTATTGTCCCTTTAAAAGAAACACAAACATGATCTTCAAGCTAAGAGTTTAAGACTAATAATGGTGTCCAGCTGGAATTTAATATTATTGTTTAATCCATATTGTATTAATTGCCTGATCTCTTCCGTTAACAAATGATAATGATCCATAAGTTACAGTAGAGCTCCTTTTTAAAATAATTATATTTATTTGAGTGAAAAATGAGGTGACAAATAAAATGCCAAGTGATGAAATGTGGGAGATTCTGTTCTATCTAAAAGCTTGCTTTCCTCTTCAGTACTGGGAAAGTATCTGTCCAGATCCCAGCATCTCCTAGGTTTGTTCCCTTCCATGTTTACTTCATGTCTGGCTCTTAGATTTATACCCTTTACCTCTTGCCCCAGTACAAGTTCCTGGGGTTGATACTTTAAAATGTAAGTCCTGCTTCCAATTTTAAATTTCACTGAAAAGACAAATCCACTGTGTCTTGTATCTACCTTCCTGTAGACTTCAGTAGTTTCAAAGAATATATACTGCTCTAATTTAGTTGCTGATTCTACTACATACAGAGCAGATAAACACCACTCGAACCATTTTTACTGTGACCCCTTCTCAGCTTCACATACAGTCCACTACTCAAAGCTGAGTCTTGGATCCCAAGTGTAAAAGGGATCTATTGCTTCTAGTAATAGCATTTCCTTTCCCCTTATTAAAGCCCCCAATTATCTTGAAGGCTTTGGGGAACCAACTGCTACACACAGCTAACTTGATTGAACTATTTACAATAACTCATGGTTGTTTTCCTTAGAGAAAGCTTCAACTACAGAGTCCTATTAATGTTTATCAGAAAGCTAAACTGTTTTTCCTAAAACATATATTTTTTTCTTATTTAATATAAATGTTTTTGTTGCAGCATGTTGCTCAGTTTCCCAAGGCAATTAACTTTGTTTGAAATTAATCAATTTTGTGCCACTCCTTACAAAGTAATAAAGGTTTGCTTTGTATTAGTTAATGTGCTGAGCCACTGTCAGGAACTGGCACCACCTCAGAGGTGGGTATGATGAGAGGGGTTGGGCCAAGGGCTACTGAAGAGCTTGGGACTGGGCAACCACTAGTTAGATCTAGCAAATTGGAAAATGAGGTTGCACTGAGGTCTTCCTCTTTCTGTTGTTACTAATAGTATCATTACTGTTGCCTCCATATGATGAGATTTCTCTACAGACACCCTAACAGAGAACCAAAGAATAGCTTTAATATTACTGCTTCCTCCAGCTTCCAGCAGCAACTACAGCCTGATACCCTGTTGCCCTATGCTTGTGTGAGACGGACACTAGAGGTGTGTATATGACATGTCCAGGAGCTCTGGTGGATACTACAGAATTTTTCATCCAGATTTACCTGTAATCAACTAATAAGCATCTTGTGCTTGTGATTTCCTAGTTTATCATTTATATGGTATTTTATTTTTGAAAGTTTTTTAATTACTCATCTATAGTAATAATAATAATAGTACAACAATTTATTGAGTACCTACTCTGCTCCAAGTATTTTACATTTTTGCTCAGTCAACAATTATTGAGGTATTACCATGTTCTCTATGCACTTTCCTGGGCACTGGGGACACATCAGTGAATGAAATAAATAAGATATTTGGTGTCTTGGAAATAACAATATACTAAGGGAGATGGAAAGTAAACAGATAATAATAATCAATAAACTTGATACATTCTATGAATAAAATGAAGTTGTATGTGGGGGTATGCAGAATGTGAATGTAGAGATTGCTAATTTCTAGAGGGTTGTCAGGGAAGGCCTCTCTGATAAGTTGACATTTGAACAAAGACCTAAAGTAGGGTGTACTCCACTAATGCTCTGTATACATATATACTGTTTGGTTTTTGAATAAATGAATGAGTTATAGATTTTGGAGTCAACAGCTCATACGTGGTAATGGTCCACCACAAGTCTGAGTGAGATCACACAGGGAGAGTGTGTGCAATGGCAAGAGAAGAGGGCTCAGTATGGTATAATGAAAAACAGCTGGGGAGGGTAAGATGAGCTCTTGAAGGATACTAGGAAAGAATAGCCATAGAGAAATGGAAATCCAGAGAACACAGAGACATGAAGTCAAGGTGTAGAGATCTTCAAATTAAGAGTTGGATAAGCGTGAGTAATGCTGTTATAAAATCAAATAAGATGAGAACTGAGTACCTATCAGACTTATCAATGAAGAAGCAGGAGACAAATTAAAAGCACGTTTAATTTAGTGGTAGGTATGGAAGACAGATTGCTGTGGGTTGACAGGTGAGTGGGAAGATAACAAAGAGTGAAATGTGAATTAAGGCAACTCCTTCGAGACATTTGGATGTAAAGAGGTGATGAGAGATAGAAGGATAGCTGGATTACAACTTGATCTCATTTGATTCTCATAACAATCTGATGAGTCAGGTAGGCATTAATATTCTCCTCTATTGTATAGTTGAGCCTCAGAATGGTTAAAAACTTTCCCAGGGCTGAATATTTAATAAACGGTAGGCGCAAAATTTTAAGCGAAGTCTTCTCTCTCTAAAGTTCTTTCCTCTCTAGTCCCTACCCCTACTTGTTGTAAATTGCATACCTTTCCAGGAGAAAAGCACAAAACTGATTATAACAAAGTTAATAACATTTACGTTGGTTCTTCCTTTAGCTTAATAAATGGACTACAGTAATATAACAGAAAGCGCTACATACTTTCTGAAGTTCCTATAAATATTCCTCAGATGTTAAAATAAAAGTAGATCAAAATTTTTGTCACAATTAATTTTGGTAATGGAATGTATGTAAAAAGATATGTATTGACTGGGGTTTTTGGTCCACCCAGGATGCATTGTTTCTTGAGGTAAATATTGGTCTTGGATCAATACTTAGTCACAGTTTGATACGTGTGTGACTGCTTTCAACGCAAGTCGATATCTGCTTAATGGCTGCAACCTGCTTCTTATCAGTGCTTTTGAAACTTCCCTACAGCCTCAAGGAAGTTTGGAGATTTGTAGTGTTTTGGATCCCTATAAGTTCTTTACTGTCAATCTATGAACAATCTGACCGTTTCCAGCGTAGTTGTAATTGCTACACAAACAGTTCCTGAAGCTCTTAGAAGCCCAAATGAGAAAAGATGGTGGAGTACATATTGTGAATGGCCAGGGTGTTAATGGGGACAGCGGTTTAAAGGGGATTCTTTCAGGAAAATTTGGTGTGGAGGCATTTAGAATTCAAATCCATGTCGCCAGGTATTTTATAAAACCTTAGCAGTTTACATATCCAAAATTTTCAGAGTTGTCTGTCCTTGATTACTCCTAATTCATAAATCAGGCACTAGATTCTTTTAAACTGATTCCTAAGTCCACTATCCTTCTGGCATTTGATTTTTCTAGCTTAGGATGATCTTTGGCATATTCTCACAAGAACTTTAGCTGATCTCCTAGGATATGGAATAAGCCTAGATGTATGTGCCCAATCCTGGACTCTATTTCGTTTAGTTCCTTTCATACAGTTACAATATGAATTAATAAGGGTAAATTGCTCTGCACAAAACCCACAACTTTGACTGAGGTCATGATAATGCTGTTCGTATTATATTAATTTTACCTTTTTATTCTTTGGAACAGACCTGGCTAGAATCAAGAAGAACAGGAAAATTACTATTCTTACCCACAAGCTGAATAATGGAACCTAGCAGGGGATTAGCACCCAAGGTTAGAATATGCTTTCATTGTAATCAACATTAGTCAAAACATTTTTTGAATATTATGAAGAGTGAATTTTCATACTGTAAGAAGAATATAGAGGTATTGGAAGGTAGAGAAACGTATAATAAAGAATTTCAAAGGAATGGAAAACAGGCTTTACAAGAAAAGTTTAAAGGGATTGGAGTTACTTAGCTTAGTAAAAAGAAGGTTAAAGCATAAAAGATGTGATCTTAAAGTATATAAGGGGATTATTGGATGAGACCACTGAGCAGTTTTTCTGTTTGTCAGTAGAAAACTGAGTATGAGAAAACTGTGTTAAACTGAAATAGTGTTATTTGAAGAGTGGTTAGGTCAGACATAGATTTGAGAACTTGGGACATCAAATTTTGATACTAGGTAAGATTAATAGTTAAAATTTTGATACTAGGTAAGAATAAAAAAAGGGTATAGAAGAGAAGTATAAGAAGAATCTGTGAGTACATAGAAAATAAACTTTCGGTTACCAAAATGGAAGGGGGGATAGGGTTAAACTAGGAGTTTGGAATTAACGTATATACACTACTATATATAAAATAGATAACCAACAAGGACCTACTGTATAGCACAGGGAATTATACTCAATATCTTGTAATAACTTATAATGGAAAAGAATCTGAAAAAGAATATATATATATATATATAAACTGAACCACTTTGCTGTATACTTTAAACTAACACAACATTGTAAATCAACTATACTTCAATAAAGAAATATTTTAAAAAGAGAATAAACTGTGAGTAAACATATATAAATAGGGATTGGGAGGAGGAATTAAATCCAGTATGCTAAAAAATGTAGGAAGAGAACAGGGCAATGCAGTATCATCAAAGGAGAGAGTTTTTATTGAGTACTTACTGTGTGCCAGGCAGTTTTCAGAGTATTTACCATAGATGACCTCATTTAATCCTCATGATAACCATACGATTTGGGTACTATGGTGCTATGACTACCCTCTTTTTACAGATAAGGAAACAGAGGCAAAGAGAGGTTCATTAATTCACTGAAGGCCACAGCACTCTGAAGTGGAAGAGTCAGGATTCGAATCCAGGCAGACTGGCTCCAGTACCCACATAGCTAACATCTCTACACTTCCTCTAAATATAGAGTTTCCAGTGGTAGAAGAGTAGGCAAATGGCATATACTGGAAAGAGGGCAAAAAGGATGAGGACTGATAAAAATATTTGTGATTGGGAGATGAAAGATAACATTGGAGAGGGCAAGACCAGTGAGGAAGGAAGCTAAGGCATTAATGTGGGAATGTGGTATCAAGGAGCAGCAGCAGCAAGTATAGACTGGCGTTGAAGGGAAACAGAAAAATACAATAGTAACTTGAGGGAAGGGCAGGAAAAAGTGTGCTGCCATTTATTTATTTATTTAAGGATGGAGAAGACTTGGATATCTTTTTATTTATCTCTGAGTAAATGATAATATCATTAATATACTTATTGAGAAAACTGAAGCCACATGATATGTGTTCCCTCAACTTGTTCCTTTCCCTCTCAAAATATATCTGCACATGTGTAGAACTGTGGTGAGTCTGCTCTCACAATATATTCCCTTACCATCCTTCAGCCCAGAATCAGAGAGAAGAACAGATTGTGTGGTTTCTTCACAATTTGGATGATGAGAGGTTTAGGAAGACAAAGCAGTCTTGCCACAGACATCTGTGACAGAGATCTTAACATGTATGAGCAATCGAAAACTAAAGGATGATTTAAATGTCACCCCATTGATTCAATCAAGTGGTTGTTTTTTTATTACTCAATATTCTATATGATTATGGATACACACACAGACACACATACAAACACACACACATATATATTTGTTGTTTACCTGCCAATACCATTTGTGTATCAGTTAATTGGCAGACCTCATTTCACTTGCAGATTTTTAAACTATGTGCATAGAAAATTATGTACTGGAATGACAACAATGACCATGAACTTTGGCATTAGCTCTGCAACTTATTACCTCTATGACTTGGGCAAGTCACTTAACCTCTCTTTTTTCTAATTTCCTACTTGTAATAAGAGGATAATATGTGGGGATGTGTTGAGGATTAAATAAAATAGTGTGTGTATTTCAGATTTCATTAATGGCCCCAGTTCTTTACCCCATCCTGTATCCATGCCCTTTGCCCAGTGACTTTGCAGTTTCTTCCACTGAAGATGTAGAGTATATGTCCCCAACCCTTGACTCTGAGCTTGGCCATTTGGCTTGTTTTGGTCAATGACAGGTTGTAACACATAACATGACCAAAATATGTAAGGCTCTTACACCATTCAGCTTGCCCTCTTGTTCCTTTGCCACTGGCTACGCTGCTGCTCCCTGGAGAAGATTAGATACATCAGAGCAGAACAAACCACCTTACCTGGGCCCGGCATAGATCATACAACTGCTAGCCAACACCCAAATCCATGAGCAAGTCTAGCTTAAGTTCAGAAAAACTCCCCAGCTGAGCCCAGTCTCTATCAACTAATGCTTGACTGACCCACAGATGCATGAGAATAAATGATTATTTTAAGCCACTGAGTTTTGGGATGATTTCACAGCACTTTTGTGTCAATAACTACACTTGTCAGGGACTTAGCACAGTGCTTGGCATGTGGTTGGTTAGTTACCTTTTCTTTTTATGGATAAAATGCAAAAAATATTTTACACTTTTCACCTACAATGTAAAACATGCAGCTGTTAAGAAACATTTGGATGATTCAATGTATTCATTTGGTGTCATGCAGAGAGCAATTTTGCAATAAACAGTGAAATAGCAAATTCTTCACAAAGAGTTTTCTTACACTTTTGCATGTTGATTGCTGTATTCTTCCCATGCAAGTGAAACTTCCTCCCACTAATGCTAATATGAATCATGTGTGTGCATTGAAAGGCAAATATATTCCATGAATATTAGACTAATGAATTAATTTAGGGGCTGACAGTCTCATCTTTTTATTAACTTCCCAATCATCACCTTATGTATTTTGCATGTTGTGGCAAATGCAATAGGAAACATTTAAAAATATTCACTTCCTTGTCCATAGAAATCAAATCTGAATTTTATAAGCTACCTTAATATTCATGTGTATTGAGGAAGTATCTTAAAAATTATCTTGACCACTCATTTTCTGTTATAATTATTTAAACCTGTCAATTTCAATTTATTACCTTCAAAGTTTCCTTTGCTTAATGTAATCACAATCCTCCATTTACCAGATGTCTCAACATCCTCATTGATACTATAAACTACTTGTCACATTCCACTAAAATCTATGTATTTCTTTGTTGATGTTCAGTGTATTCAATGCAAATAATTGACATTGCTTTTTAAAAAAAGTCTCCATGCCCTCTTAATTAATAGCTTTTAATAAAAATCTTCAGAACTTACATTGCTTTACTGTTAACTTGATTCTATTTGGAATTTTGTATTTGACGGAGGTGAAAGTGGATATGTAGCAAGGGATAGCATGAGTGCCTGTTCTTTATATGTTCTTACCTTCACAAAAACCATCACATATTATTTAAATCTGTAGCTTGATTTTTACATGCATAATTAAAGGCCTGTCACCACAGAATAAATCCTTTCTAGAGGCTTACAAGGTGTCTGTGGCATTGTTCATTATAAGTGAAGGAAGTGAAGTTCAAGTAAGGGAGGGATATTTTTTCACCCATTTGAGGGCAACTTAGAAGTAATTTAAACATGTTAAGTAGATAATAGAATGTGAGAGACTAGGTAGGGGAGAAGATCAAACTCGCAGGTATTAACTTATATCCAACTTCTGTAAAACATATAAGTATTTATGTTTCTATTTATCCCATTACAGGGATAGTTTAGTTTAATTCAGGTGGTGTTTATGCATCAGATCCACTCTCCTTCCATTTACTCCAAGACCTTGTTCCATTTATTATTCTCTCTTCCATCTATAGCCTCAAACTCTTTGGGTCTTTCTACTAGAGATACAAATATTATCAAATATTGTCACTCAAAGATACCTTCCTTATACTACTCAGCCATAAAAAAGAACAAAATTTTGCCATTTGCAGCAACATGGATGGACTTGGAGGGTACTGAAAGACAAATACTATATGATATCACTTATATGTGGAATCTAAAACAATACAACAAACTAGTGAATATAACAAAAAAGAAGCAGATACACATATATAGAGAATAAACTAGTGGTAACCAGTGGGAGGGGGGAAGGGCATTATAGGTGTGAGGGAGTGGGAAGTACAAGCTATTGGGTGTAAGATTGGTGTACAGTACATCAAGGATGTACTGTACAACATGGGGAATATAGCTAATATTTTGTAATAGCTGTAAATGGAGTGTAACCTTAAAAAATTGTATAAAAATAAAAATTAAAAAAAAACCCTTCCTTTGAACCTGTATTAATCTTTGTCTAGAGTCTTTTCTCCTGCTCTTCACATAAAAGACTTTACAAACACTGTTTTGCTCAGTTTTTCCTTTTTTGTTTTTTAAAGTTTCCTCACCTCCAATTCAATCCACTTCATTTTTGGCTTCCATTTCGAACATCATGTGCTGAAATATCTCTGGAAAAAGTAATTAATAACTTCTAAATGGGTGATTTCAATTTTGGTTCACTTGACCAATTTATAGCACTTCACATTGCTGAACATGCTCTACCTCTCGAAAATCTTTCTTTCATTGGTTTGTGTGATTACCTTTCTTGTTTGTCCTTTCTTGGGCATTTCTTTTTGTTCTCCTTCGTTGATTTTTCTCACTTCACTGTTCCTTTAATATTGGCATTTTCTAGTACTAAAATCTTTAGCTCTCTTTTCACTTTACACATTGTTCTTATGTTTTCATCTATATCTCTGTGGCTTCAACTATCACCTATATTCCTAAAAACTTTCAATACCTGAAGTCCAGATTTCTGTTTTCAGTTCCTTAATGGAAATTTTCCTTTAGATATCTTATAGACGACTCAAGGGAATTTATTAAAAACTAACCTCATTATTTTTTTCTTAAGCATTTTCTTCTCCCTGTATTTCCTACCTTGGTAAATGGCAACATTAACTATTCATCCATCCAAGATAGAAACCTGATAGACTCTAATATTCATTACCTTGTCATAAAAATTACAAGTTCCATGGATTCTATCTTTTATAGATTTCTTAAATCTTTCCTCATAACCACCATTTTAGTTTGTGCTTTTATTACCTCTTCTCTATACTAGTTCAGTAGTCTCTTCAGTTGTTATAAGACTTTTGGATTTCAGGGAGAAGCAAAATTTCAGAAACAATTAGATTTAATTAGTGAATTTATCAAAGTTACTTGGAAAAAGTCAAGATGCAAAATTTATTTGTATTTATTTCTGTAAACTAACAAAAATTCTGGGGCCAATAAAAAGATGACATTGAAAATAACAATAAAAAGCATCAAATACTTAGAAATAAATCTAATAAAAGATGTGATAAATCTTTATACCTGAAACTACAAAACATTCTGAAAGACATTGAAAAAGATCTAAATGAAAGGAAAAGTATACTATGTTTATGGATTGATTGGAAGGCTCTGTAGTGTTATAATGTCAATTCTTCCAAAACTGATCTATAGAGTAAACGTAATCCCAGTCAAACTCCTGCAGGGTGTGTGTAGTGTGTATGTAAATTGATAAGCTGATTATAAAACTTGTATCAGAATACAAAGGTCTTTGAGTAGTCAATATAATCCTGAAGAAGAAAAGCAAAGTTGGAGGACTTATACTACTAGATTTCAAGAATAACTATAAACCTATAATGATTAAGGCAGTATGATATTAATGAAAGGATTGACAAATAGACCAATGGAGCAGAATAGGGCATCCAAATATAGGCCCACACATATAGAGTCACTTGACTTACATCCAAGATCTCACTGTAATTAAGTGGGAAAAAGAATAGTCTTTTTAATAAATGGTGCCATGTATTAAATAATTTCATATCCTTATGGATGAAAATGGACCTTAATCCCTATGTTACACCACACACAAACATCAAATTGAGGTGGACAATAGACCTAAATGTGAAAGATGAAACAATAACACTTTTAGAAATATGGCTCATAGACCAAATCTGACCTACTACCTCTGTTTGTAAATTGTTTTATTGGAACACAGCCAACCTATTCATTTATGTATTCTTTATCACTTTTCTCATGCTACAGTGGTGGAGTTGAGTAATTATGATAAAGAGTGTAAGGCCCACAAAGCTGTATATATTTACTATCTGGCTCTTCACAGAAAAAAATTGTGAAACTCTGTTCTAGAAGAAAACATAGGAGGATATCTTTGTGATTATGGAGTAGTAATTTTTTCCTTTATAAAGGAAAAAAATAGCCATAAAATAAAACCATAAAAGATTAAATAAAACAATAAATTTGATTTCATTAAATTAAGAATATCTGTTTATAAGGATTTGTTACCAGAATATAATAAAAAAAAACTTTAGAGGTCATTAAGAAAAAGTTAATAATGTAATTTAAAGATGAGAAAAGGATTTGAATAGACGTTTCTCTGAAGAAGATATACAAATGATTAATAACCACATGTAAAGATTCTCAACATCATTAGTCAGTAGAGAAATGCAAATCAAAACCACAATGAGATACCCACTTTCATCCACTAAGGTGACTATAATAAAAGACAGACATTAACAACTGTGGGCAGATATGTGAAAAAATTGGAATCCTTATACCCTGCTGGTGAGAATGTAAGCTGATGTAAGCAGCCTCTTTGAAAAATAATTTGACATTTGTTCAAAAAATTAAACAGTTACCATATGATCCAGCAATTCTACTTCTAGATATATACCCAAGAGTATAGGAAACATGTCTACACAAAAACTCATACACAAATGTTCATAGCAGTATTATTCATAATAGTCAAAAAGTGAAAACCTCCCAAACGTACATCAGTTGATGGATGGATGCACAAGATATGGTATATTCACACAATGGAATACTATTGAGCCATTAAAAGGAAAGAAGTACTGAAAGATGATACAACATGGATGAACCTTGAAAATATTATGCTAACTTAAAGAAGCCAAACATGAAAGGCAACATACTACATGATTCCATTTATATGAAATGTTCAAAGTAGGCAAAGCCATAGAGACAGAAAGTAGTAGATTAATAGTTGCCCAAGGTTGAGGGATGAGAGGTGGCAGGGGAACAGAGAGGGGAGTGAGAGTAGCTGCTAATGAGTATGGAGTTTCTTTTTGCAGTGTGGGAATATTCTGGAATTAGATAGTGTTTATGGTCACACAACTTTGTGAATATTCTAAAAATCACTGATTTGGGCACTTTAAAATGGTGAATATTTTGCCATGTGAATTACAGCCCAATTTTTTTTTAAGTAGCCAAAAATGTGTAGTTGTGCTTACTTGTACAGCTGATCAACTAAAATAAACAGGTATTGAAAAACAGTCATTTTCTTTAGATGACCCAACATACACAAAAGTAAATCACAGTGATATATGGCTATACTCTCACCAAAATGGCTTAAATTAAAAAGACATAATACTAAGAGTTGACAAGCATGTAGAACAACTGTAGCTTTCATATATTGGTGGTGGAATTGTAAGTTTATGCAGCTGCTCTAAATAAATTTAGTTGATAATAAATTTAGTTTCACATCTTCTTAATATATGCTAAATATATTGCAATAGACTTATATCAGGATAAACTATATTGCTTGTCAATGACGAAGAAATTCTACTCCTATGTATATAACCAAGAGAAACAAGTACATATGTCCACAAAGACTCATAAAAGAATGGTCATAGTAGCCTCACTCAAAATAACTAAAAATAGTAATGACCCAAATGTTAATCAACAGGAGAATGGATAAACAAGTTGTGTTAATATCATACATTGAAATGCTACAGAGAAATGAAAAAAAAAAAAAACCTGCTGAAATTTACACAACAACATGGATGAGTCAGAAGCATTATGTTGACTGCAAGAAGCCAGACAGTACATACTGTATGATTCCACGTATATTAGGTACAAGAACTGACAAAACTAATCTCTGATCCAATAAATCAACAGTGGTTGCCAGTGATGGAGGAGTGGAAATTGAATAAAATGGGGCATGAGGAAACTTTCAGGAGTGCTAGACAAATTCTGCGTCGTAAAGTAGGTGGTGGATACAGGGGTATACACAAGTGTAAAAATTCATTGATTTGTACACTTTGTATATGTTACACATCTCATAGTATGCATTTAATATGTCAACTGTGAAAGTAAAAACAAAAGAAAGAAAGAGCAGGGAAATTGTAAGCACTTCCAATTGTGAAAAACAAAACTGATATTTTGCCAAGTAAAAACATCAAATATCGATATCAATAAGCACCATGTATATTCACCATTATTTTATAAAATAAACGTCTTAAAATAAAAACATAAGGATGATGCAATATCAGAACAGAAAATAATTCTTTATGTAGAATAAATATAGCTTTATAGAAACTTACTACCTTGTCCTTTTTTTGTACCATTTTGCTTGATGCAAGTGAAAACCTTGTTTTAGATTTGCAGGGGTTGAGGGGTGATATCTTGGTATTACTGTTCTAATTGTATCTCAGCCTTTGATCTTTCACTTCTTCAATTTAAATAAATTATTTTGTTTCCCCAAATCATCATTCATGGTCCTGCTTAAAACCCTTCAATGGCTTCCCATTGTGTAAAGTGTTGATTTTCCACTGGCTGTGGATTAGCATAACCAGTGCCAAGTAAAGAATGTCGCTCACCATCCAGCTCTACATGGATGGAGTCGTTAGCTACTGCAGGTGCTGAGCTTTAATGCACCCTGAAAGGAGTTCAGGGCAGAGATTAGGAATGAGACACTCTGTGCTCTGGGCAAACTGGCAGAACAGGTCTTCAAATAGTTAGATTCTTTGAGATGTGTGCTTGGTTGCATGTACTCCCTTTGCCAAAATCACATATACACTGACCTCCGCAGCTACCTCTTCAGAGCAGTTCCTCAGAGGTACCTGAGAGGCTGTCTCCTTGGCTATAGTCCTCATTAAGTCCCCAAATAAAACTGAACTCACAACCATCATGTTGTGCATTTTATTTCAGTCTACACCAGGGAGATTTTACAAATTACCTTCTTTACTCATCATAGACCAATAAATTAGAATCTTGAGAAGGTGGTGTCCAGGGCACAGACATTTCTAAACTCTTTATAGCTTATTTATTTGTGCACCAAGGAGAATTACTGACCTACAGTATAAAGTTTTAACTTCTTAGTAGGACTACGTTCAACTACTTATTATCTGAACTGGTCATGTTTCTCTGTGCTATACTTCTCTTGCTTCCTTTATCTTTTTGTGAGACATGTAGGGGAGAAACAATAATTTTTCCTCTACCCTTCTGATTCCTAGCTGAGACTCCTGTAATAAAAGATAGATTAACAAGGGAAAACCAAACAGAAATTTATTAACAGGAATACCCATGTATACATGGGAGATACCCAGGGATATAAGAGTAACTCCTGGAGGTGGCCTAAGCCACCAGTTTAAATACTGTTTCCAGCTAAAGACAAAAGAAAGGTGGGAGGTGGGGAAAGAGGACAGTTATGGGAGGTTAGTAAATAAGGGTAAGATTTGTTACGCAGATTTAAATCAGAGCCTGTTCCACTGATAAAACTCTCCAGTGTAGAGTCATCCTCTTCCTATTACAGACACACACTTACAAATGGATATTCCCTTTATAACTGTAAATTTCCCTTTCAAAAGGGTAACTTCTATATACAGATGGCCAATAGGCACATGAAAAGATGCTCAACATTGCTAATTATTAGAGAAATGCAAATCAAAACTACAATGAGGTATCACCTCACACCGATCAGGATGGCCATCATTAAAAATCCACAAACAATAAATGCTGGAGAGGGTGTAGAGAAAAGGGAACCCTCTTACACTGTTGGTGGGAATGTAAATTGATGTAGCCACTATGGAAAACAGTATGGAGATTCCTCAAAAAACTAAAAATAGAGTTGCCATATGGTCCAGCAATCCCACTCATGGGTGTATATCTGGAAAAGATGAAAACTCTAATTTGAAAAGATACATGCACCCCAGTGTTCATAGCAGCACGTTTACAGTGGCCAAGACATGGAAACAAACTAAATGTCCATTGACAGATGAATGGATAAAGAAGATGTGGTACACACACACACACACACACACACACACACACACACACACACACAATGGAATACTACTCAGCCATAATAAAGAATGAAATAATGTCATTTGCAGCTACATGGATGCCACTAGAGATTATCATACTAAGTGAAGTAAGTCAGACAAAGACAAATATCATATATCACTTATATGTGAACAAATAAAGTTTTCTATGAAACAGAAACAGACTCACAGACATAGAGAACAGACTTGTGGTTGCCAAGGGGGAGGCGGGGTGGGGGAGGGGTGAATTGAGAGTTTGGGACTAGCAGATGCAAACTATTATATATAGAATGGATAAACAACAGGTCTTACTGTATAGCACAGGGAACTATACTCAATATCCTGTGATAAACTATAATGGAAAAGAATATGAAAAAGAATATGTATATATATATCTGAATCACTTTGTTGTACAGCAGAAACTAACACAACATTGTAAGTCAACTATACTTCAATAAAATAAATTTAAAAAATACATTTTCTAAGGTTTTTCAAAAAGAAAAGAGTAACTTCTACTCTTTGTGGCGTCTCCCATGTCTGCTGTTTCTCAAAGTAATCAGCTCAAAATAATTCTTATGCCAGAGATGCAAATTTTGTGGTGGCATATTCTGCTACCTTTCAGATATTCCTCTTTTTACAAGACTCACTCTATTTCCCCTGCCCCAAGCAGAGTTAGATCCTTCATAGCCACTTATAGCACCTATTACTATCTATCATAGTTATACCAGAACAAGAGCTTCAAAAGGCAGGTCCTCTACCTTATTTATATTTTTATCTCAGAGTGTATAGCACAAAATGCAAAAAAACTTGAATAATACACTAATCTCTTATTTTGAGACTTTGCAGAAACAAATCCCCTGACTGCCCTCACCTAATTTAACAGAATTTGCCATCTTTTCAAAATAAGTAATTCATATATTAAGAAAAAGTGTGAGGAAACACAAATGTAGAAATCAATATGGGTTAATAAGTTCATTTGAGCTAGGGAAAGTGCAAAGAAACATGCACAGAATAATCTTTCCAAAATATTATACACAATTGTGTGAAAACTACAAGCAACAAACATGGTATTCGTGGTCAAAAGTGAGGAAAGCAAAACAGCTACTGCATACATCAAAAGTGTTATGTTGACACTGAAAAGAGCTTCTTAGACAAAGCAGACTCCTGTGCGAGAAAAGCTTTCAGGAGGATAATTCTGACAATTTGACATCCCTTAAGCACAAATTCTGAGCATCACTTTTGAACAAAAAATTGACTGTGTATATATTGAGGGACAAAAATCAGACATTGTTCTTTTGTACAAATTCACTACTTTCCTCACTGCAGCAAAAGGAGATGAGGAAAGTGGGCAGTTTCTCTAGGATGAAAAACAAGTGTGCTACTTGTTCTGAGTCTAACAACTCAGGATTTGTGGAATGCTTATGAGCAGCAATATAATCAAATGCAGCAGAAAGTTGTCCTAATAGAGTTTGTGGAAAGAGAAGATCTTAACAAATATTTACCATACACAAGTTTGTCATTTAGCAGGAAAAGACCAGAATCATTTCACTCATCATGTGGCACTGAATTATCAAGATCAAGAGATATGCTTAATTTTATCACCCTCTTTTTGCAGGATATACATTCACTCAGTGAATTCTCCAAACCCACAGAAATACTCTAGCACTATGGATTCTTTAAAAATTCTTCATCTATATCGGGCTGCTCAATTTCCTTACCCAAACTGTAAGGAAATGCTCTCTGCTTTGTTGTCACTGTCACAGCTTTAAGAAAATTTGTGAAAGGATTTAGTATCCTGCTTTGAAGGTTTAACACAAACTTGGGGGACAGTGTGGGTTACTGCTGTTGCTGATGGCAAGACTAGAAATGAACCATATTTTTCTGCTTGTCCTAACACTGACTCTCTGGTAAAATCTCTCCGGCTTATTTTTTGATTCTGTCCCTTCTGTTTCATTTTTTTCCCTCTCACTGTTCCTGGATATCGGTGCTGCCTAGGCTCTTTGAGACCTATTCTACTTTACTTAGGGACATACAAAGAACAAAGTGAATTATTTATTAATCTGTAGTGTTCTCACAATCACAACTCCAGCTTCTCAGTTTTATTGGGCACCATATAGCCAGGGTGCTATTTTGATAGGAGGAATTTTGAGGGTGCTGGCTTGACCCAGAATATTACTGCCACAGCTCTCTGACAGGGATTCATATTACACAATCCCTCCTTGTCATTTCCAAAACAACTTTGGCCATAGAAGGGTGAGGACTGCAAGATTAGGATGATTTTTTTTCTGGAAACTTGACCCTACGCCTTTCAGTCTATCACCTCTCTGAGACAGCATGGATCAGTACCTTGACACAGCTCATTCTTTTCTTCAGCATTTATTTCAAGGTCTTCCAGTGGCAATTCTCAGCCATTCTTCATTTGTTATTTAGTTTTCCATGGCTTTAAATTCCGTTTTTGGAGAAAGGCACTACTCAGTCACTATGTCTTAAAAGTTTCACTGTTATTTTTTAAACGTTTGAATACACTTTTCTTAAATGCCAAAAAGGAAATGATGAAATCAGTCCTTTGGTCTGTTATTTTTGAGGAAATGCTTTATGTGAGGTATTATGTCTTTGAGCCAAAGCATTATTTTTATTCTTGAATCTTGATAGTACGATGTTGTGAACCATCCCTGGGGCTTTGGGAAGTGCTGAGTATAAGGTTGTAAAATTGCAGAATATGAAAAAATAAGTGTATATGTGTTATCTTTTCACCGTTTGCAAACTGGCACCTGCTAATTTTATTTGTTGCCCATAAATGGGTTATTTTCTTATTATATGTCTTGTAGCTCTTAGATATTAGTATCACAGGAGGTAGTATGCATCAATATATTCATCCCAGAGGAAACAATAATCCATATACAAGGATTCCTTCCAACTTTGCTGACAGACTATTCTTTAACTTTTCTTTAGTTTTGGATTCTGATGAGACCAGTCTATCCCTATACAGCTCCAGGGAGAATAGTACTTTCTTAAATGGGGTCAAGATATAAGTAAGAGTTCTTTAGAATCACAGACTCTATAAGTGTGAAGGTTTTAAGGCAATTAAATGTCACTAGGCACCATTTTTAAGACTGGCATGCAAAAAATGAAAAAGGTTACCTACAGAAATTCTTTCATTTGACATCATAAATACTTATTCTCCATTTACAGTGTTCTGAGGTATTGGTCACATGAAGCATGACTTGAATTACCATGATCTTTGCTTATAATTTACAGAATGTTTCAACAATATAACCTACCTTTCAGATCAACTTGAGCAATGTTGCTAAAGCATTGGAAGTTATATACTGAGTTGAATATCATTGTAGGAATAGATTCTCTTGCCATCAGTAAAAAGGAAAAAAGATTCAGGATTTCATGTCAGGATTCAGACCCATGTGATTATGTGCATTTGATTGTGGCAAATGTAAATGACAAGGTTCAGACTTATTTATTTTACATTTATAAGATAAAACTAGTGGCTTTTGAAGGATTTTATGATCCTCTAACTTGTGAATGGCCATATCAAATATTTTTCTTATTTATGAAGTACAGCTGTGTGGTGAGAGACTCCACTGAACATTTCCCAGAACTAAAGAAAACTCATCTTTACCAATAATAATCTGCTTGTAGAAAATGCAATGTCTTAGTTTCCTGACGTATAGGACACAGTGTAAAGTATGACAAGAGGAAGTACCATGCTGGAATAAGTCCATATTTTCACAAATGAAATTATTTTTTTTAACATCTTTATTGGAGTATAATTGCTTTACAATGGTGTGTTAGTTTCTGCTGTATAACAAAGTGAATCAGCTATACATATACATACATCCCCATATCTCCTCTCTCTTGCGTCTCCCTCCCACCCTCCCTATCTCACCCTTCTAGGTGGACACAAAGCACCGAGCTGATCTCCCTGTGCTATGCGGCTGCTTCCCACTAGCTATCTATTTTACATTTGGTACTCTGTATATGTCCATGCCGCTCTCTCACTTTGTCCCAGCTTACCCTTCCCCCTCCCCATGTCCTCAAGTCCATTCTCTACGTCTGCATCTTTATTCCTGTCCTGCCCTTAGGTTCTTCAGAACCTTTTTTTTTTTAGATTCCATATATATGTGTTAACATAAGGTATTTGTTTTCTCTTTCTGACTTACTTCACTCTGTATGACAGTCTCCAGGTCCATGCAGCTCGCTACAAATAACTCAATTTCATTCCTATTTATGGCTGAATAATATTCCATTGTATATATGTGCCACATCTTCTTTATCCATTCATCTGTCGATGGACACTTAGGGGCTTCCATGTCCTGGCTATTGTAAATAGAACTGCAGTGAACATTGTGGTACATGACTCTTTTTGAATTATGGTTTTCTCAGGGTATATGCCCAGTAGTGGGATTGTTGGGTTGTAGGGTAGTTCTATTTTTAGTTTTGTAAGGAACCTGCATACTGTTCTCCACAGTGGCTGTATCAATTTACATTCCCACCAACAATGCAAGAGGGTCTCCTTCTCTCCACACCCTCTCTAGCATTTATTGTTTGTAGATTTTTTGATGATGGCCATTCTGACAGGTGTGAGGTAATACCTCATTGTAGTTTTGATTTGCATTTCTCTAATGATTAGTGATGTTGAGCACCCTTTCATGTGTTTGTTGGCAATATGTGTATCTTCTTTGGAGAAATGTCTATTTAGGTCTTCTGCCTATTTTTGGATTAGGTTGTTTGTTTTTTTGATATTGAGCTGCATGAGCTGCTTATATATTTTGGAGATTAATCCTTTGTCAGTTGCTTCATTTGCAAATATTTTCTCCCATTCTGAGGGTTGTCTTTTGGTCTTGTTTATGGTTTCCTTTGCTGTGCAAAAGCTTTTAAGTTTCATTAGGTCCCATTTGTTTAATTTTGTTTTTATTTCCATTTCTCTAGGAGGTGGGTCAAAAAGGATCCTGCTGTGATTTATGTCATGGAGTGTTCTGTCTATGTTTTCCTCTAAGAGTTTTATAGTGTCTGGCCTTACATTTAGGTCTTTAACCCATTTTGAGTTTATTTTTGTTCATAGTGTTAGGAAGTGTTCTAATTTCATTATTTTACATGTAGCTATTCAGTTTTCCCAGCACCACTTATTGAAGAGGCTGTCTTTTCTCCCTTGTATATTCTTATCCCCTTTATCAAAGATAAGGTGACCATATGTGCATGGGTTTATCTCTGGGCTTTCTATTCTGTTCCATTGATCTATATTTCTGTTTTTGTGCCATTACCATACTGTCTTGATTACTGTAGCTTTGTAATATAGTCTGAAGCCAGGGAGTCTGATTCCTCCAGCTCAGTTTTCTTTCTCAAGATTGCTTTGGCTATTCGGAGTCTTTTGTGTTTCCATATAAATTGTGAAATTTTTTTTTCTAGTTCTGTGAAAAATGCCATTGGTAGATTGATAGGGATTGCATTGAATCTGTAGATTGCTTTGGGAAGTATAGTCATTTTCACAGTGTTGACTCTTCCAATCCAAGAACATGGTATATCTGTCCATCTGTTTGTATCATCTTTAATTTCCTTCATCAGTGTGTTATAATTTTCTGCATACAGGTCTTTTGTCTCTTAAGATAGGTTTATTCCTGGGTATTTTATTCTTTTTGTTGCATTGGTAAATGGGCATGTTTCCTTAAATTCTCTTTCAGATTTTTCATCATTAGTGTATAGGAATGCAAGAGATTTCTGTGCATTAATTTTGTATCCTGCTACTTTACCAAATTCATTGATTAGCTCTAGTAGTTTTCTGGTAGCATGTTTAGGATTCTCTGTGTATAGTATCATGTCATCTGTAAACAGTGACAACTTTACTTCTTTTCTGATTTGTATTCCTTTTATTTCATTTTTTTCTTTGATTGCTGTGGCTAAAACTTTCAAAACGATGTTGAATAATAGTGGTGAGAGTGGGCAACCTTGTCTTACTCCTGATCTTGGGGGAAATGTTTTCAGTTTTTCACCATTGAGAATGATGTTGGCTGTGGGTTTGTCATATATGGCCTTTATTATGTTGTGGTAAGTTCCCTCTATGCCTACTTTCTGGAGGGTTTTTATTATAAATGGGTGTTGAATTTTGTTGAAAGCTTTTTCTGCATCTATTGAGATGATCATATGGTTTTTCTCCTTCCATTTGTTAATGTGATTTATCACATTGATTGATTTGCATATATTGAAGAATCCTTGCATTCCTGGGATAAACCCCACTTGATCATGGTGTATGACCCTCTTAGTAGCTGTTGGATTCTGTTTGCTAGTATTTTGTTGAGGATTTTTGCATCTATATTCATCAGTGATATTGGCCTGTAGTTTTCTTTTTTTCTGACATTTTTGTCTGGTTTTGGTATCAGGGTGATGGTGGCCTTGTAGAAAAAGTTTCGGAGTGTTCCTCCATCTGCTACATTTTGGAAGAGTTTGAGAAGTTTGGGTGTTAGCTCTTATCTAAATGTTTGACAGAATTCACCTGTGAAGCCATCTGGTCCTGGGCTTTTGTTTGTTGGAATATTTTTAATCACAGTCTCAATATCAATGCTTGTGATTGGTCTGTTTATATTTTCTATTTCTTCCTGGTTCACTCTTGGGAGGTTGTGCTTTTCTAAGAATTTGTCCATTTCTTCCATGTTGTCCATTTTATTGGCATATAGCTGTTTGTAGTAATCTCTCATGATCCTCTGTATTTCTGCATTGTCAGTTGTTACTTCTCCTTCTTCATTTCTAGTTCTACTGATTTTACTTTTCTCCTTTTTTTTTCTTGATGAGTCTGGCTAATGGTTTTTCAACTATGTTTATCTTCTCAAAGAACCAGCTTTTAGTTTTATTGGTCTTTGCTATTGTTTCCTTCATTTGTTTTTCATTTATTTCTGAACTGATCTTTATGGTTTCTTTTCTTCTGCTAACTTTGGCGGTTTTTTGTTCTTCTTTCTCTAATTGCTTCAGGTGTAAGGTTAGGTTGTTTATTTGAGATGTTTCTTGTTTCTTGAGGTAGGATTGTATTTCTTGAGGTAGGATTGCTATAAACTTCCATCTTAGAACTGCTTTTTCTGCATCCCATAGGTTTTGGGTCGTCATATGTTCATTGTCATTTGTTTCTATGTAGTTTTTGATTTCCTCTTTGATTTCTTCAGTGATCTCTTTGTTATTTAGTAGTGTATTGCTTAGCCTCCATGTGTTTGTATTTTGTACAGATTTTTTCCTGTAATTGATATGTAGTCTCATAGTGTTGTGGTCAGAAAAGATACTCAATACAATTTCAATTTACTTAAATTTACCAAGGCTTGATTTGTGACCCATGATATGATCTATCCTGGAGAATGTTCCATGAGCACTTGAGAGGAAAGTGTATTCTGTTGTTTTTGGATGGAATGTCCTATTAATATCCATTCAGTCCATCTTGTTTAATGTATCATTTAAAGCTTGTGATTCTGTTATTTATTTTCATTTTGGACGATCTGTCCATTAGTGAAAGTGGGGTGTTAATGTCCCCTACTATGATTGTGTTACTGTCGATTCCCCTTTTATGGTTGTTAGCATTTGCCTTATGTATTGAAGTGCTCCTATGTTGGTTGCATAAATATTTACAATTGTTATGTCTTCTTCTTGGATTGATCCCTTGATCATTATGTAGTGTCCTTCTTTGTCTCTTGTAATAGTATTTGTTTTAATATCGATTTCGTCTGATATGAGAATTGCTATTCTAGCTTTCTTTTGATTTCCATTTGCATGGAATATTGTTTTCCATCCCCTCACTTTCAGTCTGTATGTGTCCCTCAGTCTGAAGTGGGTCTCTTGTAGACAGCAAATATACAGGTTTTGTTTTTGTATCCATTCAGCCAGTCTATGTGTTTTGGTGGGAGCATTTAATCCTTTTACATTTAAGGTAGTTATCAATATGTATGTTCCTATTACCATTTCCTTAATTGTTTTGGGTTTGTTATTGTAGGTCTTTTTCTTCTCTTGTGTTTCCTGCCTAGAGAAGTTCCTTTAGCATTTGTTGTAAAGCTGGTTTGCTGGTGCTGAATTCTCTTAGCTTTTGCTTGTCTGTAAATGTTTTAATTTCTCGGTCGAATCTGAATGAGATCCTTGCTGGGTAGAGTCATCTTGGTTGTAAGTTTTTCCCTTTCATTACTTTAAATATGTCTTGCCACCCCCTTCTGGCTTGCAGAGTTTCTGCTGAAAGAGCAGCTGTTAACCTTAAGGGGATTCCCTTGTATGTTATTTGTTGCTTTTCCCTTGCTGCTTTTAATAGTTTTTCTTTGTAGTTAATTTTTGCTAGTTTGATTAATGTGTCTTTGCATGTTTCTCCTTGGATTTCTCCTGTATAGGACTCTGTGATTCCTGGACTTGATTGACAATTTCCTTTCCCATATGAGGGAAGTTTTCAACTATAATCTCTTCAAATATTTTCTCAGTCCCTTTCTTTTTCTCTTCTTCTTCTGGGACCCCTATAATTTGAATGTTGGTGCATTTAATGTTGTCACAGAGGTCTCTGAGACTGTCCTCAACTCTTTTCATTCTTTTTTCTTTATTCTGCTCTGTGGTAGTTATTTCCACTATTTTATCTTCCAGGTCACTTATCCGTTCTTCTGCCTCAATTATTCTGCTATTGATTCCTTCTAGAGCATTTTAAATTTCATTTATTGTCTTGTTCATCATTGCTTGTTTGCTCTTTAGTCCTTGTAGGTCCTTGTTAAAAGTTTCTTGTAATTTCTCCATTCTGTTTCCAAGATTTTTTATCATCTTTACTATCATTACTCTGAATTATTTTTCAGGTAGACTATTTCCTCTTCATTTGTTCAATGTGGTGGGTTTTTGCCTTGCTCCTTCATCTGCTGTGTATTTCTCTGTCTTCTCATTTTGCTTAACTTACTGTGTTTTGGGTCTCCATTTTGCAGGCTGCAGGTTTGTAGTTCCTGTTGTTTTAGGTGTCTGCCCCCAGTGGCTGCAGTTGGTTCAGTGGGTTGTGTAGGCTTCCTGGTGGAGGGGACTGGTGCCTGTGTTCTGGTGGATGAGGCTGGATCTTGTCTTTCTGGTGGGCAGGACCACGTCCTGTGGTGTGTTTTGGGGTGTCTGTGAACTTATTATGATTTTAGGCAGCCTCTGTGCTAATGGGTGGGTTTGTGCTCCTGTCTTGCTATTTTTTTGCCATAGAGTGTCCAGCACTGTAGCTTGCTGGTTGTTGAGTGGCACTGGGTCTTAGCGTTGAGATGGAGATCTCTGGGAGAGCTTTCGCCCATTGATATTATGTGGGGCTGGGAGGCCTCTGGTCTACCCATGTCCTGAACTCAGCTCTCCCAACTCAGAGGCTCAGGCTTGACAATCGGCCAGAGCACCAAGACCCTCTCAGCCACACATCTCAGAAGAAAAGGGTGAAAAAAACAGAAAGAAAGCAAGAAAAAGTAATAATAAATAAAGTTATTAAAATAGAAAAAAATATTAAAAATAAAAAAATAAAAGTTAATTAAAAAAAGAGAGAAAGAAAGAAGAGAGCAACCAAATCAAAAAACAAATCCTCTAATGGTAACAAGTGCTAAAAACTATACTAAAAAAACAAAACAAAACAAACAAACAAAAAAAAACGAAAAATGGACAGTCAGAACCCTAAGACAAATGGCAAAAGAAAGCTATACAGACAAAATCACACAAAGAAGGATCCACATACCCACTCACAAAAAGAGAAAAAGGAAAAAAAAAAAAAAAAATATATATATATATATATAAATAAATAAAGGAAGAGTGCAACCAAATCAATAAACAAATGTACCAATGATAATCAGCTCTAACTACTAAACTAAGATACACATAAAACCAGAAACAAATTAGATGCAGAAAGGTAACGCAAGTCTATAGCTGCTCCCAAAGTCCACCTCCTCAATTTTGGGATGATTCATCGTCTGTTTAGGTATTCCACAGATGCAGGGTACATCAAGTTGATTGTGGAGTTTTAATCTGCTGCTCCTGAGGCTGCTGGGAGAAATTTCCCTTTCTTTGTTCACACAGCTCCTGGTGTTCAGCTTTGGAGATGGTCCCGCCTCTGCGTGTAGGTTGCCTGAGGGCATCTTTTGGGAAGTCTGAGGTCTTCTGCCAGCGTTCAGTAGGTGTTCTGTAGGAGTTGTACCACATGTAGGTATAGTTTTGATGTATTTGTGGGAAGGAAGGTGATCTCCACGTCTTACTCCTCTGCCATCTTGATGGCGCCCCCTCTTAATTGTGTGTGCTGTCTCTTCCGAGGTTCCCTCCTGAGGTCCTAATTCAGCCAGAAATGATGGCTCCTGTGCTCCTGAACAGTCTTTGCTCTCCCTCTCAGCTACAGAAGTGAACTTCAGGTACAGATTAAGGATGCAAAGACTTGCCTTTTATATGTAGGCTCAGTGGTGCCAGAGGCTCCTCAACAAGGGCTGGGAGTGATGGGGAAGATGGGAGTTAGCTCCAAGGGGCCACTTCATTCCAGGTCCTTGTTTTTGCTTCTCTCCCTTTTTGCTCAGTCTGTTGTTGTTAGAAAATGTTCACTGGAGGCATTTCCTGGCTGGTAGAGTCTGTTACTCCTTATCACTTCAATGGTTTAGCAGAAGCACCACTGCAGTGGGGACCTGAGGGGCTCACAGGGAACAGGAGATGATGCCACCACTAGGTCTCCAGCACCTGAATGCTGACCTGGAGTGCTCCAGGGGCACTGCCAAGGGCCAGGTGGAACACACTCTGAAATGATTTTTCTACTAATATTTTTGATATAGCAGTGTAGTATTTTTGAGTGTACCCTATTTTATGTAGCCTAGAATCAAAACACTACATACAAAACACATATTTCTAAATAGCAGAGAGAGAGAGACAGATTATTTTAGCCAAATTAAATTCAAGTGCCCCTTTCTAATAGAAGTAAACTTAAGCTAGTTCGGTACTCATTTCTTTCAGCTGTAACTTGATATCTACAGCATTTTCATTTAAATTCAAAACAGACATACAGAAACTTTCTTGTTAAGTATGAAACTGTCAAACCAGGCTCTGTGAATTCACACTTTGTAGAAGATGTTAATTGAAAGTGAAAAGTCAAAACAATGTGGTTCAATTAAGCTCTTGCAGAAAACATGGAAATCAAAAATCAGGTAGGCCCTGTGAAGAAAGCAGAGAGTTTACCACTTCAGGCTCTTTTCCTTCTTCAAATATTTGAGGCAGGTTCTATAAAAAGTATTTCTCACTGAGGTACTTCATCTTTATTATAGTGTTGGATGAAAGTTCCAGGTTTTTAATTGAGCATCACAAATTTTCAAATAGATTCGTAGATGCTGGTGATTGACAGCTGTTCCACATCCTAAAAAATGCTGTGTAAGACACAATTATTGTTAGGAAGCTATCCTAAAATATATTTTTGTCTCTGATGGCATGGTGTGTATCATCTTCCAGTTTCAGCCTCCTCAAGGTGTCAAGATGTATGCTTGCTATTTTTGCTTAAAATCAAACAGGACTTTGGAACATAAACAAAGCTAGTAAGGAGAATGATTTGACTCGACCAATCCAAATCAGAAATTGTTTTGGAAACATTGGGTGCAATGGCCATGATAGAAATTATCTAGAATATTATCATGGTTCAAAGTGCCTTGGAATTTTCTACATATTCTTGGAAACATTTTGTGAGTTCCAACTTCAGTTTTCATTCATTCTTAGTGGAGAAGTACATGTTCTTCTATTTTGAGTTGCCATCTTTTCAGGTGTTGTTTACTAACAAAAAGTATATCTTGTGTGTATCCTTGTACTATTATATTTTATTTTCACTGGGGAATTATTCAAATTAGAAGGATTCACCAGCCAAGCTGAGCTACGTAAAACAATTTATGCAATACTGAAAACATTTTAGGACCCTCACTGGAAACTGAGCAGCTCTCTGATTATGAAAGTAAATATTGCATATATTTCCTTCTGGATATTTTATCAGTTCTTCAATGCTTTACTTATGGGCATATTAAATTTTGTTCTGGCAGGTAATTAGTTTACTTGTGTACCAGCTTGATTTTCTGAGGCATGTTTTAAGCTTTATTCTGGCAGATGTAGAGTAGTGCTTGTTCTAGAGTTGAAATGTTACCGAACTCAGGTTCAGCTGCTTACTGCTCAAAAGACAATAATTCAGGAGGCAAGTGTCAGTAGAAAGGAAAGTTGCTTTAATCAGAAAAGCTGGCAATCTGAGGAGAAGGTGGACTTGTGTCCTGATAGCAACTCCAAAGATTTTGCTCAGTCATGACAGTTTTTAAAAGGAAAAAGGCAGGAAAGATTCTCAGTGAATCATCAAGGCAGGAGGTTGGGTTCTTCATCTTTCTCCATTGCTTGCAGACTGGCTGACACTCTCTTCAGATGTTATCTTGCCTGCGTGATCTGCCTGCAGGATTGCTACGGGAGCTGTTGGGGGTAGAGAGGTAGTCACTCTTATTTCTTTTAATCTAGGAAAAGAATTAACAGGTTAGACAAACATGGTGTACATTCTGGAGAGCATGTCAGGAGTTGGTTTAAATTGCCTAGTGATCTCATTCCTATAATGAGGTTCTTTCAAGGTTACAGGGGAACAGAAATGGGCAAACAGGAAAGAGATAAAAGAACTGCTTTCAGAAGTAGCCTTATGCCTTGGGTGTGCAATTAAATCTTATGTACATATCTCATCTGAATCTGTGATATTCAGTAATGTCTTTTCTATCTGGTCAATCAGAATTTGAATGACTACTAGTACTTTGAAAATTCTGTAATCTCCATTCAATTAATGAATCCTCAATAGTTGTTTTCTGCATTGCACAAATGTGGCTTAGTATTCTGCTAAAGACTCATTGGGGCTGTTCTGTGGATTTCTAGAGCTTCTTCTCGGCATAGCTCCTCCTTGTCTGTTATCTTGCCTCACAAATTCCAGCCACCTACACAGCACCTAACTCTGAACTCTATATCTTCAGGTCGGCAAGATTGCCATGCTCTGTGTTCCACCTCTCTGAATGCAGTCTGGAAAGTGCCTCTTGGCAGAAAATCAGGGCAATAATTGGGCTCACTTCCTGTGTTTCTCTTTTGTCAGCAAATCAGAACCTGTACCACCTACAGTGTAGTATCTGAAAACTATTGTTCCATATATTTTGTCAAATTTTATAGTTATTTACAGTGGGAGGGCTAGTCTGGTACTAGGTACTCCATCATGGCTAATTGTGAAACTACAGCCCCATCAATTTTTATTTTGAACAATTTTGAACCTACATAAAAGTTGAAAGAAGAGCATGCATACCCTTAACTTAGATTCACCAATTATTATTGTCGGGGAGGAAAAAATTTTTCTCTACCCTTCTAGGTGATTCTGACTGGTCTAAGAATTAAATTGACATGAGACAGATTAACAGGAGAAAATCAAACAAAAATGTAATAACATGTATACATGAGAGAGACCTGGGAGAGCCGAGTAACTCTCCAAAATGGCCAAAATCTTCACCTTAAATATCATCTTCAGCTAAAGACAAAAGAGGGTGTTGAGGGTGGGCAGAGCCAGTTGTGGGAGGTAACCAGGGAAAACACAGTAAACAAGGGTGATTGTGATCAGACAAGCCATTGCTTTCTCCATTGATAAGAGTTTCTAGAGATTTGGTCATCCTCTTCTTCCTGGTACAGCAAATGGAGATTTTCCTTATAAATGTAAATGTTTCTCACAGAAGGGTAATTCCTACTTGGTTTTCAGAGTTTTTCCCATGTCTGCTGTTTTTTAAAAAGTAACCAGCTTAAAATAATATCTCAAAGAGACATATTTTAGGGTGGCAAATTCTGCTTCCCTACATTAACATCATGTCAAAATTACTCTATTTATGGATTTATCTTTCTATATTTCACCTGTATTATCTATTATTTGCTGAACCATCTGAAATAAACTTTCAGATAGCATAAAACTTCATTTTTAATATGTCTGCATGTATCTCCTGAGAACAAGGAAATTATCTTAAATAACCACAACATCAGAGTCACATCAAACAAGTTTAACATTGTTAAAGAAGTATTATCTAATAGAGTCTATATTCAAATTTCTTCAACTCTTTCCCCAAAGTTCTTTAGAGTTTTATTTTTAAATCCAGGCTCCATTCAAAAGTCACTTATTGTATTTGATTTGTTATGTCTCTTTAGCTTCCTTTGATCTAGAATAGCACTTGCCTTTTTTGATTTTATAAACTTGGCATTTTTAGAGTTCAAACCATATATGTCAGATTGCCTCCTCGTGATTAGATTTAGGTTAGACATGTTTGGCAAGAAAAATCCACAGACAATGTTGTATACTTTCCATTGCATCATATCAAGGGCACATATTATCAGTTCATTTCATTCTTAGAGATGCCAAGTTTGATCACTTGTTTAATGTTGTCTACGCCAGATTTCTCCAATGTAAGGTATCTTTTCCCCTTTATAATCAATATGTAGTGTTTGGGCTGATAATTTGAGACCTGTGACTGTCCTTTTATCCAATGTCCTTTCACCTAATGGTTTTAAGAACCACTGATAGTCATCTCCTGAATCAATTATTACATTGGGGGGGGGTTGCAAAATGATGGTTTTTCTAATTCTCTCATTCCTTCTACATTTATTATTTGAAAACTAACTAAATGATAAACTCTGAAAAAAAGACCTCAGTAAGTATTACAGTTTTTAGTGTCAATGATACAGTATGACTCCCAGCACTTTAGTGATTTAGATTGAGCTCCTTGATCAGGTACTTTATAACAGTGATACTGAACATTACTTTATTCCAGAAAGTTCCCTTATGACCCTGCCCAATCAATCCCATTCCCATCCCCTGGGACAACCACTGTTCTGGTTTTTCTCACCATAAATTAGTTTTTCCTGTTATAGAATTTCAAATAAATGGAATCATACAATATATAATCTTTTGTGTAAGGCTTATTTCACTAATCAACATGTTTTTAAGATTTATTTACTTTGTTGCATGTATCAGTAGTTAGTCCCTTATCATTGCTGATTAGTATTTCTTTCTACGTATACTCCATGGTTTGTTCATCAGTTTTCCTCCTTTCCAACACATTGGCTCTTTCCAGTTTTTTGCTATTATAAATAAAGCTTCTGTGAACATTGTGGTGGACAGACTCTAAGGGGTTCTCCCATTGTCCTCACTAGCTGGTGTTCATGTGCTTGTATAATCCCCTCCCAGTGAGCGTGGGGAATACCTGTGACTTTATTCCAACCCAGAGAATATGGAAACAGTGATGGTATGTCACTCCCATAATTCGTTGTCATAGGAGTTCCTGTCTTGCTAGTATTCTCTTTCTAGGGACTCTCTCTCCTTACTCAGCTTGAAAGAAATAAGCAGTCAAAGTGAGAAGACCACATGGCAAGGAGATAAAGGCAACCTCAAGCAAATAGTAAGACTGAAGCTGGGCCTTCGACTCCACAACCACAAGGAAATTAATTCTTCCAACAACTTGAATGAGATTTAAAGAGGATTCTTTCCCAGTTGAGCCTCAAGATAAAATGCATCCCAGCTGACACTTTGATTGCTGTCATGTGAAACGCTAAGTGGAGGACCCAGTTAAGATGTGCTTGGGTTCCTGACCCACAAAAACTGTTAGATAATAATTATGTGTTGTTTTAAGCCACTAAGTTTGTGGTAATTAGTTATGCAGCAGCAGATACCTAATACAACCATTCTTGTACTGTCACTTTGTGAACGTATGTTTTAATTTCCCTTTGGTAAATGCTTAGAATTGGTGGTTCTTCATGATGGTGTATGTTTATAAGAAATTCTAGTCATTTCTCCAAAGTTGTTTTTAACATTTTTACATTATCATCGATACATGAGACTTCCAATGACTTTATATCCTTGACAACATTTAGTGTTGTCAGTCTTTTTAATTTTAGCAAGAATGTTAAATGTAGAGTGGAATTTCATCATGGTTTTAGTCTGCATTTCCTTGATGATTGGTGTTGAGCATTTATTCATGCACTTATCACCCCATTTGTGTATCTTCTTTTGTAAAGTGTCTGTTCAAATTATTATCTAATTTTTAATTTAGTTGTTGGTATTTTTATTACTGATGTGTAAGTATTGTTTTTAACATACCATGAACACCAGCCTTCTATAATCACTTCGTTTTGCAATTGCGTTCTTCCAATCTGTGGCTTATTTTCTTAAATTTGTGTTTTGATGAGAAATTTTTGATTTTGATGATATATCATTTTTTTAATGGTTTTCACTTTCTGTGATAAGAAATCCTTGACTGCCTCCAGGTCAAAAGACATTTTCCTATGTTTCTATTCTATGCTTTATAGTTTTAACTTTTATGTTTAGGTCTATGATCTACCTAAATTAATTTTTGCATCTAGTGTAAAGTTGAGGTCAAGGTTGTCCTTGTCTCCCCTGATCCCATCCTCTATATAGATACTCAGTTATTCTGATGTAGGTTTTAAAAAGACTTTTCTTCAACAATTTTATTACTTTATCCCTTTTGTCAAAATCAAATAACCACAGAAGCCTGTGTCTAGTTCTGGATTCTCCATTCTGTTCCCTTGGTCTGTTTGCCAATCTGTATTGCCAGCACTATGGTTTCTTGATTACTGGAGTTTTGTAGTATGTACTTGTCATGTTGTGTAAGATGTCCAGCTTCATTTTTTTTCTCCCAAATTCCTTAGATACTCTAGGTCCCTTACCTTTCTATATAAATTTTATACTCAGCCTGTCAATTCCTACAAAAAACCCTAGTAGGATTATGACTGGTATTACTTTGAATCTATCGGTTCATAGGGAGAGTTGTCATCTTAACAATTTGACTCTTCCAATTTCCATTTACTTGGGTCCTTTTAAATTTCTTCACAATGTTTTGTAGTTTTGTGGTTAGAGGTTTTACCTATCTTTTGTTAAATTTATTCTTGTCCATTAAATATTTTTGTAACTATGTAAAAGCATTTAATTTTTTTTCATTTTCTAATTATTTGCTGTTTGTATGACAGTATTTTTGAACTATTACTTTATATCTATGATTTTGCCCTTGCTACCTAGAAAAATCGGCTAAACCCATCCCTAGTGCAACTGAGAAACTTTCAAACACATGAAAATCTCCTTGGTCTGCACATTTTTTTTCTTAAATCGCCACACCTCTTCTCCCCGCAGCTTGATGACAGCTGATGTCATCATCAGTACCTGTACAATTCTGTATTACTTAGTGGTGAATAAAGGTATCCTAGTTGTCCTTATGAACCATCAACCCTCTAAAATTGAATGGGGCAACTTAGATTTTCTGTCACTTGCAAGATTATGTGATCATGGTCTTCAAACACACAGATGCTAAATCAAAACCACATGTGTATATGTGTGTGTGTTTAGAAATTTACACTTGTACTTGTTAGTGAAAATAGGATGATTTTGTTTTATAGATGACTAAATGGCCAAAATGACTATAATATACTACAGCAACAATGAAGTCATAAATGGGGAACAGATGGACCTTTCACTAATTAGCACTTGACTAATCAGAGAAAGAAAGTCGGAGGTGGAGATAATTTATTCCAGTGGTTTTTAAACCTTTTTATTCTTTTTGTACCCCTGCACTATTTTTTTCATAAGAAATCTTATGCAGAGCTCAAATATAAAACAATTAGAAAAAAGCAGGGTTGCTCTAGTTTAAGTGATGATGGAGGTCTTCGATCCTATGTGCATTCCTGTAGGACCTTTTTTGCTATGCTGCAGCTTACGGGAAAAGGTGAGAAAACACAGTTTATTTCAAATTATCCTATTTTTAAAAAGTATGGACAATAATCTGGGTCCTTCGGTGTGGCCTAGCTATTTGCAAAAATTTTTGTGTCCAAGCAAGTCACTTAACCTTCTCTTGGTATTAGTTTCTTATTTGTTAATTGGGGCACATGATACCTGTTGTACTTACCATAGAGTTATTGTAGGAATCAGATAAGATGAGACATATTAAAAGGTGAAGAATTTTCCAAATGTAATATCATATCACTGCTAGTATGAAAGTTGCTTCTCCATTGCAGGAACATTTTAGTGATAAAAATTATGGCTTGTAAAATAAAATAAACTTGTTATGTTTTAAGGACACTGCCATCTTATCAGAAGTATCATTCTTGTGGATTTTATCATGTGTCTTATTGTCTGTGGAAGGTAGATGATATTTGTGTGGTGAGCTGAAGCAGACCAACCACAAAACAGGGGATCAGAATTGTTATAAATATACACAATATACTCAAACAGTGTGGCATAGGATTGACAGTGACCAATGGGAGATAAGGTGGATCATTTTGAAATGTGGCCAATGGGTCTCAACTGAGTTTCTGATAGCCACAAACCCTGTAAACACCAACCATGGCTTGTGACTGAAGGATAGTCAGTCACTCTCTTACAGTCACTCTGAAGAAGTTTCTACTTACATGTCCATTTTATAGGCATGGGTTCTGAATCTTGTATCTCTGGATATGGGATGACAATGGTGTCAACATTACAAACTAACCATAGGTATTTGTGTTGAAATTTCCAAAGTCAAGCATAAACAGTCTTTCTGATGATCCTTTACTGAGAGTTGAATAGGTGCAATGGTCTGACCTATAGTTTGTTTTTGAATTCATAAGCATTTGAAACTTGAAGTTTTCTTGGAATCAATAGAAGAGTGAGTTTATCAAAATGATTTGATAGATATTAATCAGCAAGCACGAAGTCACATACTTAGCTTTCAAAGTGTTCTCCTGCTCCTAGGCCAAGTAGGCACATGAAAAGAAATGGAAGAGAAATGTTAGCTTCTCTGAGAGGAAAGCAATTAATTTTCTAAGTTTATATTCAGAACACATCCATAGCAAATATAATTTAAGTCCACATCATAAATATTCCACAAGAAAATGTTCACCAGTTCCCAGAACTTGAAGTCACCTCTTTGGACAACAGACCATTCTGAGATATGCCATCACCTTCATCTGGGAGAAAACTATTGCAGTGTATTTATTGTAGTGCTCCTTATTTTAGTAGAAACTATCTGTAAGGAATATCACAGTACCCTCTGTATTACATAGAAATAAAGAGGTCTAGTTTCTTATTGTTTGCATTGTTTTACCATCTAAACACTTCCTAGTTTAACATCTGGTGCTCAGAGGGTGTGAGGAGCTTGCTTATTTGATGTAGTGTTTTTGCAATGGCTCTGGAAAAAAAATAAGGCAGTAAGCCCAATATCCTGAATAAAGCTCCTAAAAAAATCTAAAGTTTTTTTTCGTTGTTGTTATTCCAGATTACCATGTAGTTGGTTTTTTCTCCTTACAAAACATTCATTAATGAAGTAGTAACCTACTTTGTAAACCATGGAAGGCACTGTTTTACATACATGTAGTCTCTACCCTGCATGAAAAATCTAGATTTTCTGTGAAACCTAAACAAGTCAGGGCCTAGCAGTGTGGCAATATGGGTAATGATAGTTAAATAAAACCAGAGCGCTAGACACAACTCAATTGACATTGGTACATGCGATCTAAGAAATTTGTTCTAATTACTCTCTAGGTTATGATCATCAGTACAAATTTCTGATATATGGGAGAGAAGGCTAGACAGAAGTGTTTATATTTAAAGAGGTAAACATAAATGAGTTAATGAAAGACCCAGCCCTTAGTGCAATAACTCGAACAGTATAAGCTCTCAGAAGAATTTGTTGAATCATTGAAATTTCCCTGTTTCATTCCATTTCAACTCCCTCCTCTTGGCTCACTTGTAAAATAATGTAAAACAAACTTTCAGGAAAAAAAATGGGAAAATATTTTTATGGCCTCAGTGTAGGGGATTTTTAAAATCAGATGCAAAAAATACTAACCAGAAATGATAAGATCAATATATTAGACTACATTAAAAATGAGAACTTCTGTTCATTATGAAGAGTAAAATGGCAAGCCTGAAATTGAGACAATGCACTTATAATACATATAGCTGTGAAATGATTAGTTTGTAGAATATAATTTTTAGAAACTACTACAAATCCATAAGTAAAAACCACAAACCAATAGCTAAAATGGGCAAAAGTTACTACAGGAATTTTTCAAAAGATGAAACAAACATGGAGAATAAAAACATGAATAAATGTTTGTCTCATTGCTGATCAGAGAAATACAATTTGAGAATACCATGAAATAGCATTTTGCACATCTGAAAAAATTAGGATTATCATTATCAAATGTTGGTAAGAGCAAAGATCAATGGAAACAGAATCTGCTGAGGGAAGACTAAATTTGACACACACTTTGGAAAACAATTTGGCATTAGCTTGCAAAATTAAACATCTCTATATCCTATGCCCAGCAACTCCAAATTAGAAGTAGGTTTTAGGGGAACTCTTACATATGTTCACTACGAGAATTGTATAGGAAATATTAATAACAGCGTTGTTCATAATATTGCTAGGAGAACGGATAAATAAATGAATAAGTAAATTTTGGTATATTGAAAAGATAGACTATCATACAGCATTGAAAAACAACAACTTAGAGCTCACACAAAATTTGGATAAATCTTAGAAAAATAGTGAATATGTAAGTCACTATAAACTACAGTGACTACAGTCTGAATAGTATGAATCCATTTTTATGAAGCTAAAAAGCAAGCAGAACAAATAATGTATTGTTTAAGAATACATAAATATGAGATAAAACTATTTTCAAAAGCAAGTGATGATAAACATGTAATTGCAAATGGATGTACTACCTTTGGAAAAAGGTAGGAGGTTGAAATAGGGAAGAAGTATTAATACATAGGTAGAGTCAATGACTTTTGTAACTTGTAACAGTGAGGTTGGGTGGTGGGCTCTCAGGTGTTTATTTTATTAGTATGTGTTATGGTTGCTAATGTATGTTAAGTGTATTCTTTTATGTGCATTAAATATTATATAGTATTCAGTTAAAAGATTCAAATAGCATGAGCTCCTGCTAATCAGGAACTACTCACTACTTTACTGAATCCTTTATTGTTCACCCCATTTCTTTTAATACTAATCAGACCCAGAGCTGGAAGTACCCAGAGATTCTGTCTGTTGGCTCTGAGTTTCAGCTCTCGCTATCTCTCAGCATTAGACCAGTCTTACTGACCTTTGTTCCCTACTTGTAGATTTCAACCTCTTATCCTGCCTACTACCCCAGTTAGTTATAGACAGATATCTTGCATGATATTTCATGTCTAGAATTCTGAGGACTGTTGTCTATAAAGTCTCTGATTTAGTTTTCCAGCTAGCTATTGGGATCCTGCTTTTCCATTTTGGTTGTCAAATATTTCCTCAACTGGGGTTGAGATATTTGTGCTTCTTGGATAGTCCCCTACTCAGCTGGATGCACTTTCAAATTCCACCTCTATTGCTGGGAGTGGTCCCCTAGCACTTGCCCCCTGCCATTGGTTGGGTTCTACATTTATCCTTTGTCCTGCCTGCCTATATTATGGAGTGAAATCATTAGCCCTCTCGTCCAAGTCCTGAATAAATATGAGGAAAATGAAGATGATAAAGATAACTTTTTTTAATTGAAGTATGGTTGATTTACAAGGTTGTGCCAATCTCTGCTATAGAGCCAAATGACTCAGTTATACACATATAGACATTCTTTTTTAAATATTTTTTTCCATTATGGTTATCACAGGATATTGTATATAGTTCTCTGTGCTATACAGTAGGACCTTGCTGTTTATCCATCCTATATACAATAGTTTGCATCTGCTAATCCCAAACTCCCAGTCCTTCCCTCCTCCACCTCTCTCTCCCTTGACAACCACAAGTCTGTTCTCTATGTCCACAAGTCTCTTTCTGTTTTGCAGATAGGTTCATTTGTGCCATATTTTAGATTCCACATGTAAGTGATATCATATGGTATTTGTCTTTCTCTTTCTGACTTACTTCACTGAGTATGATAATCTCTAGTTGCATCCATGTTGCTGCAAATGGCATTATTTCATTCTTTTTTATGGCTGAGTAGTATTCCATTGTATATATGTACCACATCTTCTTTATCCATTCCTCTGTCAATGGACATTTAGGTTGTTTCCATGTCTTGGCTACACCCTCTCCAGCATTTATTATTTGTAGACTTTTTAATGATGGCCATTCTGATTGGTGTGAGGTGATAACTCATTGTAGTTTTGGTTTACATTTATCTAATAGTTTGTGGGGTTGAGCATCTTTTCATGTGCTTATTGGCCATCTGTATGTCTTCTTTGGAGAAGTGTCTATTATGGTCTTCTGCCCATTTTTTGATTGGGTTGTTTGTTTTCTTGTTGTTGAGTTGTATGAGCTGTTTGTACATTTTGGAGATAAATATTTTCTCCCATTCCATAGGTTGTCTTGCCTTTTTTTTTAATGGTTTCCTTTTCTGTGCAAAAGCTTGTAAGTTTGATTAAGTCCCATTTGTTTATTTTTGTTTTTATTTCTATTGCCTTGGGAGACTGACCTAAGAAAACATTGGTACAACTTATGTCAGAGAATGTTTTGCCTATGCTCTCTTCTAAGAGTTTTATGATGTCATGTCTTATGTTTAAGTCTCTAAGCCATTTTGAGTTTATTTTTGTGCATGGCATGAGGGTGTGTTCTAACTTCATTGATTTACATGCAGCTGTCCAACTTTCCCAGCACCACTTGCTGAAGAGACTGTCTTGAGATTGTTAAATATAGTAAAGATAGTAATTGCCATTCTTTTATTTCTTCAGTTCAGAGATAAAGTCACATAAATATAGCTCAACAATTGTTTACAGGTACTGTGGTTCTTAGGAAAATGTTACATAAATATTGTCACATAGTAGGTTTCCCTTTCAGGTAATACTTTCAGGGAATAGGGTCTACTTATTTCTGGACAGAATTTGGCACACATAATTGAGTATGTATCACTACGTGCTAAAATGTGAAAACACTGATGACCCTTGAAATTTTTATCAGATCACAGCAAAAATTAATTCCGTTTTCATAATTTATCTTTCTCCTTTTCAAACAGAATATTAAAATGCCAATTTCCTGCATTTTGAGCTACCTTTAGCCAAATTCTTGGAAGGTAAAAGTTGTGAGGGTTTGAAGTATTTTCTATTAAGATGCATTGTTCACATTTCCAAAGATTATTCTTATTGGGCATTTATTTTCATCAGTTCCCTAAAAGGATTTTCTAAGCACTTGAGTATTTACTAAGATATGCTGAGATCCCATCTTTTTCTTTTAATTGCTTAATTAATATCTTCTTTTATTCAATATTCTGATTTTCACCTTCAAAAATCTCTTAATGGCAATGAACTCTGCTCTCTTTAGAAGTATGTGTGCCCTTAATACTCCCAAGCAACATTTTCTAGAGAAGCTACTTGAAACCAAAGTAAAACATTTAAATATGTGTATCATTTGGTCCCCTTAAGCTATTCCTATGTGTTAGAATTTTTTTTTTTAATCTCCAAGGACCAAGTTGAGTTCTAGGAAGAGATGTGAGATTCATCTTTTTCAGTTACATTTCTCCAGTCTTAGATATTAGAATAATGGATACATCTAGTATTGGGGTTGGAAGGGACCTGAAAAGTCATCTATTCCAACATTGCATCTAACTTTTTATTATTCATACAAATTAGCAATTCAGTGACAATGGCATTGAAAAGAATCATAACTCTATCCCTTCTGTATGAGTAATGAATTTAGTAAGATGTGTTCTTGGGTCCCTAGAAACCATGTCTATAGCAGCCAGGAGAATGAGAATATAATTTCCCTCTGAAAATTAGAGGGAAAACTTTGTATGCTTATTTGCAATCAGAGAATGCTTTATTATTTTCTTTTCTGAACAGTATAATGTGCATCCATTAGAGAAAGTACTACAAACAGTAGGTATGTGTAAATTTCCATTCAGGATTTGTTGTTTTCATAGCCCACTAATCAAATATCTGCTATAACCTCTCATTATGTAACTCTTCCTCTGAGATAAATTCTGACTCTTATCTTTCTGTAGCCCACACTATTTTCAGCATCTTAGCATTTTTAATCATGATCATGTTTTGTTAAAACACATCCTTTAAAGAGTAGAATTATTCCAGGACTGCTTAATTTGAGGCTTTTTACCCCTGCCACCAGGCTACCAGATATGGCAAATGTAATTAATCTGTCAAAACACAAAAGTTGTGAATGTACTGTAGATTATGATTCATTTGAAGAAAAAAAAGGAAAAGAATTAAAATTTAATATGTGCCATAAAGCACGTTAATAACGTTTTCCAAAGTCTAATAGAGAAAAATTGGATACCTATTATTCATGTGTGTGCATTAACCTGGGTTTTTAACAGATAACTGTTAAAACAGAGAACAGGGCTTCCCTGGTGGCGCAGTGGTTGGGAGTCCGCCTGCCAATGCAGGGGACGCGGGTTTGGGCCCTGGCCTGGGAGGATCCCACATGCCGCGGAGCGACTGGGCCCGTGAGCCACGGCTGCTGAGCCTGCGTGTCTGGAGCCTGTGCTCCGCAACAGGAGGGGCCGTGGTGGTGAGAGGCCCGCGCACCGCGATGAGGAGTGGCCCCCGCTCGCCGCAACTGGAGGAAGCCCTCGCATGGAAACGAAGACCCAACACAGCCAAAAATAAATAAATAAATAAATAAAATTAAAAAAAAAAAAAAAAAACAGAGAACAACTTGAAATATATTCTCTTTTCATTAAATTGTGGCTTAAAGCAGAGCATGTAGAAAGTACGTGCTGAGTGAGCATTTGAAATCTGCCTGGGCCAGTTTAGTCTATGGCTATGTCTGTATAATATGAGCAAAAGAGTCAGAGCCACTGAATATCTGCCAAATTGATTAACCTTTGGTGGGCAGAAGAGAGAAAAGAGAGATCTTAATTAGTTAGGTTGTTTAATTTTAGCCTCTGGACAATATGGTGCTAGATCACCCAATCCAGTACATTGCATTGCCATTTGATTCGGCTTCACTAAGAAATATTGATTTAAGTACTTTTCTTTGAATTTGTGCTTCTTTGAATGGTTTGGTGATATCTGACAAGTAGATTTTAGAGCACCACCATATCTAAATGCCCCAACACACCTGTATAGACTATGACTTATGAGCACTAATATGAAAATTTCCTTTTTGATCTTTGAAATTTGTATTAAGATGTATTTATGCACCCTGCAAGCTCAGAAGAGACAAAGGATTGATTCACCAAGAGAGGAACTCTGATCTGGTGGTATTCTAACCATCCCCCTGGCTATTCTCTCAGTAAATGCTAAAAAAAAAATTCCCATCCAATTCTCATTTGGGCATATAGAACTCCCTCATGGCTGATTAGAAATTTATTTACTTGTTCATCATTCATTCATTCTTTACAATCATTTATTCAGCATCTTCTATGTGACACACACTGTAATAGGCACAGGGGGATACTAAGATGAAGAATGGTCATGTCTCTTCCCTAGAGAGGCTCTGCCTCAGTTGTGGCTTTAATAAATATCCAATAAGCTAGACACAGAGTATGGGGAAGCAGGGCCTTCCCCCACTAAACTAAGGCCCTCCATGACTTTGATGTCGTACTTCAGCTTGACCCTACTGACTCTTTGATCTATTTTGTGGCCATAAGGAAACAGTGTGCAGGTGGTAGGGAAAAGCCTCAAAGGGTTACTGGGCTTCTGATTAACCCCGTGATTTTAAACCAAAAGACATGCTTCAAATGAGTAATTTAAATACAACACATGTCACAGGGTTAAATATCTTTTGTTTAAATTTCACTGCAGTATCCTGATAAGCCTTATTCGCACCTATTGTTAAAAGCAGATATGTGCTAGGAATACTGGCTCTAAAAATGTAACCAACAGAAAAGATGTTGGATTACATTGAGTCTAACTTGCCTTCTTTCTCTTATTTGAACCTATCAGCATTATTTTAAAACACATTTCACATTATCTGCAGGTAGAAATTGCTGGTAGGCACAGGAAGGAAAAACCTCTTTACTACTGTATTCTGTTTCGTAAGAAAAGAGTTAGGAATAGGGCAAATGATAGGGGAACAGTAAAGTGAGAAAGAACCAAAATGACAAATGCAAATTTCTCTCTAAATTTGACAAGAAGAATGTTGGTAAAAAGGGTAATTTGGTAGGAGTTAAATTGCTGAGTCAAAAGTATAAAACCTTTTATGGACAGAAATCATCTAGACTAATCTATTTTGCCAGCAGGGAGGAAAAACAGCAATTCAAATGTACTTTACAGAAATACTATAAATGTTTATCCTTGTCGAAAAAGGAAAACACATACATCTGTTTGTTTAAAACTTGACTTACTTGTATTTTCTGTGTTTGCTATGATATTCATTTTTTGGTTTTGTGCCTAAAAATTTCAAGGTTCCTTTAATTATTTGACCAAGGAAATACATTGACATCATGTTGTATACAATAGACAGGGTTTACTCTAGAAAATTAGAGAAGAAACTGAATACATTTCCTTGGGTATAGACTAAAATGCAACTACATCTAAAATACATCTAAAGTAATATAAAGCTCATATATTGGCATTCATTAATAAGAACATATTGTTCAACTTCCAAAGATAATTATGTTTTATGAATACAGATATATTCAATGCAGATGTCAAACTGCCTGCTCAGTAATTAGTGTTACTTGCAGCTTGAGGAAAACTCAAAATTGATACACTAACTGCATTCAGGGATTATAGTACATAGGAAATAAATACAGCACATCACAAGAAATATATATACACTTAAACTAAGGAAATTATACTTCATGTTCACTGATATATCAGTTAAAACATTAGCTTTTAAAATTTGGTGCATGTTTTGGAGATGGTAATTTGGTGCACGTTTTGGACAATGACATATGCTATTTCAGTGCTTTTTAATAATTTAGATTTTTTTTTTAATTGGGCCATGTCTTGCCCTGAGAAATGATAATCTTGGTTATCATTCTGCCTGAAGTCAGACTATGGTACAGTGAATCAGTTCTTCAGTTATGAATACTGTAGCACTGTCAACCCTGTTTTTCTCTATATTTAAAAAACAGTCTGTTGAATAGACAGGTAAGGCTATGATTCTCATAATTTAGAATATATCATTTATGTGGTCAACGTTCTCCAATTGAGTGTTTACCCATATAGCAAACACTAGAAGGAAGCTCAGGGTAGAAATTGACCATGCAATTTGTGATTTCACATTTGTTTCTGCTTGCAGTCAAAGGCATAATATTGCTCAGAGCTAGTCTGTTGTAAGCTTAACCAGCATATTTTCAAGAGTTTTTATTTTGAGGACTAACAATGCAAAAATGATAGTTCCATGAGAACTTAAAACTAAGGATATATGTCTCATCAGAGACAAGCATTCTGATGAAAAGAGAAAAATGTTCCAAGTGTATCCAAATAACCAATGTTTGATTTCATTATGTAAAATAAAAACATGTCATCTGCTTTATCATACCTTACTTCATTCAAACTATACAAAACAAAACCACATGAGAAAAAATGTTTTTCTTCTATGTTACACATGAGAGAACTGATGCTCAACTAGAGCTAGGATTCAAGTCCATCTATATTTGACAGTGACTTGGTGCTATGCTGCCCCATGGATGTGTAAGTTAAATATTTCTAATTTCCTGTATCACCTAGTGAATAATAGTAATAAAAAAAAATTGATATTTATTTTGTATCTACTATGTATCCAGCTCTTTGCTAGATGCATTACATATATTATTTGATACAACAACTCTTTGCATTAATCTCTGTTTTATGAAACATTGAAACAGATACCTGAAGTTATAAGGTAATAAACTGGTGGAGTCAGGATTTGAACCCATGTGGTGTGATTTTGGTTCCCAAGTTCTTAACTCTAGACAAGGGTGCACAGGTAAAATTCAAGTCCAATGGAGAGCTACATTTCTGCTATTGACATTCATAGAATCTCAGAGTTGTAAAAGGAATTTCTATGATATAGGTTAATCACTAGCCCAGTGCTTAAATCTTCTCTACAGCATCCTCACCAGGTGGTCATCCAGCATCTTCAATGGCAACATACACATGCTAGCTCATATGAGTTTCTTTTTATGTATCACAGATGCTTTCATCATCTATAAAATTAGGAATGAAATCTTAGCCACTTCCTAATATCATGGAGATAATAAATGAGATTAAAAAATCTTGAAAAGCATTCATTATATAACTAGAAAGGATTTATTATTCGTTCCAAAACATTAGATACTGTATCAACACAGTGATAATATAATCCCCAATAGATGATAGTTCTTTCAAAAAAGTTTATTTGGTTTTAGTATTTTAAACACACTTTAGTAATTCTATTTCTTCAGCAATAAAATACATTGTTGCCTTTAGATATTTAAAACAATTTTTTGCATTGTTTGAAGCTGAAGAAACATAATTCTTCTCACTGGATTTGAGATTTTCTGGTTTAAAAGCCATATTAAATAAATAATTCTTTCTAGTTACCATCAATGGTACTAATTAGTCATGTGGATTAAATAGATGATCCAAATTATGGATGGTTCAGGCATGTTGGCCACTTTTGCTTGTTTTATGTGATATGTCTAAAACATACTTACCTTGTTCACAACATTATTCTATGTAATATGTGAGTTTATCAAGTTAAAAGTCTTAGTTTCTGTTCTTAGAGAACATAAATTTGACAATTGTGCCATTTAAAATTACTCTGAAAAAATTAGTTTCTGTTATTCTAGTAAATCTTAATCAGTAGTTGTTTTCGTATGTCACAGTGGTTTCATATCAATCAACCCATATCAGAACCCCTCATCTCTCATATTCTGTCTGTTCTTTCAACTCTATGACCTAAGTTCTTTACAAATTGTTCCATTTATTTACATCGCCACCTCCACTACCATAGTTCAGGATGTATCGTAGCTGATAAACTTTAAGGTAATGTTTGAAAACAAGCAACAAGTCTTATATGCTCCTAGTTTTTTTTATTGGACTGGATTAAAAGTTCTGAGGATGAGAAACATTAGTAAGAGTGTAGCAGAAGTTGGTGAAGATCAATTCTAGCAAAAGAAATATAAAATAAAACATTGCCTGATCCTTCCTCAGTAGGTCCATCATCTCTCACTTTTCTCGGTTTTTCAAGAATTCATAATATGTAACTCAGTTTGTGAATACATGTCTTCTTTCATTGAATCTCAGATGCCATCAACTGTAAGATGCACCATTATTTTATGGATCACTAAAAACAAACTAAGGATGCTGCCAATTAAGTTATGATACTCCATCAATTATAAGACACATCTAGATTTCAGAGGTGTAAAAAAAAGTATGTCTAAGAATCAAAGCATTATGAAATTTATTTACATATAATAATTATACATATCTATTATCTGTCTTTTCCACTAGACTTTAAGATTCAGGAGGCCAGGAACCATGTCTATTTTTTCATCATTACGTACTCGGAGAAACTACTATAATATTTGTATAAAACCAGTGATAAGTAAAAATTTATTAAAGGAATGAATGACATAGGTATGCTTTTAAAATACTTCCTATGGCTCAATGCTATACTGAATACTGTGTGAGTTTATTTTGTGTGTGGCAGGGTAGGGATGGTGAGCATTTATTTACGATCTGCAGAAAGAGATCTAAGAATTATCAAGAATCACAGCACTGGAAGGCTGACTGCGTATACAGTCTAACTCTTGACACTAAAGAAGGATCCAAATAGGGGAGTACACGAGAATATTCCACTCAGTATTGTGTCTGAACATGCTTCCCTGGAAAAGTGCCACCTGACCCTTTGGCATATGGCTATTCTAAGAGGAGAGATATGGAGCTGTTAAAAGCTGAATGCCCATCAAAGGAATTTTAGTCTGGATTTCTAAAAGACTAACAGCATCAAAGTAAGGATGCATTTGTTTAGGTTAAAAAATGCAGAGTAACTATTTATGTACAAGACTTGATCTATTCTTATTTCACCACGTGGAGTAGTTTTTCATGCACATAAATTATGAAAAATTCTCAAACTTTGTTGAGCAGTTGTAAAATGCAGCTTTCTTTTTCCTACCCCCAGATATTTTCTGCATTTAGTTTTCTTATTCAAATATAACTTATGGAAATTCCTCAAAGAAAGCTGGTATAGAACTGATTAATTCTTTTTTAATGTCTGCAGAAGATTCTAGTTTGAAGCTGTAGCATGATTTATTCACTAGTGCACCTACTGAAAGACATTCACTGATTTTTCATTTTTTGCCATTATGAACAATGCTGTAATATATATATATATATACACACACACACACACACACACACACACACATATATAAATATATATACAGACACACTCTTGTATATAATCCTCATATATTGGTGTTTTTATTTTTGTGTTTATATTTCCTAAAATTGAGATTTCTAGATTGAAGAGGATATCAACAATGCTTCCAGAAAAGCTTCATCAATTAATGCATAATTTCTCCAGTAACCTATGAGAACAGCTTTTCCCCCATATCTAAATTATAGATATATGTTATCGCTGTCTTTCCATGGCCTTACACTTTTTTTATTCAAACAGAAAGTCACAAAAATTATAATCATCCTCATCAGTTCACTCAGTCGCATGTAATTAATTTTTTTCATCTTGATCTTTTGTTAGCACTTTTATGAATTCATCAGTTTTCCATTAGAGTTTTGAAAATGCTTATTCATTCAGTTCAGCAGTATAGTCAGTTACCAGAAACCTGTGCTTGTCAGAGTCTTTTCCATGAATTCCTTGAAGATGAAACCCTTTTATAGGAACATTTTTGCAAAAGCATCAGAGTACACCCAGAACTGTCTGTAAATGACAAAACACTTAAAACAGACCACAGTTAAATATTTGATGAAAGTTCATAATAATGCAATTGACAAGGAAATTTATTTATTTCTGAGACATACATTTTAAAACAATAACTAAAATTATGACTTATAACATTATACCAGAGCATATAAGATTTTTAGGAATTTCATGTAATGTCTGAAACATTTATATTAACATATTTCCACACAAATAACCCAAAGAAAGTTTAGTATTAGTTGTTTTTGTTTTTTTAATTTTTAGATTTTATTTTATTTACTTTTTTATACAGCAGGTTCTTATTAGTCATCAATTTTATACACATCAGTGTATACATGTCAATCCCAATCGCCCAATTCAGCACACCACCATCCCCACAAACCCGTGGCTTTCCCCCTTTGGTGTCCATACGTTTGTTCTCTACATCTGTGTCTCAACTTCTGCCCTGCAAACCGGTTAATCTGTACAAATTTTCGAGGTTCCACATACATGCGTTAATATACAATATTTGTTTTTCTCTTTCTGACTTACTTCACTCTGCATGACAGTCTCTAGATCCATCCACGTCTCAACACATGACCCAATTTCGTTCCTTTTTATGGCTGAGTAACATTCCATTGTATATATGTACCACATCTTCTTTATGCATTCATCTGTTGATGGGCATTTAGGTTTCTTCCATAACCTGGCTATTGTAAATAGTGCCGCAATGAACATTGGGGTACATGTGTCTTTTTGAATTACGGTTTTCTCTGGGTATATGCCCAGTAGTGGGATTGCTGGGTCATATGGTAATTCTACTTTTAGTTTTTTAAGGAACCTCCATACTGTTCTCCATAGTGGCTGTATCAATTTACATTCCCACCAACAGTGCACGAGGGTTCCCTTTTCTCCACACCCTCTCCAGCATTTGTTGTTTGTAGATTTTCTGATGATACCCATTCTAACTGGTGTGAGGTGGTACCTCAGTGTAGTTTTGATTTGCATTTCTCCAATAATTAGTGACGTTGAGCACCGATTCATGTGCTTCTTGGCCATCTGTATGTCTTCTTTGGAGAAGTGTCTATTTAGGTCTTCTGCCCATTTGGACTGGGTTGTTTGTTTTTTTAGTATTGAGCTGCATGAGCTGTTTATATATTTTGGAGATTAATCCTTTGTCCACTGATTTGTTTGCAAATATTTTCTCCCATTCTGAGGGTTGTCTTTTCGTATTGTTTATGGTTTCTTTGCTGTGCAAAAGCTTTGAAGTTTCATTAGGTCCCATTTGTTTATTTTTGTTTTTATTTCCATTACTCTAGGAGGTGGATCAAAAAAGATCTTGCTGTGATTTATGTCAAAGAGTGTTCTTCCTATGTTTTCCTCTAACCGTTTTATAGTGTCCGGTCTTACATTTAGGTCTCTTATCTATCTTGAGTTTATTTTTGTGTATGGAGCACCCCCCAAAACATCTGCCGCCAGTGTTCTCATCCCCACAGTGAGCCACAGCCACCCCCTGCCTCCGCTGGTGACCCTTCAACACTAGCAGGTAGGTCTGGCTCAGTCTCCCCTGGGGTCACTGCTCCTTCCCCTGGGTCCTGATGCGCACACTACTTTGTGTGTGTCCTCCAAAAGTGTGGTCTCTGTTTACCCCAGTCCTGTCGAAGTCCTGCAATCAAATCCCACTAGCCTTCAAAGTCTGATTCTCTAGGAATTCCTCCTCCCATTGCCGGACCCCCAGGTTGGGAAGCCTGATGTGGGGCTCAAACCTTCACTCCAGTGGGTGGACTTCTGTGGTACAAGTGTTCTCCAGTCTGTGAGTCACCCACCGAGCAGTTATGGAATTTGATTTTACTGTGATTGCGCCCCTCTTACTGGCTCACTGTGGCTTCTCCTTTGTCTTTGGATGTGGGGTATCTTTTTTCGTGAGTTCCAGTGTCTTCCTGTTGATGATTGTCCAGCAGCCAGTTGTGATTCTTGTGTTCTCACAAGAGGGAGTGAGAGCATTTCCTTCTACTCCGCCATCTTGGTTCCGCCTAGCTTGGCATTACATTTTTATGTAGTCTAATATGTCTACTTTTTTTTTCATTTAAAGCTACTGAGTTTCCAGTTTGGGTTAAGAAGCTGATCATTTCTCTGGTCCCCAGATTTTATATATAAACTCCTGTGTGTTCTTACATGACTTTTATTGTTTTGTCCACATTTAAATCTTGCATCAATCTGAAACTCATTAATGTTTCTGTTCATGTCTTAACTGAAGGTTTTAAGTTTTTTTTCTTTTAGATATTTTTATGCCAGTGACATTTATGGAAAAGAATCCAGCCTTTGTTCAAAGGATTAAAATATTACCTTTGTCATATTTTACATTCTCATATATATTGGAATCTATTTCAGTTTTCTCCATTGTGTTTTATTGATCTACTTGCATATGCCTATACCAATACCATACTGATTTTATTAAAGAGGAATTACAGTATATTTATAAAGCAAGTATCAACCAACCTATTTTTTCATAATATTTGGCTATACTTTGTCATTTAATCTTCAATTATAAATTTTAAGATCATTTCATCCAATTATGAAACAACAACATTCTTGGGATTCTAATTGGAATTGTATTGATTTGAGAGATTAGTTTTGGGATAACTGATAATTTTATTATATTCGTTCAGACCTTGTTTTAAATTCTTCTGTGTTTATCATTTTCTCCATATAGGTTCTTTTCTTTTCTTTTCTTTCCATTTATTTAGTTTTTTCACTATAATGAGTAAAATATTTTTTCCATTGACTGTTCTACATTCTTACTGCTAGAATAACAAACAGCAGTTAATATTTGTATATTTATGTATTACTCAAGCAACTCATCAAAATCTTTTCTTAGTTTTTTTTTATTCTTTAGAGTATATGTAGTTTTACAGATAAACTATCATGCAATCATTTTATCTCTTTTCTGATATTTATACCAGTTATTTGTCTTATCCAAGAATATCCAAAACAATGCTGAAGATAATGATAAAAACTTACTGATTTTAATTGTATTGGTTTTAAGATCTGACTGTTTGAAACAATATTCATTTGAGGTTTTTGATAGTATTTATTATATTCAAGTAGTTTTCTTCAATTACTATCTTATTTAGATAACTTACTAGAAATGGCTACTGAACTTTATCGAATAAGTTTTTAGCATTTGTTGATAAAATACTACTGCCTTTCTCCTTTAATTTATTAATTAAATGGATTATGCAGATAGATTTCCTGATAAAAAACACTTTGCATCTGTGGAACATTAATTGGCTACAGTGTATTATAAGATGATATATCAATTGTACTTTCTAATATGTTATAGTATTTAGAATGTTTTCATCTATATTCATATTGGTTTATAAGGTTTATTTTAATACCCTTTTCATAGTCATGGTAATAAACTTATGCTGTCTACATAAAATGAATTGGAAATTTTTTCATTTTTTCTGTGGAAATAGTTTAAATAAATTTGAGATGATCTGTACATTAAAGATTTGACAAATTCAACTTTGAATCAATCTGCTCCTGCTTTTACAATGATCGTTCTTGAACCACATTTTCAATTGCTTTATCGTAATTAGGTTATTAAGGCTTCCAATATTTTGGGTTAATTTTTAGAAATTATGTTTTGTTAGAAGATCATCAATTTTTCTCTAGGTTTGAAAATTTGTTGTCTTGGAATTGTGTGTTGAATTCTCTTCAGAGGAGAATTTTGATATATTAATCTCTTCTGTACCTGTGGTTAAGTTTCATTTATAATTCTAATATTGTGCATTTGCTCTCTTTCTTCCTTAACCATGCGTTTGAGATAGATAACTATTTTATTGATTTTTTCTAAAAAAGATTTTATATTTATTTGTTCATGTATTTTACTTTCCAACTTACTGATTACACCTTGTCTATTAATTCTTACTTCCTACAAGGTTGATATTGTTCTCTCAAATAATTTAATGAGAAATAAGATCATATATTTTCATATTTCCTTTTTAATATAAAAACATTTAAGTCTGTTTATTTTCTTCTAACTATAGATCTCGGTATCCCATAGGTTTTGATAGAAATATTTTCCGCTTTAGTTTATTCTATATGGGTTAAATTTTAATTTTGATGGCCTTTGTGAACCAAACATCATTTACAGTTGATTTTTCTAATTCCTATGTATTTAAAATTTTTTGTTTTTTGCAATCATTTTATAACTTTTTTTTTTAAACATCTTTAATGGAGTATAATTGCTTTACAATGGTGTGTTAGTGTCTGCTTAATAACAAAGCAAAACAGCTATACATATACATATATCACCATATCCCCTCCCTCTTGCATCTCCCTCCCATCCTCCCTATCCCACCCTTCTAGGTGGTCACAAAGCACTGAGCAGAACTTGCTGTGCTATGCAGCTGCTTCCCACCAGTTATCTATTTTACATTTGGTAGTGTACATATGTCCATGCCCCTCTCACTTCGTCCCAGCTTACCCTTCCCCCTCCCCGTGTCCTCAAGTCCATTCTCTAAGTCTGCGCCTTTATTCCTGTACTGCCCATAGGTTCTTCAGAACCTTTTTTTTTTTTTTTTTTAGATTCAATATATATGTGTTAGCATATGGTATTTGTTTTCTCTTTCTGAGTTACTTCACTCTGTATGACAGACTCTACGTCCATCCACCTCACTACAAATAACTCAATTTCGTTTCTTTTTATGGCTGAGTAATATTCCATTGTATATAGGTGACATATCTTCTTTACCCACTCATCTGTCGATGGACACTTATGTTGCTACAATGTCCTGGCTACTGTAAATAGAGCTGCAATGAACATTGTGGTACATGGCTCTTTTTGAATTATGGTTTTCTCTGGGTATATGCCCAGTAGTGGGATTGCTAGGTCATATGGTAGTTCTATTTTTAGTTTTTTAAGGAACCTCCTTACTGTTCTCCACAGTGGCTGTACTAACGTACAATTCCACCAACAGTCCAAGAGGGTTCCTTTTGCTCCACACCCTCTCCAGCATTTATTGTTTGTAGATGTTTAGATGATGGCCATTCTGACTGGTGTGAGGTGATACCACATTGTAGTTTTGATTTGCATTTCTCTAATGATTAATAACGTTGAGCATTCTTTCATGTTTTTGTTGGCAATCTGTATATCTTCTTTGGAGAAATGTCTATTTAGGTCTTTTGCCCATTTTTGGATTGGGTTCTTTTTTTTTTGTTATTGAGCTGCATGAGCTGCTTGTAAATTTTGCAGATTAATCCTTTGTCAGTTGCTTCGTTTGCAAATATTTTCTCCCATTCTGAGGGTTGTCTTTTCGTCTTTTTTATGGTTTCGTTTGCTTTGCGAAAGCTTTTAAGTTTTCATTAGGTCCCATTTGTTTATTTTTGTTTTTATTTCCATTTCTCTAGGAGGTGGGTCAAAAAAGGTCTTGCTGTGATTTATGTCATAGAGTGTTCTGCCTATGTTTTCCTCTAAGAGTGTGATAGTGTCTGGCCTTCCATTTAGGTCTTTAATCCACTTTGAGTTTATTTTTGTGTATGGTGTTTGGGAGTGTTCTAATTTCATTCTCTTACATGTAGCTGTCCAGTTTTCCCTGAACCACTTATTAAAGAGGCTGTCTTTTCTCCATTGTATATTCTTGCCTCCTTTATCAAAAATAAGGTGACCATATGTGCCTGGGTTTTTCTCTGGGCTTTCTATCCTGTTCCATTGATCTATATTTCTGTTTTTTGTGCCCAAACCATACTGTCTTGATTACTGTAGCTTTGTAGTATAGTCTGAAGTCAGGGAGCCTGATTCTTCCAGCTCCATTCTTCTTTCTCAAGATTGCTTTGCTATTCAGGGTATTTGTGTTTCCATACAAAATTGTGAAATTTTTTGTTCTACTTCTGTGAAACATGCCATTGGTAGTTTGATAGGGATTGCACTGAATCTGTAGATTGCTTTGGTAGTATAGTCATTTTCACAATGTCGAGTCTTCCAATCCAAGAACATGGTATATCTCTCCTTCTGTTTGTATCATCTTTGATTTCTTTCATCAGTGTCTTACAGTTTTCTGCATACAGGTCTTTTGTCTCGTTAGGTAGGTTTATTCCTAGGTATTTTATTCTTTTTGTTGCAATGGTAAATGGGAGTGTGTTCTTAATTTCTCTTTCAGATTTGTCATCATTAGTGTATAGGAATACAAGAGATGTCTGTGTATTAATTTTGTATCCTGCTACTTTACCAAATTCATTGAGTAGCTCTAGTAGTTTTCTGGTACCATCTTTAGGATTCTCTGTTTATAGTATCTTGTCATCTGCAAACAGTGACAGTTTTACTTCTCTTCTGATTTGGATTCCTTTTATTTCTTTTACTTCTCTGATTGCTGTGGCTAAAAATTCCAAAACTATGTTGAATAATAGTGGTGAGAGTGGGCAACCTTGTCTTGTTCCTGATCTTAGAGGAAATGTTTTTATTTTTTCACCATCAAGAATGACGTTGGCTGTGGGTTTCTCATATATGTCCTTTATTATGTTGAGGTAAGTTCCCTCTGTGCCTACTCGCTGGAGAGTTTTTCTCATAAATGGGTGTTGAATTTTGTTGAAAGTTTTTCCTGTATCTATTGAGATGATCATATGGTTTTTCTCCTTCAATTTTTTAATATGGTTTATCATTATGATTGATTTGCATATATTGTAGAATCCTTGCATTCCTGGGATAAACCCCACTTGATCATGGTGTATGATCCTTTTAATGTGCTGTTGGATTCTGTTTGCTAGTATTTTGTTGAGGATTTTTGCATCTATGTTCATCAGTGATATTGGCCTGTGGTTTTCTTTCTTTGTGACATCTTTGTCTGGTTTTGGTATCAGGGTGATGGTGGCCTCGTAGAATGAGTTTGGGAGTGTTCCTCCTTCTGCAATATTTTGGAAGAGTTTGAGAAGGGTAGGTGTTAGCTTGTCTCTAAATGTTTTGTAGAAGCCACCTGTGAAGCCATCTGGTCCTGGGCTTTTGTTTGTTGGAAGATTTTTAATCACAGTCTCAATTTCAGTGCTTGTAATTGGTCTGTTTATATTTTCTATTTCTTCCTGGTTCAGTCTCAGAAGGTTGTGCTTTTCTAAGAATTTGTCCATTTCTTCCAGGTTGTCCATTTTATAGGCATATAGTTGCTTGTAGTAATCTCTCATGATCCTTTGTATTTCTGCAGTTTCAGTTGTTACTTCTCTTTTTTCATTTCTAATTGTATTGATTTGAGGCTTCTCCCTTTTTTTCTTGATGAGTCTGGTTAATATTTTATCAATTTTGTTTATCTTCTCAAAGAAACAGCTTTTAATTTTGTTGATCTTTGCTATCATTTCCTATATTTGTTTTTCGTTTATTTCTAATCTGATTGTTATGATTTCTTTCCTTTTCTAATTTTGGGGTTTTTTGTTCTTCTTTCTCTAATTGCTTTACGTGTAAGGTTAGGTTGTTTATTTGAGATGTTTCTTGTTTCTTGAGGTAGAATTGTATTGCTATAAAGTTCCCTCTTAAAACTGCTTTTGCTGCATCCTATAGGTTTTGGTTCCTCATGTTTTCATTGTCATTTGTTTCTAGGTATTTTTTGATTTCCTCTTTTATTTCTTCAGTGATCTCTTGGTTATATATTAGTGTAGTGTTTAGCCTCCATGTATTTGTATTTTTTTACAGATTTTTTTTCCTGTAATTGATACCTAGTCTCATAACATTGTGGGCAGAAAAGATACTTGATACGATTTCAATTTCCTTATTTACCAAGGCTTGATTTGTGACCCAAGATATGATCTATCCTGGAGAATTTTCCATGAGCACTTGAGAAGAAAGTTTATTCTGTTGTTTTTGGATTGAATGTCCTATAAATATCAATTAAGTCCATCTTGTTTAATGTATCATTTAAAGCTTGTGTTTCCTTATTTATTTTCATTTTGGATGATCTGTCCATTGATGAAAGTGGGGTGTTAAAATCCCTGACTATGATTGGGTTACTGTTGATTTCCCCTTTTATGGCTCTTAACATTTGCCTTATGTATTGAGGTGCTCCTATGTTGGGTGCATAAATATTTACAATTTTTATATCTTCTTCTTAGATTGATCCCTTGATCATTAAATAGTATCCTTCTTTGTCTCTTTTAATAGTCTTTATTTTAAAATCTACTTTGTCTGATATGAGAATTGAGAATCAAGGTTTCTTTTGCTTTCCATTTGCATGGAATAACTTTTTCCATCCTTTCACTATCAGTGTGCATGTGTCCCTAGGTCTGAAGTGGGTCTCTTGTAGACAGCCTATATATGGGTCTTGTTCTTGTATCCATTCAGCCAGTCTATGTCTTTTGGTGGGAGCATTTAATAGTTTTACATTTAAGGTAGCTATCGATATGTATGTTCCTATTACCATTTTCTTAATTGCTTTGGGTTTGTTATTGTAGGTCTTTTCCTCCTCATGTGTTTCCTGCCTAGAGTAGTTCCTTTAACTTTTTTTGTAAAGCTGATTTGGTGGTGCTGAATTCTCTTAGTTTTTGCTTGTCTGTAAAGGTTTTAATTACCCCATTGTATCTGAATGAGATCCTTGCAGGGTAGAGTCAACTTGGTTGTAGATCTTCCCCTTTCATCACTTTAAATATGTCTTGCCACTCTTTTGTTTTGCAGAGTTTCTGATGAAAGATTAGCTGTTAACCTTATGGGGATTCCCTTGTATGTTATTTGTTGTTTTCCCCTCTCAGGTTTCAATATTTTTTCTTTGTATTAAATTATTTATTTATTTATTTTTTATTTTTTTAACATCTTTATTGGAGAATAATTGCTTTACAAGGGATGTTAGTTTCTGCTTAATAACGAAATTAATCAGTTATACATATACATATGTTCCCATATCTCTTCCCTCTTGCATCTCCATCCCTGCCACCATCCCTATCCCACCACTCTAGGTGGTCACAAAGCACCAAGCTGATCTCCCTGTGCTATGTGGCTGCTTCCCACTAGCTATCTATTTTATGTTTGGTAGTGTATATATGTCCATGCCAGTCTCTCACTTTGTCCCAGCTTACCCTTCTCCCTCCCCATATCCTCAAGTTCATTCCCGAGTAGGTCTGCATTGTTATTCCCGTCTTGCCCCTAGGTTCTTCTGACCAATTGTTTTCTGTTTTTGTTTTTGTTTTTTTTAGATTCCATATATATGTGTTAGCATACGGTATTTAGTTTTCTCTTTGTGACTTACTTCACTCTGTATGACAGTCTCTAGGTCCATCCACCTCACTACAAATAACTCAGTTTCATTCCTTTTTATCACTGAGTAATATACCATTGTATATATGTGCCACATCTTCTTTATCCATTCATCTGTTGATGGACACTTAGGTTGCTTCCATGTCCTGGCTATTGTAAATAGAGCTGCAATGAACATTTTGGTACATGACTCTTTTTGAATTATGGTTTTCTCAGAGTATATGCCCAGTAGTGGTGTTGCTTGGTCATATGGTAGTTCTACTTTTAGTTTTTTAAGGAACCTCCATACTATTCTCCATAGTGGCTGTATCAATTTACATTCCCACCAACAGTGCAAGAGGGTTCCCTTTTCTACACAGCCTCTCCAGCATTTATTGTTTGTAGATGTTTAGATGATGGCCATTCTGACTGGTGTGAGGTGATACCACATTGTAGTTTTGATTTGCATTTCTCTAATGATTAATAACGTTGAGCATTCTTTCATGTTTTTGTTGGCAATCTGTATATCTTCTTTGGAGAAATGTCTATTTAGGTCTTCTGCCCATTTTTGGATTGGGTTGTTGATTTTTCTAATATTGAGCTGCGTGAGTTGCTTGTATGTTTTGGAGATAAATCCTGTCGGTTGCTTCATTTGCAAATATTTTCTCGCATTCTGAGGGTTGTCTTTTCGTCTTGTTTATGGTTTCCTTTGCTGTGCAAAAGCTTTGAAGTTTCATTAGGTCCCATTTGTTTATTTTTGTTTTTATTTCCATTTCTCTAGGAGGTGGATCAAAAAGGATCTTGCTGTGATTTATGTCATACCGTGTTCTGCCTATGTTTTCCTCTAAGAGTTTGATGGTGTCTGGCCTTCCATTTAGGTCTTTAATCCATTTTGAGTTTATTTTTGTGTATGGTGTTAGGGAGTGTTCTAATTTCATTCTTTTACATGTAGCTGTCCAGTTTTCCCAGCACCACTTATTGAAAAGTCTGTCTTTTCTCCACTGTATATTCTTGCCTCCTTTATCAAAGATAAGGTGACCATATGTGTGTGGGTTTATCTCTGGGCTTTCTATCTTGTTCCATTGATCTATATTTCTGTTTTTGTGCCAGTACCATACTGTCTTGATTACTGTAGCTTTTTAGTATAGTCTGAATTCAGGGCACCTGATTCCTCCAGCTCTGTTTTTCTTTCTCAAGATTGTTTTGGCTATTCGGGGTCTTTTGTGTTTTCATACAAATTGTGAAATTTTCTGTTCTAGCTCTGTGAAAAATGCCAGTGGTAGTTTGATAGGGATTGCATTGAATCTGTAGATTGCTTTTGGTAGTAGAGTCATTTTCACAATGTTGATTCTTCCAAACTAAGAACATGGTATATCTCTCCATCTATTTGTATCATCTTTAATTTCTTTCATCAGTGTCTTATAATTTTCTGCCTACAGGTCTTTTGTCTCCTTAGGTAGGTTTATTCCTAGATATTTTATTCTTTTTGTTGCAATGGTTAATGGGAGTGTTTCACTTTCCGATTTTTCATCATTAGCATATTGGAATGCAGGAGACTTCTGTGCATTAATTTTGTATCCTGCTACTTTACCAGATTCATTGATTAGCTCTAGTAGTTTTCTGGTAGTATCTTTAGGATTCTCTGTGTATAGTATCTTTTCATCTGCAAACAGTGACAGCTTTACTTCTTCTTTTCCAATTTGGAATGCTTTTATTTCTTTTTCTTCTCTGATTACTGTGACTAAAACTTCCAAAACTATGTTGAATAATTGTGGTTAAAGTGGGACACCTTGTCTTGTTCCTCATCTTAGTGGAAATGCTTTCAGGTTTTCACCATTGAGGATGATGTTGGCTCTGGGTTTGTCATATATGGCCTTTATTATGTTGAGGAAAGTTCCCTCTATGCCTACTTTCTGGAGGGTTTTTTATCATAAATGGGTGTTGAATTTTGTCGAAAGCTTTTTCTGCATCTATTGAGATGATCATATGGTTTTTCTCCTTTTAATTTGTTAATATGGTGTATCACGTTGATTGCTTTGCGTATAGTGAAGAATCCTTGCATTCCTGGAATAAACCCCACTTGATCATGGTGTATGATCCTTTTAATGTGCTGTTGGATTCTGTTTGCTACTATTTTGTTGAGGATTTTTGCATCTATTTCATCAGTGATATTGGCCTATAGTTTTCTTTCTTTGTGACATCTTTGTCTGGTTTTGGTATCAAGGTGCTGGTGGCCTCGTAGAATGAGTTGGGGAGTGTTCCTCCCTCTGCAATATTTTAGAAGAGTTTGAGAAGGATGTGTGTTAGCTCTTCTCTAAATGTTTGATAGAATTCACCTGTGAAGCCATCTGGTCCTGGGCTTTTGTTTGTTGGAAGATTTTAAATCACAGTTTCAATTTCAGTGCTTGTGATTCATCTGTTCATATTTTCTATTTCTTCTTGGTTCAGAGTTGAAGGTTGTACATTTCTAAGAATGTGTCCATTTCTTCCAGGTTTTCCATTTTATTGGCATATAGTTGCTTGTAGTAATCTCTCATGATCCTTTGTATTTCTGCAGTGTCAGTTGTTACTTCTCGTTTTTCATTTCTAATTCTTTTGGTTTGAGTCTTCTCCCTTTTTTTCTCGATAAGTCTGGCTAATGGTTTATCAATTTTTTTTATCCTCTCAAAGAACTAGCTTTTAGTTTTATTGATCTTTGCTATCGTTTCCTTCATTTCTTTTTCATTTATTTCTGATCTGGTCTTTATGATTTCTTTCCTTCTGCTAACTTTGGGGTTTTTTTGTTCTTCTTTCTCTAATTGCTTTAGGTGTAAGTTAGGTTGTTTATTTGAGATGTTTCTTGTTTCTTGAGGTAGGATTGTATTGCTCTAAAGTTCCCTCTTAGAACTGCTTTTGCCGCATTCCATAGGTTTTGGGTCACTGTGTTTTCATTGTCATTTGTTTCTAGGTAACTTTTGATTTCCTCTTTGATTTCTTCAGTGATCTCATGGTTACTAAGTAGTGTGTTCTTTAGCCTCCATGTGTTTGTATTTCTTACAGATTTTTTCCTGTAATTGATAATTTGTCTCATAGCATTGTGGTCAGAAAAGATACTTGATATGATTTCAATTTTCTTAAATTTACCAAGGCTTGATTTGTGACCCAAGACATGATCTATCCTGGAGAATGTTCCTTGAGCACTTAAGAAGAAAGTTTATTCTGTTGTTTTTGGATGGAATGTCCTATAAATATCAATTAAGTCCATCTTGTTTAATGTATCATTTAAAGCTTGTGTTTCCTTATTTATTTTCATTTTGGATGATCTTTCCTTTGGTGAAAGTGGGGTGTTAAAGTCCCCTACTATGATTGTGTTACTGTTGATTTCCCCTTTTATGGCTGTTCGTATTTCCCTTATGTATTGAGGTGCTCCTATGTTGGGTGCATAAATATTTACAATTGTTATGTCTTCTTCTGGGATTTATTCCTTGATCATTATGTAGTGTCCTTCTTTGTCTCCTTTTATAGTCTTTGTTTTAAAGTCTCTTTTGTCTAACATGAGAATTGGTACTCCAGCTTTCTTTTGCTTTCCATTTGCATGGAATAACTTTTTCCATCCCCTCACTATCAGTGTGTATGTGTCACTAGGTCTGAAGTGAGTCTCTTGTAGACAGCATATATACCGTTCTTGTTTTTGTATCCATTCAGCCACTCTATGTCTTTTGGTGGGAGCATTTAATCCATTTACATTTAAGGTAGCTATTGATATGTATGTTCCTATTACCATTTTCTTAATTGTTTTGGGTTTGTAATTGTAGGTCTTTTCCTTCACTTGTGTTTCCTGCCTAGAGAAGTTCCTTTAACTTTTTTTGTAAAGCCAATTTGGTGGTTCTGAATTCTCTTAGCTTTTGCTTGTCTGTAAGGTTTTTAATTTCCCCATCGAATGTCAATGAGATCTTTGCTGGGTAGAGTAAACTTGGTTGTAGATTTTTCCCTTTCATCACTTTAAATATGTCTTGCCACTCTCTTTTGTTTTGCAGAGTTTCTGATGAAAGATTATCTGTTAACCTTATGGGGATTCCATTGTATGTTATTTGTTGTTTTTCCCTCGCTGCTCTTAATATTTTTTCTTTGTATTTAATTTTTGATAGTTTGATTAATATGTGTCTTGGCACGTTTCTCCTTGGATTTATCTTGTATGGGACTCTCTGGGCTTCCCAGACTTGATTGAGTCTTTCCTTTCCCATGTTAGGAAGTTTTCATTTATAATCTCTTCTAATATTTTCTCAGTCCTTTCTTTTTCTCTTCTTCTTCTGGGACCCCAATCATTTGAATGTTGGTGCATTTAATGTCGTCCCAGAGGTCTCTGAGACTGTCTTCAATCTTTTCATTCTTTTTTCTTTATTCTGCTCTGCAGTAGTGATTTCCACCATTATGTTTTCCAGGTCACTTCTCCGTTCTTCTTCCTCAGTTATTCTGCTATTTATTCCTTCTAGAGTATTTTTAATTTCATATATTTTGTTGTTCCTCATTGTTTGTTTGCTCTTTAGTTCTTGTAGCTCCTTGTTAAACGTTTCTTGTATTTTCTCCATTCTATTTCCAAGAATTTGGATCATCTTTGCTATCATTACTCTGAATTAATTTTCAGGTAGACTACCTATTTCCTCTTCATTTGTTTGCTCTGGTGGGCTTTTACCTTGCTCCTTTCATTTGCTGTGTGTTTCCCTGTCTTCTCATTTTGCTTAACTTACTTTGTTTGTGGTCTCCTTTTTGCAAGCTGCAGGTTCATAGTTCCCGTTGTTTTTGGTGTCTGCCCCCAGTGGGTAAGGTTGGTTCAGTTGGCTGTGTAGGCTTCCTGGTGGAGGGGACTGGTGCCTGTGTTCTAGTGGATGAGGCTGGATCTTGTCTTTCTGGTGGGCAGAACCGCATACGGTGGTGTGTTTTTCAGTCTGGGGCCTTATTATGATTTTAGGCAGCCTCTCTGCTAATGGGTGGGATTGTGTTCCTGTCTTGTTAGTTGTTTGGCATAGGGTGTCCAGCACTGTAGCATGCTGGTCTTTGAGCGGAGCTGGGTCTTAGTGTTAAGATGGAGATCTCTGGGGGAGTTTTCGCCATTTGATATTATCTGGAGCCAGGAGGTCTCTGGTAGACCATTGTCTCGAACTTGGTTCTCCCACCTCAGAGGCACAGGTCTCACACCCAGCCAGGGCACAAAGACCTTGTCAGCCACATGGCCCAGAAGAAAAGGGAAAAAGAAAGAAAGAAAGAAAGAAAACGATAAAATAAAATAAAGTTATTAGACCAAAAAATAAAAATTATTAAAAATAAAAAAATTTAAAAGTATTAAAAAAAAAAAGAGGAAGATGAGAGCAACCAAACCAAAAAAAGAAAACCATCCACCAATGATAACACACAGTAAAACTATACTAAAATCAAACAAACAAAAGAAAAAACGGACAGACATAACTCTAGGAGAAATGGCAAAAGCAAAGCTATACAGAAAAAAATCCCACAAAGAAGCATACACTTACACACTCATAAAAAAAGAAAAAGGAAAAAAAAATCTCTATATATACAAAAAAAATCAATAACGAAATCTACCAATGATAATAACCTCTAAATACTAAACAAGATAAACATAAAACCAGAAACAAATTAGATGCAGAAAGCAAATCCCAAGTCTACAGTTGCTCCCAAGGATCACTGCCTCTATTTTGGGATGATTCATTATCTATTCAGGTATTCCAGAGATGCAAGATACATCAAGTTGATTGTGGAGATTTAATCCACTGTTTCTGACGTTGCTGGGAGAAATTTCCCTTTCTCTTCTTTTTTCGCACAGCTCTTGGGGTTCAGCTTTGGATTTGTTCCTGCCTCTGAGTATAGGTCGCCTGAGGGCATTTGTTGTTTGCTCAGACAGGACGGGGTTAAAGGAGCAGCCAGTTAGGGGGCTCTGACTCACTCAGGCCGGGGGGAGGGAGGGGTACGGAATGCGGTGCGAGCCTGTGGTGGCAGAGGCTGGTGTGACATTGTAACAGCTTGAGGCACACTGTGTGTTCTCCCGGAGAAGTTGTCCCTGGATCATGGGACCCTGGCAGTGGCAGGCTGCACAGGATCCTGGGAGGGGAGGTGTGGATAGTGACCTGTGCTTGCACACAGGCTTCTTGGTGGCTGCAGCTGCATCCTTAGTGTTTCATGCCCATCTCTGTTGTCCGCACTGACAGCCGTGGCTTGCACCCATCTCTGGAACTCTTTTAGGTGGTGCTCTTAAACCCCTGTCCTTATGCACACCAAAACAATGATCTCTTGCCTCTTAAGTAGTTCCAGACTTTTTCCCGGACTCCCTCCCTGCTAGTGGCACACTAGCCCCCTTCAGGCTGTGTTCACGCAGCCAACCCCAGTCCTCTCCCTGGGCTCTGCCCTCCAAAGCTAGAGCCTCAGCTCCCAGGCCTCACCCGCCCCACCGGGTGAGCAGATCAGCATCTCAGGTTCATGAATGCTGGTTGGCACTGATCCTCTGTGCGGGAATCTCTCCACTTTGCCCTCTGCTCCCCTGTTGCTGCGCTCTCTTCTGTGTCTCTGAAGCTTCCCCCCTGCCACCCCCCATCTCTGCCAGTGAAGGGGCTTCCTGTAACTTGTGTTAAAATTTGTTTCTAGTTTGTTGGATTATGACAGAAAATGTGGCTTGCACATAGTATCTTTTGAAGGACTTACATTTTGTATTTTGGGGCAAATATATGATTTTAAAAAATATTCAATGGACATGTGAAAAAAAGCTCTCTATTTGAGGGAGATGAAGTTCTATACATACTATATATAGTGAAAGGCATTATAATATTATGATATAACATTAACTTTTTTTTGGCCTATTAATATGTCTACCTCTGAAAGAGATATATTGATACCTATTACTATAGTTTTATTTTTAAAATAATTGCTTATTGAATTTATAACAAGTTTTGTTTAATAAATTTATCTTTTACATTGCAAATAATTATATGACTGATATATCTTTTTTGTAAATTTCACCTTTTATATTAACCATACTTTTTACTCTACTTGATGCTTTTAAAGTTAAATTCTACTTTTTATTTTTTAATAATGTTACTCTTGGTTATTTTAGCATTTTTCTGACATCCTCTTGCCCATTGCTTTATTTTTATCCTTTCATTATTACTTTGTTTTAAGAATGTTTCCTGTAAGACATCTTAGTGAGATGTGTTTTTTTAATTCATTCCAATCCACCACTTTGAGCCTTTTAAGGGGAGAAGTCACTGTATTCACACTTAATATAGTGACTGCTATACTTGATTCTATTGCAATCATCTTTATTTTAAAAATTTATTTTATATTATTGTTTTATATTTTTCATTTTCCTCATTTTTCCTGGTTAGAGAAAGTTGACAAAATTTGGAGATCTTCAATGTCTAGGTTCTATTAAAGCCATGAGATAAGCTGAGACCATCCAGGCAGTGATGGTAGATCAAAAAGATAAGCAATCTGAGGACTGAGCCCTCTGGTCACCCAATATTTAACGGTCATGAAGATTAGAATTAGTACACCAAGAAGACTGATAAGGAATAACCAGTGATGCAAGTGAATTTCCAAAGAGAAGACTGTTGCTCAAGAGATCAAATAAAGTGTTTCAAGAAGGAGAAAGTGACTAATGATGTCAAATGCTGCTTATGGGTCAAGAAAGATTTGGACTGAAAATTGGATTTAGCAATGTGGTGACTATTGGCAACTTAGACAAATTTTGATGGAGTATTGAGGTCAAAATCCTAATTAAAGCTGTCAAAGAGAATGTTAGAGGGACATCTGGTTATGGAGGTGTGAAGAAGTTGGTGATTTCTCTCTGCAAAATACAAGACTGAAAATATAGTCAAAACAAACATTTTAGGGCACTGGAAATTGAGCAATGTCTAACAAGAAATTGAGAAGTGTTTATTCTTGAAAAACTGCAAGACCTTTTTGTAAAAGCAGGGATAAGTTTATGGTCTCCTTACCTGGGGAAGATCTCCTCCCCACTTCTCCACCAATTTGTTTGGTCAGCAAGAATAATAGTATTTTAACATTCAGGGACTACTCATGAAAACCAGAAAATTTGCTGCCAAAAAGGGAAACTTAATTATGGGGGAGAGGGAGTAAAAACTCAATAGCTTTTCCTGCAAATATAGGTGTCCTAGGTTTGGAAAAATAAAAGGAACCCACAGCTTTGGTCTAAACCCATAGAGTTGGGATAATTAATGGGCCAGCCAGAAATTTAATGGGAAGATTCTAGAAATGAGAGATCAAGAGAAGTGAAAATGTGTTTCAATCATATCCCTGGTTGAAAGGAAAATTACACATGTATAAGGAAGTCTCCAGAGAGCCCAGCCTAAAATGAAAGCCACGGGAGACTTGATAATTGACAGAAAATTTAAATGAACTCATGAACCCACTCACAGATTGGTTGGCATTAGGTGGATGCCTTTCAGGCTCAAAATGTTTAAATGAAACCTTTGCCCAAATAATTAGCTGACCACTAAGCTATGCAGATAAAGGAGTGATACCTTGAAAGTTAGACTAAATATACAAGAAAAATAATTGAAAACATCAGTAGCTACAGTGAGGGAGACAGAGTCCACAATTTAAGTCCATGTAGTTACTAAAACAAAAACAGCCCTGAGAAAAATGAAAAAGAATATAAAGTTGCTATATTATTTAAATACCCAATTTTTGCAAAAATATTACTAGATATGCAAGGAAATAGCAAAGTACAACCCATGCTCAGGAAAAAAAATAGTCAATAGAAACTGACTCTGAGTGGGCCCAGATGTTGGATTTAATAATTGAGGACTTTGAAGCAGCTGTTTTAAATATGTCCCCAAAATTAACTAAAATAGGACACAAATGAACTATCTACAAAACAAAAACAAACTCACAGACATAGAGAACAGACCTGTGGTTGCCAAGGGTGAGGGGGGATGGGGGGAGGGATGGATTAGGAGTTTGGGATTAACAGATGCAAACTATTATATATAGAAAGGATAAAGAAAAAAGTCCTACTGTATAGCACAGGGAACTATATTCAATATCCTGTGATAATGGAAAAGAATATAAAAAAGTATATATTTGTATAACTGAATCACTTTGCTGTACAGCAGAAATTAACACATTGTAAATCAACAATACTTCAATAAAATAAATTTTAAAAAGTCCAAAAAATTAATGAAAATTTTGAAGAAAAATGGTTCAACATAGAAATCTTAACAGAGAGGTAGAAACTATGAAAAAAAATTAAATGTATCTTCTAGAACTCAATATGAAGCATCCATAATGCAAAAGAAATCTGAAGTACAGAGTGAAAAATATAGGAAAAACATGAACTAATTCAGACACCTGTAAGACAACATATCCCAAATTGTGCATAATAAGAATCCTAGAAGGAGAGATGAGAAGAAAAAGACTAGAAAAAATATTTAATAAAATAATGGCCAAAAATTTGCCATATGATTACAAAAAAACAGGGCAATGTAACTTATAGATCCAATGAACCTCAAGTAATATAAACACAAAAAGAACCACATCTACAAATCACAGTCAAACTGCTGAAATACAGAAAACCTTGAAAGCAGTAAGAGCAAACAACTTATCTTGTATAGGGAAACAACAAACTGCAGACTCCTCATCAGAAACAATGGAAGCCAGAAGGCAGTAAATTATTCAAAGAACTGAAAAAAAAATTAAAGCTATCAAACAAGAATTCTATACCCAGAGAAATTATTCTGCAAAATTGAAAGTAAAATAAAGACTTTCTAGATGGAAATATAAATTGAGAGAATTAATTACTAAAAGATCTACCCTATAAGAAATACTGAGGGGAGTCCTGCAGAGTAGAAGAAAATGACACCTGATGCTAACCTGGATCTACAGAAATTAATGAAAAGAGTTAGAGCTATATGGGAACAAAGTGGCTATATTTTACCAAAATTATGTTGGTATTAACCTAAAGTTAAATCTACCTAAAATAGATTGAGATAAATTAAAGATGTATGCTGTAATCCCTACAGCAACCACTAAAATTTTAAAAATTCCTTTAAATATATATTTTTTAAAATACATACTACAGAGGACTTAAAATGGCATAGTAAAAAGTATTTCACATAAGGTTTGGCAAGCTATGGCCTGTGGGCCACATATTATAAATAAAGTTTTATTAAAACACAGCCATGCTCATTGATTTATGTATTATCTATGGCTGTTTTCATATTACAATGGCGGAGTTGGGTAGTTTCAACAGAGAACATATGATCCTCAAAGCCTAAAACATCTACTATTTGTCCCTTCATAGAAAAATTTGCCCAAGAAAGCAATAAAAAAGAAATAGAGGAACAACAACAAAAGAAAAACATGAAACACATAGAAAGCAAATGGCAAAATGACACATGTAAATTCCACCATATCAATCATTATATTAAATGTAAATGGGGGCTTCCCTGATGGCGCAGTGGTTGGGAATCTGCCTGCCAATGCAGGGGACACGGGTTTGAGCCCTGGTCTGGGACGATCCCACACGCCACGGAGCAACTAGGCCCAAGAGCCACAATTGCTGAGTCTGCGCGTCTGGAGCCTGTGCTCCACAACAAGAGAGGCCGTGATAGTGAGAGGCCTGCGCACCGCAATGAAGAGTGGCCCCCACTTGCTGCAATTAGAGAAAGCCCTCGCACAGAAACGAAGACCCAACACAGCCATAAATAAATAAATAAATAAATAAATAAATAAATAAAAATTTTTTAAAAATGTAAATGGACTAAACACACCAATCAAAAGAGATTATCTGGCTGGATATAAAAAAAGCAATATTCAATGATATATTGCTTTCAAGAGACACACTTTACAATCAAAGAAACAAATAAAATGTGAAAAGATTTACTCTGAAAACAATAACCATCATGAGCTGGAGTAGTTATATTAACATCAGACTTTAAGACAAGTTAAATTACTAGAGACAAAAAGAGATATTTCATAATAATAAAGGGATCACTACATCAAGAAGATGCAACACAAAAAGAATGGGAAGAGATAAATTGTAGATAAGTATAGATAACTCTATGAAGAGTTTTGATGTAAGGATGACCTAAAATAAAATGTGAAGTCAATACTTGTTTTTTTAATTGAAAAAATACAGTAGTTTTGTTATTCTGACGGTGGTAATCCAGAGGTGCAGGAAATAATTTATGATGCAGGAGAGGAATAAAGCCCTTGGGTAAATAAAAGAATATTGAGGATGTGGTTGCTGGCCTTATATAAGAGCATGTATAGTTCACCTCTGCCTATGGAGTAAACGGAGAATATATAGGCACAGATGTAGGATGTAGATGTAGGTGGTATAATATGTGTTTTGATGCATTAGCTGAGACTATTCAGTTCTGCTACAGAGGATGAGAAGAACAAACAGGATCAATAAAACTCATAAAAATTGTTTTGAGGGAGATAATTCTCCATGAGTCTCTCTTGTTTTTGCATATTTTGAGAATAGAGACATTTTTTTCAAGGTTGGTTTTATAGCATACAACCTTGAAATAGAGATAATGCTCTCTGTCCAGGATAAAGGACAGATTTATTTCTTCTTCAGTACGATAAAGATAATGTCTTCCTATGGGGCAAAGAATAGGTCTGCTTGTAGCCCATTATAAAAGATTCTGGTTCTCTAAACTTGAGTTTCCTCTCCTAATACAATCCACTATGTGTATAGGCTTCACCTGGCTCTTGTTGCATTGCCCTGTTGGAACTGGAGCTCAAGAAACTGGCGTAAGAAAATTATGATATCTGGCTACTGCCATTGTTGTGGAAATAAACTCCCTTTAATCTCTGACCAGAAACCTCACATCTTCTGCCACAATAAATTACAGAAAACTAACTGATGAGTTTGAATATAGTGTGAAATCTCATACTCTTGACAGTTTTGACAGTTTTAATTATGAAATAATAAGGAAGCAATTAACTTGCAGGATGCAAACAAATTCCATGAAGTATCGTAAGTATAAGTTATGAGTAAGTAAATAGCTTGTGAAATACAGATAGAATTTCTAAGATGTGTTAAACATAGGTACTATGTTAGTAAGATAAGTTAAAAATAAATAGATATGTTAAAGATAGAATAAATGGAATATATGATGGATCAAACAAGAGTGTTACTTTTTGGTAGAAAAGAATGGAAAGATCACATTATAAGGTGCCATAATGCACCATCTGGATTAACAGCTATGTCATCCCTAAAGTGGCCATTCACTGATAGCACTCAGTATAGTTCCTCTCTGACCCCACATGTGCTCTGCCCAAGAAGCAAAGATAAAACCATAGTTGTTCAGCAAGGTAATTGGTGAGCTACAGCTATTGGCCAAGCCAAACACACTTCTGCATCTTTCTTGTAAAGCAAGCCATAGATGCTTTCTGTTCGTGCTTCCTCCTTCCCCTTCCTCCAACCTCATCTCTGGTCCTCATAACCATGCCATCATGGGGAAAGTTGATGCAACAGAGGGACAGGACATATGAACATTATGTAACCAAGGATTCAGCTAGTGTGGTTCATCCAATCACTTACATCCTATCCTAGGTGTGCTGACATGCCAGATTTCTTTTTCTGTGCTTCTTGTTTTGTTTTAAATCAATTTAATAGATCATATGATTAAAAAATCTTATTTTTTTTCATGTGAGCTTTTCTGTTCTGTGATTTCTTGGAGAGTTTTCCTGGTAGTGTGCTTGGTAGATACCACTGCATCAGGGTAATTATCACATAACAATATCAGGAGCAATTATCTCCTGATTGCTTCAATTTTCCTAATTAATGAGGAAGAAGGTGATCAGCTGAGAGTGAAGGAAGGAAGGAAGGTGGTTGGAAGTTTGAAAAAATTGGAAGTGTGAAATAGTCATCTGGGAGAGATGTAAACTAAATTGGAAAAAATGTGGTAGAATTATTGGGAAGCATTAGGGACCCACTCAAGGTTAGTGGTCATGAATTTTAAGTGAAATTTGTCAGCATGGTCTTACGTTTTTTTCCAGCCACATTCAACTGTATGGGTAACTGTAGGAAATTGATGGAGCTGTAAATGTCCAGTTTTAGGGCCTTTCCCTGAGGGTGTGACAGAGAAAGAGGAGGACAATGGATTTGAGTATATCAACTCCATGAAGGAAGAACTGTTCCCCAATTCGTGGAGCAGTGACTGACACAGTAGATGTTTAATAAATATTTCTTGAATGAATGGAAACTTGTTAGATTTTTCTCTTTATACTCAAAGTTCAGTAATTTTATATGTGTGTCTTCTATTACCAATTCTGGCTAGAATTTGATGAGCCCTTTTAGTCTGTGAGCTTAGATATTTCTTCAGCTCAGGGAAATTTTCCTCTATGTATTATTGGCTTGATTATTGCCACACTTCCATCTATTCCTGATATCCTTCTGGAACAGTTATTACTTGTATATTAAATCACCTTGTATCTACCTTCAGATGTTCTTACCTTTTTCCCATAATTTCTTTCTCTTTACATATTGGCTTTGAGCTTTAGGTATTTGTTCTTTTTTTTTTTTCTTTTTTTTTAGGTATTTGTTCTTTTGATTTCTAGTTTCCTAATTAGGGTCTCAATAGATGTTATCCTCTCCTTAAATGTGTCTACTCAATTGTTTAGTTGGCAAATTACCCAGTGGTTTTCTTTTGATGGGCATGTGTTCTACTTGTTCTGAGTGATATTCATCTCCCTGGTGCCAGGTCCTTTGGATTTGTTGTTTTCCAATTTTAGCTCATTAGGGCGAGGCACATTTGTTGGTGTTCTCTACATAATGGCAGTCCCATAAGTCTTGAATGATGAAGTGTTGTTTATTTCTTGAGGCTAGTGATTTTAAAGCAGGTAGGCTGTAAGTACTGCACATTCCTGGCTTCACAGTTGGGGAAGACTCACCTACTATTTCAGCTTCTTCCCGGCCTCTTGTAGACCGGAAGATTAGTCACACTCACAACTAGGGATCAGTGTTTCCCACTCTCCCCTTTCCCCAACCACAGGCCTACTGATCTCTGTAGACCAAATTCTGTCTGGGGTCATGGTTGTATGATCCTCTAATTTCTAATGTTATTCTACAACATGTCTTTTAACCATTCTACCCTCACAAACTTGTTTATGACCCGAACAAAGAATCCTATATTTTAAAAATCTTCTTGGAGTAATCCTACTTCTGACAAGTGTCTTTGTGCCCACTCAGCACTTAGGTTTCAATTTTTAATGTACACTTGTACCTCACTTGAAGCAAGACCAATTTGTGAAAATATGGATTAATGCACAAGACAAATCAAGGAGTAACTCTACTTTATCAAACTTTTCAAAATAGTATTGCTTTAATTAAGTCTCTGGTTTTCTTCTAAAAGTAATTTAATTTGAGAAAATTTAATTTATGTATACATTTTCCAGAATATATCAACTACTGAAAGTCAGGCATTTTAGTATAATTTTATACCTGTTAATGCATTTATTAATTATTCTCAAGCCACAGAATAAAAATATGTTGTATGTCTAGACCATAAACTATTAACAGTAGAAACTGTCTCTTCAATCATTTTTAGTCTCTCCACAGTGCCTGATACTGTGTTCTGTACACGGAAGATTTTCAATAAATATTTAATTAACTGGATTGTGGATTAAGTCCAAATTGTGGTAATTATTTAGATAATAGTAATGTTACAATAGTAAAACATATTCTACAGTGAATCATAACATTGTAGTACAATGGTCACAAAGTTGCTCCCTTCTTTCAGAATCCCTGGTCTGATTAAGATGTTGGCATTGGAAGTATAGAAAAAGCATGAATAGAAAATTGATGACATCTGGAAATGTTAGCTGCAGCATACATTTCATACCATTCTTACCTATTTAATCTACTTTTCCTGTCTCTCTTTTTTTCAATATATTCTTTAATCTACTACATATATGTTTTTTCTGGGATCTTTGTAATTGTTTTCTGAAAATCCACATAGTCACATATATTTTCATTATCAAATGAAAAACAGAGTGATTCTATAAAAACTCTCTATTCTCTTAATTGCCAGATTATTGCACTCATTAAATCCCTATGAGAAAGTATACACTCTGTTGGTCTCTCTATTATTAAAGAGCTTACAAAAGTGTCAATTCATCTTAATCTCTTTAGTGAGGGGTGACTGCTATTTTAACTTTGAATAGAAAATGATAAAATTTAATATCTTGGACAAAAACATGCTTAGTTCTTACAGGTGTTGAATGAGAAGTGCTCAGACTAGAAGTAAATTTATTTGCAGAATCTAGATACTTCAGAGGTACTGTGTTTCAGGAGAGTAAAAAAAAAAAATCCATATTAAAAGAAAGAAATTCTGTTGTATGTGACAACATGGATGAATCTTGAGGATGTTATGTTAAGTGAAATAAGCCAGTCACAGAAGGACAAGTACTATATGATTCCACTTATAAGAGGTATCTATAGTGGTCAGACTCATAGAAATAGAAAGCAAATGGTGTTGCTTGAGGGGAGGGATTTCAGTTAAGCAAGAATAAAAAGTTCTGGAGATCTGCTGTATATCACTGTGCTTATAGCTAACAATACTGTACTATACACTTAACTGTTAAGAGGGTAAATCTCATGTTATGTGTTTTTTAACCACAATTTAAAAAACCCATATTAATTTCAGACCTCCTCTTTTTGTGGCCTCTTGTATAAGGGCACGTTCATTTTAAAAATAGAAATTTGTCAATTTCTAATGCTACAATCCGTACTAGGGCCTTTTAATATTCTAAAAATTATATTTTTTCTGTTCAGTTACAGAAGAAGGGAAATAAAATTTGAAAATAGCTGCTGAGCTTCCCCATAATATTTTGAGATCAAAAGTTCATTGAAAAAAAAAAAAGTTCATTGATATCAATGTTTGTGATTCCAGGGCTTTTTACTGTTTCTAAGAGGTGGTTGCAAGCCCCAAGCAGTCAATTTGTTTCTAATGGTATTTGCCTCATTGTAGTATGGTTTGGGGAAGGTTTATTTTCCAAATTCTTCCCAAGGACATTTCTTTGAGATTGGAATGGTTTAAAATGGGCAACAGCTATTAGGTATCTCACTGTCCTTCATGTTCAAAGATGATATTGCTGACATCATTTCTTCCTGCAATGTGTTGTTGCTCATAAGAACATTACAAAGTCTGTGTTGCCTCCCCTACTGATGATATCTCCTTGTGTCCTTTGCCTAAAACCAACAGTTGCTTTAAAGACTTGTCACTGACAGTCACTATAGTTAGCTCAATTCGAGACATCCATCCCATCTCTAATTGTGTATCCCTGTGTTTTCCATTTGTATTGGCTGCTTCGTTAGAAGTTGATAACCCCCAATATATTATTCATCCAAAGTGTGACTTCTTTATTGTTGGAGGCTGTATCTGGGCGTGGGGCAAGGATTCAATACTCTGAATCAGTGAATGGCTTGCCTTTTACCATATTGAGCTTGCTCTCTCCTGAGTTTTTGTTGTTGTCATTGGTTGCTTTATTTTGTTTTCTTCTTTAGTGCCTACAGTATTAGGTAAGATGACTGTTCCTCCCCACAGGTTGCTCTCTGGTGAGAATGTCTTCAGTGTACTCATTAACTGAGTCTCTACTCACACTCCCCAGGTGGACAATCTGTTTGTGGAGATACATGTGTGTCAGGCTGCCCAGATGAAAGAGAATGTCATTGGCCCAGAAAACCTGCTGATTTTTGTTTGTTTTTCTAAAGTTAGATGGCATAAGAAGAGTGTTCTTGTCCACTGCACCCCTGCTAGTATCATTATTTAGAGTGTAATTCAACATCCAAAATATGTGGGTTTATGGAGGTCTTTGAAACCTGACTTATCTGTTCCCTGAAAGCAAAATATACATCTTATTGAATTCCCTTGCATAACAAATATTATTCAAGATATTTGACCTTACCTCCAAGCAATCTTAAAAAAAACAAAAACAAATATTTTTTACCCTGGGGAAATGGTACAATAACAGGCACACATTACTATGCCTTTGGAGTAAAGCCATATATTGGACAAAATCCTTTAAAGTGAAAGTGGGAATGAAGAGAAAATAAAATCTTGAACAACTAGGCAAACACAACTCAACAAACTGTAAAACACAAAGAGATGCAGATGATCTTGCTTAAATCAACCATTGAGGCCTTGGCCTCAATAGTGAGTACCCTCAATATTTGGTACCCTCAATTGCAATTTAAACATACTCATGTGTTGTACAAGCTGGAAGCAACCTCGGACCTTCTTGGTAATCACTTAGAATTGTGATTTATTTTTCTTCTCAGCCAAAACCAAAGAGATTAACCCTGTTGTCACCAGCCTGCATTTTTCGAGCACTTACATATTTCACCTAAATATACCATTTAATGTTCACAACAGCTTTTTGAGGTAGATGGTATTGTTATCATCATTTTACACATGAAAAAGCTAAGACTGAGTAGATTTGTGTATTTATTTTAAGTCCTGGGTATGAGTACATGTTGAATTTTGTAGCTATATTAACCCAGTGTGAAAGAAATTAACATAGCTACAAGCACCTTCTGTCCCTTAAAGACATTTACCTCTATCTAGATATAAATTATCACAGTACATTGCCCAGCATTCTGGAACCATGTAGAACTTCTTTTCTGGTCATGTGTCCATCTCCTTACTCCTTCACACTGGTCTCATTTTCTACCTAATATCATAAAACTAGTAAAGAGAGAAGCTAGAATTTGAAAGCAGATTGACTCAAGAGTTCCCATGCTTAACTGCTGCCTGGTACTGCTTCTCTACTTCTTCTATCAGCATTATTCTCTTTTTTTAAAGTAAGACAAGAAATACTCAGATTTGTAGACACCTCTCTGCTCTATGGTGGGCCTATTATTACTTCATACAGAGTAGAAAAGTCAAGCTTTTGTTGGATATCTGATGCAAAATGGAGAAATAGATTCGGGGATAGGCACTGCCAGCAGGCTCATGGTCTGTCTGGAACAAGGAGTCTGAAATAGGTCCAGAGAGAGGATTCATTCAAAAAGAGCAGATCTGGGATGAAAACTAGGCAATCAGGTGGTCAAACAAGACTGGAAAAATCACACAGATATTAAGGAGCACAGTGAATAATAGTAAGTTTAGAACCTAGGCAAAGAAATTGGGCATCACAGAGTCAGAAACACAGACCAACAGCTTCTGCTACAAAGGATCAGGATTAAGACCAAGAACTTGAGCAGTTTATATAAGGTAACAGCAGCAAGAAGGATCTTGATATGGAACCAACATTTTGCCTCATATTTGGAGCTTTCAGAGGCTTGTTAAAGTAGCCAGTCACTAAGTTTGACTAGTCTAGGAATGCAAGTGAAGATATCCATCATTTTGGGAAATAAGAAGGCTGAGATAAAAGCAGTTCTCGAAACTTTCCATCTCCTTTAAAAGTCTGCTTTCACGGAAAGATCTGATATCAGTCATTTTTACATCAGTGTGAAAAAGGTAAGTTTATGTGTTGCCTCTCTTGAGATATTTTACATTTTCAGCCTTGGCTTTTAATGTAGAATGAAAATGTTTATCCTGGCTTATAGGCGTTTCTAGCCCAGGCAACAATATGGAAGTAGATTTAGGGAGAGGAGCAGAAGGTCTTCCCATCATTCTTGATATCAAGCCACTTTGCTTATGTTTTACACCTGCCTTGCCAATCTCGATATTTCATCCGGTGAGAATACCTGAAGGACTTAGATGTTTGGGTGACTCATTTCATTTCCTGTTGGAAGTCTTTTGTGCTTCTTTGTGTGAGAGTCAGTATAGGTGTTTTAAAAAATTAAAAGGTAGCAAAACAAAGTTGACCTTTTTAGTTAATACAGTTTTATATGAGCAGAGCAGTTTCATTGGTAAGTTTCCTGTCCTGGCTGGAGTTTATAATTAAGGTATTCAGAATTGTCAGATAACTGCAATTTTACTATCAGCTGTAATTCTTAGAATTTAGTGAAAGAGAAACAAGGAGAAATTGAAATTTATGCCTCTGTGGTTAAATTACAAGAGCACTGTTCTCAGGTGGTAATTCATTCATTGGACCTGCAAGAGGCTGTACTCAGGGATAAAACAGATGTCCTCTTTCATGTCTATCCTTAGAAATGGTAAGGCCAATGTGAAGGAGGAGGGAGATAGACACAGCACTAAAAAAGAAGTTCTACGTGGTTCCAGAATACTGAGAAAAGTACTGTAAGGGTCTACATCTAGATAGAGCTAAATGACATTAAGGGACAGAAGGTGCTAACAGCTATGTTAATTTCTTTCTACACTGGACTAATATAGTTACAACAATTTGCTCATACCCAGGGCTTAAAAGAAATATCCAAATATTTTCCTGTGAGTTATGTATTTTTTGTGGCTCTTCTGCTTTCTCATTGTGTAAGCTTGGGCCAGTTACTTAAACTCCTAAGTTTCACTTTCATTTTTCAAAGTGGTGGTGATAATGGCATATTCTTCATTTGGTTATTGTGAAAAGTAAATGGCATAATATATGTAAATCACTCAACACAGAGCCTGGCACACCACAGACAATAAATAATAGAATCTATTATTATTCCTTTACTGTGTTAAAACAACCCTGTGCAGTATGCAGGAAAGACATTAATCCTCATAACAAGCTGAATCTCAGGTGTTAAATTATTATTCAAAGTTGGTAAAGTAAAAGAGCTGGGTCCATAATTCATTAATATTTATTACATACTTTTACTTTTAGAATCCAAATCTTGATGTGTGTGTGTGTGTGTGTATTTTCTTTGCTCAGAAGCAGGGTGAATGGGAAATAGCATAGGATGCCAAAGTGATAACATAGAGTGGTACAAAGAAGCATGGGAATCAGATAGTACCTTCAGGGGATGGCCAGGTCCAGAGAAAAGATATTTTGTGTTTTTAGGATATGAAGAATCTGAGAATGTAAACAGAGGCAAAGGAGCCAGTGAAAAGGCCTGAAGATGTAAGGCAGGGGTCAGAAGCTCAAATGCCTTTATGGTCTGGGTAGGTGGTTAAATAACTGAAGCTAGTGAATGTAATTCAGTAGGAAAGAGTGGGAGTAGAGACAAAGTCAAGCGTGTGTGCCCTGGATAGCACAGGGAACCATATTCAGTATCCTGGGATAAACCATAATGGAGAAAAATATAAAAAAAGACTGTATATATGTGTATAACAGTCACTTTGCTGTATAGCAGAAATTAGCACAACATTGTAAATCAACTACACTTCAATAAAAAAAATTTTTAAAAAAGACTGTGTGTCCTGTCTAAAAGCATTAAAAAACCAAACCAAAACAAAACTCTACACAGACCAAAAATCAAGTCTGTAGGCTAATATCAAACTTTGAGTTAATGACACCTGGTATAAAGGATGGAGCAAAGTTTTAGGGGAAATGGGTCAAAATGGAATCAAGAACAAAGGTAGGGTGATGAACCAAAGGAGAAGAGGATATCTTTCTTGAGGTTATACAATGGCAGTAAAAATGTGGTGATAGATATTTTGATGTGGAGAGGAGAAAAGACACAGAAGTTGATGCCCCTCAATCTCAGGAAAGTATAAAGCGAGATTTCTCATAGGGGTGTTTTGAAGACCAAACATGAACTGTGGGCTTGGGAATAGGGAGAAGGCCTGTGTGATATTGTGATTTATAATAAAAAATATATATGTGGTCTTCATCCCTGCTTCTGGCAGGGAGCTCTTAAAACACTTCGGGGCTTCCCTGGTGGCGCAGTGGTTGAGAATCTGCCTGCCAATGCAGGGGACAGGGGTCGAGCCCTGGTCTGGGAAGATCCCACATGCCGCGGAGCAACTAGGCCCGTGAGCCACAACTACTGAGCCTGCGTGTCTGGAGCCTGTGCTCCGCAACAAGAGAGGCTGAGATAATGAGAGGTCTGCACACCGCGATGAAGAGTGGCCCCCACTTGCCACAACTAGAGAAAGCCCTCGCACAGAAACGAAGACCCAACACAGCCATAAATAAATAAATTAATAAAAAAAGATGTGTGAGTTGCCTTTAAAACAAAAAAACAGAACAAAACAAAAAAAACACTTGGAATTTCCTGAATGATGAGAGCCAAAAAGATGTCTCTCATGTTAATGAGATGACATTTGGAAATCATCTAAGGATGGAGGCTGGTTGCCAGGAGAACCACCCAAGTGATTAGAGGGTTGTAACTTTCAGTCCCAACCCTTGACCTCCGGGGAGGGGAAAGGGGCTGGAGGGTGAATGATTAACCAATAATGCCTATCCAATGAAGCCTCCATAAAACCCCAAAAGGATGGGGTTCAGAGAGCCTCTGGGTTGGTGAACACGTGGAGGTCTGGGGAGAGTGGCACAGCTCAGAGAGGGCATGGAAGCTCTGTGCCCTTTCCTCATGCCTAGCCCTATCCATCTCTTCCATTGGGCTGTTATATCCTTTTATAATAAACTGGTAATAATCTAGTAAGTAAACTGTTTCTCCGAGTTCTGTGAGCCTCTCTAGGGAATTAAACAAACCCAAGGAAGGAGTCATGGGAACCTCTGAAGTATAGCCAGTTGGTCAGAAGCACAAGTGATAACCTGAGCTTGTGATTGGCATCTGAAGGAGGAGGGGGCAGTCTTGTGTGACTGAACCCTTAACCTCTAGGATGTGATGATATCTTCATGTAGATAGTGTCAGAATTGAGTCAAGTTGTAGGACACCCAGCCGGTGTTGAGAGTTGCTTGGTGTGGGAAAAACCTGGAGAAATCACTATAAGAAGCACAATAGGAAACTGGTAAAAAAAGGAATGAAACAGTTGCTCACTAGCAGAGAAAGAACAGCTGGATTTGTACTGGACCCACTTAGCATGGCTTTGTGATTTTTTTCTAAGCATACACCAAAACTGTTTCTATTCTGTCTTTTGCCACTCATTTGTAGTGTGTTCAATGAATACAAACCTTTGCATTATTGAACTATGCCAAATGTGATTCAAGGCAAATGTGCAACCAAAAAATATCAGATTGCCTTAATTTTTCTAAGAATGATTTTTGGTTTCTTTATGTCACTGGTACTTTCTTTTAATGTGGAAGATCAAGAATTGATCCAATAGTATTTTTTTTCATCATAGAAATATGTCTGTGTGTGAATTCTGCATTCTTTTTTTTTTTTTTTCATTTGTGAATGTCCTCTTAGCCCAGAGATATCAGAAAGAGGGACATGATTCTCAGACAGAGGCTGTGGCACAGGTTACCATGGATGGTACCATTGTCAGTTTGATATACAGAACAATATTTCCATAGTCTTTTAACATCCCTGCAGTGTTGATCTCATGGATCATATTTTAGGTACCTTAAGATGTGAGTTTGTTTTAACATTTCTCATAGATCAGAAAGTACACTGCTAGTTCATTTTCTTGCTAATATGGCATGACAAAAATGTGGAGCGGAAAGAAGTAGTTCCTGAATAAGAAACTAGTAAAATCTGCACATTTTTCAACCAGCAAAGAGTTTTTAAACATCTAAAATGACCTTAGGGATGTGCTAGGTACTATTGGGTGTTTCAAATGTAATGAGAGTTTTCATGACAATTTCTTGCAAGAGAGTAGTCAGGGTAAGGAAAGAACCACACTTGCCAAGGGGAGGGAATAAAGCTGTTAGATTACTAGCCCTTCTAGAGTGACCTGTGGATGAGAAGAGATCTACTGGAGATAACTTTTCCTCAGAGGGCTAGGTAGTGTGCCACAGGGCAGGGAAGGAGGAAGTGAACAGAGGGAGCATCATGGTAATGAAAGAACTAGTAGATGAGAGAGAGCAGGGAAGATTTTCAACAGTTGTTATGCCAAGGAACTGAGGATAGAGGAATATGTACATACAGGTTCCCCCTGCTCTTCAAAAGTACAGTGTTCCTATGAAACTTTTCACAAGCCAAAATGGCGTAAAGCAAAGAAGCAATTACCTTAGGACACATCTTGCTAATGGATGCCAAAATAATTGAGATAAAGCACAGATGCCCACAGAAAGAGTTCAAAGCTATGGAGGCTTGATGCTGACATGCTGAGTGTAGTTCGTGGGGAAGGAGCTTGGCAGTGCTGCTCTCGTGAATTTTCAAAAACCAGAGGATACTTGTATCAAGTTTCTGTTAAGCTTTCTGTGCAGAGGGCTGTGTTAATTTTCCGGGCCAGCCTGAGCCTTCCAAAATTTATCATTTTTTTTTTTTTAACAAATTAATGGTTTTTTTGTTTGTTTGGTTTTTTTTTTAGAAAGTATTAGTCATTTTAAAATTTTTATTTATTTATTTATTTATTTATGGCTGTGTTGGGTCTTTGTTTCTGTGCGAGGGCTTTCTCTAGTTGTGGCAAGCGGGGGCCACTCTTCATCGCGGTGCGCGGACCTCTCGCTGTTGCGGCCTCTCTTGTTGCAGAGCACAGGCTCCAGATGCGGAGGCTCAGTAATTGTGGCTCACGGGCCCAGTTGCTCCGCGGCATGTGGGATCTTCCCAGACCAGGGCTCGAACCCGTATGCCCTGCATTGGCAGGCAGACTCTCAACCACTGCGCCACCAGGGAAGCCCCTATCATTCTTTTAGATGCAACTCCATTCACATATTGTGTCACGTAAGGCCCTGTGATTTATTCGGGTTACATAGAGACGTAAAAGTCACGTCCTTCATCCTGAGGAAACAACCGTAATTGAAGAATGATAAAGTACAAAATTGTACCTGACCGGACAACTTGGGGAGAAGTAGAAATTGATAGGAACTCTTTTCTAGGTCCACAGCTTCATCAAAACTTTCTACCCTCTGGCCCTTCAGTTAAAGAACAAAAGCGGAATAACTCAGTGACTTTTCACCAAGCTTTAATCAGATGCTAATGCCAATGTTGAAGAGGCAGCTCACACAGAAAGAAATTGCTTGGCCATCCTCTCACAGCTGATGTTCAAATATGTTAATATAAGATACTGGCTGGAATATACACTGTTCTAGTTGCCTTTCATTTTTTTTTTTTTTTTTTTTTTTTGTAGCCACCTAATCACATGCCATTTAAAACAATGTTTTTGCAAAGTCACAGATACTTGGTCTTCTTAAATATAGCCAACACTTTTCGGTAAAATCAGTGAAGTAAAATTGTTTACTTTCTTTTAGCCATTCCTTTTCTCCCTTGAAAATTACACTTTCAAATGAAGGTATCAGCTTTGAACTCTGTCAAAATCTAAAGCCCATAGCATTTTTTAATAGCCTTGTAACTTTATCCAGATCTCTGAAGCCTGTGCCTATAGACTGTTTGAACTTCCTGTGATTCGGGTAGTATTCAGACTTTGCAGAAAAGCTAACCTTTCAGTTAAAAGCTTGCTTGTGAGTGTGTATTTTCTTCCTGATTTGAGCCAAGTGCAAAAGACTGACAATCTTGCTCTGAACAGAAGAAAATGTTTCCTTTCTCACCCCCTGAAATGATGGATTTCCTGTTTTTCTTTAAGCAAAATTCCTCCAGCAGAGGAATAAAGAGCAGATAGTGAGGCGAGACCTGCTAAGGAATTTTATAGCTGTATTAAAATGAGGAATGGTAATGTGGCTAAGCAATTTCTAGTCATGTGGTCTTAAAGATTTATACACGTGGTTTTGAAATACCATTCACCAATCACATCACCCTGCTGATATTGTTCATTTTATAAACATATATATATATTTTAACTTTCATTCACTTGTTGGCTGATGAAATAATGTGGGTAGTTTGAAACTAGCACAGAGTATACAAAGTGACTCTTCTGTGATGTGATCTGATTTGGATTTGGACCACCACTGAGAGAATTATGTAAGGTTTCACAACAGAAATTTGTGCACATCAAGCTTTAGCGCAGTGGTCTCCGACATTTTTGTAACAGCAACATCCTGCCAGTAGTTTAATTTGTGAACCTTACACTCCATTCTAAATGGTATAAACAACATACACTTTAAAACAAAATAGCTTACCAACCAATTTGTTTTGAAAAAAATTATAGTGTGTTGGTAACAACTACTGAGATAATTAGAAATTCAAAATTCATGTTGAAGTGTTATAGGCAGTGACTAAAAACAACTGTTCTTTATGATGGACAATGTAATATGTCAACTTACTGACAAGAGTGCTTTTCTTTTTCCACCCCCTAAATTATAGCATTCCAATTTTAACTGGTTGCTCTAGCAAATTTGTTTACTTCTAGGAAACCAACAAATATGAATTAGATTATAGAAAGTAAGTACCATTAGTTCTATTTGTAACTTCAGTAATTTCACATTTTCATTAGTAGTCTGAATGTTAATTAACAAATTTCTTTATTTCTCTAAAGCTAGCAACTGTTAGAGTATGCAACAGAAAAAATAGCAATTATTATTATAAAGACTAATTAAAAGTTGAAAGCAAAGCTTTAATAAGTATAAATACCATTGTTTGTCAAATGTGAAAAACACACATTTATTTTTATTTTACAAAATCTTATCCTTAGACTCACAGATATGCAGATAATAGCATTATGGGGTGGTGGTGGGGGTAGGAATCTAAGTTTTAGGTAGATAAGTCCATCTAGAATCAGTCAGCATATTAGAATTTCGAGGGGAAAAAAGCTATTTACATAATAGTATGACAAAAGAAAAATAATCAGTGCAAAAGCATTCGCTTTCCATCTTCTTTGGTGACTCTAGCACTTAGGAAAGGAAAGTAAAAAGCAGACAGCAAAAAGACAGCTTGTGAAATGCATTAAATTTGTCATCAAATTGCCAGTAGTTGTGAAGGATGGAGGAATAACGGGAGGGAAGATCTAAAGAAATGATGCTGGGAGAAAATGGGGTGCTCTAAATCTAAATGATGTTTTAGCATAAATCACACCTCTAAACCCAACTAACAAAATAATTATTCTAACCGATATTTTTTCCTTGGTTTATAATATGGGTTTAGCAAACTGGGTCAAGTGGTGCTATTTAGCAGTGACAGGTAATTGTGAAATCTTTCATGGAGCAGGAAGGGAAATGCTGAATATTTGGATTGTTCAAAGTGCAACCAATATCTGGATTTCCAGTCCTGTGTATAATGATACAAAATGGACTCAATACAGACAAATTATAGGAACCAGAGGCCATTAACTCAAATAAAAAAATAAATATGAATAAATAGGGACCATCAAGAAAGGCTAAACTGAAGAGAATACATTAACTCATGGCCATTGGCTGGAAGCTGATCAAATGGTTAAAGTCAATAGTTCAGAGGGGACCCAAGAGAGTAACAATGGTGTCTTTATGTGACCAGTGGTACAACAAAAAAAAGAGAGGTATTTATGTGCCAACATTTTCATATTTCTTATAATATAAGGGCTACCATATTGGGCCCTGCTATCTCCTCTAGGCATTGCCTTATTATTGCCAAGCTTCCTGAAAATACAAAAGTTATCTCCAATAACTGCTTACACTTATGCTCCTAACCATTTCTCACTTCCTTCCATACTACTACACTAAAATGGCTGCCAATAGTCTCCTGACTGCTGAATCTATTGGATATTTTTCTTAATTCATCTTTGACATTTGACTTTGTTGACAACTTCCTCCTTCTTCGAGATCTATCTTCCTGGGTTTCTGCTCAACATTTTTCCCCACTCTAGTTCATTGATGGTATATGTAAAGCACCTGGCAAAGTACTTGTCACAGAGAAGATGCTACATCAGTGTTCTCTCCCCTCACATGTCATTTAAATATTAGTGTCCTGCAGGATCTTGTTGTCAGTCATCTTTTCACTCCACATGCTTTCCTTGAGCAATGTCATCCTCTTCTACAATTTTGATTACTGTCTAAACATCCTTGACTTCAAATTCATATAACGAGTTAATCTCTCTCTCTTGAGCTTCAAACTTATATATCCAACAACCTACTAGAAATCTTCATCTGGATTTTCTAGTGTCAAGTTAAACTTAACATGTCTGAATGTCAACTCAGTATGTCCCTATACAAACTTTTCTTTTTCTTTTATTAATCTCTATGTATTATGGAAGTACCCTAATGGCAACTCAAGTTAGAAGCTGGAAGTCTTCATGGACTTCTCCCTCTCTTTCACCACCCACATCTAAGCAGTCATCAAAATCTATTAATTCTTCTTTCTAAAATAACTCTTTGGTCTAGTCCCTAATCTATTCTCCATTCCTACTGACACAGCCTTAGATCAGGTCCTTATAAATTTTTACTATACTAGAGCACTTCTCCTCTAGTCATGCCTCTATACATCCTTACTTCTTCAAAATACTACTAAAGTGACCTTTCTGAAATGAATTCAAACATTCCCCTCCCGTCTTAAAACTCTCTAGTTATCTTTCATTTAGATTCAATCAAAATTCCATATATACAATGTTGTGTTAGTTTCGGGGGTACAGAAAAGTGATTCAGTTATACACTATAAATCAACTATACTTCAATTAAAAATTCCATATATAAAACTCTTGTGGTCTGATTCCTACTAGTTTCTCTTACCTCATTTTCTACCAGTCACTTCCCTCCTTGCCTCTGCATCTAAGGAATTCAGGGTCTGACTCCCTGTTCTGCTACAATTTTAGATGTGTAACTTGGGGAAAATCATTTACCTTCTCTAGGACTTAATTTCTTCATTTTTAAAAAGGGGAAAACCTACAGATTAAATGTGAGTATTAAATAAACTAACACAGGTAAATGACCTATCATAGTATCTAGTGTTTTTGACCTTTTTTTGCAACTTTGTTTTTTTAACATTCATATTTTCTTATTGTCAATTTTGTAGTATTAGATATTTCTAAATAAAGTTAACTCTTGGACAACAGGGGTTTAAACTGCATGAGTCCATTTATATAAGAATTTTTTTCATTAAATATATAGGAAGATTTTCTGGAGATTTTCGACAATTTTAAAAAATTTCTCAGACAAACCACAAAGCCTAGAAATATTGAAAAAAATTAAGAAAAATGTATGTCATGAATGAGTAAAATATATGTAGATAAACATATAACATACAAAATATGTGTTAATTGATTGTTTATGTTATAGGTAAGGCTTCCAGTCAACAGTAGGCTATTATTAGTTAAATTTTAAGGGAGTCAAAATTATATGCGAATTTTTAACTGCATGGGGGGTTGGTGCCCCAGACCCCCCCAACCCCGCACTGTTCAAGAGTCAATTCTACGTGCCTTGAGCCTTATATAAAAGTACGATATAATATTTAATAGGAATGGATTGCAAAATCAGTTTCTTTAAACTCAGTTTTTTTTCCTTAGTCCAGTACTTCTGTTACTCTTCTCTGTAGCCTCTCCAATTTCTCAACATGTGAAACTCAAGTCTAAATGCAATATTTTTATAAGAACCTCACAAAATAAGAATACAACACGAGCATATCTTTTGTCTTTCTTTTTCCTATTTCTTATTGTAGAATTCCAATCTGCCAGTCTTTCCTATTTCTTATTGTAGAAGTTCCCATCTGCCAGTCTTTAACTTATTCACTTACATTCGACTTACAAACCACTAGGATGACTAGATTGAGCTCTGCTGCTTGGAATCTAGTCAATACCCTTCATGTCTTATCATGCTCATTTCGTTTGGACTCTCAGGGTAAATGTAAATGATAACAAAACCACCAGTTGGATATTTCAATACAGTGGAAATCTAGCAAACTGATTGCATCAATTGGTCAAGTTCTTCAGAACGATCAAGTCAGCAGCCAACTGTAGAGATATGGTTTCTATTTTTTTATAAAAAAAATTAATTGAAATTTATTCTATTTCCTGTATTAAATGACTATTTTTCATTTGAGTTTTGTTCTTGTTTGGAAAGATATTGGCAAACCTACCCAACTTGTTACTTTCCGCAACCTACTGAGTATGTTTTCAATTCAATCAGTGAAGTGAGTATTATGGGTGCATTGTATAGTATGGGATTTGGATTTGAATAAAATTGAGTTGAAACTTCAGTTTCCTCATTTGTAAAATGGTGATAACAATGCTATAAGGATTTCTTTAAGGATTGAATTGGATAATTGGATAATAGCTATCTGTTTGCATCATGTCTGCCATGTGGAAGACATACTCTAAAGGTTAACATTCTTGTATTCTTTTACTTATTCCTCTCAAATAGAGGCAAGATCCTGTAAGCTTCTTTTATGTATCATAGAGCCCCAGGTTGTGTTAGGAATGAAATTCCACTACCTAGAACAGGAAAGGAAGGAGGCCACGCCAGTTTATAAGGGTTTATATGACACACTAAAGCCCATGTGGCCTAGGAATGCTCTGTATGCCTCTATAAGCATCTTTGAATCGTATCTTAATTTTTTGATAGATTCAGATTTTTGATCCTTTCAAGAATTCAAGACCAAGATCTCTCAAGAAGAGCCAAAGTGTCTTCTGTTGTGGTTCATGCATCATCAACAAACTTGTCAGCTAAGTTTGGTTGCAGAATCTTTATTACAAGTAGTGATAAAAGAAGCAGAGAGGGCACAGCTTGAATCTCAGATCTCTGGATAAAATTTCAGATCAGACACTGAGAATATTATTTTACCTTATAAATGAAGCAAATGCAGATATGTCTCTGATTAGTTGAAAATGGGAAACCCTGCAATGTCATAGTTTATTTTTCAGCCTAAAATCCAATTGTGACCGCTGATGCTAGCTACCTGTTTTCTTATCCTAGTGCTAACTTTCTTAAGAAAAGGAACAACAGAGTCAAACTAGATAACATGATTTGAAATTTAAAAAAGCATCTTTGCCAGTAGAAGTAAAGTCTGTGATGCTCATCAAAGGTAGACAAATATTGGACAATGGGTGTAGGACTCAAAGGACCATCACCCACTGAAGGCATTTATTGGTAGTTAAGATGAGGGAGCATGGGCTAATTGGAATTTATTATAAACTTGTCAGGGCAGCAGGTTGGGTGTGGACTAACATAATCAATATTAGAGCAATTGCCACCTCTTTATCATAAAGTAGTGAGAGAGAACTCGTAAATTGGGTTATGAAACTATGTCTGCTTAGATTTTTGCATATGGCTTGACTACGTTTTAAAGTAATCAAAGTGATTTTCCACTCTGTTAAAAATGCATCATAGGAAATCTCTTCTTATTGAAAGATCCATTTTCAGTCAGTTTGAGCATTAAAATTCTTCAAAAGATAGAATAAATCTATAGACTGGCTTGGAGTTTCTTACCCTTGTTTCCTTTTCATCATCAACCTACACAGAAATTGAAAGAAGGCAGGTAGACCTCTGTGAACACTATAGTTCCCTTACTATTTTATTATTGTTAAGTGTTTTATATGATCTGGAAGAAATTGTGAGAAATGAAAGAAAATGGAGATGTCTTTTCTATCCCTGAGATTTTTAATGCCAGAAGTCAAGAATGTGGCACAGAAGATAAGAGTTGAAACATTAGCTGGAATAACTTTGATACATGCAATTGGATTATAAGGTACCCATTTTAAGGTAAGAATGTGGATATTATGGTGTGAGACATGCTTCAACCGTGCCCTTCTCCCCATACTTTGGACTAGAGAAAAGGAAGAAGAAAGAGGCCATATATATTGAAAAGACCTTGGCATAAATATTTAGACAACTTTTCTCTTTTACTGTGGAAATTTCTATCTGTCTCTGTGTTGCAGAGGCAGCAGGAAGTACAATAATATAAGAGACATGTGAAAGGAGGTCATTGGGGTTAAAAAAAAAAGGGGGCCAGTCTGAGCATGGAACACCCACTGGAATCAAAGAGAATAATGGGTTATAATTGAATGGCTTCCTAGGGAGATGAAGGAAGAAGTTCAATCCACCCCGAGATATTTCCTCAGGTTTGATTAAAATAGCACCTCTCTGCTTATAAAAGCAGATGTTATTGGTGCATAGAAAGATGTATATGTGTGTAAACATTCTCATACACCCCCAGGATGGTCATTGATTTCATCCACAGTTGTTTCATTAGCATTCCACTTTAAATACGCTACTTTTCATTTAAGAGATCACACGTGTTTACCTGTGACCAAATCCCATCTCCCAAAACCCCAGACCAATAAATAAATAAATAAACAAATAATTCACTAAAATTCAATGATGGAGAATAATATTTTCCAAGGCCTGTAGACTGATTTACCTTTTATTTATTCGTTCAATAACAAAATTCTCTATGAGTTGATTATTTAAATACAAACAGAAAAATCACAGGAGGGTAATGCACACAGAAGGAATTCAATCAGTGGTGTGCTGGAGCTAGCTCATAATGGCTGGCAAAAGCTGACTGTTAAATTTTCAGGAATTTTGCAAGCTCGTTGACGTCATGTTAGTAGCTTGAAATAAGCCATGATGGGATAGAAATCGGCAAAGGCTACAAATCAGGACTTTTTTTTTTCCTCAGAGAGCAAGTTTTTAAACATTTACCTGTGCACCACCAGATTCAATCAAATCAATGCCATTTTTCTTGCAGATTTCTTCAGCTAGTTTCTTGCTAAGTTAATAGCACGGCATAGAATGATGCTTTTCAAATATCTCTTTTTTTAACACAAGAAAATTTTTCTAGACAAAATCTTATACAAAAATATATATAAAGCAAAAAAAGCAGGGATGCTTTTATTGACTGGGAAGGGTATGCCATCCCCTGGCCTTCCTCTTTCCCTAGGCCTTGTGAATTGTCAACCTTACCACTCTACCCAACCCCACCACCATGGACCATGGAAGACATATTTGGAAAACAATTGATCTAAAGGAAAGAACAGAGACTGGAAAAGGAGAGATGCAAGGAATTATAACTCTAGTTTTGATCTCTGACCAGTCATTCTAGACCTTGCTTTCTTAATCATGAAATGAGGGGTTTGAACAAATGATCTTGAGGATTCTCCAAGCTATAAAACTTTATGCTTCTGTGATTATGGATGCATGAATGTTTCATGAAAATCTGACTTTAAATGAAAGATAAATCCTACTACCAGTTAACACTGTCATTTACTTTCATCTAACTTTTAGGAAACTACTTTTTGCATTCAAATTAAGTTGTTATGGCCTCATCCCTGCAGCCAGACTCACAAAAGCCACCATCTTGCCAATGCCTATTTAAAGCTACTAACATTTTTACCAACATGTGTTCTCATTAAGTTGGTAGCATACATAGCTAAAAGGGACAAATTATCCTTCCTTGCATCCGTATTTGGTCTGTGCACTGATGAAAGTACCAATCTGGATTGTTTACTGTTTTCTCTTTATGTATTCCATCACCTTCAGCTCTCTTAGTTTCACTCTCTGTCCTTGATGGTGTACTTTCCTTTCAGAGCCAATATGAGTCATATTAGTAAAAGAATAGCTAAACAGTTCTGGAGTGGGTCTCCATGGCTAGAGTGCTTGGAGGTGGTGACAACAGAGTCCACAAAGTGAGATGATGAGTTTGCCTCAGCAAAAGCAATTGTGAAAGCAGAAACAGGTGTGTTACATGTGAGTGTGTAAATGTGTATAATGCACTCATAGACCCATCATTGCTCAAAGGAACTAGCTTCAAAAGAAGAGTGGTAAATATCTGCAGCCATCTTTCAATTATCTAGGGATAGATTAACAAGTATGTAGATTAACTAAAATAAAAATATATGTAATAGCTTATGTATGAAAATCATTAAAAGTACTATGAATCAGCTAGAACAGCTACATAAAAGAAGGAACTATTGTCTAGATCTATAAAGTAACTGTTATGATTTAGGCAGGGAATGATGGTACACAAAAAAAAGTGAAAGGATTTTAAATGAAAAGACTATATAAAGGGTGTGGGCAGGATTAAGGCAAAGCAACAAAAAATAGTGAAGCACAGAAGGGCTGGTGACAGTGAGGAACTTTTACTGTCCCTTGACCTGACTGACAAGAGGAAGAAAAGATTACCAGATCCTGGAGAGATTAGCCTACTGTAAGAGAAGGCCACCTTCTGGGAGTTGTGATCTTTGAAAGAGGAATGTAGCTAACTGGCAGTGAACTCTCTGAGAGGAAGCTATTAGAATAACTACACTGACATCTTTCTCTTCGGCCCCTCTAATCTCCCGTTGGTGCCTCTCAGTGGCCAAAACCAACCAAAAGCTAGAGGAAAAGGAAGCATGTTGATCCAGACCTAAAGGTTAGCTTCTTGGTGGCACAGAATAGGATAAACTGGTAGAGAGAGAATTTAGGTAAGGAAAATTGAAACTATCCATTACAGTAACCAATAGTTACTACATTGGGTCTAGTGGAATGTAAGAACACTCTTTCACCTTCATTCATTCACTCAATCTGAATTTATTTAACACTTACAATGTACCAGGCACTATTCACTGTGTTAATTTCATAGCAGTGAATAAAATAGACAGAATTTCTATCCTCATGAAAGAAGTCTGACAATTAAAAAATCAGTAAAGGGCTTCCCTGGTGGCACAGTGGTTGAGAATCTGCCTGCCAATGCAGGGGACACGGGTTCGAGCCCTGGTCTGGGAAGATCCCACATGCCGCGGAGCAACTGGGCCCGTGAGCCACAACTACTGAGCCTGCGCGTCTGGAGCCTGTGCTCCGCAACAAGAGAGGCCACGATAGTGAGAGGCCCGCGCACCGCGATGAAGAGTGGCCCCCGCTCGCCGCAGCTAGAGGAAGCCCTCGCACAGAAACGAAGACCCAACAGAGCCAAAAATAAATAAATAAATAATAAAAATAAAGGAATTCCTTTAAAAAAAAAAAAGCGTATGTCACTTTAAAAAAAAAATCAGTAAACAGTCAAAATAACTTCAGATAATGTTAAGTAATATTAAGGCAATAAAATAAAGAAGTATGATAGAATGAGCAGAGTGGTGGTGTGAACCTACTTCAGATAATGTGGCTAAGGAAGGCCTGCTTGAGAAGCTAACAACTGAACTGAGACCTTAATGATAAGTTAGCTGTGCCCAAAACTAAGGGAAGAGACTTCTAGGCAAAGGGCACAGTGACTTCAAGGGCCATGAGGAAGGAACAAGGTTTCCACGTCAGAAGAAGAAAAAGAGAGTAAGCATGGTTAAAATACAGAGAACTTAGTATCAAATGAGTCTAGAGAAGTACAGGGAGAAAGCATCGTGAGTGATGTTTCCATTACCTATAACTGTGCATCAAACTACTCTAAACATAATGACTTAATACAACAATTTATTTTTCATCAGGATTCTGTGAGTCAGAAACTTGTTCAGATCTTAGCTCAGTGATTTCTCTGCTCTGTGTGGTGTCAACTGAAAATACTTGTCAGTGTTCATCTGGTCACTGGACTGGGCTGAGTTGCCTGAGGCTCTCATATCCCTGGTGTATAGGTGCTTCTCCACATGTCTTATATCTAATGACATGCCACGCTTGGGCTTCCTCAGAGGATGGTAGTCTTAGGGTAGGCAGACTTAATACATGACAACTAGCTTCCACCAGGAAAGAAGCAGAAGCTGCTAGACCTCTTATGATCTGACCTTGAAAGTCCAAGAATGTCACTTCCACTGCATCTTATTAGTCAGAGCAAGTCACAGGGCTGACTTAATTTCAAGGAGAAAGAAAAGAGTCTACCTCTTGAATGATGGTCATTATCTTTGTAGACCAGCTACCATAAGAGCTTTCATAGGCCATGATATAGTGCTTGGATTATAATCCAAGTACAGTGGGAAGTCATTGAAAGTTTGAAAGGGAGTCATATGATTTGATTTAGGTTTAAAATATATTCCTCTGGCTGCTGTGGAGAATCAACTTTAGTATTACAACAACACAGGTTGAGAGACCAGTTAGGAAACTACCATAGCAGACTAAGAGAAGAATGATGATGGCCTGTATTAGGACAGAGTTGGTAGATGCAGTGAAGCATGGACAGATTTGCATATATTTAAGAGGTAGAGCTGAGAAAACTTGCTAATGGATTTAACTTGTGGAGTGAGGGAAAAGAAGAATTAAAGAAGACTCTGAGGGGCTTCCCTGGTGGCACAGTGGTTAAGAATTTGCCTGCCAGTGCAGGGGACACGGGTTCGAGCCCTGGTCTGGGAAGATCCCACATGCCATGGAGCAACTAGGCCCGTGAGCCACAACTACTGAGCCTGTGCTCTAGAGCCCGCAAACCACAACTACTGAGCCCACGTGCCACAACTACTGAGCCCACGTGCCACAACTACTGAAGCCCATGCACCTAGAGCCCGTGCTCCGCAACAAGTGAAGCCACCACATTGAGAAACCCGTGCACCACAACGGATTAGCCCCCACTCACTGCAACTAGAGAAAGCTCGCGCACAACAACAAAGACTCAATGCAGCCAAAAATAAATAAATAAATTTATATTTAAAAAAAAAGAAGACTCTGAGGACTCAGATTTATTTCATCTGGAATGCTAAGGAGATGATGGCATCATCATCAATAAAAATGAGGAAGTTTGAGGGAGAGGTGAATCAAGAAAGAGAAAAAGAGAGAGAGTAAATTCTAGGTTTTCTTTTGCCAACTGCAGAACTGAGTAGGAGGCATATGAGGTAATGAAAAGGTCTCCTACTCTCCCTACTAAAAACACAGAAAAATAGTTTTAATAACTTATGCTTAGTACTTATTATGTCAGGCACTGTTATCAGAGCTGTACATATATTAACTCATTTAAAACTCACACTCACTCTGTGCTAAAGTTTTATTATCATTCCCATTTTAAGGATGGGAACACCTGAGGTATGGAAAGGTTAACTTGCCTGTGGTCACAGTTATTGATAGGTGAATCCAAGATATGAACCCAAGAAGTTTGGATCTGAAGTCCATTGTTGGAACCCCTATTATGTTACTTTTCCAAATAACACACAAAACCAAAGTGTTTCATACAAAGCAAGCTAAAAAATAAGTATGGGAAATCCCCATGTGCAAGAAGATTCAGATTGATGAATAAGACTTGTAGCTTACATTTGTTGGTGCATATTTGAGAATCCCTGGATAGCTTTGGGTGTCAAACATTACAGGCTTTTGCAGGCCAACCTGTGATGACTCTGGTGATGATACTACATAGTAAGCTTTCGGTCTCTGACTACACTCACAACAAAGATGTTGTCTTTGTATAAATTTTTAAAAGAAGTTTTATTAAGATATGATTCACATATGATAAACTCACCTAAAGTGGACATTATCAAAATTAAAACTTTTTGTGATATAAACCATACAATCAAGAAAGTGAAAAGAAAACCCTCAGAATGAGTGAAAATACTTACAAATCATAGATCTGATAAGGGGCTTGGCTTGTATCTACAATATATAAGGAACTCTTTCAAGTCAATCAATAATAAAAAGAAGAAGGATCCAGTTAAAAATAGGCCGAGGAATTAAATAGACATTTCTCCAAAGAAGATAATTATAAATTTTTCTTTGTCAATTATTTTTTTGGTGACCTAAGAAGTCAGGTCTAGATAGTTCCCTGGAGGTCCAGTGGTTAGGACTCTGTGCTTTCACTGCCAAGGGCATGGGTTCAGTCCCTTATGATCATCTCAATACATGCATAAAAAGATTTTGACAAAATTCAACACCGATTTATGACAAAGACCCTCCAGAAAGTAGGCACAGAGGGAACTTATCTCAACATAATAAAGGACATATATGACAAACCCACAGCGAACATCATTCTCAATGGTGAAAAACTGAAACCATTTCCACTAAGATCAGGAACAAGACAAGCTTGCCCACTCTTACCACTATTATTCAACATAGTTTTGGAAGTTTTAACCATAGCAATCAGAGAAGAAAAGGAAATAAAAGGAATCCAAATCAGAAAAGAAGAGGTAAAACTGTCACTGTTCACAGATGACATGATACTATACATAGAGAATCCTAAAGATGCTACCAGAAAATGATTAGAGCTAATCAATGAATTTGGTAATGTAGCAGGATACAAAATTAATGCACAGAAATCTCTTGCATTCCTATACACTAATGATGTATTGCAGCTCTATTTACAATAGTCAGGACATGGAAGCAACCTAAGTGTCCATTGACAGATGAATGGATAAAGAAGATGTGGCACATATATACAATGGAATATTACTCAGCCATAAAAAGAAACGAAATTGAGTTATTTGTAGTGAGGTGGATGGACCTAGAGTCTGTCATACAGAGTGAAGTAAGTCAGAAATATAAAAACAAATACTGTATGCTAACACATATATATGGAATCTAAAAAAAAAAAATGGTCCTGAAGAACCTAGGGGCAGGACAGGAATAAAGACGCAGATGTAGAGAATGGACTTGAGGACATGGGGAGGGGGAAGGTAAGCTGGGACAAAGTGAGAGAGTGGTATGGACTAATATATACTACCAAATGTAAAATAGATAGCTAGTGGGAAGCAGCCTCATAGCACAGGGAGATCAGCTCGGTGCTTTGAGACCACCTAGAGGGATGGGATAGGGAGGGTGGGAGGGAGATGCAAAAGGGAGGAGATATGGGGATATATGTATATGTATAGCGGATTCACTTTGTTATACAGCAGAAAAGAATAGGAAGAGTTTGACCCAGAAATTCCAATTTTAGAAATTTATTTTAAAGCAATAATCAGAGATATATACAAAGGTGCATGCACAATGTTATTCATATCAGATTAATTTATAATCAAGAAATATTGGAAACTTCCTATAGCAGGAGACTGATTATGTAAATTATGGCATAGTAATAAATAAGTTCCCCCTGCTCTCCTAAAGTGGAGCATTCCTATGAAACCTTTCCTAAGCCCAAATTGCATAAAGTGAAGAAGTAATTACCATTAATTTATATGGAAAAATGATTTGAGCATTCCCAGACAAAAAAATAACCTACCAAGTCATACCAAAGAGCACATAAAACCTAAAATAACACTAACATATTTTCCAAAGCAGGAATGATATGATAAATACACAGCCTGTAAAAAGTAGAAATAATGTATGTACAGTGTAATTTCACTTACCAGAATCTGGAAGACAGAGAGCACAATGGAAGGCTGATAGGTTGTGATGACGGTGTGTTAGGCTGAGTCTTGGAAGGTTGGGGCATTGGGAGGTACAGGGGACTGGGGTGTAGGGGAAAGAGGAAGAGGACCCTTTTTTAACATCTCATCTCTATCTGATTCCATTAATGTTTAGACCTTCTTCTATGTCTGCCTGTCTCATTGTCGATGGTTGAGGTTCATTGTCTACAGTGGCTGATGTGGAAGGCTTGAAATACAATATTATACTTGACTATTTAGCCTTGCACATTTTTCTATCATACAATTCTTTGTAGGTACTCAAAACATCCTGCAAAGCTGCCCTAAACCTACGTGCCCTTTCAAAATTAAAGTCATAATTTTCTGTAATCACTGTAACACTGTCAATAGGAGTGGACATCTCATGTAAGTGCTTTTGTTCAGTTCCTGGAAGATTTCACTTTCAGGCCTTTCGCTACTGTGTTGTTTTGATTCATATCTTTTCCTTTTGCAGTTGCATCAGCTCTTCATCTGCCAGTTCTTGGTCATGAGATGCCCAAACCACTTCAACATCCACATCCACGTCCACAAACCAAGGCTCTTTAACCAAAATCACCACTGATGTATTTATTGTTGTTGGTTTGAAGCCTTTAAAATTGTTCCTCTAAACATCATTTCTCATTCAGATTGTTAGCCTATCAAGAACATATCCAAGGCTGGCAACTGCCAATTTTATATTGTAGTCTTTCCAGATCTCTCCTGAAGATGTTTCAGAGTTGACCTCTGTCTATCAATGGCACTTACAATAAAATACATCACATTTTGTGTATTATAAGCCTTAATTGTAGCTATTAGGCCTTGATCACATGGTTGCAGCAATGACGTAATATTCGGTGGTAAGAACACAACACAAATATTATCACCATACTTGGTAATGCTAGATGGATGAGCAGCACAGTCATCGACAATCAGAAGACACCTATAGTGGAAGTTACTTTCTCTACAGTATTTTTTAAAATTAATTAATTAATTAATTAAATTATTTATGGCTGTGTTGGGTCTTCGTTTCTGTGCGAGGGCTTTCTCTAGTTGAAGCGAGTGGGGGCCACTCTTCATCGCGGTGCATGGGCCTCTCACGATCGTGGCCTCTCTTGTTGTGGAGCACAGGCTCCAGACGCGCAGGCTCAGTAATTGTGGCTCATGGGCCCAGTTGCTCCGCAGCATGTGGGATCTTCCCAGACCAGGGCTCGAACCCATGTCCCCTGCATTGGCAGGCAGACTCTCAACCGCTGCGCCACCAGGGAAGCCCTCTACAGTATTTTTCAACAAAAGGACCAATGTGTCCACCTGCGTACTCAGAAAAAATCACTTGGGTAGTCCAACCGCTTAGATGTGAATGAAACACAACAGGAAGTGGATTCTTATCAATGCTTTTAAGTGCCCTTGGATTTCCTGGAGGGTACACTAGTAGAGGCCTAAGGACAGCATCACCAGTGACATTAATAATAGGCATTAGTGTAAACCTGTCCTTCCATGCATTGTGCCTATTAGCCTGATTTTCTTTTATAGAAATAAATCTCTTGCTCAGCTATTTTTTCCAATAAATGGTCGTTTCATCACAGTTAAACACTTGCTTACATGAATTACCTTCCATAATTATTTTCTTCACTTCTTCTTAGAACTTTTCCCTCATCTTCAGTATCAAATGAAGTACTTTCTCCAGTAGTCTTTAAGTTATAAAACTGTCCTTGCCTCAAAAAATGATCAAACCACCCACAACTACGTTTTTATTTTTAAAACATCTTTATTGCAGTATAATTGTTTTACAATGGTGTGTTAGTTTCTGCTTTATAACAAAGTGAATTAGCTATAACTATACATATACCCCCATATCCCCTCCCTTTTGCATCTCCCTCCTATCCACCCTATCCCACCCCTCTAGGTGGTCACAAAGCACCGAGCTGATCTCCCTGTGCTATGCGGCTGCTTCCCATTACCTATATATTTTATATTTGGTACTATATATAAGTCCATGCCACTCTCTCACTTCGTCCCAGCTTACCCTTCCCCCTCCCTGTGCCCTCAAGTCCATTCTCTACATCTGCATCTTTATTCCTATCCTGCCCCTAGGTTCTTCAGAACCTTTTTTTTTAGATTCCATATATATGTGCTAGCATATGGTATTTATTTTTCTCTTTCTGACTTACTTCACTCTGTGTGACAGTCCCTAGGTCTGTCCACCTCACTACAAGTAAGTCAATTTCGTTTCTTTTTTGGCTGAGTAATATTCCATTGTATATATGTGCCACATCTTCTTTATCCATTCATCTGTCAATGGACACTTAGGTTGCTTCCATGTCCTGGCTATTGTAAATAGAGCTGCAATGAACATTTTGGTACATGACTCGTTTTGAATTATGGTTTTCTCAAGGTATATGCCAAGTAGTGGGATTGCTGGGTCGTATGATAGTTTTATTTTTAGTTTTTTAAGGAACCTCAATACTGTTCTCCATAGTGGCTGTACAAATTTACATTCCTACCAACAGTGAAAGAGGGTTCCCTTTTCTCCACATCCTCTCCATCATTTATTGTTTGTAGATTTTTTCATGATGGCCATTCTGACTGGTGTGATGTGATACCTCATTGTAGTTTTGATTTGCATTTCTCTAATGATTAGTGATGTTGAGCATCCTTTCATGAGTTTGTTGGCAATCTGTATATCTTCTTTGGAGAAATGTCTATTTAGGTCTTCTGCCCATTTTGGATTGGGTTGTTTGTTTTTTTGATATTGAGCTGCATGAGCTGCTTATAAATCTTGGAGATTAATCCTTTGTCAGTTGCTTCATTTGCAAATATTTTCTCCCATTCTGAGGGTTGTCTTTTCATCTTGTTTATGGATTCTTTGCTGTGCAAAAGCTTTTAAGTTTCATTAGGTTCCATTTGTTTATTTTTATTTCCATTTCTCTAGGAGGTTGGTCAAAAAGGATCTTGCTGTGATTTATTCCATAGAGTGTTCTGCTTATGTTTTCCTCTAAGAGTTTTATAGTGTCTGGCCTTACATTTAGGTCTTTAATCCATTTTGAGTTTATTTTTGTGTATGGTGTTAGGAAGTGTCCTAATTTCATTCTTTTACAAGTAGCTGTCCAGTTTTCCCAACACCACTTATTGAAGAGGCTGTCTTTTCTCCATTGTATATTCTTGCCTGCTTTATCAAATATAAGTTGACCATATGTGTGTGGGTTTATCTCTGGGCTTTCTATCCTGTTCCATTGATCTATATTTCTCCTTTTGTGCTCATAACATACTGTCTTGATTACTGTAGTTTTGTACTCTAGTCTGAAGTCCAGGAGCCTGATTCTTCCAGCTCCCATTTTCTTTCTCAGATTGCTTTGGCTATTCGAGGTCTTTTGTGTTTCCATACAAATTGTGAATTGTTTTGTTGTACTTCTGTGAAAAATGCCATTGGTAGTTTGATAGGGATTGCACTGAACCTGTAGATTGCTTTGGGTAGTATAGTCATTTTCACAAAGTTGATTCTTCCACTCCAAGAACATGGTACATCTCTCCACCTGTTTGTGTCATCTTTGATTTCTTTCATCAGTGTCTTATAGTTTTCTGCACACAGGTCTTTTTTCTCCTTAGGTAGGTTTATTCCTTTGTATTTTATTCTTTTTGTTGCAGTGGTAAATGGGAATGTTTCCTTAATTTCTCTTTCAGATATTTCATCATTAGTGTATAGGAATGCAAGAGATTTCTGTGCATTAATTTTGTATCCTGCTACTTTACCAAATTCATTGATTAGCTCTAGTAGTTTTCTGGTAGCATCTTTAGGACTCTCTATGTATAATACCATGTCATCTGCAAACAGTGACAGCTTTACTTCTTGTTTTCCAATTTGGATTCATTTATTTCTTTTTCTTCTATGATTGCTATCGCTAAAACTTCCAAAACTATGTTGAATAGTAATGGTGAGAGTGGACAACCTTGTCTTGTTCCTGATCTTAGAAGACATGGTTTCAGTTTTTCAACATTGAGAACGATGTTGGCTGTGGGTTTGTCATATATGGCCTTTATTATGTTGAGGTAAGTTCCCTCTATGCCTACTTTCTGGAGGGTTTTTATTATAAATGGGTGTTGAATTTTGTCAAAAGCTTTTTCTGCATCTATTGAGAGGATCATATGGTTTTCCCCCTTCAATTTGTTAATATGGTTTATCACATTGATTGATTTGCGTATATTGAAGAATCCTTGCATCCCTGGGATAAACCCCACTTGCACATGCTGTATGATCCTTTTAATGTGCTGTTGAATTCTGTTTGCTAGTATTTTGTTGGGGATTTTTCCATCTATGTTCATCAGTGAATTTGGCCTGTAGTTTTCTTCTTTGTGATATATTTGTCTGGTTTTGGTATCAGGGTGATGGTGGCCTTGTAGAATGAGTTTGGGAGTGTTCCTCCCTCTGCTATATTTTGGAAGAATTTGAGAAGCATAAGTGTTAGCTCTTCTCTAAATGTTTGATAGAAGTCGCCTGTGAAGCCATCTGGTCCTGGGCTTTTGTTTGTTGGAAGGTTTTTAATCACAGTCTCAACTTCACTGCTTGTGATTGGTCTGTTTATATTTTCCATTTCTTCCTGGTTCAGTCTTGGAAGGTTGTGCTTTTCTAAGAATTTGTCCATTTTTTCCAGGTTTTCCATTTTATTGGCATATAGTTGCTTGTAGTAATCTCTCATGGTTCTTTGTATTTCTGCAGTGTCAGTTGTTACTTCTCCTTTTTCATTTCTAAATCTATTGATTTGAGTCTTCTCCCTTTCTTTCTTGATAAGTCTGGCTAGTGGTTTACCAATTTTGTTTACCTTCTCAAAGAACCAGCTTTTAGTTTTATTGATCTTTGTTGTCATTTCCTTCATTTGTTTTTCATTTATTTCTGATCTGGTCTTTATGATTTCTTTCTTTCTGCTAACTTTGGGTGGTTTTTGTTCCTTTTTCTCTAATTGCTTTAGGTGTAAGGTTAGGTTGTTTATTTGAGATGTTTCTTGTTTCTTGAGGGAGGATTGTATTGCTATAAACTTCCCTCCTAGAACTGCTTTTGCTGCATCCCATAGGTTTTGGTTCCTCGTGTTTTCATTGTCATTTGTTTCTAGGTATTTTTTGATTTCCTCTTTGACTTCTTCAGTGATCTCTTGGCTATTTAGCAGTGTATTGTTTAGCCTCCATGTGTTTCTATTTTTTACAGATTTTTTCCTGTAATTGATATCTAGTTCATAGCGTTGTCGTCCAAAAAGGTATTCAATATGATTTCAATTTTCTTAAATTTACCAAGGCTTGATTTGTGACATAAGATATGATCTATCCTGGAGAATATTCCATGAGCACTTGAGAAGGAAGTGTATTCTGTTGTTTTTGGATGGAATGTCCTATTAATATCAATTAGTCCATATTGTTTAATATATCATTTAAAGCTTGTGTTTCCTTATTTATTTTCATTTTGGATGATCTGTCCATTGGTGAAAGTGGGGTGTTAAAGTCCCTTACTTTGATTGTGTTCCTGTTGATTTCCCCTTTTATGGCTGTTAGCATTTGCCTTATGTATTGAGGTGCTCTTATGTTGGGTGCATAAATATTTACAATTATTATATCTTCTTCTTGGATTGATCCCTTGATCATTTTGTAGTGTCCTTCTGTGTTTATTGTAATAGGCTTTATTTTAAAGTTTATTTTGTCTGATATGAGAAATGCTACTCCAGCTTTGTTTTGATTTCCATTTGCATGGAATATTTTTTTCCATCCCCTCACTTTCAGTGTGTATGTGTCCATAGGTCTGAAGTGTCTCTCTTGTAGACAGCATATATATGGGTTTTGTTTTTGTATCCATTAAGCCAGTCTATGTCTTTTGGTGGGAGCATTTAATACATTTACATTTAAGGTAATTATTGATATGTATGTTCCTATTACCATTTTCTTTATTGTTTTCGGTTTGTTGTTGTAGGTCTTTTCCTTCTCTTGTGTTTTCCTGCCTAGAGAAGTTTCTTTAGCATTTGTTGTAAGGCTGGTTTGGTGGTGCTGAATTCTTTTAGCTTTTGCTTGTATGTAAAGTTTTTAATTTCTCTGTTGAATCTGAATGAGATCCTTGCTGGGTAGAGTAATCTTGGTTGTAGGTTTTTCCCTTTCATTGCTTTAAATATGTCTTGCCACTCCCTTCTGGCTTGCAGAGTTTCTGCTGAAAAATCAGCTGTTAAACTTATGTGGATTGCCTTGTACGTTATTTGTTGTTTTTCCCTTGCTGCTTTTAATATTTGTTCTTTGTGTTTAATTTTTGATAATTTGATTAATATGTGTCTTGGAGTGTTTCTCCTTGGATTTATCCTGTATGGGACTCTCTGTGCTTCCTGGACTTGATTGACCCTTTCCTTTCCCATATTAGGGAAGTTTTCAACTATAATCTCTTTGAATATTTTCTCAGTCCCTTTCTTTTCTTCTTCTTCTTCTTGGACCCCTAGAATTCAAATGTTTTTTCATTTAATGTGTTCCCAGAGTTCTCTTAGACTGTCCTTATTTCATTCTTTTTTCTTTATTCTGCTCTGCAGTAGTTATTTCCACTATTTTATCTTCCAGGTCACTTATCCGTTTTTCTGCCTCAGTTATTCTGCTATTGAGTCCTTCCAGGGAATTTTTAATTTCATTTATTGTGTTGTTCCTCATTGTTTGTTTGCTCTTTAGTTCTTCTAGGTCCTTGTTAAATGTTTCTTTATTTTCTCCATTCTATTTCTAAGATTTTGGATCATCTTTACTATCATTACTGTGAATTCTTTTCCAGGTAGACTGCCTATTTCCTCTTCATTTGTTTGGTCTGGTGGGTTTTTACCCCACAACTACTTTAAATTCTACTTTTGCAATACTTTCAGCACCACTGTCCAGCAGTTTCTGTTTCAGCTTATTAAAAAGCCTGGCTGGTTTCTCCTTTAGTATAAGATAACTTAACAGAACACCACACTTTGTACACCCATCTAACCACTCAAGCAAGAGACTTTCTGTTGCATTCATTACTGGATGCGAACTACAAAAGAGACCACTGTGCTACTAGTGGAACCAATATTAACTTGGGCAGCTTTCAAGATTCTCCCTCTCTCTGCCTAAATGTCAATAGTATGAATGGCTGTTGCAGGCAAGTTCAACACACACACAATATCTTTATCTCATTCACCATGGTCAAAATGCTTAATTATGTCCACTTTTCCGTTAAGTGTAAACCCCTTCTGATCTCTTTTAGGTTTTTTAGATACCTTAGGACACATGTTGTTAATGGATACAAAAAATAAATTGAGACAAAGCACAGATGCTCACATATACAGTTCAAAGCTATGGCAGCTTGATGCTGGGATGCTGAGTGTAGCTCCCAGGAAGGAGCTTGGCAGTGCCACTCTTGCTGCATTGGGTGTGTGCTGCCTGTATAACAACTCACTGCAAAAACAAATGCTCAATGCAATTTTCCCTTCTTGCCTTTTTTCGTAAAAGTGAAAATCCTCTTTGGATTTCTTTCAGTTAATGAAAACAGATACTAAAGTAGGTCTTTTGTAAAAGACAAGTGGCATAACATGTGGAGAATACCGGTTATTGAACTATATGGTACATTAAAAAATTATACTGTAGAAAGTTATTTATTGACATGGGAAATACTTTATTTTTTAATTTTTTTAATTTTTAAAAATTTATTTATTTTATTTATTTTTGGGTGCATTGGATCTTCATTGTTGTGCACGGGCTTTCTCTAGTTGCGGCGAGTGAGGGCTACTCTTTGTTGCGGTGCGCAGGCTTCTCATTGCAGTGGCTTCTCTTGTTGCAGATCACAGGTTCCAGGCACGTGGGCTTCAGTAGTTGTGGCATGCGGGCACAGTAGTTGTGGCTCGTGGGCTCTAGAGTGCAGGCTCCGTAGTTGTGGTGCACAGGCTTAGTTGCTCTGTGGCATGTGAGATCTTCCCAGACCAGGGCTTGAACCCATGTCCCCTGCACTGGCAGGCGGATTCTTAACCACTGCACCACCAGGGAAGCCCTGACATGGGAAATACTTTAAATATATTGTTAAACTTAAAAAAAATCAGAATAAAATATAATGTATAGTATATAATCTAAATTTGGCGGAAAATGTGTGTCTTCATACACAAACATATATAGACTTAGAAGAAATACTGTAAGGATATGTATCAACCTAACAAAATGTTTAGAAGGTATATCTTTGAGTGGTGGTATTACACATCATTTTAATTTTTATTTTGTGCTTGTGCTTTTGATATTATACGTTTTTGTGTTTATGGTTTTTCTATATTACACTTTCTCTATTTTACTTATACGATAAGAAAAGAGTTATTTTATGAAATCAGTATATGAAATTAAAATGTACAATTTGCCCACTGAGATTTAATATGACTTGAGTTTAAATGGATATACAAAGCTATAATCCCACTAAATCTATTAGCAGCTTGTACCTTTTAAGTGTGACCTTCACCCCTTTGTACCCCAGATGCATTATTAAAAGTCTTTTTGGAGATACTCATTTGGTGCTGATAAGGGAATTGATGATCTGAATCTTTCAGTTCTATTATTGGCCATGCCACAAACCCCTTTGTACCTGAAACAAGTCATTAGCCCTATGTGAGTATTCTTAAGTATTAACAGTTTGCATTTCTTAGTTAGAAGACCTAGATATAAATAGTAGAACTTCAGACCTTTAGAGTATGTCAACACAGATTTCAACACCTTTCTTGTTAATAAAACTAACAGCAGTGCCACTGAATCCCTTTGCGTCCCATGGAATATTTTTCATTAATTTGTCATCTCTTTTTCTGAACATAAACTATTTAGCATCTTAGAGTCCAAATTTAGAAATAAGAAAAGAACAATTTGGAAATGGAAATAAATCTGAGTTTTAAGATTTTGAAACTTCAGGTGAGCAAAAGCCTACAAATCCTTTATATATTCTCCCCAAATTGTTCCATGTGCAGGGCTAGCAAAGTTGGGGATGATATTGAATTGCCCAATATTTAGCCTACTGGTGAGAAACTAGGACAAACACACAAAAGAATCTAACACAAAAACAGATCAGGATAACCATTGTAAAATGTTATAGGGCAAATAGTCCTTAAGAGAGAAATGAGGAAACAAACATTTATTGAGTGACAACTTTACCACACTCTAGTTGCTGGGTCAGCACGTACAGAGTCAGATTCTACTGTAGATTTGGATTCAATTGAACATTAATAAGCGATAAATAATTTCATGCAATATCATCACTCTATTTCAAAGTAATTAAAACTATTATGTTGGTATAAATCCAGGCTTATCCTGTATATGTAAGCAAGCCTCTATTGTGGCAGCTATTCACTTTTTTTGTTTTAATTTAGTTTTTATTTAATCAAAGTTGTACAGATACATAATTTAAATAGTCATATAGTTCTATTAGACATATTGAGAACAGTTCCCTGACTCCTTCTATCCCATACTTCCTGCCACCTAGAAACAACAAACCTCATTCTTTTAACTGATCATTTTGGTATTTACCATCATATTGCCATATAATGTACAGTATTTATATTGCTGCATTTTAACTTTTTCACTAATTTTTCTGCATTATCTATTTCCTTCTTACTGTAGAAAATGAGGAGTAAGTTCTCTTTCACAATCTCCATTACACTTCCTGTGGCCCATGCTCTCAATCAGTTAATTTATTACTCAGCGTTTACATGATTATGACTAAGCAAATGCTTAACTGAGAAGAGTTATATAGTAAACTATATACTTTACTACCCAACTTTTGGTTTTCCCCTCAGTTAGCAATTATTTGGCTTTGATTATCTTGCTTTCTGTGTATTTATCACTAATTTAGCCCTAAACTCTACCCAGTTTTCTAAATCTTCTTTCATACATTCAAGCACAATTTCACCTTCTTAATGTACTTCCAAGAACCAGTTTTTTTGTATGATGGACTCTGCTTTCCTCCTCTTTCTGAGTATTTTCTCTGCTTTCAAAGTTTCATATCCTGTAGTAGCTTACTGGGAAATGGTGCCTGGGTGGCACAGATTTTGAGAACCTGAATATCTGAAAAGTTTTTGTTCTACCCTCAGCTTGATTGATAGTTCATTAGGCATAGAACTCAAGGTGAAAATAATTTTCTATCTATCAGGATCAGGAAGTTATTGTTTCATTGTCTTCTAGCTTCCAGTACTGTTGAAAAGTCAGATACCATTCTGAGATCTGAACCTTTGTGTGAAATGAATTCTTTCTCCCTGAATTTTTTAGGAAATTTTTCTCTCCCCCAGAGTTCTAAAATTTTATGATGATGTGTTCCAGTGAGGGCTATTTTTATCCACTGTGGTAGATACTTGATGGACCCTTTCAATCTTGAAACTCATGTCCTTCAGGCCTGGGGCATTTTATTGAATTATATATTTTTTTATTATTTTTTTCCCTCTGATTTCCATATTCTCTCATTCTGCAACTCCTATTATTTGAATCTTGGATTTCCTAGGTAGGTCTCTTATTTTTCTTGTCCTTTGTCTCCTATTTTCTACCTCTTTGCCTCTTCACTATACTTTCTGTGATATTTCTTGAACTTTACCTTTTAACCCTTCTTATTGAGCTTTTCCTATCTGACAAATTTTTAATTTTCAGAAGCTCTTCATTGTTCTTTTAATGTTTCTTTTTTATAGCAAACTGTTCTTGTTTCATGGGTTAATAACATCTCTTATCTCTCTAAGGACATTAATTTTGTAAAATTATATTTTCATTCATAGTCTGTTTCCTCCAAGTTGCGTTATGTCTATTTATTTTGATATCCATTTTTATATTGGATAATTTTTTTCAAATGTTTAGTGATCATGACTAACACTTCATAGTTAAATTATGGGCGCTCAAAAGCAGATTGGAAGCTCTGTGTGCAGCCTGAGTTTTGCTGACTGTAGCTTCATAGTAGTTTGATCTGGCTAGATCATTTCCTTAGGGACACGTGGATTTTCTAATCTCTTTACCATAGGCTATGGACCTGGCTGTCAGCATTCTGGAATCTCAGTGGGAGAATTATATGGTTCTTAATATCCAACATATGAACTTTCACACAATCCCCTGTTTTAATACAATAGCCCAGTCCTTAGTTATATTTGGTTTCTCCCATTCCAGAGATCCTTTATTTTACCTTCTGCAGGAAACTGACTTCCATTATTTTTCCATGGATGGGAAAAGGACAGTGTGTAAACTACACGAAATAGAGAAGGGGCTTCGGTTCTAACTGCTCAAGAAAATTCAAAGAAATATTTTAAACCAATTTTCCTGTTCTTAGTCCCTTATTCACCTTCCAGAGATTCCTGTCACTACCTTCCCTGAGGTTTTGGGGGGGGGGTACAATAAAACTGGCTGTTTCTTGGTTTTCTCCACTACAAGCTTGGGATTTAGTTTTCCTGAGTGTAGCAAGTTAGTTTCTACTTATCCTTCTTCTTTCTGTACTGCAAAATTTTGTTTTTTGTTGTCTCCTCCCCTATATTGTTAATTCTATTAATATTATGCCCCCTTCCTGCTCTAAAATTTTTGCTATCATTTTAATGGAGTTTTAGGAGAGTGGCAAGGTATTTAGGCATCATTTTTATACTAGAAGATGGCAGCTGTTTCTTGAAACTTCAAAATAGGACTGAGATGTGATCACAAAGTAAATAGTAGGAATTTTTGCTGTTTTCTGTTCTGTCAAAGCATGAGGTATTCCCTTTTCAACAACTTAAATTAGGTCTTAGCTTAAATGTCACTTCCTCAGAGAAGCCTCCCTGAACTATTTATTTCAGGTCACTCCTTAATCTTCCATGATTTCCTAGGACAGTGCCTTTTCTTTTTTTCTCCCCCATAGTAGTGGCAATTTATATTTGTTTTGTTTTATAATATTAAGGGATTTTTGGTCTTTTCCCCAAACTAGACTGTTAGCTCCTTGAGGGAAGGAGGGAACAATGTCTCTCTGATTGACCAGCACTTAAAATAGCACCAGGCACAGAGTAGGCACTAAATAAATATGTACTTAATTAAATTGAATTTAGAGCTGTCAATCTAAAGTGACCTTGAAACACTGCCTCAAACATTTTCAACAGTATCAAACAGAAAATGGAAAAACAAAACAAAATAAAATCAAATAAGGTTCAGTTTTACAGAAGACAGCTATTTATTTCTCAATCCTCAATTATAATCCAGTAGTCCCTTCTTGCACTGGTTCCATAAACATTACTCCTATATATGTTGTTATGTTATCAGTTGAGAAATCAGAGAAGGCCACAATCAATAAGAATTCCATCTGGCTTTTGTGACAAAAGTTCACAAAGCCTCAGATTTTTTTCTGGCTTTCTGAAGTCCAGCATTAGCAGGACTTTTTTTTAATTGAATCTGGGCTATGAAGGGGAAAAACATTTTTGGAGCTAGAAAATGTTTGAATTGCTGCAGTATTAGAAATGAAACCAATTTATCGAATGGCACAGCTGTTCACTGTATGATCATTACGATCCTTGTTATTTGGGTGCTGGTTGGTATTTATATCTAATTAGCTGTCTTACACACCATCAAGCAATCTGCATTTAGGGAATAGAGAAAAACTAAAATATATAGAGTTCCAAGCTGCCAAACACATATAACGATGAATTCAGGTTTAATTCACTGCCGACCGATTATTAATCAACCACTGAAATTTGTTAGCTTGCGTTTTTATTTGTGTTTTTTTTTAAAGGAGATGAAAAGGCAGCAGGAATAAACTTCTTCAGAAATTAGTTTAATTTTAAATAGTTGACATTTTTTCTTATTTCTCACTGACCTTGAAGAGTTGGACTGCTGTCAAAATGAGATTTTGCAATCTATTACCTCATTGATGTCTTTTTATTGGTATACACATAACATTTTATAATACATTAATAAAAATGTCGGTTCTCAGTTCTTTATTAGCAACTTATGTGTTTCACAGCTAAAGTCATGTTTCTGCTATACTGCCACACATAAAAAACACTTATGGACAGATTAGTATTTATGAAAACACAAGTAGTCACAACCAAATTTTAAGGATATTGGTTGGCTATTATAAGTAGCAACAAACTAGATTATCATATATTGATGAGGAAAAATCATCATAATGCCTCTATTGAAATGATCACCTTACAGTTTTCCCTCTCTCAATCTCTCTCCTCTCACACACACACACTGAGGAAAGCCCATGTGAGGACATAATGAGAAGGTGGCCATTTACAAGCCAGGAAGAGAGTTTTCATCAGAAACTGACCATGCTGGCACCATGATCTCCGACTTCCAGCCTACAGAACTGTGAAAAAAAAATAAATTTCTCTTCTTTAAGCCACCCAGTCTATGGTATCTTGTTATGGCAGCTCAAGTTGACTAAGGCAAGAGAGTTCTCCTATACCCCTCACCCAGACTTCCCTAACGTTAGCATCTTACATAATATGGTACATTTATTGAAATTAAGAAATTAACATTGGTACAACACCATTAACTAGTCTGTAAAATTTATTTAAATTTACCCTGTTTTTGTATTAATGTCCTTTAGCTGTTCCAAGATCCAGAGCAGGATACTACATTGTGTTTAGTTGTCATGTCTCCTAAATCTCTTTCAGTATGTGACAATATCTCAGCTTTTCCTTGTCTTTCATGACCTTGATCCTTTGTCTGATGTTTTCTCATGATTGGTGTGAAGTTATGGATTTGAGGGGTGTATATTAAAGAGGTGACATCACCTTCTCATTGTACCATATCAATAATAACAATATAACTTATTACTGGTGATCTTAACTTTGATTACTTGGTTAAGGTGGTGTCTGCTAGGTTTCTACATTGCAAAGTTACCATTTTTCCCTTTCCATACTACTGTATTTTCATTAGAAACAAGTCACTAAATCCAGCCACACTCAAGGGAAGGGGAATTAAGTTTTACCTACTGTAGGGAGTAGTATCAAAGAATTTGTGGGCATGTGTTAGGAAAAAAACACAGTAATTAATATTTTTGGGGAGATATTTTGAGACTACACAAGTTTCCTCTTTTCCCTTAAAGTTGTATCCACTAATTTTAGCATGCATCCATTGATACTGCCTGTAGGAATTATTACTGTGGTATTTTAATGGTGATTTTCCAGCTCCTTCATTTCTTCTACACTTATGAATTGAAATCTTCTGTTAGGAAGATTTATTCCCTTTTACCCATTATTTATATATTTATTCAACAATTTATTTTTATCAGTATGGACTCACAGATATTTATTTTATTCTTTGGGTTATAATCCAGTATTATTATTTATTTTGTTACTCAAATTGTTCCATTTTTGGGTATTGGGAGTTTTTTGAGGTTGACTACTGTGTTCTTTTTCTTTTTTTCCTTGAACATTTCTTTATTTTCATGGGTCACAAGATGCTACAGGGGCATCTTGTATTTTCCCTGCTCCAGTTCTAAAATCAGCCATTTCACTAATATCCCTGGTTCCTTTTATTGGAGAATATTATTTAGAAACCAAGATCTGGTCACTAGGTAATACTCATTGTGACTTAGGTGTCACTGCTTCTAAGCCTCTCAGAGGACAGAACTAGGAAATATTTGTAGATATCCTAATCCATGTATTTATACCCATCTATATTTACTCCTTTATCGATTTGTGTATATATATTAAAACAAACATGAGTTCATATTGAGATCTCCAAGTCTAATCCAACATCACAGTGTTCATTCTAGCATTCCTCTTTTGTTTTTTTGTAAACTTCTTTTTCCGACAGTGTGAAACCTGGCTTACATTATCTACAACATATTTACTTATGCTTTCAAAACTAGTATATGTGTAGTTTCAGAGTTGCTTACCTGTTTCACTGTGAGAAACAAATTTACCAACTAAAATTCAGTGATTTTGTAGTGTTTTTTGATTTTTGTTTTGCTTTTGTTTTTTGTCTTTAGCCGAATACTATCTAATCAAAACAGTTTTACAAAGTTACTTAAGACAGCCGCTTTCTTCTCCACCACTTTCAGAAAGGTTCCCGAGCCCTATTCTAAGAGATTTTCTTTCATAGCTCTTGGGTATGACTCCAGAATTTTAATTTTTAATGAGCACCCCAGTGATTCTTATGCAGATAATCACTGGACCTCATTTTGTGATTTACTGACCTGGGGTATGTTGAGAATAAATTGAACACATCCCCATCTCTCAATCTTGCAGAGTCCAAATGAATTAAAGAAAACAAAGCTAAAAAAATACCTCATTAAACCAATCCAGAAAGGAGAACTGTGTGTGTTCTTTGGAGATTTAACTCTTCTTCACATATTTACTTTCTCTGAAGTTCTGCTACACTGAGTTCTACTTTTGTGAATTCTAAGGAAGAGAGATGTCTAATAAAAGGGGCTTCTATCTCCTCCTTCAGTATTATCTAGTAACAGAAACTGGGATGCCATCCTCAGGAAACTGGGAGATCAGAAAAAATCAGACTTATAGCAGGAACAAGCTGAGGTCAACCTCCTTTGTAACCTTCAGTTCATTCTTTATTATGAGTACTCTGGTCCTTCACTGCTTTGGCATTTCATTGCTCCAGCTCAATAAGACGTGAGAGCTGCAGTCTTCAGCAGACAATACTCATAATAAAACTCTTTACCTTTCATTCGTAATTTCCAGAAAATGTTACTTATGCTAATTCGTGCTGCAGACTTAAAATTAAGACAGTTTATTATCATTTTAGAGATGACAAAAGAGAAACACTTAGTACTTAAATCACTAAAGTAATAATCCAGATTAACTCTATCAATTGCATAAGATGGAAACATTCTGTTTTGTGGTCTCTCTATTTTACTGGTCATTTTCAGGGACATTTACTTGCATAGACTTTGAAGAACAATATAACTGTCTGCTCATGGTAACATGGAGAAAGTCAAACTATGACCCAAATATGGTAAAGGTTTTAAGTTTTAGTTTTGTTTTTCACTTTTCAAGCTTCTACACCAAGGTAACATTTCTTACCTTGAATTATGATAACTGGGGACCATTTCATGTGATACCAGTCAGCAGTTAGCTGTATAGAGCTGCTAGCATTTCAATAAGAATACCTTTCTAAATCTTAGCAATACAGTGATGTTATTAAATAGAATGAATGGTTTGCAGAGAAAAAAATCCAACCCACTTTGAAGAGCTCTGTTGTTCAACTGGTAATCAACAAGGCAGTTCTCTCAGACTTAGCATCTAGTATTCCATTAGAATTCATAATTCAGGAGAACTGTGAAGGAAAATCCATTCAGAGGTTAGCTTATTGGATTTGGATGCGTTTTTTTTTAAAGGAAAAAATCAAAAGCCTATGTTCCTTAGAAATCATGTAATGCATTTTTCATCACTCTTTTGTCTATGTCCCCTTTTTACCTTTTTAAATATAGAGGCTAGGTTACTGTAATCCAGTAGTCACTCCCAACCAACATGTCATTATTGTGTGGCTTGCTCTGACTTTCCTTCCTCCTTCCTCCATAACTCCTACCACTACCCCATATGCACTTAGCCACTCACTGATAATAAACTGTCATTCTACTCTGAAACCAAGTGAGCCACTCCCCACAACTCCTCAGAAATCTATGAAAATAGAGAGGAAATGGGAATTCAGAATGCATTCAATCTTACAGCTGGCACTGCTGTGCTCTAAATCTGGTCAATGGATATATTTACTTTAGAAGGTTGTGAGCCAGTGGAAAACAGGGATTTTGCAAATATCAAACTGTTATGCCCTTTCATTCCGCTGAATTTTAGTACCTGACAATTGGCCAATTAACAAAGAATCTGTACATGTTTTACATGATTCATTTGGCATAACTCAACATATTTCTATCTTGGGAGACTACAAATACTGTACATGATTGTATTACATAATTTTATACTATATTACCTACAGCTAATAGATAGAGACATTGCTGCATGGAGATATGTCAGATTTAAATGTTCAAATGGTATCAAAGTGAAAATTCTTTGTTCAGTTGCATATAAATGGAATAAAAGGACATGATTTGTTTAGCCTGGGCAGTGTTCTCAGCATAGTACAGAGATTAAGCATTTAAGTCATATAGAGAGAGACACTTTGTCCTCAAGGGATCTATAAATAACATCTATCACATTCAGGGAAAGACTTCTCATTTGAGCTCTTAGAAATATTCGCAGGGTATCTTTCACCCCTGCCAGCTGTTGTCATAATCTGACAGTGGATATATCAACAAGGCAACAATGTCTAATTGACTATAACTTGTCAATTCAATATGGTGTGGCTTTGGTCATCCACACCCTTACTATGATAATAATCAAAAGAAAAGTAAATGTGGGAGAAACATAAAAAATATTGAAGTGTCTCTTAGGTAAGTTGTCAAATAGAGAGCTTTTTGTTCAATACTCAACAATCTTAAAACTGCCACCCAACTTAATTCTAAATATTAAGCCATCCATTATACTGTAAAACTTTGAAGAATATAGAGTTTGAAGGAAAAGGAATGTAGACGTGTATCTAGACCATAGCCTCTGGCAACTTCCATTCAATGACAAGTTCATGCAGTCCTATATTTTCTCTGGCAGAGGATATTGGAGAAAGAGACTGAGGTGTTCTCATTCCCAATTTTGGAAAAAGAGGATCATCATAGCCAACTCAGCAATAAGGTCATAACAATGGCAAAGACATTGTTCATACCCAGGTCTAAGACTTCTGATAAATTCTGATGCAAATAGAAGTGAAGGTAAGAGGGACTACATCAATGAAAGGGAATGAGGGAGGAGGCAGTCTAAATAGCAGCACATGATGGGGAAGAACTAAAGACAGACCCCCACTGCAATATATCAAAGAAGTCTTGACTGCGTGTCAATGAAGCTTTCAGAGGATACCTGTGTGTGTCCTAATGAAGTACCATCTGGAATAAGAAAAAAAGAGGTATCACAATTCTATGTGCCTACTTTATATCAGGCTCTGTGCTTGGTGTTTTATATATGTCTGGTCTCCATTCATCTTCAGAGAGATGTGGAAATAAAGGTTCAAAGAGGTTATGTGTCTTGCCCAATTCTGTCACATTACTTCTGTATGATTAAATTTCTGGCCCCACCTGTATCAACTCAGGCACACTACCTTAGCCACGATTAGAAAAATTACTGAACACTGAAAGTTGAGGATGGCTAGAAGACCCTCCATAGTCACTGAAAGTGGTTCTTCACAATCTTGCCACTCTGATTTTGGAAAATCCTCATCCAGTACGGGAAAATTATTTTATACCCACAGCTTCTCTGAATGTTTCCTTCCTTTGTTTATCCACTCTGTAACTTGGCAGTTCCCTGAAAACATTTTCCTTTTCTTGCCATTGCCTCACATGGGCACTGTTTGGTTTTCCTTTCATAATCCATAAAACTCAGATGTTGAGATTGGTATCCTCCTTGCTTCCCAATGTTACTTGCAGACTCTTACTCTCCCCAACCTTGTGAAAAAACCTGTTCCTATTAGGTCACACAGTCATTAGAGTTCACTTTATTTTTAATTAATTTATTTATACAGCAGGTTCTTATTACTCATGCATTTTATACACATCAGTGTATACATGTCAATCCCAATCTCCCAATTCATCACACCACAACCCCCACTCCCCATTGCTTTCCCACCGTGGTGTCCATACGTTTATTCTCTACATCTGTATCTCTATTTCAGCCCTGCAAACCGGTTCATCTGTACCATTTTTCTAGGTTCCACATATATGCGTTAATATACGATATTAGTTTTTCTCTTTCTGACTTACTTCACCCTGAATGACAGTCTCTAGGTGCATCCATGTCTCTTCAAATGACGCAATTTCGTTCTTTTTATGGCGAGTAATATTCCGTTGTATATATGTACCACATCTTCTTTATCCATTCCTCTGTCGATGGGCATTTAAGTTGATTCCATTACTGAGCTATTGTAAATAGTGCCGCAGTGAACACTAGGGTGCATGTGTCTTTTTGAATTACTGTTTTATCTGGGTATATGCCCAGTAGTGGGATTGCTGGGTCATATGGTAATTCTGTTTTTAGTTTTTTAAGGAACCTCCATACTGTTCTCCATAGTGGCTATATCAATTTACATTCCCACCAACAGGGCAAGAGGGTTCCCTTTTCTCCACACCCTCTTCAGCATTTGTTGTTTGTAGATTTTCTGATAAAGCCCATTCTAACTGGTGTGAGGTGATACCTCATGGTAGTTTTGATTTGCATTTCTCTAATAGTTAGTGATGTTGAACAGCTTTTCATGTGCTTCTCAGCCATCTGTATGTCCTCTTTGGAGAAATGTCTATATAGGTCTTCTGCCCATTTTCTGATTGGGTTGTTTGTTTTTTTAATATTGAGCTGCATGAGCTGTTTATATATTTTGGAGATTAATCCATTGTCTGTTGATTTGTTTGCAAATATTTTTTCCCATTCTGAGGGTTGTCTTTTCATCTTGTTCATAGTTTCCTTTGCTTTGCAAAATCTTTTAAGTTTCATTAGGCCCCATTTGTTTATTTTTGTTTTTATTTCCATTACTCTAGGAGGTGGATCAGAAAAGATCTTGCTGTGATTTATGACAAAGAGTGTTCTTCCTATGTTTTCCTCTTAGAAGATATGTCCGGTCTTACATTTAGGTCTCTAATCCATTTTGAGTTTATTTTTCTGTATGGTGTTAGGGAGAGCTCTAATTTCATTTTTTTACATGTAGCTGTCCAGTTTTCCCAGCACCACTTTTTGAAGAGACTGTCTTTTTTCCACTGTATATCCTTGCCTCCTTTGTCATAGATTAGTTGACCATAGGTGCGTGGGTGTATCTCTGGGCTTTCAATCCTGTTCCATTGATCTATATTTCTGTTTTTGTGCCAGTACCATATGGTCTTGATTACTGTAGCTTTGTAGCATAGTCTGAAGTCAGGGAGTCTGGGTCCTCCAGCTCCGTTTTTTCCCCTCAAGACTGCTTTGGCTATTTGGGGTCTTTTGTGTCTCCATACAAATTTTAAGATTTTTTGTTCTAGTTCTGTAAAAAATGCCATTGGTAATTTGATAGGGATTGCATTGAATCTGTAGATTGCTGTGGGTAGTATAGTCATTTTCACAATATTGATTCTTCCAATCCAAGAACATGGAATATCTCTCCATCTGTTGGTATCATATTTAATTTCTTTCAACAGCGTCTTATAGTTTTCTGCCTACAGGTCTTTTGTCTCCCTAGGTAGGTTTATTCCTAGGTATTTTATTCTTTTTGTTGCAATGGTAAATGGCAGTGTTTCCTTAATTTCTCTTTCAGATTTTTCATCATTAGTGTATAGGAATGCAAGAGATTTCTGTGCATTAATTTTGTATCCTGCAACTTTACCAAATTCATTGATTAACTGTAGTAGTTTTCTGGTGGCCTAAGTAGGATTCTCTATGTATAGTATCATGTCATCTGCAAACAGTGGCAGTTTTACTACTTCTTCTTCCAATTTGTATTCTTTTTATTTCTTTTTCTTCTCTGATTGCCGTGGCTAGGACTTCCAAAACTATCTTGAATAATAGTGGTGAGAGTGGACATCCTTGTCTTGTTCCTGGTCTTAGAGGAAATGGTTTCAGTTTTTCACCATTGAGAATGATGTTTGCTGTGGGTTTGTTGTATATGGCCTTCATTATGTTGAGGTTGGTTCCCTCTATGCCCACTTTCTGGAGAGTTTTTATCAAAAATAGGTGTTGAATCGTGTCAAAAGCTTTTTCTACATCTATTGAGATGATCATATGGTTTTTATTCTTCAATTTGTTAATATGGTGTATCACATTGATTGATTTGCGTATATTGGAGAATCCTTGCATCCCTGGGATAAATACCACTTGATCATGGTGTATGATCCTTTTAATGTGGTGTTGGATTCTGTTTGCTAGTATTTTGTTGAGGATTTTTGTATCTATATTCATCAGTGATATTGGTCTGTAATTTTCCTTTTTTGTAGTGTCTTTGGTTTTGGTATCAGGGTGATGGTGGCCCCATAGAATGAGTTTGGGAGTGTTCCTTCCTCTGCAATTTTTTGGAAGAGTTTGAGAAGGATGGGTGTTAGTGCTTCTCTAAAAGTTTGATAGAATTCACCTGTGAAGCCATCTGGTCCTGGACTTTTGTTTGTTGGAAGATATTCAAACACAGTTTCAATTTCATTACTTGTGATTGGTCTGTTCATATTTTCCATTTCTTCCTGGTTCAGTCTTGGGAGGTTATACCTTTCTAAGAATTTGGCCATTTTTTCCAGATTGTCCATTTTATTTGCATAGATTTGCTTGTAGTAGTCTCTTAGGATGCTTTGTATTTCTCCAGCATCTATTGTAACTTCTTCTTTTTCATTTCTATTTTTATTGAGTTGAGTGCTCTCCCTCTTTTTCCTGATGAATCTGGCTAATGGTTTATCAATTCTGTTTATCTTCTCAAAGAACCAGCTTTTAGTTATATTGATCTTTGCTATAGTTTTCTTTGTTTCTATTTCATTTATTTCTGCTCTGATCTTTAAGATTTCTTTCCTTCTGCTAATTTTGGGTTTTGTTTGTTCTTCTTTCTCTAGTTCCTTTAGGTGTAAGGTTAGGTTTTTTATTTGAGATTTTTCTTGTTTCTTTAGGTAGGCTTGTATAGCTATAAACTTCCCTCTTAGAACTTCTTTTGCTGCATCCCATAGGTTTTGGATCATTGTGTTTTCATTGTCATTTGACTCTAGGTATTTTTTGATTTCCTCTTTGATTTCTTCAGTGATTGCTTGCTTATTTTGTAACGTATTGTTTAGCCTGCATGTGTTTGTCTTTTTTACGTTTTTTTCCCTGTAATTGATTTCTAATCTCATAGCGTTGTGGTCAGAAAAGATGCTTGATATGATTTCCATTTTCTTAAATTTACTGAGGCTTGATTTGTGACCCAGGATGTGATCTATCCTGGAGAATGTTCCATGTGCACTTGAGAAGAAAGTGTAATCTGCTGTTTTTTGATGTCCTATAAATATCAATTAAATGTATCTGGTCTATTGTGCCATTTTAAGCTTGTGTTTCCTTATTAATTTTCTGTTTGGATGATCTGTCCATTGGTGTAAGTGAGGTGTTAAAGTCCCCCACTATTATTGTGTCACTGTCAATTTCCTCTTTTATAGCTGTTGCTTTATGTATTGAGGTGCTCCTATGTTGGGTGCATATATATTTAGAATTGTTATATCTTCTTGGATAGATCCCATGATCATTATGTAGTGTCCTTCCTTGTCTATTGTAACTTTCTTCATTTTAAAGTCTATTTTACCTGATATGTGTATTGCTACTCCAGCTTTTTTTGATTTCCATTTGCATGGAATATCTTTCTCAATCCCCTCACTTTCAGTCTGAATGTGTCCCTAGGTCTGAAGTGGGTCTCTTTTAGACAGCATATATATGGGTCTTGTTTTTGTATCCATTCAGCAAGCCTGTGTCTTTTGGTTGGAGCATTTAATCCATTCATGTTTAAGGTAATTATCGATATGTATGCTCCTATGACCATTTTCTTAATTGTTTTGGGTTTGTTTTTGTCGGTCCTTTTTTCTCTTGTGTTTCCCAGTTAGAGAAGTTCCTTTAGCATTTGTTGTAGAGCTGGTTTGCTCATGCTGAATATTCTTAGCTTTTGCTTGCTTGTGAAACTTTTGATTTCTCCATAGAATCTGAATGAGACCCTTCCGGGTAGAGTAATCTTGGTTGTAGGTTTTTCCCTTTCATCACTTTAAGTACATCATGCCACTCCCTTCTGGCTTGTAGAGTTTCTGCTGAGAAATCAGCTTTTAACCTTATGGGAGTTCCCTCGTATGTTATTTGTCATTTTTCCCTTGCTGCTTTCAATAATTTTTCTTTGTCTTTAATTTTTGTCTGTTTGATTACTGTGTCTCGGTGTGTTTCTCCTTGGGTTTCTCCTGTATGGGACTCTCTACATTTCCTGAACTTGGGTGGCTATTTTCTTTCCCATGTTGCGGAAGTTTTTGACTATAATCTCTTCAAATATTTTCTTGGGTCCTTTCTCTCTCTCTTCTCCTTCTGACACTCCTATAATGCAAATGTTGTGGTATATAATGTTGTCTCAGAGGTCTCTTAGGTTGTCTTCATTTCTGTTCATTCTTTTTTCTTTATTCTGTTCCACAGCAGTGAATTCCACCATTCTGTCTTCCAGGTCACTTATCCGTTCTTCTGCCTCAGTTATTCTGCTATTGTTTCCTTCTAGCATATTTTTAATTTCAGTTATTGTGTTGTTCAACTCTGTTTGTTTGTTCTTTAATTCTTCTATATCTTTGTAAAACCTTTCTTGCATCTTCTCAATTCTTTGCCTCCATTCTTTCTCTGAGGTCCTGGATCATCTTCACTATCATTATTTCAAATTATTTTTCTGGAAAGTTGCCTATCTCCACTTCATTTAGTTGTTTTTCTGGAGTTTTATCATGTTCCTTCATCTGGTACATAGCCCTCTGCCTTTTCATCTTATCTATCTTTCTGTGAATGTGGGTTTTGTTCCACAGGCTGCAGAATTGTAGTTCTTTTTCTTTCTTTCTTTCTTTTTTTAAAACATCTTTATTGGAGTATAATTGCTTTACATTGGTGTGTTAGTTTTTGCTTTATAACAAAGTGAATCAGTCATACATATACATATATTTCTATATCTCTTCCCTCTTGCGTCTCCCTCCCTCCCACCCTCTCTATCCCACCCCTCTAGGTGGTCACAAAGCACCGAGCTGATCACCCTGTGCTATGCAGCTGCTTCCCACTACCTGTCTATTTTACATTTGGTAGTACATATAAGTCCGTGCCACTCTCTCATTTTGTCACAACATACCCTTCCCCCTCCCCATATCCTCAAGTCCATTCTTTAGTAGGTCTGTGTCTTTATTCCCGTCTTGCCCCTAGATTCTTCATGACTATTTTTTTTTCCTTAGATTCCATATATATGTGTTAGCACACTGTATTTGTTTTTCTCTTTTTGACTTACTTCACTTTGTATGACAGACTCTAGTTCTATCCACCTCACTACAAATAACTCAGTTTCATTTCGTTTTATGACTGAGTAATATTCTATTGTATATATGTGCCACATCTTCTTTATCCATTCATCTGTCAACGGACATTTAGGTTGCTTCTACGTCCTGGCTATTGTAAATAGAGCTGCAATGAACATTTTTGTACATGACTCTTTTTGAATTATGGTTTTCTCAGGGTATATGCCCAGTTGTGGGATTGCTGGGTCATATGGTAATTCTATTTTTAGTTTTTTAAGGAACCTCCATACTGTTCTCCATAGTGGCTGTATCAATTTACATTCCCACCAACAGTGCAAGAGGGTTCCCTTTTCTCCACACCCTCTCCAGCATTTATTGTTTGTAGATTTTTTGATGATGGCCATTCTGACCAGTGTGAGATGATATCTCATTGTAGTTTTGATTTGCATTTTTCTAATGATTAATGATGTTGAGCATTCTTTCATGGTTATTTTTTGGCAATCTGTATATCTTCTTTGGAGAAATGTCTATTTAGGTCTGTAGTTCTTCTTGCTTCTGCTCTCTGCCCTCTGGTTGATGAGGCTCTCTAAGTGGCCTATGCAAGTTTCCTGATGGGAGGGACTGGTGGTCAGTAGAGCTGGCTGTTGCTTTCGTGGGCAGAGCTCAGTAAAACGTTAATCCACTTGTCTGCTGATGGGTTGGGCTGGGTTCCATTCCTGTTGGTTTATTGGCCTCAGGTGACCCAACACTGGAGCCTACCAGGGCTCTTTGTTTGGGCTAATGGCAGACTCTGGGAGGGCTCATGCCAAGGAGTACTGCCCAGAACTTCTGCTACCAGTGTCCTTTTCCTCATGGTGACACACAGCCACCCCCTGTCTCTGCAGGAGACCCTCCAACACTAGCAGGTAGGTCTGTTTCAGTCTCCTATGGGGTCACTGCTCCTTCCCCTGGGTCCCGATGAGCACACTACTTTGTGCGTGCCATCCATGAGTGGAGTCTCTGTTTCCTCCAGTCCTGTCGAAGTCCTGCAATCAAATCCCACTAGCCTTCAAAGTCTGATTCTCTAGGAATTCTTCCTCCCGTTGCCGGACCCCCAGGTTGGGAAGCCTGACGTGGGGCTCAGAACCTTCACTCCAGTGGATGGGCATCTGTGGTATAAGTGTTCTCCAGTTTGTTAGTCACCCACCCAGCAGTTTTGGGATTTGATTTTATTGTGACTGCGACCCTCATACCATCTCATTTTGGCTTCTCCTTTGTCTTTGGATGTGGGGTATCTTTTTTGGTGAGTTCCAGTGTCTTCCTCTCGATGATTGTTCAGAAGTTAGTTGTGATTCTGGGTTATTTTAAGAGGGAATGAGAGCATGTCCTTCTACTGCACCATCTTGAACCAATCTACACTTCACATTTTTTCAATAGTATTAACCTAGAAAAATTTGAATCTAGATGATCAATCTCTTGCAAAGCAGATAAGCACCAAATAACCATGTGCATTAGTATCTTTTACCCTATATGTGTGCTGTGCAAATTAAAAGAACACTCAACAAATTCCAGAAATTTTTAACTAATGTCTCTTTAATCTTGCTTTCTCTCTGCAATCACTTTTTCATATCTTGTTAATTCTTCCTGAATATTCAAGCTATCCATCATTGCCCTATGTCTCATACTTCATAGAGAAAGCTGAACCTGTTATAGGGAAGCTGTCACATCATCATCAAACCAGAAGAAAATCTTAGTAATGTCTGTTTCTATCTTTGCTTCTTTTCTCCTGTTACAGTAAAAGAAAAGGAGGAAATTCTAATACATACATGATCTTCAAACCACAGTTTTCAAAAGACCATGATAAAGGATATGATTCACATTTAAGGTAAAATAGAGCTGTATATCTAGCACAAAGTAACATAGCAACAGCATTTACAGAGCAGGAATCATAGGAAATGAAAGGAAAATTAGATAAAAATATACTAGTAGAATGATAATTCTTCTCTTCCAGTCTATATCAAATCAAGTGGACAAAAATAAGAATATAAAAGAAATGGACAATATAATTGATAGGTAACTTTTTATATATATTGAATGCTATATTCTAAAAAATAGAGAAGAAACTTTTCCAATAGACTCTACAGCATTCACTAATATTGATGTAATACAAAACCCCCCCCAAAACTCTTTGATTATAAGTCTAGAACTTTATAAATCTTTTTGTTTTTGATATCATGAAAAGAGCATTTTCTGCCTATTAATAAAAAACAAGGGCTTCCCTGGTGGTGCAGTGGTTAAGAATCTGCCTGCCAATGCAGGGGACACGGGTTAGAGCCCTGGTCTGGGAAGATCCCACATGCCGCTGAACAACTAAGCCTGTGAGCAACAACTACTGAGCCTGTGTGCCACAATGACTGAAGCCCGTGCACCTAGAGACCATGCTCCACAACAAGAGAAGCCACTGCAATGAGAAGCCTGAGCACCACAGTGAGGAGTAGTCCCCGCTTGCCACAACTAGCGAAAGCCTGTACACAGCCATGAAGACCCAATGCAGCCAAAAGTAAAATAAAATAAATAAGTTTATAAAAAGAAAGCAAATCCCCATAATTTTTGAGGGTTATAGAGGAAATTAAAAATTGAAGAATATCTTTAAAACAAATATAACTAAAGCATTATATTGTAGCACATATGAAATACAGCTAAAGCAGGGTTCATGGGGAAATTCATGGCCTTAAATATGTATATCAATAAGAAGGCAAAATGAAAATAAATGAATTAATAACCTAACTTAAAATTAGAAATATAGCAACAAAAAATTAAAGCAAGTTTAAAGTAATGATTTAATAAAGATAGAAAGAGAAATTGAGTTAAATAAAGAAAACATGTTAGAACTAATAAATAAATTAAAAAATATACTGCCAGCTAATCTAATTAAGAATAACAAAGGAAAAAATTACTAATAAAAGGTAAAAAATGATAAGGAAGGCATATCTACAGAATTAATTAAAAGGATGTGAGACTATGCTCCTCAAACCTATACAATTTAAATTGAAAGTGTGAATGAAATATATAATATTCTAGGAAATTATAATTTACCAAATTTATCTCAGAAAATATAGAAAATCTAAACATATGCATTTATATGGAATAAATGAAGAAGATGATCAAAGTGCTATCTTTCAAACAGCAATAGATTTACATGGTTTCATAGAAGATTTTCCAAAACTTTTAAAGGACAGATAATTCTGAAGCTGGTAAAACTGCTCCAAAAGGGAAAACTTCCAAATTCTATTTATGAAGTGAGTTCAGTACTAACATCAAAACTTGAAAAAAATTGAACAGAAAAAGAAAGGCTACAAATATAATTGTTATGTATTGATGCAAAACTCTTAAACAAGACAGACAGCCACAAAAAAAGCAAAATAGGGCCTCAGAAAATCTAGAATATTGGCAAAAATTGTCAAATAGAAAAATTTCAGAGTTCTGGAAATTAATCCAATGCTTTCGGCAATCTGGGGAGTGTTTATTCAAGTAAAACCCTTGAATCTTAGCAATACCAGCAAACTTTGTGGCAATATAACTTGCCCTGTTCTGATCTGATTCTCTCCAGCATCAGTGTAGCCTTGAAAACCAAGAGCCTGAAATCTTGGTGAAAACCAGCAGCCTGGCAGCAACCAGAGGGGAGAGAATGAGGTTGGATCTCCTTCAATCTCCCCATTTTCAGGTAATTTTTATTATTTCACCTGTTTGGTGATTCCCTGGAATACCCTACTTGCAAGACTGTCTTTATTTGACCTGTCTCAATGCTCAGTCAGTGCAAAAACCCTTTCTCTGTGGGCATTTGTCAAAAAAGTACTGGTGTGTTTGATTTTGTGGCTGCCTGAAGAGGTAGATAACAGTTGGGACAAACGATAGGCTATAAAAAAACAATCTGAAAGGAAAAGCTGGGGAAAGAGATGTTCATAAGGCCTTTGTAAAGCTCTGACATATTCCTGAGAATTTTGAAGGTCATGCACATGTGTCAGACTGTGCACATACCAAGGGCTGTGCACATACCCAGGCCCTTGCATCTTCTCAGAAAAGACTTGAGAAGGCCCTAAACTCTCATGTCTGTTTGACATAGAGTCTCCTCAAGCAGGAAGTGAAGGCTAAAGCAGAGTTGTCAACTGCCTCGCTCGGTGTTCAAGGTGTGCACCGACATGAACACAGAGCCTCCCAGCGAAGCCTGGAAAATGTATTGGATTCAAGTGTTTAAGGAAATCTCTGTTCAATTGTTACCTGACCTTTAAGCTAACTAAACAGAGACTTCAGCATTCACATATGACAAAGAAGGTAGCCTTTACAGAATTAGTTCAGAAAGATCACTAAAAAACAAACAACAACTACAAAAAACAGCAATAACATAGTTATATAAAATGATGTTTTATATTATATAACAATGTAAGTGTAACTTAACACTATATTATATAAAATGTTGTTTCAACAAAAGAAATATAAGCCATATAAAGAAACAGGGAGAAGGAATCAATAACAACTATTCTTGAAGAAAGCCAGAGGTAAGATTTATTAGGCAAAGAATTTAAATCAGCCATTTAAAATATGTTCAAAATGTTAAAGGAAACCATGTCTAAAGAACTAAAGAAAGTATGAGAATGGCATTTCATCAAAAAGAAAATATCAATAAAGAGATAGAAATTATGAAGAAAAGCAAATAAAAATTCTGTAGTTGAAAAGTACAATAGCTAAGTTAAAAAATTCACTAAAAGAACTCAACAGTAAATTTGAGCAGGCAGAAGAAAATTAGTAATGTGAAGATAGGTCAATTGAAAATATTTAGTGTGAGGAACAGAATGAAAAAAAAATGAAGAAAAGTGAATGAACAGACACTTAAATACCCGTGGGACACCATCAACAATATGTACATTTGAAAAGTGGAGTCCCAGAAGGAGAGGACAGAGACAAAGGGATAGAAAAAATACTGAAGAAATAATTACTGAACACTTCCCAAATATGAGGAAAGACATTAATACATACATTCAAGAAACTCAATAAACTCCAAGTAAAATAAAATAAAAGCGATCCATACCTAGATACATCATAATTCAACCATTGAAAACCAAAGAAAAGAGAAAATTGAAAGCAGCAAGAAAGGAGTGACTCATCATGTGTAAAGAGTCCTCTAAGATTAACCTTATTTTTCATCAGAAAGCATGAGGCTAGAGGGTAGAGAGATGACACTAAAGGCTGAAAGAACATTCTGGCAACAAAGATTTCTGTATCTGACAAAATTATCCTTCAAATGTTATGTAAAAGTTAAGACATTTTTAGATAACCAAAAGCAATGAGAGAATTTATGGCTAGCAGACCTGACCTATAAGGAATACTAAAGGGAGTGTCTGAATAATGACAGGACAAGACACTAGACAATATCTCCAATCCTCATTAAGAAATGAAGACAACCATTAAGGCAACACACAGGTATAAATATAAATGTATAAATATATTTTTGTATGTAACTTTTTTTCTTCTATATTATTAAAATACAAATGAACTAAGTTGACGGATATGCAATCTATAAAGCTGTAATGTTTATGACAATAATAGCACAAAGAATATAAGTTGGAGGACTCACACTTTCCAATTTTAAAAGTTATTACCGTGCTACAGCAATCAAGACCATGTGTTTTGGCATAAAGATAAACACAAAGATCAATAGAACAAAATAGAAAGTGCAGAAATAAACCCATACATTTATAGTCAATCTATTATTAACAAGGTTGTCAAAACAACTAAATGGTGGAAAGAATAGTCTTTTCAACAATAGGTACTGGGACAACTGGATATCTACATTCAAAAGAAAGAAATTGGATCCCTAACTCACGTCATACGCAAGCCTTTACTCAAAATGGATCAAAGATCTAAATGTAAGAGATAAAACTATAAAACTCTTAGAAGAAAACAGAGCAGTAAATTTTCGTGACCTTGGATTAGGCAATGGATACTCAGGTATGAGACCTATAGCACAAGAAACCAAAGGAAAAAAATTGATAAATTGAACTATATCAAGTTAAAAATATTTGTGCTTAAAAGATACTATCGTGAAAGTGAAAGGACAACCCATAGAATGAGAGAAAATATTTGCAAGTTATTTATCTGATAAGGTCTAGTATCTGGAATGCATAAAGAACTCAACATAAAACTATAAAAGCACAAATAACTCTGTTAAAATATTTGAATAGACATTTCTCAAAAAAGCAGAAATAACCAATAAACACATGAAAAGATGCTGAGCCCCAACAGTTACTAGAGAAATGGAAATCAAAACTACAATTAGGTACCACTTCACACCCACTTAGATGGCTATAATAAAAAAGACAGACAATTACAAGTGTTGTCAAGGATATGGAGAAGTTGGAACCATGCATTGTTGATGGAACTGTAAAATGGTGCAACCATTTTGGAAAGTGTTTGGAAGTGCTTCAAAATGTTAAAAATGCTACCATACAATTCATCAATTCCATCCCTAGGTATATACTCAAGAGAAAAGAAATATTATGTCCACACAAAAACTTGTACATGATAGTCATAGCAGCATTATTTATGAGCCCCAAATTGGAAATGTCCATCAATGGATGAAGACACAAACAAAAGTGGTATATCTATACAATAGAATATTACTCGGTAATAAAAGGAATGAAGTACCTGCTACAACATGGATGAACATTGAAAACGTTATGCTAAGTGAAAGAAGCTGTGCACAAAGACCATATATTGTATGATTCCATTTATATGAAATACCCAGAATAGACATGCATACATATAGAAAGTAGACTAGTAGTTTCCAGAGCTAGGGTTGTGAATTCATGAGTGATTACTAATAAGTAAGGAGTTTCTTTTATTTTTTTCTTTTTAAGTAGTTTCTTTTTGATGAGATGAAAATATCCTGTAATTAGTGGTCAAGGTTGCACAACCTTGTGATTTTAACAAAGTCACTGAATTGTACACTTTAAAAGGGTGAATATCACGGTATATGAGTTATATCTTAATAAAAACATAGTGAGAAATATCCAAAACAAAATATTAGTAAGCCAGAATCCAGCAGTACTTTTTAAGAAACATGCATCCAGACCAATAAGACTTATTGTAGGAATCAAGAATGGTTCACTATTTGGAAATCTATTAAAATAATTTATCCTATTAATTGATTGATGTAGAAAATTATATGCTCATCTCCATAGATGCTGAAAAGGCATTTGACAAAATTCAATGACAAGTCTCAATTTTAAAAACTCAATAAGAATAAATCAATACTTCTTTAACATGATTAACTGTACTTATCTCAGCCCAAAATTCAATATCATGGGGAAACACAGCCACTGTAACCACTAAAATCAGCAAGAAGTCTGGAATGTCTACTATCTCCATTATTATTTAACACTTTACTACATATAATAGCTGAAGCCATTAGATAAGATAAGGGACACTCAAGTATAAAAATTGGAAAGAAGAAAAAAAGTACTATCATTCTTTGCAAATTACATAATTGTGTAACTGGAAAATACAAGAGAATCAACTGAGAAAACTACTGCAAGCAAATAAGAGTTTAGTAAGATAGTGGAGTAAATATTAATGTATGGGTATCATATATATACACACATATATGCATAAAATTAACTAGTTAAAAGTTATATAAAAAAAACATTAACAATAGCAGCAATATTATAAAATAACCAAGAATAATCATAAATATATAATATCTACATAAAGAAAACTTTTTTTAGTAGATAATGTAGTTTATTTCCCAGACAAAGCAGAATTGTTTACTTCCTTAATTATATTTTATTATCAATAACCTTCCTTCATTTTTTAAACTTTTAATTGTGGTAAAATACACATAAAATTTACCATTAAATTTTTACATTATATCTTCATGACTTATTTAGTTATTTATCTTATAATTGGGAGTTTATACCTTTTGACCAACTTCATCAATTTCGCTCCCTGGCCCGCACCTCTGTCAACCACCATTCTGTTCTCTGTATCTAAGAGTTCAGTTTTTTTTATTTTTTAAGATTCCACACATAGGTAAGATCATATAGTATTTGTCGTTCTCTGTATGACTTATTTCACTTTCTTAACCGTTTTAAAGTATACTGTTCAGTAGTGCTAGAGAAAACTTTTAAACACTAAAAAGAATACAAGAACACATGGATAGGCCCACCATGTTCCTACGTAGAAAGAAGGTTCAATGTTATATATATGTAAATTCTCCACAAGTAAAGCTATAAATATATAATGTGGTCTCAATAAAAATATTAATGGGTTATTATTCTCAATTGGAACTAGAAAAGCTGATTCTAAAATTCATATGGAAAATAATACAAGTAACAACACCAAAGACAATTCTAAAATAGAAGAGCAATGAGATTATGTTTTGAATCTGGCCCACTCTGCCAGACATCTTCCTCAGTTGTGATGAATTGTTTATTAAGTTCTTGTTGTTCCCCTTTGATATCTGCCTTCCATCATAACACCCCTCATTCTGTCAGTCAAATCTGAACCCCAATTGTATACAGGATTTTTTTTTTTCTATGAGAGTCTTGAAAAATTCATATCAGGGACCATGTTTGGATGTCTTTTTAAGTGTCCCAGAACATTCTATGACAAGAAGGCTTTGTCTGCCCAAAGCAAAGAGACAATTTCATTCAACGTTGCTTACTGACACAGGCTAGCTTACTCAAGTTTTAGCTCTGGCTCCAAGCTATTAATAAACCTTAAGAATCAAGAGGCAATTAAGGGAAATGAAAGACAAGTGTACTACCATCATGAACCAGGATCCTATAAGCATCATCTAGTCTTGTGCAAGTGGTAAAATATTCTAGTGTTATTTGTCATTCAATATCTTTTTCCTGCTGGATAAAAAAAGCTCCCCCAAATCAGATGCAGAAATTTTGAGTATTTAAAAGGATGTGTGCCTGTGTTTGTGATTTTTTCTATTTATAGGATAGGCTTCAGACCTTATTCACAATTACTCCACTAAAAACTGTAGCCAATCTTCGATCCTAATGGACATCAATTCATAGCATCATGCCTATCATTCATAATGAAATTGTTATGTGTTAACTTCAAAGAAGGATAGATTCTCTTTTCAATGAGCAAAGGGATTTGTATGTGTATATAAGTTGATAGTCTAAAGGAAGGCTCATATAAATTTACCTATATGTATATTTTTCTTTGTAGATGTAATTAAGCTGTTAAAAAGGAATATTTTCCCTGAATATATCTATTAGCAAAATGTTAATGTACCTCCCAAGATATTTTGCTTGTTACTTCATACACGATTTAGGTTAAAGGAAGAAAGAGGAACAGATTAATATTGAAAATGTAAGAATCAGTTAAGGTAGAGGTATCTAAGATTGACTATACAAATATGATATAAATATACTCATGGCTATTAGGATCTATTTTTCTAACTTCTACAGCCTACAAATCATTCTACCCAGTTTTTTTTTTTCTCTTTTCTTTCTCTTATGTATTCTACTTCTCCTCAGTTTGAATTTTTTTTTAAATGGACAATAATTCTTGCTTTTTTAAAATTAATTAATTAATTTATTGGCTGCGTTGGGTCTTCGTTGCTGTGCATGGGCTTTCTCTAATTGAGGTGAGTGGGGCTTATTGTGGTGGCTTCTCTTGTTGTGGAGCATGGGCTCTAGGCCCACAGGCTTCAGTAGTTGTGACATGCAGGCTCAGTAGTTGTGGCTCACGGGCTTAGTTGCCCCACGGCATGTGGGATCTTCCCAGACCAGGGATTGAACCCGTGTTCCCTGCATTGGCAGGTGGATTCTTAACCACTGCACCACCAGGGAAGTCCCTCTCACCTTGAATCGATATTTGGAAAACTTAACACATGAAGAGTTGAAGCATTCCTCAGCAGAATGTTTTACTAGATTTTGACCATAGGGTGATAACTGCATGACTTTACATTTTTCACCTATCTGCGACCACAAACTGACAGTTTACAGAGTTGTTTATCATTGCATGATTGGTGTAATAATTCAATTTAGTTCTTAAGCTGATTGAAAAAAACTGGACTATACTCAATTTCTTTTTCCTGATTGCCCTATAACATAATCAAACAAGTAGTTATGTATAATCAAGTAATAAAAAGGTTGTCAGTAATGTTCTGTGAAAGCACATTTCTACTGTAAACAAACTCTACTATCACTTGCTATGCAAGTGCCAAAAAAAACAAAACACTATATGTGCTTCCATTTAACTAATATGATAATATATTTAAGATGGTTGTTTCCAATATTTTTTATTTTGTACAAATATGCTTCATATAACTGCTACCTCTTTCATGCCTGGTAGCTGAACTTCCTGCTGAGCCCTTTTGTATTTGCTGATCAAATATCACCTCCCATTTTGTTGTGTAACTCCTGTTGTCTTTCTTTTGTACTGTAGGATGAAACACCTAAGCACTCTTTTCAGCTACTTGAATTTTCTCATAGTCATTATAAATCTTTGGACTCTATTCTAAAACTTGAAAGAATTTCCTTTTAAAATCCAATAGAGGGGCTTCCCTGGTGGCGCAGTGGTTGAGAATCTGCCTGCCAATGCAGGGGACACGGGTTCGAGCCCTGGTCTGGGAAGATCCCACATGCCACGGAGCAACTGGGCCCGTGAGCCACAATTACTGAGCCTGTGCATCTGGAGCCTGTGCTCCGCAACAAGAGAGGCCGCGATAGTGAGAGGCCCACTCACCGCGATGAAGAGTGGCCCCCGCTTGCCACAACTAGAAGAAAGCCCTCGCACAGAAACGAAGACCCAACACAGCCATAAATAAATAAATAAATATTTAAAAAAAAAATCCAATAGAAAATCTGTCAGAATATCTTATTAGATTCTCACCCACCAAAAAAAATTATACATCAAGAAAAATAAGACTACATCAAGAAAAAATAAACATAAGTTGATTGCCCTATTTTACTCAAATTCCAAGAAGGTTTCATCCTGGTGTGTGCAAACAAAAGAGTTGTGATTACACATGAGCCTCAACTACATTTTTATTTTCCCTCTTTTTATAAGGTAGCAAAACTACGTTAATAAAAGTTTCCAGGCATATGTATAGAAAATAATATAAAACTAGTGACTACACATATAATAAATGTGTAACTAGTACATTAAACAAGCATGCCTTGTTGGGTGTAATAAGAAACAATATAATCCCACTGCTTCATTAACATTTATTCAAAGGGAGAAAGTTATTTCTTTATTATGAATAAAAATTTGGAAAATACCAAGACATTTCTCATTCAAAGTCCTCCAGTCACTTTTAGTGACAAAATCAATCGTATATTGTCCTTTAGAGAGATAAAAATATGAAATGGGAGAAAATGAGGAAGAATTCTTCCTTGAATTAGAATATCAGTATGAACTCATGGTTTCTTAAAAAACCTATTTCTTTGTAGTGTATTTTAGAAGATCTAGAAGCACTCCTAGCACCCAGATCTGGGTTTCTAAATACCATTCTTCATAAAAGGAAATGAAGCTCCTTTGAATAATAACCAATCCCAGGCCTGGAACAGGCAAAGCAAAAGATAAACCTATATAAGAACATATTGTTGTGTTATAAAGCAAGGAAGCATTCAAGGGATGATGGGGGCATGTCAAAAAGGGGCTGGCATTGGCCACATCTGGAACTGCATCTGGAGCAATTTGAGCAAGGTAAGATATTGTAATATGTTAAATAAAAGAGAATCTGTGAGTCCATAATAATATTCAAAAAGAGGGAGGGAAGGAAAGCTTTTATTTACAGATTAATGACAGCTACTAAGTATAGAAGGAATTAGAAAGTCACCACTTTATATCTACAAATATAATAATTGATTCAGGTGGGGATCACCAATGAATGTAAGGTTATTGGGAAATAAGATATATACATAGTTTCAAAGTATAACTCTGCAGATTAACTATTAATTTACAAAGGCACAAATGTACCTTTAAAATGAACACATCTAGGATTGCCCACTCTAGATGCATATTAAACACTTTGAGGAATAGTCCTAGTTAGGACTTTACTGAGTCCACAGGTAAAGGAATTTTCCAGTTTAATAAATAATAACTTTCCAAAAGAAAGCAATATCGCCTAGAGTTCCCATTTATGGCTTTAAATTATAGACGAAAGCAGGGGGAATACTAAGCACAAAATTTAGGGTAGTGGCTCTTCTAGGGGAAAGATGGATGTTGTGATGGGGAGGGCATACTGGTAGCTTTAAAGGCACTGGAAGTATTTAACCCTTAAACTGAGTAGTGTATAAATGGGTCCTCATTTATTATTTTTTTAACTGTACACATACATTATATATATTGTATGGGATGTAAAGGGTGGGCAAATACCTAGCAGACAAACTCACAAAAATATAACAGGTAATAATTTTACAGAGAAATTTCATCCTCTTTTTAAGCATATGTGGAAATTTACAAAAATTTGATATTTTATTATCTATATTCATTGTATATATTTATCTTCATAACATTTGCTTTTTAAAAACTCAATGAGAACATGTATAAATAAGTATTTTATATGTAATTTGAAAATTATAGTACCAAAACATTCAAAATATATTCTGATAATTTAATTCAAATCAAAATGTAAGAACATATTAAATATTTCTGAAAAATATAGCACATAAATTTCTTTCTAGGGTATAGAAAAGCAAATAAACAAACAATCAAAATAAGCCTTAATAGGGACTTCCTTGGTGGTCCAGTGGTTAAGACGTCATCTTCCAATGCAGGGGGTGTGGGTTTGATTTTTAGTAGGGGAGCTAAGATCCCACATGCCTCGTGACCGAAAAACCAAAAACATAAAACAGAAGCAATATTGTAACAAATTCAATAAAGACTTTAAAAATGGTCCATATAAAAAAAACCCTTTAAAAAGTAAAGCCTTAATAAATTCCCCCAAATCAAATTAAGCTTACATTATTTACTGCCTCAGGTGATACAATAAAAGTAGATATTAATAATAATTTAAGCAATAAAATATATAACTATTTAGAACAAATCATCATCACACAACTATTTAAAATAAGGATTGAGTAAAAGAGAATATCAAAGCATAATGAACACAGCACTTATAAAATAACAACAAATGAGAGTTAAACCTATTAAAATGTAGGTAATATTGCCAAAACTTCATTTAAAAAAAACTCACAGTCTTAAAAACTTTCATAATTAAATAAAAGTTAATGGATTAAAAAAAAACATGAATTAGGGAGAGACCTTCAGATGGCAGAGGATAAGACATGGAGATCACCTTCTTCCCCACAAATACATCAAAAATATATCTACATGTGGAACAACTCCTAAAGAACACCTGCTGAATGCTGGCAGAAGACCTCAGACTTCCCAAAAGGCAAGAAAATCCCCACATACCTGAGTAGGGCAAAAACAAAAAGAAAAAAACAGAGACAAAAGAATAGGGAAGGGACCTGCACCTCTGGGAGGGAGCTGTGAAGGAGGAAAAGTTTCCAGACACTAGGAAGCCCCCTCACTGGAGGGGATGGGGGTGGAAGCTTTGGAGCCACAGAGGAGAGCACAGCAACAAGGGTGCAGAGGGCAAAGCAGAGAGATTCCCACACAGAGGATGGGTGCCAACCAGCACTCACCAGCCTGAGACGCTTGTCTGCTCAGCTGCCGGGGTGGGTGGGGGCTGGGAGCTGAGGATCCGGTTTCGGAGGTCACACCCCAGGGAGGGGACTGGGGTTGGCTGTGTGAAGACAGCCTGAAAGGGGCTAGTGAGCCACAGCTAGCCAGGAGGGAGTCCGGGAAAATGTCTGGACCTTCCAGAGAGGCAAGACACCATTGTTTCAGGGTGAGAGAGGAGAGGGGCTTCCTGCTCCATTTGCCCACAGATGGCAGCCACTAAATGACATGATAATATACATAGAGAATCCTAAAGACTCTACCAGAAAGCTACTAGAGGTAATCAATGAATTTGGTAAAGTAGCAGATACAAAACTAATGCAGAGAAACCTCTTGCGTTCCTATACATTAATGATGAAAAATCTGAAAGGGAAATTAAGGAAACACTCCCATTTACCATTGCAACAAAAAGAATAAAGTACCTAGGAATAAACCTACCTAAAGAGACAAAAGACCTGTATGCAGAAAACTATAAGACACTGATGAAAGAAATTAAAAATGATACAAACAGATGGAGAGATATACCATGTTCTCGGATTGGAAGAATCAACATTGTGAAATGTGAAAATGACTATACTACCCAAAGCAATCTACAGATTCAATGCAATCCCTATCAAACTACCACTGGCATTTTTCACAGAACTAGAACAAAAAATTTCACAATTTGTATGAAACACAAAAGACCCCAAATAGCCAAAGCGATTTGAGAAAGAAAAACAGAGCTGGAGGAATCAGGCTCCCTGACTTCAGATTATACTACAAAGCTACAGTAATCACGACAGTATGGTACTGGCACAAAAACAGAAATATAGATCAATGGAACAGGATAGAAAGCCCAGAGATAAAACTACACACATATGGTCATCTTATCTTTGATAAAGGAGGCAAGAATATACAATGGAGAAAAGACAGCCTCTTCAATAAGTGGTTCTGGGAAAACTGGACAGCAACATGTAAAAGAATGAAATTAGAACACTTAACACCATACACAAAACAAAACTCAAAATGTATTAAAGATCTAAAGGTAAGGCCAGGCACTATAAAACTCTTAGAGGAAAACATGGGCAGAACACTTTATGACATAACTCACAGCAAGATCCTTTTGACCCATCTCCTAGAGAAATGGAAATGAAAACAAAAATAGGCAAGTGGGACCTAATGAAACTTAAAAGATTTTGCACAGCAAAGGAAACCATAAACAAGACAAAAAGACAACCCTCAGAATGGGAGAAAATATTTGCAAATGAAGCAGCTGACGAAGGATTAATCTCCACAATATACAAGCAACACATGCAACTCAATATGAAAAAAGCAAACAACCCAATCCAAAAATGGACAGAAGACCTAAATAGACATTTGTCCAAAGAAGATATACAGATTGCCAACAAACACATGAAAGGATGCTTAACATCACTAATCATTAGAGTTATGCAAATCAAAACCACAATGAAGTATCACCTCACATCAGTCAGAATAGCCATCATCAAAAAATCTACAAAGAGTAAATGCTGGAGCGGGTGTGGAGAAAAGGGAACCCTCTTGCACTGTTGGTGGGAATATAAATTGATATAGCCACTAAGGAGAACAGTATGGAGGTTCCTTTAAAAACTAAAAGTAGAACTACCAAATGACCCAGCAATCCCACTACTGGGCATATACCCTGAGAAAATCAAAATTCAAAAAGAGACATGTACCACAATGTTCATTGCAGCACTATTTACAATAGCCAGGACATGGAAGCAACCTAAGTGTCCATTGACAGATGAATGGATAAAGAAGATGTGGCACATATTTGCAATGGAATATTACTCAGTCATAAAAAGAAACGAAATTGAGTTATTTGCAGTGAGGTGGATGGACCTAGAGTCTGTCATACAGAGCAAAGTGGGTCAGAAAGAGAAAAATGAATACCGTATGCTAACACATATATATGGAATCTAAAAAAAGATGGTTCTGAATAACCTAGGGGCACGACAGGAGTAAAGACAGAGACCCAGTGAATGAACTTGAGGACATGGGGGTGGGGAGGGTAAGCTCGGACGAAGGGCGAGAATAGCATCGACATATATAGACTACCAAATGTAAAATAGATAGCTAGTGGGAAGCAGCTGCATTGCACAGGGAGATCAGCTCAGTGCTTTGTGACCATCTAGAGGGGTGGGATCGGGAAAATGGGAGGGAGGAACAAGAGGGAGGGGATATGGATATATATGTATACATATAGCTGATTCACTTTATTATACAGCAGAAGCTAACAGAACATTGTAAAGCCATTATACTCCAATAAAGATGTAAAAAAATTAAAAAATTAAAAATAAATAAGAAAAGTTAAAAATGAGGTGTAGAAATGGAAGTTCAGCAAAGTATGCTCTTCATATAATTGAAGTCCCTGGTAAAGAAAAGTAAAACAATATGGTAAACTAGTAAGATCTAATTTTTAAAAGTATATTTCTAGAAATTTATGAAGTAATCAACCTAAGTTTGAGTTTACTCGTTCTGTTTCTCTCGAAGAGAGAAGGCTTAAAGGTGGCTGCCTCTTAGCTGTGTCTTCACATGGCCTTTCTCTGTGCAGACACATCACTAGTGTCACTTATAAGAACCCCAGACATATTAGATTAACCACCACCTCCACCAAATTTAACCTTAATTACCTCCTTAAATGCCTTATCTCCAAACACATTCAAATTGGGGGTTAGGACTTCAGCATATACATTTTTTTCTGGGGGACACAATTCATTAAGTTAAAGACATTTTAGTTATTTCAAGTGGCTTAATTTAATTTCAGTTTAGCAGTAAGAAATTCAGTAATTTCAACTTCCCCCATCTCTCATAGCTGTGTAACTAGGATTTCACAGGGAGTTATTGCCCATGAGGGTAAGTGTTTGATCACCTCTGTGACCAATACCCTTAATTTAGTGTCCATTTGATAATGACCTATACTGGCTCTACTTTTATTATTACTTTTTTATGGTAAAAGAGATATACAAGCATAGTAAAATTTTTAAAATGCAACATGACACTAAATGAAAAGACTCATCCTTCCTTCCTGCTCCACGCTCTATCACAATCCTTTTTTCTATTTCTAGTTATTTTTATATACTAAAGGGACGTTTCCTATATATACTAGTGTGTATACATTAATCCCAATCTCCTAATTTATCACTTCCCCCCACGTTTCCCCTTTGGCAACCATAAGTTTTATTTCGAGATCTGTGAATTTGTTTCTGTTTTGTAAATAGGTTCATTTGTATCATTTTTGTTGGATTCCACATATAAGTGATATCATCTGTTATTTGTTTTTCTCTGTCTGAGTCTGACTTACTTCACGTAGTAATAGATAACTAATAAGGACCTACTGTATAGCACAGGGAACTCTACTCAATATTCTGTAACAACCTATGTGGGAAAAGAATTTGAAAAAGAATGGACATATATATGTGTATAATGGATTCACTTTTCTGTACATCTGAAACTACACAACATTGTAAGTCAGCTATACTCCAATAAAAATTAAAAACAAAACAAAACATGAATTAGCATCTAACCAAGAAAATACAAAAAAGAACAATGAAATATTCCAAAGAAAATCAAGGGGAATGATATAGTAAAGCTAAAGGCAGAAATAAATTTCTCAGACAAAGTAAAATCCATAGAATTGAAATTTTAATTTAATCCAAGAACTAGTTCTTGGGGACAAAAAGAAAAAATAATCCTGCTTAATCTGAAATATGCAATCTGAAAAATTATGAAAGCAAAATACAGAAAATTATAAGTAGTAAAGAAAACATAATAAGAGATGTAGATTATTTAATTAGTAATAAGATAAGGCTATGTACAATTTAATAATTTTAAATCTCAGAGTAGTGGATAATTTTCAAAATTAATTAATAAAATAGAAAGATCTGAATGAACAAATGACCATGGGAGAAACTACTAAGTTTCCCTCCAAGCTCTTCTATCAGTTTACTAGTTATTAAACAACAAATTAAAGTGTCAATTTCTTCATATATCTGGCAACACTAGATATAATAAATATGTTTCATATATTTTGTCAAACTAAGGGAACAATTGCCTCTAATTTTTATTTGGGATTCCCTTTTGCCAGTGTGATTAATTATCTTTGTATATTTATATTACCATTTTGACTTTCTTTTCTTGTGAACTGCATGCCCATGCTCATTAAAATAACTGCATTTTTTCTTATTAATTTGTAATAGCTCTTTGTGTACTAAAGACATAAAACTTTTGGTTTCTTCCTCCCCCAAATTTGTCATATGTTTTTTTCACTTTAATTGATATTTTGCCACACAAACATTTTCCTTTTTATTTAGTCGAACTTATAAATATTTTTCGTTATGGTTTCTGGAATGTGTTATGCTTAAAAATGCCTTTTTCACTTCAAGACTATAAACATATTCGCTCACCTTTTAATCTAGTATTTCTAATGTAAATATTTTATCTATCTAGAATTATACTTTATGTAAAATATGATGTTAGATATTTTTTCCCAGATGACTAATTTTCCCAATAGCATTTAACTATTGAGCTGTTTTCATGGTACTGATTTGAAATTGCCACTTTTATCATGTACTAAATTCCCATATATGTTTGTATTAACTTCTGGACTCTTTCTTCTTTTCTATTACATAGCTATTCTTTTGCCAATATCAAACTTTCAATTTCTTCAGCTTTATAAAATAGTGCCAGTCTACCATATATTTGTAATTCTCCTTGGTATTTTCACATATTTATTATTACAAATGGACAATATCATTTTGTAAAAATTTAAAAAAACATTTCTTAAAGCTAGTGGTGTTTTCACTGGGATTCTGTTGGATTCACAGAGTAATTTTCATAAAACTGACATTTTCTCAATCTTACTATCTAAGAACAAGTCATATCTTTCCATTAAGAATATAAACTTTAAAAAAACTACCAAAATTGTAAATAATGGTGAGATAATATAAAGACCAAGAAAATATATACTAGTATCACTATTACTATTTAAAACTTTTCTTTCAAACCAACATATTAAACATGGAATAGAAAAAAGAGGTATAACTTCTGAAAAGAAAGGGACAAAAAACACTAATATCTTTACATATGATATAGACCTAGAAAATCTAAGAGGTTCAACTATTAAATTCTCAGAATTGCAAGTTTAGGAAGAACAGAATAGATAATAAATATAAAAAAGTCAGTATCTTTTGTTTATGGAAGCAATAACTCATTAGAAGAAATGAAAGGGAGAAAAGAATCCACTTAGGATTGCAACAAAATATCATAAGAAACCAAAAAATAACACTGTAAAAAATTTGTAGAACTCCTGCAGAGAGTCTGTAGACTCCCTGGGTTCAAATTGTGGTACTGATACTTACTAGGGCTGTGACATGGCCATATTAATTAAGTCTAGGATCCCCTCTTCCTCATCTATCAGTATAAGATAAGGATAATCATAGTGCCTAACTCATAGGGTTATTGTGAAGACTATACATAAAGCACCTCAGAAATGCCTGGCACATAGTAAGCACTCAATACATGTAGGCTTGTGCAAAGTTACAAACTTTACTGAAGGAATATTGAAAGAAATAAGGAGAGAGGATTGAGAGTGTCTTGTCACATTTGACATGTTGAATATTTTCTGTCTATCCTTTCAGATTCACTCTTCACTCTGTTCTGTACCCTAGGAGACTGGAGGCTGACCTAAACAGACATCAATAGATTTCTATTCCCTCTGGTGTCCAATAGAATTTGGCTAATGGAGGACCCCAGAAAGAGATCAGAGGGAGAAAGGAGAGTGAGGTAGGTTAGGGTGTTAATTTCCCTTACTCCCTCTCCCCAGAGACACTGGCAGTGGCTGTGTTAATTTATAACAGGTTACAGTTCCTGTCAGACAGCCCTTTCCACAGTCCCCTGTCTTGGAATTCTTGTAACTTGCATAGTCAGGCCTAGGGTGCTAATGGAGTCCACTATTACTAGCCCTGGGTTTCTGTGAGAATTATTACGCTTTTCTTACATTTTGGCCACACCTGGTAAAATAGTCCCTTTATTAAATTTCCTTAGAATTATATTAATTTAAGGGTGCCATCTGTTTTCTACTGAGACCTGTCTAATCCACTTGATACTAAAATGTATTATAAAACCACAAGAATTATTTCAAAAAGGATTATTCCTAGATTCTTCCTTATAATTTACTAAATTTTATAATGTCTCTACAACCAACACATGTTCCTTTCATAAGCGTAAAAATTACATAGAAAATGAATTATTAACAAAAAATGTGAAATATCAGCTGATATTTATTAAAACATAAAGAAAATAATGAAGAAAAAAATTCAGTGTAGGAGTTGTGAGTGAATATTTAGAATGGTTCTTCAATGTGACATTAACGTTCTGGAGAGTTACTCGGCAATGACTTATAGAAATCAAGATAAGCATACTTTTAACCCAGTAAAACTGCTTTTGAAACTCTATTCCAAAGAAATAATTTAAATAAAAAATGGACATATAAATCATTATGCTTTAGCTATACATTTCAGCTAGGGTTAGAAATAGTCTAAATGGTCACTGTGCTAGATATAATAGCAGATTATTATATGTTAATTGAGTAATGCATTTCTGATTACTGTCAGAAATGATGCATTTAAGAACGGAGTAGAAATATGTAAAGGACTTTACACATTGATGCAAGGTAAAAAAGAAAGTGGAACTTAGAGTAATATATGCATATAGAGAGCAAGAATATAAAATATGAGGCCTTCCCTGGTGGCACAGTGGTTAAGAATCCACCTGCCACTGCAGGGGACACGGGTTTGAGCCCTTTTCTGGGAAGATCCCACATGCTGCGGAGCAACTAAGCCCGTGAGCCACAACTACTGAGCCACCGTGCCACAACTAGTGAAGCCCACGTGCCTAGAGCCTGTGCTCTGCAATAAGAGAAGCCACTGCAGTGAGAAGCCCGCACACTGCAACGAAGAGTAGGCCCCACTCACTGCAACTAGAGAAAGCCTGTGTGCAGCAACGAAGACCCAATGCAGCCAAAAATAAATACTAATAAATAAAATAAATATTTAAAAAATCTTAAAAAAAAGAATATAAAGTATAAATAGTAGAGTACACATAACCAAAAGTCAATTGTTACATCAGAAGAAAATTACAGAACAGTATCCCTTATAAATATTGAAGCAAAATTTTCAAATTTTCAAATACTAGCTAACTGAATTCAACAGCACATTAAAAAGATTATTCACTATGACCAATGGGATTTATGCCAAGAATGCAAGGGTGGTTCAACATAAGAAAATCAATCTAATACACTGCATTAATAGAACAAAGAAAAAAAACCCCACATGATCATCTCAATAGATGCAGAAAAGGCATTTGACAATATCCAACACCTTTTCATGACAAAAAATACTGAAAAAGCTAGGGATAGAAGTGGACTTTTCAACCTGATAATGATAATGGGCATTTCTGAAAAACCCACAGCTAATATCATTTTCAGTGGTGAAAGACTGAAAACTTTCCCCATAAGATTGGATCAAGACAAGAATGCACACTTTCACCTTTGCAATTTAACATTGTACCAGAAGTTCTATCCAGGGTAATTAGACAATAAAAAGAAATAAAAGGTATTTAAGTTACAAAGGAAGAAGTAAAACTGTTTCAGTTGGCAGGTGAAATTATCCTATATACAGAAAATCTCACAGAATCCACAGAAAGGTACTAGAACTAGTAATGAATCAACAAAGTTGCAGGATACAAGATGAACACACAAAAACCAGTTGCTTCTAAATATATACAAAGATCAATTGAAAAAGGTAATTAAGAAAGTAATTCCATTTACAACAGCATCTAAAGGAATCAAATACTTAGTAAGTTTAACCAAGGAGGTGAAAGACATACAATGAAAACTACAAAACATTGCTGAAAGAAATTAAAAAATAAACAAATGGAAAGACCTCCCATTTTTATGGATAGGATAGGAAAGCTTAATATTGTTAAAATGTCAACAATACCTAAAGTGATCAACTACAGATTCAATGCAATCCCTGTCAAAATCCTAACAGCCTTTCTGAGAAATGGAAAAGATAATCCTTAAATTTACATAGAGTTGCAAGGAGCTTCAAATAGCCAAAATAATAATGATAAAGAGGAATAAAGTCAGAAGATTCATACCTCCTAATTCCCAAACTTACTACAGAGTTATAGTAATCAAAACAGTGTGCTATTGGCATAAGGATTGACATATAGACCAATGGAATAGAATTGAGAGACCAGAAATAAATCCATAAATCTATGGTCAGTTGATTTTTGACTAGGGCTCCAAGTCCATTTAATGAGAAAAGAACAATCTCATCAACAAATAGTGCTGAGATAACTAGATTTCCACATGCAAGAGAATGAAGTTGGACTTTTACCTCATACCATATACAAAAATTAACTCAAATGGATCAACCACCTAAATATAAGAGCTGAAACCACAACAATTTTAGAAGAAAACAGAGTTAAATCTTCACTACCTTGAACATGGTAATGGATTCTTAGCTATGACAACAAAAGAATGAGTGGCAAAAGAAAAAAATAAATTTTACATTATCAGAATTAAAAACTTTGTACACCAAAAGACATTATCAAGAAAGCAGAAAGACAGTCTATAGAATGAGAGAAAATATTTGCAAATCATATATCTGATAAGGGTTTAATATGTAGAAAATATTTTAAAACTGTTAAAACTCAACAACAGAAAGACAATGCAGTTTAGAAAAATAGGCACAAAATTTGAATAGGCATTTATCCAATGAAGATATACAAATGGCTGATAAGTACATGCAAAGATGCTCAACATCCTTAGCTATTAGAAAAATTTGAATCACAGTGAGATACTACTTCATTTCTTCACACTTACTAGGATGGCAAAAGAAAAAGGAAGAAAGAAAGAAAGAAAGAAAGGAAGGAAGGAAGGAAGGAAGGAAGGAAGGAAGAAAGAAAGAAAGAAAGAAAGAAAGAAAGAAAGAAAGAAAGAAAGAAAGAAAGAAAGAAAGAAAGAAAGAAAGAAAGAAAGAAAAAGAAAGGAAGAAAGGAGAGAGAGAGAAAAAGAAAAAGAAAGGAAGAAAGGAGAGAAAGAGAAAAAGAAAAATAAATGTTGATGAGGATGTGAAGAAACCAGAATCCTTGGACATGACTGGTGAGGATGTAGAATGATGCAGCCACTGTGGAAAACTGTTTGGCACTTTCTCAAAAAGCTTAACATAAAATGGTCATACAACTCAGCAATTCCACTCCTAGGTGTATATCCATAACAACTGAAACCAGAGATTTGAGCAGAAACTTGTACATCAGTGTTCACTGCAGCATTATTCACAATGACCAAAAGGTGGAAACATCCCTAGTATCCATCAAAGATGAATGAATAAACAAAATGTGGTATATGCATCCAATATAATATTGTACAGCCATCAAAAGTAATTAAGTTTTGATACATGCTACAACATGGGTAAATCTTGAAAACATTATGCTTAAAGAAATAAGCCAGACACAAAAAGACAAATCTTGTGCGCTTCCACATATACGAAATATCCAGAATAGGCAAAGTCATTAGAGACAGAAACTAGATTAGAGTTTACCAGGGACTGGGAGGAGGAAGGGATGAGAAGTTATTGATTAATGATTTCAGAGTGTTTGGAAAGAGATAGTGGTGATGGTTGCACAACATTTTGAATATAATTCATGCACTAAATTGTACATTTAAAAATGATTAAAATGGAAAATTTTATGTTATATATTTTATCAAAAATAGTCAATTTACAAATTAAGGAGTGATTTTTAATTGCTATTGCTATTTAAATATTGCTAATTATTTTATTTTTAAATTAATAAACTATTTTTGAGCAGTTTTAAGTTTACAGAAAAATTCAGCAAAAGGTCCAGAGAGTTCTCATATACCCCTCAACCTCCCCAGTTTCCAATATTTATTAACATCTTGCATTAGCATAGTGCATTTCTTACAATTGATGAGCCAATATTGACACAACTTTTATTAACTAAAACCTATAGTTTACATTAGGGTTCACATCTCTGTGTTGTACATTTTATGAGTTTTGACAAATGTATAATGACATTTATCCATCATTATAGTATCATACAGAATAGTTTCACTGCCCTATACAACCCCTGTGCTCCACTTATTCATCCTTCCCTCCCTCCCCTAGAACCCCTGGCAAGCACTGATCTTTTTACTGTCTCCATAGTTTTGCCTTTCCCAGATTGTCAGGCATAGGAATGGACCACCATGGAAATGAATCTTCCAGGCCCAGTCAAGCCTTTACATGACTGCAGACACAGTGACATCTTGACTACAACCTCATGAGAGACCTTGAGCCGAAAGGACCCAGTTAAGGCACTTCCTGAGTCCTGACTCACATAAACTATATGTGTTATTATTTTAAGCTGCTAAATTTTATTATTGTGGTGTAAATTTTTGGTGGAATTTGTTATGCAGCTGTAGATTACTACACCTTGATCCATAGCCTTAGTGTACTTTTAGCTTTGTTCCTGTCTTTTCTTGAACTTGTCCTATTCTAATATTTGAGTCTATAGACTGTCCTGTCTAGAAAATTGAGCATTCTTAATATCTTGGATTTTAGTTGATTCTTACTCATTTGTAGTCACTAAGTTCTAGCACCAATCATTCACGCTCCTCTCAAACTCTGAGTCAATATAGAACAAAGCAAGGAAGTAGAACTGAGTGGTTTTTTTTTCTACTAGTGAGTAGGCTCTTCCACTCTGTTTGGTGTATTTTATGGCTTGGATGAAATCTTCAGCCTCCTCTCTCTAACTCTTGTCATGTTTACATGAGTCAAATCCTTAGGAATTGGTATCTATCTTAGCTAATGAACTGTAACAGAGCTAGAATTCTGGCTTGAACCCAATTTGCTTTGTTGGATCCCAACACCCTAAACCTGGATTTGAATCCCAGCTCTCCCACCCATTGGTATATGATCTAAATAAGTGATTTAATTTCACTGAACTGGTTTGTCAAGTCTGAAATATGGATAGGTCTTAACTTATAGAGTTGTGAGGAGAAAATATCATGCAGGTTAAGTTCTTAGCCCAATGTATGGTCTACAAAGGGCACTCACCCTTTTCCTTCTTTGTAGTGTACCTCCCTAGAGAATGAATATTTCTTTGTGCCATTCAAATCTATAATATACCTACCTGTTTGACTCTAAATTTTGCACTGCCAAAAAAACTGAAGCTAATGACCCTTCCTGCAGACTAAACCTCCTTGAATACTAATTGCAATCTTTTAAAGTCTGAATTCAGCACTCCCCTTTGAATGTTATGATCTTAAATGAATAGTGTACCCTCCATGAAAGATAGTTACCCAAATTCTAGTCTCCTCCACATTTGTCACCGACCATCCCTAGAGTTCCCAAAATGTGGTCAATTCTTTCTGTGTTGTAACAGCCTGAGGATTTAATGAGTGTGAATTTTAAAAAGAAACATTATTTTTCTGCTGTTATTACACAGGTGGTTTTGTCTGACCAGAATCCTTTCCTTCAGGAAATAGCCCATTCTCCACTCCACATAATTCTGATAGGACTGTCACTAACAGAACTCTGCTCCCCTGACCATAGGATAAGTATGTGACCCAAGGTAGACTTATCAGACTTTCCTTCTTGAGAATTTGGTTTTTGATTGGTGATACGTAAAAATTAAGGCAATAAATCCATCCGATAAATCTCTTTTTCTTTCTTGGTGTAGTCAGAGTTATTTTTTAAAGCTTTCAAAATTTATTTTTGAAAGTCTGCTAATTGGTGTACCTATGAAAAGCATTAACAATTGTCAAAAACCTTGGAAAATGTTGATTAGTAAAACTAAAATATTGAAAATCACTTATTTTCCCACTATTTTAGGGAGATCTATTGTTAACGTTTTGTGCTGCAGTGTGTACTGCTTTATTTCACTTAATATTATGTCATAAGGATTTTCTATGACATTTCTCTTCATAAATATGATGTTAAAGGTTGCTTATTTTCCATCATATGGATATGCCATAATTCACTTAGTTTTCTCATTATGATTGAATATTAGGTTGTTTCCAGTTTTTTGTTATTATAAACAATCCTGCAATGCAATCTCCACATGTAAAGTTTTGTTTTCATTGTGAATTACCTTTTTGTAGAGTGATGATTGAGCCCAACCCCATCTATAACTCCTTTATTTTTAGTTGCTTTCCATCTACAAGTGGTCATGTAACCCACTGCTGAACAGTGAAATGAAGCAGAAAATGCTGGGTGAGACTTTTATGAAAGATTTTTTGAAGAGTCAGAGTTTTGCTGGCATAAACCTTCTTTCCCAAAACAAATGATGATGAGGATGATGATAGTGATGGAAGTGTGAAGGTCTTCCTTCTGCTACTTTCACTGTGCTGCAAGTACTCTCACGATGCTATCTTCTGCATGAATTCTTCCAGCTACCTTCTTCTCACTCCCTGAATAAGTCATAGGCTATCCAGTCTTCTTCCAAAAGTCCCTGACCTCACCTCTATGTTACAGTCAATGATTCTACTAGCTACATCTTACCTTCCTGCTATCCACAACAGGGGTCGCCTACTTTGCATTCTCAATGTCCTGATTCTGGCCTGCACCATAAAGGAAGGAAAGGTTAAAATGTGAAAAGAATCAGTGTAGCTTACTGGTTCACAGCATACTCTATGGGGCAGGATGGGTTTTTATCTTTAGCTCTGTCATCGGCAATTTTCTTAATCTCTCTGTTCCTCAGTTTCCTCATCTGAAAAATGGGGAAAATAAATAGTAGTCACCTCACAGGGTGGTTATGAGGATTAAACAAATGAATATTAGTAAAGCACAGATATTAAGTGCTATATAAATGTGAAATCTCATATCTCATTCTCTTGATCAACCACACTCATGTAAAAAAATAAGTAATAAATAATAAAAATTTTAATAAGCAATAGCACCACTGTGTTAAGGTCTAGTGTTTTCCATTAACTACTTGAAATATCTTGTAGTCATTCATTAACAAACATTTATTGGTTCATGTTTGCCATGTGTAAGACAGGGAAAATTCAAAAAACAATGATAAATAGTATTTAGCTTTAATAGCTTCTGCCCAGATACTTGGAAGAATATCAGACTTTAATAGTAAGACTCATATTCATTAAGATCACAAATCTTCCCAGTGAACGTATATACCTGGCTTTATTAATAATTACTAAAATTACCTAACTACAAAACAAAACAAAAAGTTTCTCATCAGTGATGAATAGCACTTAAAATATTTATATGCTACAATTATTTGACCTGTGGAATAGAGCAAATATGGACAGTTTAAAATTGTCTCCTATGTTTAAAATGGTCTTTGTTCATGCTGAGGAAATACATATTTAAAATAATCAATATACTTTCAGAAGTTCAAACATAAATATTTAAATAAAGAGGCCAAGAATAAAAATATAAGCATGTCACCAGCTGTATGTTCTTTGTGAAGCTTCTCAGACTTAAACAAAATATTAAAAAAACTTCCCCAAATCACAATTTTAAGATAAAGCAGTTTGGAATAATCTGAGCCCAATTGATCTCTCTCCTCTTTCACTTCAAACACAGAGTCACAAGATAACTGCATCCTGAAATCATCTTTCACCAAACTGACACATTTAATGGATCACATGTTCTGAGTCTAAAAGACTTATATTGCCTTATGTTTTCTTTGGGATTTGGAAAACAAATGTACATGTAACTAGATACACTTACCTTTCATTTTCAGGGCATAACAGGTCAATTGCCAACATTTCTTGCAGGAAGAAATTGATAAGTTCACAAACCTTTTAAGACTATCTTTAAAAAAAATATTCCCCCCTCTTTTCCACATTTATTTTGTTGGCTTTGTTCCTGCTTCTCACTTGCTTGCAGATTTTCCAAGTACCAAATTAACATGTGAAACCTCACTGGTTAACTGAAAATCTGTAAAGCCACAAAACTGAAGAAATGTCCCTTGACAATAATAAATCCTTAAAAATTCAGCAATACCACATGCTTTTCCCATTCACCTTGCTGATAGCAAAGAATATTTGTGAAAGACTTCATAGACTGTGAAAGCTTTAACACGTTAATCCCATTCAATACATATAGCATTTCAGTAATAGTCAACTGTTTCCAGGCACATTTTCTTTCCTTCCTTCTTCTTTTTTTTTAAAGTTAGCTCTTTTTTTTTAATTTAGTTTTTTATTATTTATTTTTATTTATTTATTTTTGGCTGTGTTAGGTCTTTGTTGCTGTGCACAGGCTTCCTCTAGTTGCGGCAAGTGGGGGCTACTCTTCGTTGTGGTGCGCATGCTTCTCATGGTGGTGGCTTCTCTTGTTGCGGAGCATGGGCTTTAGGCACATGGACTTCAGTAGTTGTGGTACAAGGGCTCAGTAGTTGTGGCTCATGGGCTCTAGAGTGCAGGCTCAGTAGTTGTGGAGCACGGACTTAGTTGCTCCGTGGCATGTGGGATTTTCCTGGACCAGGGATTGAACCCGTGTCCCCTGCATTGACAGATGGAGTCTTAAGCACTGCACCACCAGGGAAGTCCTCAGGCACACTTTCTAAAATCACAACAAAAACCCTTTGGAAAAGTTTATTTAGTGTCTTACGCTTTTTATTCTAAAAAGATGGTAACTAGTAAAAACAAACAAAAAACATCACTGTCAAAATGACATTTCATATAAGCCCTTAATGTATATCTCCTCTTCAGAATAGAGGCAGTATAATTACAATAAAAATGGAATCATATTAATAAACTTCTGAAGAGTCTGAGTAACAATGAAAAGTTAAGGTTTAATAATAATAGGAATTAGCTGGTTTAAGCACTTTCTAGTACAAATGCATTTGGATTAGCAGCAAAGTATTTGACTCTTCAAAAAATTCAATATTATCACTTTCAGAAATTTTTTAAAAATTAAGCAGGTTTTTGTAAGAAGGAAGCTTATACCTTTCTTATTTACTTTTAAATTAATCTGTGGTAGATGAATAAACAGAAAGGACCCAATAATTTTATTTTCAGATGTCAGTCATGAGAGAGTAAGAGTTTAGAGGTTCTAAAAGCCAGATGCCAAAACACAGTCATTTCCGCAGCAGGATTACTAAAAATGCCAATAATTCTCAGATTATCTCTGCACTAGTTATATGCATTACATGTTCTAGACCAGTGGATCTCAAAGCTTAGGCCCTGGACCAGCAGCACAGGCATCACTTGGGAACTTAAAAATGCAAATTCTCAGAGCCAAGATGGTGGCCGAGTTGGAGTACGAGTCTGTTCTGTGTGTGAAGCCCGATGTCAGCATCTACCCGATTCTGCCCCGGGCCTCCAACCACGGTTACAGGGCATCTGACTGGAAACTAGATCAATCTGATTGGACTGGTCGCCTCCGAATCACTTCAAAAGGGAAGATTGCTTATATCAAATTCGAGGATAAAGTTTCAGGGGAGCTCTTTGCTCAGGCACCAGTAGAACAATATCCTGGTATTGCTGTGGAGACAGTGACAGATTCCAGCTGCTACTTTGTAATCTGGATCCAGGATGGTACTGGGCATAGTGCTTTCATTGGCATTGGCTCCTCAGATCGGGATGATGCCTTCGACTTTAATGTCTCTTTTCAAGATCACTTCAAGTGGGTAAAGCAGGAATCTGAGATTTCCAAAGAATCTCAGGAAATGGATAATCGCCCCAAGTTGGATCTGGGCTTCAAGGAAGGGCAGACCATCAAGTTGAGGGTGCTTCTAAGTCCAAGACTACAGGGGCTGGGGGCCTAAGCTTACTCCCACCCCCGCCTGGAGGCAGAGTCACAATTCCTCCACCGTCCTCCTCAGTTGCCATCGGCAATCATGTCCATCCACCGTCCATACCAAAATCCAATCATGGAAGTAGTGATGCAGATATCCTTTTAGATTTGGATTCTCCTGCTCCTGTAACGACACCAGCACCAGCTCCAGCTCCAGTTTCTGCAAGCAATGACTTGTGGGGAGACTTTAGCACTGCATCCAGCTCTGTTCCAAACTAGGCACCACAGCCATCCAACTGGGTCCAGTTCTGAAGAGCACTGGCAGGACATTAAGGACAGACTTGAAGAATCAAAATGACCTTGAGGGCACCAATCTGTGAGGGTAGCTCGGAACTCCTTCCCTCCCCAGAACCAAAATTATTGAGCAGTTGTTTTCATAGCTTCTCCATTGCATTCAGGCTGGTTGTGTCACTCCCCAGTGTTGTTCCTTGCTGTACAGCCAAGAAAGTATTTCTTATCTCCTGTTCACTATCAGGGCAGGGGAATAGTGGGTCTTGTGATACTTGTGGCTGACTATGCAGGGCTCTAAAGGCCAGGGTCTCTTTGGTGGGGAAATAACCTCTAACATCTGTAAAATTTTCTCCATCTTTAAATTCTTTAACTTATTTCAAAATCATCTCATGACCCTTGTGTGCCTCTCTGTGAAACCCTGTTTAGCAATTTCAGGGGAGACAAAAACCTCAGAACTTCTTTTTTCCATTAACTGAAGACTCTAAAAATGGACAGACTGATCTCAGTGTTTACAGATTCAGAATTTTGATAGGGGTGGGTGTGAAGAAAGACCTGTTTCCTGGGTCTCTTGCTGTATATCCTCCCTCTGGCTTGTCTTATACAGTGAACATCCAGTGCTGGGTGCAGCCCTCTTAACTTCTAGTGCATTTACATGTCTCTTCCTGTGACAAGAGCGTTGTGCTGGTGGCACCCCACTCTTCTTTCTTCTGTTGAATAGTGCAGCATCTCTGATCAGTGGGTGTCTCTTGGATGAAGGAGGTTCAAGGGGCTATATTTTCCTAGTTATATTCTAGAGAAGCAGTTACTTTCTTGCAGCTCCAACTAGTTGCTGCATTTGAAGCACAGCATTACTTTGTAATGACCCCATTATTTGTCCTAAAATTAAAGGGTTTAGAGTTTTATTTTAATTTTTTTTTAAATTTTATATTGGAATATAGTTGATTAACAATGATGTGTTAGATACAGGTGCATTTTTTTTAATTAATTAATTAATTAATTAATTTTTTTGGCTGTGTTGGGTCTTCATTTCTGTGCGAGGGCTTTCTCCAGTTGCGGCAAGCGGGGGCCACTCTTCATCACGGTGTGCAGGCCTCTCACAATCGTGGCCTCTCTTGTTGTGGAGCACAGGCTCCAGACGCGCAGGCTCAGTAGTTGTGGCTCATGGGCCTAGTTGCTCCGCGGCATGTGGGATCTTCCCAGACCAGGGCTCGAACCCGTGTCCCCTGCATTAGCAGGCAGATTCTCAACCACTGCGCCACCAGGGAAGCCCGGGTTTAGAGTTTTTAACCTAATTTGTAGAGCAGAGAGGTTGAAAGCACTTAACTCTTGTTCAGTACACACATTGCCTTGTTACCTGGGTATCTGGCTCCTTTTCATAAACATTTATTTTTTCAATCCAGCTCTTCAACAGAAAGCTGCTATTACATGTACCATCATTTATGAAGCAATTTGGAGAGCCATGGCTTTAGCTGTGATAGGTTTTGCCCAAATGATGGCTGCGATACCCATCACCAGGAGTATGTCAGAAGCAAGTTGCTCCCCCACCACTTTTCCTCCCTCTGCCCACCATTCCTTTTACAATGCTGTGAAGGGGTCCTGCTCTTAGGTGAACTGGCACCAGCTATTTTACCTGTTAAGGGGTAATTTTGAGAGTGAAACGGGAAGATCTCACTTCTTCCCTTAACACCTATTTGGATGTGTACCCTTTGGCTGAAGGGAGTCCCTATATTTAGTTTCAAAATAGATTCTCTCTCTTGGATTTCCTTCTTGACTCTTTTTCACTTTGGGTCCTTTTTTTTTTTTTTTCATTGCTTCCCGTTCCAGGCAGCTCTATTCTTACAGAGACATGGCAGGACATTTAAAAATTCCAATAGAAAACACTAAAAGGAAAGCCTATAGAATACTAGTGACTAACTACTGGGAACCTATTTTCTCAATCTTCCTCTGTGTTGTGTTTTTTGTATTCTCAAGATGGTAATATATTATGTATTTGAATTCCTGAAAAATTGAAAATGAAGTTTCAGATATATGTATATACAGCGTATGTATGCTGTATTGGTGCAATAATGGTAATTAAAAAATATGGAAAAAAAAAAGTAATGCAAATTCTCAGGTCCCACCTCAGCAGTACTGAGTCAGAAACTGTGTGTTGGGCTCAGAAATCTGTGATTTTAACACACCTTCCAAGTAATTCTGATGCACCCTAAAGTTTGATAATTGTTCTAGAATGTTATATTTAATTTTCAGCAGTTGTAAACTTAATTCATCATGGAATGAGCATTTTATAAATGTTGTACTCTATGTATTCTAAGGACACTACAGTAGCTTTATTAATGAGGTGGAAAGAAAAATAAAAACTTCAGCTTTAAATGCAACATAATGTAGGAAGTTAATTATGCCCTCTCTCTTTACCAATCTGATTCATTCTCCCTCTCTTTACTCCTGCCTGTAAGCAGGAGATTATATCCCTCCTCCCATTAAAGTCCTCTAATGGCTGTCTATCTCACTCAAAGTAAAAGCCAATGTCCTTATAATAGTTATAATGGTTTACAAGGCACTGAAGACTATGCTACCGTTTCCTCATTATTTCTTTGATCTTATCTCCTTCTGTACCTGGCCTCATTCCCTCAATTTCAGCCATACTAACCTTCTTAGATCTCCTTACATTTGCCATGCATACATACACCCATCTCAGAGACTATGCATTTACTGTTCTCTCTGCCATCAACACTCTCCCTTCATATTTGATTTTATGGGGTTTTTTTTACCTCTTTAGGTTTTTGCTCAAATGTTACTGTCTCGATGAGGCCTTCTCTGGCTACCCTATCTAAAATTACGATGTCTTCTACATCCTCTTTTCCCACTTTCCTGTTATATTTTCCTCCTTGACACTTATCTTTATCCTTGGAATATTTTCTGACTGGTTACCTCTTTATTGGAAGTCTCTCCTCACTAGAATGCAGATTTGTGGAAGCCATTATTTCTATCTGTTTTATTCACTGCTGATTTCCAAGTGGCTAACACGGTGCCTGACACATAGTTGGTACTCAATAAATTCTCGGAAAAAGAAGGAAGACTGGAATGAGAACTTTATAGTGGTCCTGTAATTGATCAAAGTTACTTTCCACTTGGGCCAGGTATAGCTTCCAGATAATATTAAAATTCTCTTTTTGCCTAAATATCTCAAATACTTGGTAATAGTTTTTCTTTATTCCTTATCTATCAAGTAATTTCCTTCTAATCTCCCTATGATCTTGAATTTCATCCTTAAATCAGCTGAAACTGAATGTCGTCTTGTCTAATAGTAAGATCATGATCAATGCTTTCTTTTTGTTTGCTTGTTCTCAGGATAGTTTGTCCATCCTTTTGTTTTCAATCAGTCTCAATCATTTTGTTTGATATCTATTTCTTATATATAAATTGAGTTTATTTTTTGGATAAAATCAGAAATCATTTCTCTTTTAATTTGTAAATTTAATGAATTTACATTTAGAGATTTAACAGATATGAATGTCATAGCATTTTGTATCTTTTTCTGTTTTTTTAAAATAAAATCTTCCACAATGTGGTTTGCTTGCTTTGCTTTACTTTTTTATAGATCCTTTGAGACTTATTTTGAGACTTTTATAGATCCTTTGAGGCTTATTTTTGTTGAAGTAATTATATTTGTAATGACTGTACATAATACCTTGGTACTGTATTCCTTTAAACTGTATTTGTTAGTTTCCTACTGGAAGCAATGATAAAATTAGCACATCTCCCCTCATCATTTCCTCCTCATCCTCTCACCAATCAATAAAAGACTATCAAAAATGACCAGTAACATTTGATAAATTGTCAAATATAACATTAATAAATGACAAAATAGTTAAAATAATACTCACTGTTTAGGTTTTAGAGTAGATTATAAAGAACTGAAAAGAAAAAATAGTGACTGAGATGATATTGCCTAGAGAGATAAGGAGATTTTAGAGACAGGATAAAATGAGAAAGTCTAAGATAATTAACTATGCCAGGAGAATATAATATAGAGAATAGAGAAGAACTTTATTTAAAGAGATAATAGATGAAAATATTCCAGAACTGATTAAAAAAGAAACAAACAAACAAGTGCATTGATACAAGATTTAACAGTTATCAAGCGTGATTTAAAACACACACACACACACACACACAAAACACTTTTAGGGATATTGTAGTGCACCTGCAAGACAACAAAGGCAAAAAGATTTTACAAAAATCCAGAGGAAGAACAGTCACCTACAAAGGAATTACAATTAGAATAACTGCAGACTTCTTAAGTAGAATAATGAAATCCAGGAGAGTAGAATAATATCTTAAAACTGCTGAGAGAAAATCACTGTCTACCTACAATTGTGTACCCAGAAAACCATTTCTCAATAATAAAGGTGGAAAGAAATCATTTTGAAATAACCAAAAGTGAGAGAGTTCATCACCAACAGATTATTAACAAAGAACTTCTAAAAGGGGTCTTTAGGCAGAGGGAAAATAACCACAGAAGTAATGTCTTAGAGGAAAAAGTGAATGGAGGGCACAGAAAATAGTGATTTGTAGGTATAAAAACAGATATCCTTATGAAATAATTACAAAAATTATACTCAGTGTGTGAGTTTAAAAAAAGAGAACTGAAATAATGAAAAGCAATATTGTGGAAGTCAGAAGGGGGTGATCAGGACTAAAGTGTTCTAATGCCCTTGAAACTTTGATATTAGTTTATTGTATTCTTTTCAAAGTTCATCAAGAGAAAGGGAAAGTATAAAGATTGTAGAAACAAGTTCAAGTTTGAATATATCAGTAAGTCACAGTAAATATTACTGAATTGAACTCATCCATTAAAAGACTAAGATTGTCATACTGGATAAAAAAAAATCCAAATACTTTTTTCAAGAGATATGTCTAATACTTAAAAACATGGAAAATTTAAAAGGAAAAGGATTGAAAAATATATACCAGACAGATACTAACTATATACTAACAGATATTTTAAAATGTTGACACAGCTATGTTAATAACAGACAAAAGATACCATAAGATAAAATATTGTTAGGGGTAAAGAGGGTCACTACATGATGATAAAGGGATTATGTGTGTGCATCTAATAACATAGCTTCAAGATTTATAGAGCAAAAAAGGATAGAACTTCATGAGAAATATACAAATCAATCATTATAGTTGTAAGATTTCAACAGACTTCTCTCAATTGATATGTTAAGCAGACAGAGTTTAATAAAAATTTTAGAATATTTGGATTACAAAATTAATATATTTTACTTAATGGATACATACTGTTAAGTGCAGGATTTTATATATATATATATATATACCTATGTATATATTTCTAATTACAGAACATATAATTATATAATCTTAATTACATATTATATCCTGCACTTGACATTTAGAGGGTGTGCCTTTTCTTTTTAAGAACACGTTCATGAAAACTGAATACACATTAAACATAAAGAAGCTATCAAAAATTTCAGAGAATAGGTATGTGGAGTACTTTCTGATGATAATGCAATTAAATTGGATTATCAGTAAGAAAAGGACACTGATACTTTCAGAAATTAAAAACACATTTCTAAATCAGTCATAGAACAAATAAGAAGTTATAATGGAAATTTGAAAATGCTGAGTAATAAATGACAATAAAATTACTACAATCCAAACTTCTGAATATAGCAAAGATGGTAGCTCATTTTTCCAGTTTTTCAAGCTACACTTTTCAAGGCCTTCTTCGTGTTTATTCCTGCCTTTATGCCTTTGCTAGTGCTAATTGCTTCCCATCCACCTTGAGAAGATTATCTTTTTTCTATTCAAGTTTTCGAAAGTTCACCTCCAATTTCACCTCATTGTGAAGCCTTAGCCTCTGCTTGTTTGCTAATTGTTTGCCATATTCATTTTGCATTCCAAACTAGATGGTAAGGTTTTTGAGGGGGCAAAGACCTTGCATTTTCTTATAGCACAATGCAAAGCACCACCCCCTCCCAGCTCCATGCCTATTTGTGTTCAAAAAAAGCTTTTTGAATGATTTATAAAATAATTTATAACCTTGCAATGAACTGTCATCTCAGTATGGTTTAGAACAGTATAGCATGGAATTATATTGATGCAATAGTTCACTGGCTTTCTATTTTGCTTCCTTCATCTTCAAAATCTGATTTATAACCTGAAAACTATTTGTTCCTTAAATTCAAGGTCTTAATGTGAATATAACATCTGTTTTTCTTGCTAAATATATCATTAGCAACTAACTTCTTTTGAGGGGGGTGAAAATGTGCTTAACATGAATGAAGTGACAAGAAAAGCATAACCAGAATCCGAATAATCAAAACCAAGTCTTTAATCAGTTAACATTTTATGATTTCTTTTGGCATACTAATAATGGGCCAATACACTCCACAGGTGGAAGTGCTTGAGGGCCATTGAGCATTGAATTTTCCTAAAGCAGTGCAATTACAGAAACACCTGTGTTAAATAAACAAACACTGATTTACTATGAAAATATGCAGAGTGTTTAACAGTGCTCCAAAATTGTGATTTGCTTTGATAGACTTCGTGGATTTACAATGAGTAAATGACAATTTATTGTCAGGCAAACTATTACACTTTATAAATTAGTCAAAACTATCCATATACCTGTTAAATGCATATGGAAGCAGAAATGCATGCAGAGTGAGACCACTTAAAAGAAGCTCTGTTTGCTCTCTGATAGCATAACAGAAAGAAAAACACAACCAAACTTTAGTCTCTCCTCTTTGTCTCATTAGAGGTTTAGATTTGGTTTTTAAGATTGGACTTCCATAATCGTATCCAAAAGGTGGCACAAAATGGCTAAAATTACTTCTAGAGAGCTACAAATATATCCTTGATGTTGACAAAACAAAAAATAGGAATGCAATCACATTGGCCAGGAGCTTATAATATACACTTAAGAGAAAAATAGAGGGAATCAATACTTTCCAGGTGGGGAAAGACAAAATGAATGAGGAAAGAAACAGCATTTTCATGTTCTTAAAAGGACATTACAAACCTGGTGATTAAAACCTTCAGAAAGTATTAAAATAATGTGGTGGTGGGCTCTGACTGTTAGAAGTAATATTGATTCAACATAATATTGACTTGCCTAAAACATCCCCTTTTAACACCTGTGAACATCTTTTGGACAAGGTTGAGATGTTTTATAAGCAAAAATACCATAGTGGATTGAGGGAATCTTAAGAAATCTGTAAAGTAATATATTTTGGGATACCATAAATATTTTTCTGCATTTTGGCTTATAATTATTCTCAAAAATACATTTTTCCTTTCTTATAAGATGAACTCAATCAACTAAATATCACTTAACACAATTTTAAGAAGAGAAACTGATAACAAATTGGAAAATTGGTTACTGTAATTTCAGATAGATCCCTTTCATCCCCTGGCAGTGTCTTGCCTTCCTTAGCCTACCTTCAGTTGTAAGGCAAGAGAACATAAAAGAGCCACTTGAATGTTAGCTGAAGTATAAAATACACAGGATTAATTCTCCTATTGAGCCAGTTGTCTGGATTAGAAGAGAGGAGAAGACTTGATTAATGAAAATTATACAGATTTAGAAATACTTTTGCATATAAGAAATCTCCCAACATATGTGATGTTTTTTACATACACAGGCACACACACATGCAATTTGGGTAGAAGACTTTTTTTAATCCAATGTTGACACAAAGAGGATAGCTAGGTAAGAAGAGCCAATATGCCTGGCAGTACAACAAAAAAGCTAGAGAGATGAAGACTACATGCCACCAGTTGTGTAAAAGCTAACTTGTATCATGTACCTCCCAAGGAAATAATTGTTCATTATCATGAGAGAAGTGGGAGGAAAACTTATGAAGAAACAGCAAGTATAGAGTTGCTGTATGGGGATAATGTTTCAGAGGGGCCTGTGTAGAGTAGGGATGAGGAGTGGAGGGTTAGGAGGATGCATCAATTGTCTAATTCCACAATAATGTTCTGCAACAAACAATCACAAACCTCGTTGGCATACAACATTAAGTGTTTATTGCTCATGTGCCTATGATGGCTTTCTAGGGGCTTTGCTGATCTTGGTTGGGTTCTCACATGTCTGGGATTTGGCTGGCTGCCCACTCACTTAAACTAACCTTGGCTGGGCTGCTGAGGGCAACTTGGTTCTGTTCACACATCTCTCACCATTCAGCAGGTTATCCCAGACATGTTCTGATGGCAATGGAAGAGGAAAAAGAGAGAGGGTACGCCCAATGGTGCAATCATTTTCAAGACTCTTCTTTCATGTTTGCTAACTTCCCAAAGGAGGTCATATGGCTAAACCCAGTGTCAAATAGAGGACTCTGAAAAAAAATATGGCAAAGGACAAGGATAAAAGAAGGGGTGAGGTAATTTTTGTAATCTACCATAGGGTTCCTGGAAAGAAGATACAACCCTATCCTCAATTAGTAAGCCAAAGGTGAAACAAAAACAATCTAACCTCCTCTGCAGTGATTAAAATTCAGTAGCCTTAGGGTTTTGGTTTGTTTTCTTTTCATCTTTATGTTCATCAAATTGTGCAAGATAATGTTGCAGTAACTGAAAACCCTCAAAATCTTAGCTGCAGGTGGGGTCCTACTCAGGGTAGCAACTCAGGAGTCTGAGCTGATGGAAACTCCATCTCCACATCTGTTTCCACAACTGCTGAGGAGGCAGGACATGGGAAAGTAGCCAACTGAGTACTGGCTCTAAATGCTTCATCCATCAAGTAACCCGTGTCCTTTCTGCTCATATTTTATTGGCGAAAATAAGCCACATGACCTCAACTAAACTCAAAGGGGCAAGGATGTACAATTCAACCCTGCCATGGACCAGAAGGAGAAACATAATATTTGTGAATGACCCTAGTGACTACACAATTTCTTACTGGAGAGAAATTCTTGAAGTGATAAGTCTCCATCAATGTCTCCCCACCTTAAAAAGGAAAAGAAAAGAAAAAGAACCTCAGGTGAAGTCTTTTGTTTTACAGGGAACTTTGAAGAATATTATTTATTTTTACAGTGAGAAATGCCTAACATATTGAGGAATACCTGAACTTTTTTTATCAATTCCTTATTATAATTGCCTTTTTGAAAGGACAGGTAGGTCAGCCAATCCACAGAGTGAGAATACTTAATTTTCACAGGTGAGACTATTAGAAGTCTAATTAGCTAAATTGGCACGAAACAACTTCCTTTTGGCCTATAAAAATTTTCAAACATTATTTGATTGCATTCAGAATACCAAGGATAAAAATTGATGTTTCTGTTTTAATGTCCCTTTATAACAAACACTGTGCAGTGACCTTTAAAGAAGAAAAAAATTAATATATACACATCAAGAAATTGGAGAGAAAATCATCTGAAAGCCAGATTTCTATACTGGGGAGTCTTTCAAATTATTGACTTAAGTAGTTATTGTTATTTTAAACAGCCCGCTATTGTGATCAAATCTAATGCTCCACTGCCTCTTATTTTCGTCATAAAAATCATTCAGTGAAGTTGTTTCTTAAAAACAAGACAAAATAAAATATTACATCTTGAAAATATCCACATGATAAACAGGAGAGTGAAACCAAATGAATGGGTGCTCCAATTCTTATGTTATTATTATTGTGGAATCTGTGATTAGCTGAAAACTATCGTGGGGTGCACTATATGTGCATGTTTGTGTTTCTTAAAAAGAAGGTGATGCTCTGCAGCTCACAGATAACACAAATAGCATGTGATGCAGTAGTTGCTAAGGGCAACCACAATCTTTTCTGTCATTTTTTTATCCCTAAATGTCCAAACCTAATGATGTCCCCAATACCATAAAATCTGTGGATCTGCACTTAGAAGTTTGACAGGATACAGTCTACAATGATTATTGGGTATGTGTGTGTAAGGGGAGGAAGGTGCGAGACATTTGAAGTGAGTGGCCCTAAAATTCATTGCTTCAGGCTGAGGAAAAAAGTATGTGCACTATATTAAAATCTGACTCAATACCAAATATACCCAAAACATGAATAAATATTGAATAATCCAAGAAGATTGATTTAGCATATGATAGTTCTACCTTTTGTGTTCAAATTTCCATAATGCAGTTGGACCAATAGTAGAAAATGAATTTGATACCTTCTTTTGAAAAATTCTAAAGATCAAAAAATTACTCTGGTTGATGAGAACCAGAGAAATACTCAGCAGCAAATATTGCCAGTTAGGGAATCAGGTATTCCTATCCATTTCTGTTTGGGTTTATTAGAAAGCTATATTATGGAATTCAACAGAAAACTCTTATTTTCTAAAATAGAAGAGATTAAGAGACAAACATATAACTCATATTTTCAAGATAGAATTTGTGTTTCATAGCAAATAACATCCATAGTACATTTGATGGCATCGAGACTAGTCATAAATACTTGCTGAATGTGGCAAATATTCAGTTCCACCCTCTGAGATTTCCAAATTTTTGTCTTGTCCTTTGTTTTTAAAGTCATGTTGCTATTGTTGCTTTACTCAAATTCTGCCACAGGGGTCCATAATAAAAAGTGAATGGGTTCAAAGAGGGACAATTGGCTAAAGGGCCTCCTGTCACTTTGGCAAAATTATTATTGTCTCTGCAGCTGCCACCCCTCTCCTATTGGCAAAGGAGTCCTTATAGGACTGAAGAAGTTTCTGAAGCCAACTGACCTTTGGGAACCATTAGGATATATTGATTTTTGTGTTGCACCATTAATTTGCTGCTATAGTCTGAATGTTTGTGTCTCCCTAAAATTCTTATGTTGGAATCCTAACTCTTGATAGTATTAGGAAGTGGAGCCTTTGGAAGGTGCTTAGTGAGATGAATGGGATTAAGCCCTTATAAAAGAGGCTCCAGAGAGCTCCCTCACCCCTTCCACTACGTGAGGACACAGAGAGAAGGTGCCAGCTATGAATCAGGAAGAGGACCCTTCCCAGAAGATGACTATGCTGGCGCCTTGATCTTGGACTTGATCTTGGCCTCCAGAACTGTGAGAAGTAAATTTCTGTTGTTTTTCAGCAACGCAGTCTGTTGCTAAGCCCGAACAGACTAAGCCACTTCCTAAGTGACACACTAGTATATATTTAGTGAGCAACAGCCATGCTTTACCACATAAAATGCTAATGGCCATGACAGAGTTAATGTACCTCTGAACCTTTTGTATACTCTTAGGAAAAACCTTGCCCACAGAGAAAAGTTACAAAACAAGGCTCCCTGGTCGGATTGATTTTTCATAGTGCAGTCTGTGAGGCACATTTAGAAGAAGAGGAGGCAGATACCTGCGAGACTGTGCTTTTATAAAAGAAGACAGGTTTTTTATCCAGTTGGAATGTTTGTTTGTTGCTTGGTTTTACAAAACACACTAAACTCTTTGTCTGACTGTCTGTTTGCCTGTTTATACCCTAGCTTAGTCCCCAAAAGGTGATTTTGTTTAATTTGCTTCTTAATGTGTCTGATTTAAATCAGCACAGGGAAAAACAAAAACAAAAAACCCCACACTTTATCTGTAATTATATTACCAGTATTTTACACTCATTTATTTGTCTTTTGATTATATCATGCAAATTTTTTTATCGTTAAGTAATCAAAAGTATTTCATTGCATCTGGATTTGCGTAAGAGTTAGAAATCTTTCCCTAGTCCCACGTAATGGGTATACAGTTTCTATTTGGAGTAATGAAAAAGTTCTGGAAATAGATTGTGATGATGGCTGCACAAAATTGTGGATGTACTTAATGCCACTGAATTGTACACTTAATTTTATGTTACATGTATTTTAGCACAAAAAAAAAGGTTAAAAAGGAAAAAAATAATAATAAATGAGCACGGCCACCTCTGTAGAACCAAGATTCCACCAGACTCTTCTAGGATCACTGGAGATTGATGGCACGTGAAGTGTTCCACCCTCTCCCCAGCCCTCCTTTTCTGCTGTTGCTTCCTGTACTTTGTTTGGAAAGAAGACAGACACCTCATTGTTGTAGTATCTCAGCCTGATTCTATTGTATATGAAATAATCGCAGGGCTAATCAGGCTGCTTCTGCTGGGCCCACTCCACAGCTGTGGCTATCAGTGGCACACAGCAGGGCCTGACAACTCCCAGACTGACAACCCCTCCCAGCAAAAAGCTTGCCAATTAACCTGCAGTCACACTGGATCGAAGACTGACATTCATTATTTTAATGAAAACAGGAAGAAAGGGCGCTATTGAGACCCCCGAAAACGAACCCATTATTCTGTTGTATGTTCTGCTTAGCAAGGTACAAAAAGCGAGCTCAGGGTCGGAAAGACAGGGTGCTGTGTGCGCCAAAGAGGAATAAAGAACAGCCGCCCACAGCTTCGTGCTCCTCACAAAACATCTCTGAAAGCTTTTGTAACCCCAGGCTAGAGAAGAGGATGGAAGTTGCTTGTACCTCAGGAGGGAAGTATTTCAAGATGACTGAAGGAACATGGTGCACATAAAATGTATTATTGTGGTTTTCTCTGAACTTCTCTTTCCTGTGACTCATGTAATGTTTCTTCCAGAGGCTTTGCTTTGGTGTTATTCTGCATCTACCCTGAACTCACAAGAGTTACTTTATCTATTGATAGATCTGACAGAGTTAATAAATACTCTTTGACTTTTTTCAAGACTATTATGGAAATTGCATAAAAAGCTCCTTATAGATAGAGAACCTCTAAAAAAATCCTCTTCATTCCTGCTTAAGGAATCAAAACTATGTATTGAGCCATTGATCTAACAGACATTTATTAAGAGCCTACTATATGCTATGTACAGTGGCTGTAACCATGAAGAAGTTGGAGGGTTCCGCTTTGGAGAAACTCAGTGTTTTAAATCTTGGGGGGATGTGGTTGGTACCATTGCTTTCATTTGAAATCTCTCAATATGGGCCTGGGATCATGTTTAGCCTCTTCCACTCTAGTTCGAAGCCCACTTATACGGGGATACCAGTGGACTTAACCACTTTTTGAAGGAAATTAGCTTAGAATTTAAGTTTAAATCATTCATATCATTCAAAGGCTCAGAGTAAATCCAAATAGTAGGCCCCAGCTAGCAGCTTAACGTCTTGGTTTGTTCTCTTAATTTTTCATTCATTATTTCAGAATATTTTTCCTTTCAGTTAAACATAAACATAAGCATACAGACTAATTAGCAGATGCATAAAAGAAATGTGCTCTGGCACAGTGCGGCTCAGTCAAAGCTTTTCCAGCACTGAGCCTCATCTCTCTTGCATGCACAGAACTAGAGGAACTTTCTTTGGGTATGGTTCCAGAGTCTGGCCTGGAGCCCAGCCTAGACCGTTCTTGTTGAAAAGTTGACCTGTAAAAAGGAGTATCCATGTTCAGTTCCAGGATAGGAGGAGAGGAGATACATTTCCTTGTCTTTCTTCTCCTGCTTCTGTAAACCTTGATCAGACTTAGTTTTAGGAGAACCTGCTGTCCAACCCACTTGAACAGGAAATCAGGCAGAGTACATCTGCCAACCTATCACATTCCTTCACTAGTATTTCTGGCATGTAATTAATATACATACACCTAGGAATACTTGGAATTTAGGGATTACCCTGTCTCTTCTCATTCAAACCAAATGGCATTTGACTGCAAAGCCAACATTTTTCAACTGAAAGGATTTGAAGTGATTCTTTTGTGCATAACATACAAGGTCAGACTGTGAGTTTATACTCAGGATACATCTCAGTAAGTGCACATTACAGGTTCTGTTGCATCATCCTTCCAATGGGACTTCTTTTTTCACCAATTGCAGTGTAGTAGTTGAGAGTACAAATATTGGGGATGGGACATTGTGTTCAAATCACAGACCCAACGCTGGCTTTCTGTGACTTTGAGAAAGTTGTCTAACCATTCTGTATCTCAGTTTCTATGTTTGTAACTTGGAGACATTATTTGTCTTCCACCACCAGAATGGAGGCTCCAAAATGAATCTCTGTTTTGTTCACTGTTGCCCAAATGCTTTGAACAGTGCCTGTTACAGGTTGGGAGCTTAATGTTTACTAAGTGAAGAGAACCCACCTCCTGGGGTTATTGTGAGAATTACATGAATGAATACATGGAGAGTCGAAGAGCCTGGCACACAGTAAATCTTCAATAAATGTTAAGCTACTATTATTATCAAGATTATACTCTCAAACTTGAATATGAATGAGCAGGCTTCCCCACCTGCTCCTTTTGGAAGCTAGTTATAAAAAACCATGGCTTTATAAGAAAATGGTAGGGAGCTCTGGAGCCAGCTCTGCTGTGGCCTTGTCTCAGTCACAGGGTTCTGGAAGATGCAGGGTGGGGCTGTGAGTGTACAAACCTCAAAAATCTAGGGTCTGCTGCAGTGGTCTTGCAAGGCTGCCTATCACTTGATCTGTCTCCCTCTTTTCTTCCTTTTTTTCAAAATGAAAATAATTCAGGTGCGTTGTAAAGTGTCCAGAAATTTCTTAAACAGTTAAAGAATAAAAGTCATCTATAATCCATTCTCAGTATTTTTATATATTTTAACCAGTCTTTTGTCTATGATTATGTACACATACACACACACACACTCACACACACATATGTTTGTGTATATATACATGTGCATATATATATAAGGACACACTAAATGTATTTTAACTTAATACTTCACTTAAGAATCTTTTTACGTTATTAATAGAGTTTTACAATATGTAACTCTTTTTATAATTGAAGTTGTTTTTAGAGAATGGCATTAGTTAGCACCATGGAGAATGAAGAGTATAGATTTTAGCCTGAGTTCAAAGAGAGTCTCTGGAAAGGGATAGAAACCTTATGAAGCAACATTCTCTGAGAGTCTGATATATCCCAAGTTTACCATTAGGAGATTAAACTGGTGAAGTGATTTTAAAAATTTCTTACCCCTAGGTTTTGGAGGTTTCTCTCCATTAGAAGCTTCCCATATAAACATGAGTTCCTATTCAAATTTAAGTAATAAATATTATTTATTATTGAGGTCACACTACAGGGCAAGCAGGCTGCAAGGTGCTTTATGGTGTTTCATATAATCTTTTAGCAACACTTGGAGGGACATTTCTTTTTTTGTAATTTTTGAAATTTATTTAATTTATTTTTTTATACAGCAGGTTCTTATTAGTCATCAATTTTATACACATCAGTGTATACATGTCAATCCCAATCGTCCAATTCAGCACACCGCCATCCCCACCCCTGCGGCTTTCCCCCCTTGGTGTCCATACATCTGTTCTCTACATCTGTGTCTCAACTTCTGCCCTGCAAACCAGTTCATCTGTACCATTCTTCTAGGTTCCACATACATGCTTTAATATACGATATTTGTTTTTCTCGTTCTGACTTACTTCACTCTGTATGACAGTCTCTAGATCCATCCACGTCTCAACAAATGACCCAATTTCGTTCCTTTTTATGGCTGAGTAATATTCCATTGTATATATGTGCCACATCTTCTTTATCCATTCATCTGTCAATGGGCATTTAGGTTGCTTCCATGACCTGGCTATTGTAAATAGTGCTGCAATGAACATTGGGGTGCATGTGTCTTTTTGAATTATGGTTTTCTCTGGGTATATGCCCAGGATGGGATTGCTGGGTCATATGGTAGTTCTATTTTTAGTTTTTTAAGGAACCTCCATACTGTTCTCCATAGTGGCTGTATCAATTTACATTCCCACCAACAGTGCAAGAGGGTTCCCTTTTCTCCACATCCTCTCCAGCATTTGTTGTTTGTAGATTTTCTGATGATGCCCATTCTAACTGATGTGAGGTGACATCTCATTGTAGTTTTGATTTGCATTTCTCTAATAATTAGTGATGTTGAGCAGCTTTTCATGTGTTTCTTGCCATCTGTATGCCTTTTTTGGTGAAATGTCTATTTAGGTCTTCTGCCCATTTTTGGATTGGGTAGTGTGTTTCTTTAATATTGAGCTGCATGAGCTGTTTATGTATTTTGGAGATTAATCCTTTGTCCGTTGATTTGTTTGCAAATATTTTCTCCCATTCTGAGGGGTGTCTTTTCATCTTGTTTATGGTTTACTTTGCTGTGCAAAAGCTTTGAAGTAGGTCCCATTTGTTTATTTTTGTTTTTATTTCCATTTCTCTAGGAGGTGGATCAAAAAAGATCTTGCTGTGATTTATGACAAAGAGTGTTCTTCCTATGTTTTCTTCTAAGAGTTTTAAAGTGTCCGGTCTTACATTTAGGTCTCTAATCCATTTTGAGTTTATTTTTGTGTATGGTGTTAGGGAGAGTTCTAATTTCATTCTTTTACATGTAGCTGTCCAGTTTTCCCAGCACTACTTATTAAAGAGACTGTCTTTTCTCCATTGTATATGCTTGCCTGCTTTGTCATAGATTAGTTGACCATAGGTGCATGAGTTTATCTCTGGGCTTTCTATCTTGTTCCATTGACCTATGTTTCTGTTTTTGTGCCAGTACCATATTATCTTCATTAGTGTAGCTTAATAGTAGAGTCTGAAGTCAGGGAGTCTGACTCCTCCTGCTCCGTTTTTTTCCCTCAAGACTGCTTTGGCTATTCAGGGTCTTTTGTGTCTCCATACAAATTTTAAGATTTTTTTGTTCTAGCTCCGTAAAAAATGCCACTGGTAATTTGATAGGGATTGCATTGAATCTGTAGATTGCTTTGGGTGGTAGAGTCATTTTCACAATATTGATTCTTCCAATCCAAGAACATGGAATATCTCTCCATCTGTTGGTATCATCTTTAATTTCTTTCAACAGTGTCTTATAGTTTTCTGCATACAGGTCTTTTGTCTCCCTAGGTAGGTTTATTCCTAGGTATTTTATTCTTTTTGTTGCAATGGTAAATGGGAGTGTTTCCTTAATTTCTCTTTCAGATTTTTCATCATTAGTGTATAGGAATGCAAGATATTTCTGTGCATTAATTTTGTATCCTGTAAGTTTACCAAATGCATTGATTAACTCTAGTAGTTTTCTGGTGGCATCTTTAGGATTCTCTATGTATACTATCATGTCCTCTGCAAACAGTGACAGTTTTACTTCTTCTTTTCCAATTTGTATTCCTTTTATTTCTTTTTCTTCTCTGATTGCCATGGCTAGGATTTCCAAAACTATGTTGAATAATAGTGGTGAGAGTGGATATCCTTGTCTTGTTCCTGATCTTAGAGGAAATGCTTTCAGTTTTTCACCATTGAGAATGATGTTTGCTGTGGGTTTGTCGTATATGGCCTTTACTATGTTGAGGTAGGTTCCCTCTATGCCCACTTTCTGGAGAGTTTTTATCATAAATGGGTGTTGAATCTTGTCAAAAGCTTTTTCTGCATCTATTGAGATTATCATATGGTTTTTATTCTTCAATTTGTTAATATGGTGTATCACATTGGTCGATTTGCGTACATTCAAGAATCCTTGCATCCCTGGGATAAATCCCACTTGATCATGGTGTATGTTCCTTTTAATGTGATGTTGGATTCTGTTTGCTAGTATTTTGTTGAGGATTTTTGCATCTATATTCATCAGTGATATTGGTCTGTAATTTTCTTTTATTGTAGTATCTTTGTCTGGTTTTGGTATCAGGGTGATGGTGGCCTCATAGGATGAGTTTCGGAGTGTTCCTTCCTCCACAAAGTTTTGGAAGAGTTTGAGAAGGATGGGTGTTAGCTCTTTTCTAAATGTTTTATTGAATTCACCTGTGAAGCCATCTGGTCCTGGACTTTTGTTTGTTGGAAGAATTTTAATCACAGTTTCAATTTCATTACTTGTGATTGGTTTGTTCATATTTTCTATTTCTTAATGGTTCAGTCTTGGAAGGTTATACCTTTCTAAGAATTTGTCGATTTCTTCCAGGTTGTCCATTTTATTGGCATAGAGTTGCTTGTAGTAGTCTCTTAGGATGCTTTGTATTTCTGCAGTGTCTGTTGTAACTCCTCCTTTTTCATTTCTAATTTTATTGATTTGAGTCCTCTCCCTCTTTTTCTTGATGAGTCTGGCTAATGGTTTATCAATTTTGTTTATCTTCTCAAAGAAACAGCTTTTAGTTTTATTGATCTTTGCTATTATTTTCTGTGTTTCTATTTCATTTATGTCTGCTCTGGTCTTTATGATTTCTTTCCTTCTGCTAACTTTGGGTTTTGTTTGTTCTTCTTTCTCTAGTTCATTTAGGTGTATGGTTGGGTTGTTTATTTGCTGGTTTTTTTTGTTTCTTGAGGTAGGCTTGTATAGCTTTAAACTTCCCTCTTAGAACTTCTTTGGCTGCATCCCATAGGTTTTGGATTGTCGTGTTTTCTTTGTAATTTGTCTCTATGTTTTTTTGATTTCCTCTTTGATTTCTTCAGTGATCTCTTGGTTATTTAGTAACGTATTGTTTAGCCTCCATGTGTTTGTGTTTTTTACATTTTTTTCCGTGTAATTCATTTCTAATCTCATAGTGTTGTGGTCAGAAAAGATGCTTGATATGATTTCAATTTTCTTAAATTTCCTGAGGCTTGATTTGTGACTCAAGATGTGATCTATCCTGGAGAATGTTTTGTGTGCACTTGAGAAGAAAGTGTAATCTGCTATTTTTGGATGGAATGTCCTATAAATATTAATTAAACTTCTCTGGTCTATTGTGTCATTGAAAGCTTCGGTTTCCTTATTTAATTTCATTTTGGATGATCTGTCCATTGGTGTAAGTGAGGTGTTAAAGTTCCCCACTATTATTGTGTTACTGTCAATTTCCTCTTTTATAGCTGTTAGCAGTTGCCTTATGTATTGAGTGCTCCTATGTTGGGTGCATATATATTTATAATTGTTTTATCTTCTTCTTGGATTGATCCCTTGATTATTTTGTAGTGTCCTTCCCTGTCTCTTGTAACATTCTTTATTTTAAACTCTATTTTATCTGATATGAGTATTGCTACTCCAGCTTTCTTTTGATTTCCTTTTGCATGGAATATCTTTTTCCATCCTCTCACTTTCAGTCTGTATGTGTCCCAGGTCTGTAGTGGGTCTCTTGTAGACAGCATATATATGGGTCTTGTTTTGTATCTGTTCAGCAAGGCTTTGTCTTTTGGTTGTAGCATTTAATCCATTCACGTTTAAGGTAATTCTCAATATGTATGTTCCTATGACCATTTTCTTAATTGTTTTGGGTTTGTTTTTGTATGTCCTTTTCTTCTCTTGTGTTTCCCACTTAGAGAAGTTCCTTTAGCATTTGTTGTAGAGCTGGTTTGGTGGTACTGAATTCTCTTAGCTTTTGTTTGTCTGTAAAGGTTTTGATTTCTCCATCGAATCTGAATGAGATCCTTGCCGGGTAGAGTAATGTTGGTTGTAGGCTCTTTCCTTTCATCACTTAGGTATATCATGCCACTCCCTTCTGCCTTGTAGAGTTTCTGCTGAGAAATCAGCTGTTAACCTTATGGGAGTTCCCTGGTATGTTATTTGTTGTTTTTCCCTTGCTGCTTTCAATCATTTTTCTTTGTCTTTAATTTTTACCAATTTGATTACTATGTTCCTTGGCGTGTTTCTCCTTGGTTTATCCTGTATTGGACTCGCCGTGCTTCCTGGCCTTGGGTGGGTATTTCCTTTCCCATGTTAGGGAAGTTTTCGACTTTAATCTCTTCAAATATTTTTTCGGGTCCTTTCTCTCTCTCTTCTCCTTCTGGGACCCCTATAATGAGAATGTTGTTGTGTTTAATGTTGTCCCAGAGGTCTCTTAGGCTGTCTTCATTTCTTTTCATTGTTTTCTCTTTATTCTGTTCTGCAGCAGTGAATTCCACCATTCTGTCTTCCAGGTCACTTATCCATTCTTCTGCCTCAGTTATTCTGCTATTGATTCCTTCTAGTGTAGTTTTCATTTCAGTTATTGTACTGTTCATCTGTGTTTGTTTGTTCTTTAATTCTTCTACGTTTTTGTTAAACATTTTTTGCATCTTCTCGATCTTTGCCTCCATTCTTTTTCCGAGGTCCTGGATCAACTTCACTCTCATTATTCTGAATTCTTTTTCTGGAATTTTGCCTATCTCCACTTCATTTAGTTGTTTTTCTGGGGTTTTTCCTTGTTCCTTGATCTGGTATATAGCCCTCTGCCTTTTCATCTTGTCTATCTTTCTGTAAATGTGGTTTTTGTTCCACAGGCTGCAGGACTGTAGTTTTTCTTGCTTCTGCTGTCTGCCCTCTGGTGGTTGAGGCTATCTAAGAGGCTTGATGGGAGGCTCTGGTGGTGGGTAGAGCTGACTGTTGCTGTGGCAGTCAGAGCTCAGTAAAACTTTAATCCACTTGACTGTTGATGGGTGGGGCTGGGTTCCCTCCCTGTTGGTTGTTTTGCCTGAGGCAACCCAACACTGGAGCCTACCTGAGCTCTTTGGTGGGGCTAATGACAGACTCTGGGAGGGCTCACGCCAAGGAGTACTTCCCAGAACTTCTGCTGCCAGTGTCCTTGTCCCCATGGTGAAACAGAGCCACCCCCCGCCTCTGCAGAAGACCTTCCAACACAGCAGGTAGTTCTGGTTCAGTCTCCCCCGGGGTCACTGCTCCTTCCCCTGGGTCCCGATGTGCACACTATTTTGTGTGCACCCTCCAAGAGTGGGGTCTCTGTTTCCCCCAGTCCTGTCGAAGTCCTGTAATCAAATCCCACTAGCCTTCAAAGTCTGATTCTCTAGGAATTCCTCCTCCCGTTGCCGGACCCCCAGGTTGGGAAGCCTGACGTGGTGCTCAGAACCTTCACTCCAGTGGGTGGGCATCTGTAGTATCAGTGTTCTCCAGTCTGTGAGTCACCCACCCAGCAGTTTTGTCATTTGGTTTTACTTTGATTGCGCCCCTCCTACCGTCTCATATTGGCTTCTCCTTTGTCTTTGGATGTGGGGTATCTTTTTTGGTGAGTTCCAGTGTCTTCCTGTTGATGATTGTCCAGCAGCTAGTTGTGATTCTGGTGTTCTCGCAAGATGGAGTGAGAGCACGTCCTTCTTCTCCACCATCTTGGTTCCTAGTCTCTGGAGGGACCTATTTTTATCTCTATTTTATAGAAGAGGAAATGGAAGTGGTTTGTATTTGCAAGCACTCTGGGGGATACAAAGATGTGTGAGGTGCACATTGCTGGCCCTTAAAAACCTGAGATAATTATAATAGTTACCACTTAAGGCTATTGTAAGGTTTGAATGAGAGTGTGCACGTAATGAGCTATGTGTCATGTATCACGCCAGGAACATAGTAAATTATCAATAAATCTTATCAATGATGAGGATGAGGATGATTACAATGATGGTTGATGGTGAAGATGATGATGTTGGCATGATGTAAGGCACGAGTAATGTTGAAAAGTTAGGATGAAGCCAAAGCATTCTACCTGAGATCCTGGGGTCTCTGGTCTGAGACAAAGGATTCATTGACTAGTCATTTGAGTTTCGTTTCCTTGTGAGACAGTTGTAGTATTTTCATTAGGAGAGATATCCAAGGTAGTTATTATCAGTGTTAGACACCATAGGAAGAGGAAATTCTTATGCTTCTAAGCTGCACAATGACTTTGGGAAATGATTTCCCCCTTTTTCAACTGAAGGTCAAAATTCAACTTTTAAAAAATTCTTATTTTTTCCAATATACTAGTTTACATGTTATGACTGTTTTCTTTTTTTCTTGCTCAGTTTTAACAAGGTAGGAATTTGGGAATAGAGTTAATTATAAAGAAATACACATTTATTACCATACTGTAACACTCTAGGCTGGGCTTAATTAAAGATTAAATTTTTAAAAATTAGCATATGACAGTTTGTGTTTCCAGACCAAAGGGAGAGTGTAGAGTGTAGAGGAAAGGGAAAGGAGCTTGAAGTTCAAAGATCTTCTTAGACAGAAAATGACCCAGTGAATCTTGGGTAAGTTATTCAGCATCTCAGAGTTTCAATTTCCTAATTTTTCAAAATGTAGTTTATAACAGCAACATCAAATATTTGCATTACATGTTATCGTGTGCAAAGTAGCCTTATGTATGTTCTCTTCTTTTGATCCTTAAAATGACCCTGAAAGGGGTTGGGCTGACATTGTTATCCTCACCTAACAAATGAGGGAAAGCAAGGTTTAGAAAGCTTAAGTGAATACCCAAGGTCACATAGCTAATAAGTGTTACATCTAGGATTCAAACCTGTGGTTTCTATTTCACATGCAATGTTTTCTTTGTATTACACATCCAAGTTCTCCAAGAAGAAAGCATGATAAATAGAAGACAGACCTGGTTCTAAATCCAGCTCTCTCACCAAGAAGCTGTGTGATGTTGGGCAGATCACACTACTTCTCTGGGCCCTCTTTTCCTTGTTCATAAAATAAGAGAAATGATTCATTTTGGCAAGGTCTCTGCAGAGTCTGTTTCATCACCACTTCCATAAATGAAGGAACCCAAGCAGAGACAAGTAAACTGCTTTGCTCAGTGTTGCACAGTGAATGGTAGAGAGAAGCTGCTTCAGTCTCCAGAATGATGTAACTTTTGCCTAGCAAGGGGTAATTATCTACATAACTCAAAAGAGTGAAGAAAGAAAGAACTATATTTCTAACATGCTAAGGTGCATAGTAAAATCTACTTCCTTAGTATAGTAACAGGTAAAGAGGAGAAACTCCCTACTGTTCCGCAGTTTACAATAATTATTTTCTTAGGAAACCCTCTACTAAGAGATGACAAGGGTGACAGACTTCACCATGGGGAAATTAGTCTCCAGAACGGCTTTTCTCTCTAACATTTTCTTAAAGCCATAAACAAGCGTCTGAAAGGGGAGAACATGTAGATAATTTTGTTGACTTTCATAGATGGTGTACTTTATTGCTATACTTAGAGGTAGCAATGATGCTGCTGATAATGGAGATGCTTGCTAATGAATAATCCACACATGACATTGAATGGACACTAACAAGGCAAAATTTTAAAGGCGTTAATTTTTTATCTAATTAGCCTTTCATCTGCGAACACGCTGTGCCTTCTCTATGCCTAGGAAGCCACCCCCTGATGACAGTGCACACCCAGTCTTTCCCTAGTTAATTCCTCCTCATCCTTCATATCTCAGTTCAGTAATAACTCTCCTCCAGGAAACCTTCCCTGAGGTTTAGTCCAGTTTTCCTCGTTAGTGGAAATCTGTTGTTTTTACCAGAGCAACAGTCATTCTGCTTCTGGGAAATACAGCTTGGTTTTCTTGAGAACTTCCTTTCCCCCATGCATGCAGTGCTGATAGGACTATCCATCAAGGTATGTAATCTTCTTTTCCCTAACCAAGTAATGGGACTGGGACAAGCACTAGGCCACTCAGACTCTCCCTCACAGGAATGTGTACGTTGAGTAGCATTGTAGAGATGGAAAATTGAGCCAATTCATCTAAAGACCCTGTCCACTAATCCCTGTTACCTGGATCCCTGAAGTGGTTTTGCTTCCTGATTTGCAGACTCCTGGTTTCTCAGCCATTCTTTCTTGACACTGAGTTGCCTCATATCCTTCCAAAACTTCTGATTTTTTATTTTTGGAAATTAATTTTATTGAGGTATAGTTGATTTACAATGTTGTGTTAATTTCTGCTGCACAACAAAGTGATTTAGTTATACATGTATATACATTCTTTTTTATATTCTTTTCCATTATGGTTTATCTCAGAATATTGAATATAGTTCCCTGTGCTATACAGTAGGACCTTGTTGTTTATCCATTCTATATGTAATAGTTGGCACCTGCTAACCACAAACTCCCTGTCCCTCCCTCCCCCACCCCCTTCCCCCTTGGCAACCACAGTCTGTTCTGTCTGTGAGTCTATTTCTGTTTTGTAGATAGGTTCATTTGTGTCATATTTTAGGTTCCACATATACCAATATTTCTGATTTTGCTCATGTTAACCCAAATAAATTTTGGTTGCTTGCAACTGAAGAACCTAATCCTACATCTCTGTTATGTGGTCTCTTGGTACATGGACCTATCCTTAATAACACTTATTTTATTTTGTAAGTATACATTCTAGTTGATTATTTGGTTAATATCTGCCACCCTTGCCAGGTTCCAGGAAAGCAAAGAGTATATCCCCAATACTTAGAACAGTGTTTAGCATTTTCTAATAACAATAAAATTTTCTTTTATTGAATGAATGAATGAATGAAATTTCAGGTTCTCTTTGCTCTCTACCCCTTGCTAATATGGGGCCTCCCACTACAGCATGCCACTAAAACTTGTTCTCCTAATGGCTCAAGTTTTCAGCCTTTCCTTTTTCTCAGTCTCTTGCTTTCTCTCACTCTTTCCTTATCTCCTTCTTTCTCTCTCTCTTTTTCTACCTCTCTCTTCCCAATCCGCAACTACATTCATGTTTTCAGGATTGGATTTCTCTGTTGTCATAAAACTCCTTTTTAACTTTCTTTTACTTTCAGGAAAAAGTCCAAGACCTTTCATGATCTTCAGCCTGATCACTTCTATTGCCTCATGTTCTGTATTAACTCCACTTGTATTTTGACTCTGGGCATGCAGAACTCTTTCAGTTTCTGGATTCCCCATGTTCTCTTATGTCTCTGTCCCTTTGAAACAGCTGTCATCTCTTCCTGCAGTGACCTTTATTTCCCCCTCAGCCCTATAGTTTCTTCCTCCATAAAGCTTCTCTCCATCATAAGGTCTACCTTTGCCTGATCTTGGACTAGCTGAGATAAACTTCCTTTGTATTCCCAAAGCTTCTCCTGGGCAGCTTTATTCTTACATTTGTTATTTATTTATTTTATTCTTTGTATTTGTATATTTGTTTACCTACCCCCTCTAAACTAGGCCCCTTAAAGGTAGGGACTATCCCTTTCATTTGTATCACCTCTGAATCCAGCATGATACCTGGAACATAGCAAATGCTCTATAAATGTTTGTTTAAAAAATGACTAAAAAAAAGATTGAATCATCCTACTAACTGAAATTCCCACTGAAGTTTTAGTATCAAGCTTATAATTCTCTCTCATTGTATTTATTGATCTCAACTTTTCAAAATAGATATAGATAGATGTCTGTGTACATGTCTTATTTCCACTGTTTCTTCTCCTTAGAAGTAGAGTCTATGTCTTCTTCACCTACCTATATTCTACAGCACCTGGCATACTTCCTGCCCTATAATACGTGCATGGCAACTACCTGTTAACAAAAATGAATGATGAATCAAGCCATGCTAAAATGCCGATGCTTTAATACATTAAAATGAACAGATGAAATATTCACATTTCACAAAGATTTTAAGTCAACAGTGACTTAGTTCTAAAGGAATGAACTGCAAACATAAGATTTCAGATTGGTTAACATGGAAAGAGAGAATAGGAAGCCTTTCACAATACTCCATAAATTTTATTACATGGGCAACTATTATTTCTTTTTTTTAAATTTAATTTATTTTTTTATACAGCAGGTTCTTATTAGTCATCCACTTTATACACATCAGTGTATACATGTCAATCCCAATTGCCCGATTCATCACACCACCACCACCACCCCCACCCCCTGCCACTTTCCCCCCTTGGTGTCCATACGTTTGTTCTCTACATCTGTGTCTCAATTTCTGTACATGGGTAACTATTATTTCACCCTAAATAAGTCCAGCAGCTTCAAAATGAGATCAGTATCTGAAATATTAGGTTATACAGTAAGATGCAGACCACCTCTACCACCATCAAACTTGCCCACACTTACATTGTTGTTTATGGAACCTTGTTCTTTTAGGTGCATCTGAAGCCATAGGCCAACAGATATGGGATTGAAATCCTCATGTCCAGGAGGAGTTATATTTGAGATAAGGTTTGGTTCTGGCTTAGCAACAGGCAGAGGGCCAGTTTCTGTTTTTTCAGTCTTCAAAGATAAATGTGGCTTTTTCTGGAACAATGTGGCTTTTACCTGTAAATAGCAGGCAAGTCATGCTCATTATTTTCCCTTTCCCTTTTTAGCCAAGTACCTATACTAACAGCACTCACCCCCCAAGGATTTGTATCCTCTCCAGTCCATTTAGGTCAGTTTGACCAGCATGAGACTCACCTGAATCAGTGCGGTGTGCAACTATTGAGTGATTTTATTCAGAATAGACTCTTGCTCCACCATACACTTCAGTTAGCTCTTGATGAAGATCAGAAATTGATAAATGTTCTTTATTCTCAAGATCAGAATGCAAATCACTCCACACAGTAAGCCACTGGCTGTAATCTTCTTCAAACTGTTTAAAATGATTCCAAATAGTACTCAGTGCAGCCTTTACCAAAGAAGCACAAGCAAAGGTATATTTAATTTCCTCCCAAGAAAACAAACCTTGCTGATGGAGATTAAGAAACTCCTCTACTTTTCTTTACTTATTGCCAGTCTCAGAATTCTTCTAGTCATTCTCCTGAGGTCAAGTCCATCAAGTCAGGAGAAGCAGAAAAGTGTAACTCTGGGACTTGTTCCTTGAGAGGAGGCAAATCTTCCAGACAGGGGAGAAAGTTGTCTGATCTCATCAGTGTGTTGTCCAACACTGATTCACCCACTTTTAAAGCCATGTCATCAAGATAGAAGTTTGGATGACACTTCTCTATGACATGATAGATGACAGGGTTCTGTCCATTGTTACAGAGTCATTTGCCCTCTCTGAAGACTGCTACTGTACAATGAGTCCCCTACATACGAATGAGTTCCATTCCAAGAGAGCGTTTGTAAGTCCAATTTGTTTGTAACTCCAACAAAGTTAGCCTAGGTACCCGACTAACACAATCGGCTATATAGTACTGTACTGTAATAAGTTTATAATACTTTTCACACAAATAATACATAAAAAACAAACACAAAAAATAAAGAAAACATTTTTAATCTTACAGTACAGTACCTTGAAAAGTAGAGTAGTACAATACAACAGCTGGCATACAGGGGCTGGCATCCAGTGAATAGGCAAGAAGAGTTCCTGCCTGGAGGAGGGAGAGGAGGTGGGAGATGGTAGAGCTGAAGGATCATCAGCAATACGAGATGGAGGGCAAGCTGTAATTTCACTCACGCCTGATGTTGATGGCACAGGTTCTGGTTCCTTGCTGGATTCAATTCTATCTACCCTCTTGAAAAAACGACCCAGTGATGTCTGGGTAGTAGCTCCTTTTTTCTCGTCATAGATGATACTGTAGCACTGGACTGCATTCTGAACAGCTGCTGCAACCTTCGTGTACAGTTCTACATTCAGGTCCTGTGCCTTAAAAACTAACAGTGTCTCCTCAAATAAAGAAAATCCCCTTGCCATTTCCTGTGTTGTGAATCTCTTCAGTTCTTTAGTTACTCCTTCTTCCTCTTGTCTCTCTTCATCCTTTCTCTGGACCTCCAATTCCATCTTTTCACCTCGTTCCTCTCTCTCAATTATTTTCACTTTTTTTTCCATTGTTATCACTTGGCACTTCTTAGCAGTACCAGCTACATCACTGCTGCTTTTATGCTTGCTTCCAGACATCATCCTTGGCTTGAAATACAGATACCATACTACAGTACTCTATACAGTACTGTACAGTAGAGTACACAAAAGCACAACCACTTGTAGAGGATGCATGCACGTGACAATGTATGCCAGACACGTGAACTAACTTACATGATTGGACATGCGAACGCACGTTCACATTTTTGAAAGTTCACAACTTGAAGGTCCATATGTAGGGGACTTACTGTATCGGGAGCACCGGTGACTCCACAATTACCAGGTTAAATGGGCATCAAACTTAAGTTTAACCCGTGTGTCTCTTAAAGCTTGCTGTTGAGTAAAGTTGACCAGATTGCCACTGTAGGCCACCCTGTCAGTGCTACTGGTAACAACTACCAGAGTAGCCGCTATTTTCCTACTCTCTCTTCCTTTTTTAATTTGGCAAGTAGTTCCTCCTAGAACTGCTTTTGCAGTTTCAGTTATTTTTATCATGAATTTTTTTCTCCCACCAAATTAATTTTTATCGACATCATCATTGAATGGAAAGTTTTCATTGGTCCATTTAACACAACCATAACACATAGATTTACAAGCAATGGCTGAAGCTAAGTTGGTTTTACTGGTGGAAGGAGAGTCAAAAAGCCAGAAGATGAGCAGTTAGTTGAGCTGTTCATACATATATCACCACCGCTATGTTGTGAAAACAAGTTGTTCAAAGGACACAGGTGGTGAACTTTTTGAGTCACCTTCACCAGTCATGAGTAGTTCCACTAGTGAGTATGTTTGAAATCTGATATCTGTTGCCACTTGGAATATCTCTTAACAGTGGTGGCTCTGTTTGTTTTATACATGAGAGACAGGAATTCGTTTTGATTGGTGGGTAGTCAATCTTGTGGAGTCATAAATCCAAATTTCAGGGCTCCAACAACATAAGATTCAAATGACATGAGAGCTTGCTTTCTAGCTGGTGGAGGTGAAACTGTAGCTTCAAGTATTTGAGTATCTTCATTCATCCAGACCACTAGGCTGTTAGTTGAATTCTCATACTTTTGTTTCTGAAATTGCCAAACCATACACCGAAGATCATGTTTGGACAAATTGCTAAAACAAATTATGGTGGTGTCAATTTTTCTCTATGTTCGGTTCAAGTAGAGTTCAGAGGCCATTACATCCCACATTCTAACAATCACTTTTTGCACAAAGTTGTTAGTGGATGTGATTTGAGATGAGATGAACCAGAAAGAGATCTAGAAGATAGCTTTTATGTCCACATTGGTGCCCATACCATTGTCAGTGACTTCAAATGCTTCAGTACGTCTGTTCTGCTTGGACGCATCCCCACAGAAGCACTTGTGAAACCACCTCCTCAAACACTTGTCAATCTCACACACCTCACCTAAAAACTGCCTTCTCAGGACCAACCCCAGAGAGTCTCCAACCTAATGGCTCTGATTCAATCTCTCTCTCTGTGTCTCTTTCTCTCTCTTTCATTTAGTTTGGGAAGAACATGGATTTAGTAGACTCATAGGAAGTGCCCAGACTACTGAGAATCAAGTGAATTGGAGTCTAGCTCAATAACTGCTGATACATAATGCATGTGTACTTTTCAAAGTATTAAAAAAAAATGCAGGAAAGAAATTTAGTCCAACATATTTGACCACATAGCCTTTCTTTTTTTTTTTTCAGAACAATTGAACACCTTGAGAAACGATTGCAGACACACAGAATATCATATTTGATCTAAAATTCATTTCATATAAGAAACAGTTGAAAATATTTGTGATTTTTAATCTGGAAAAGAGGAGACCTGAGAAGAATGTGAATATATTTATATATACTGTTCTCACTCTATTATATACATTATATATGTATAGTGTATATATACTTTTTTTCTTAACATCTTTATTGAAGTATAATTGCTTTACAATGGTGTGTTAGCTTCTGCTTTATAACAAAGTGAATCAGTTATACATATACAATATGTTCCCATTTCTCTTCCCTCTTGCATCTCCCTCCCTCCAACCCTCCCCGTCCCACCCCTCTAGGTGGTCACAAAGCACCGAGCTGATCTCCCTGTGCTATGCGGCTGCTTCCCACTAGTTATCTATTTTACATTTGGTAGTGTATATATGTCCATGACACTCTCTTACCCTGTCACATCTCACCCCACCCCCTCCCCATATCCTCAAGTCCATTCTCTAGTATGTCTGTGTCTTTATTCCCGTCTTGCCACTAGGTTCTTCATGGCCTTTTTTTTTTTTTTTTTTTCCCTTAGATTCCGTATATATGTGTTAGCATACTGTATTTGTTTTTCTCTTTCTGACTTACTTCACTCTGTATGACAGACTCTAACTCCATCCACCTCATTACAAATACCTCCATTTCATTTCTTTTTATGGCTGAGTAATATTCCATTGTATATATGTGCCACATCTTCTTTATCCATTCATCTGTCGATGGACATTTAGGTTGCTTCCATGTCCTGGCTATTGTAAATAGAGCTGCAATGAACATTTTGGTACATGACTCTTTTTGACCTATGGTTTTCTCAGGGTATATGCCCAGTAGTGGGATTGCTGGGTCATATGGTAGTTCTATTTGTAGTTTTTTAAGGAACCTCCATACTGTTCTCCATAGTGGCTGTATCAATTTACATTCCCACCAACAGTGCAAGAGGGTTCCCTTTCCTCCACACCCTCTCCAGCATTTATTGTTTCTAGATTTTTTGATGATGGCCATTCTGACCAGTGTGAGATGATATCTCATTGTAGTTTTGATTTGCATTTCTCTAATGATTAATGATGTTGAGCATTCTTTCATGTGTCTGTAGGCCATCTGTATATCTTCTTTGGAGAAATGTCTATTTAGGTCTTCTGCCCATTTTTGGATTGGGTTGTTGGTTTTTTTGTTATTGAGCTGCATGAGCTGCTTGTAAATCTTGGAGATTAATCCTTTGTCAGTTGCTTCATTTGCAAATATTTTCTCCCATTCTGAGGGTTGTCTTTTGGTCTTGTTTATGGTTTCCTTTGCTGTGCAAAAGCTTTTAAGTTTCATTAGGTCCCATTTGTTTATTTGTGTTCTTACTTCCATTTCTCTGGGAGCTGGGTCAAAAAGAATCTTGCTGTGATGTATGTCATACAGTGTTCTGCCTATGTTTTCCTCTAAGAGTTTGATAGTGTCTGCCCTTACACTTAGGTCTTTAATCCATTTTGAGTTTATTTTTGTGCATGGTGTCAGGGAGTGTTCTAATTTCATACTTTTACATGTACCTGTCCAATTTTCCCAGCACCACTTATTGAAGAGGCTGTCTTTTCTCCACTGTATATGCTTGCCTCCTTTATCAAAGATAAGGTGACCATATGTGTATGGGTTTATCTCTGGGCTTTCTATCCTGTTCCATTGATCTATATTTCTGTTTTTGTGCCAGTACCAAACTGTCTTGATTACTGAAGCTTTGTAATATAGTCTGAAGTCAGGGAGCCTGATTCCCCCAGCTCCATTTCTCGTTCTCAAGATTTCTTTGGCTATTCGGGGTCTTTTGTGTTTCCATACAAATTGTGAAATTTTTTGTTCTAGTTCTGTGAAAAATGCCATTGGTAGTTCGATAGGGATTGCATTGAATCTGTAGATTGCTTTGGGTAGTAGAGTCATTTTCACAATGTTGATTCTTCCAATCCAGGAACATGGTATATCTCTCCATCTATTTGTATCATCTTTAATTTCTTTCATCAGTGTCTTATAATTTTCTGCATACAGGTCTTTTGTCTCCTTAGGTAGGTTTATTCCTAGATATTTTATTCTTTTTGTTGCAATGGTAAATGGGAGTGTTTTCTTAATTTCACTTTCAGATTTTTCGTCATTAGTGTATCGAAATGCAAGAGATTTCTGTGCATTAATTTTGTATCCTGCTACTTTACCAAATTCATTGATTAGCTCTAGGAGTTTTCTGGTAGCATCTTTAGGATTCTCTATGTATAGTATCATGTCATCTGCAAATAGTGACAGCTTTACTTCTTCTTTTCCAATTTGGATTCCTTTTATTTCTTTGTCTTCTCTGGTTGCTGTGGCTAACACTTCCGAAACTATGTTGAATAATAGTGGTGAGAGTGGGCAACCTTGTCTTGTTCCTGATCTTAGTGGAAATGGTTTCAGTTTTTCATCATTGAGGACAATGTTGGCTGTGGGTTTGTCATATATGGCCTTTATTATGTTGAGGAAAGTTCCCTCTATGCCTACTTTCTGCAGGGCTTTTATCATAAATGGGTGTTGAATTTTGTCGAAAGCTTTCTCTGCATCTATTGAGATGATCATATGGTTTTTCTCCTTCAATTTGTTAATATGGTGTATCACGTTGATTGATTTGCGTATATTGAAGAATCCTTGCATTCCTGGGATAAACCCCACTTGATCATGGTGTATGATTCTTTTAATGTGCTGTTGGATTCTGTTTGCTAGTATTTTGTTGAGGATTTTTGCATCTATGTTCATCAGAGATATTGGCCTGTAGTTTTCTTTCTTTGTGACATCTTTGTCTGGTTTTGGTATCAGGGTGATGGTGGCCTCGTAGAATGAGTTTGGGAGTGTTCCTCCCTCTGCAATATTTTGGAAGAGTTTGAGAAGGATAGGTGTTAGCTCTTCTCTAAATGTTTGATAGAATTCACCTGTGAAGCCATCTGGTCCTGGGCTTTTGTTTGTTGGAAGGTTTTTAATCACAGTTTCAATTTCAGTGCTTGTGATTGGTCTGTTCATATTTTCTATTTCTTCCTGGTTCAGTCTCGGCAGTTTGTGCATTTCTAAGAATCTGTCCATTTCTTCCAGGTTGTCCATTTTATTGGCATGTAGTTGCTTGTAGTAATCTCTCATGATCTTTTGTATTTCTGCAGTGTCAGTGGTTAATTCTCCTTTTTCATTTCTAATTCTATTGATTTGAGTCTTCTCCCTTTTTCTCTTGATGAGTCTGGCTAATGGTTTATCAATTTTGTTTATCTTCTCAAAGAACCAGGTTTCAGTTTCATTGATTTTTGCTATTGTTTCCTTCATTTCTTTTTCATTTATTTCTGACCTGATCTTTATAATTTCTTTCCTTCTGCTGGCTTTGGGGGTTTTTTGTTCTTCTTTCTCTAATTGCTTTAGGTGCAAGGTTAGGTTGTTTATTCGAGATGTTTCCTGTTTCTTGAGGTAGGCTTGTATTGATATAAACTTCCCTCTTAGCACTGCTTTTGCTGCGTCCCATAGGTTTTGGGTCGTCGTATCTCCATTGTCATTTGTTTCTAGGTATTTTTTGATTTCCCCTTTGATTTCTTCAGTAATCACTTCGTTATTAAGTAATGTATTGTGTAGCCTCCATGTGTTTGTATTTTTTACAGATCTTTTCCTGTAATTGATATCTAGTCTCATAGCGTTGTGGTTGGAAAAGATACTTGATACGATTTCAATTTTCTAAAATTTACCAAGGCTTGATTTGTGACCCAAGATATGATCTATCCTGGAGAATGTTCCATGAGCACTTGAGAAAAATGTGTATTCTGTTGTTTTTGGGTGGAATGTCCTATAAATATCAATTAAGTCCATCTTGTTTAATGTATCATTTAAAGCATGTGTTTCCTTATTTATTTTCATTTTGGATGATCTGTCCATTGGTGAAAGTGGGGTGTTAAAGTCCCCTACTATGATTGTGTTGCTGTCGATTTCCCCTTTTATGGCTGTTAGTATTTGCCTTATGTATTGAGGTGATCCTATGTTGGGTGCATAAATATTTACAATTGTTATACCTTCCTCTTGGATTGATCCCTTGATCATTATATAGTGTCCTTCTTTGTCTCTTGTAATAGTCTTTATTTTAATTCTATTTTGTCTGATATGAGAATTGCTACTCCAGCTTTCTTTTGATTTCCATTTGCATGGAATATCTTTTTACATCCCTTCACTTTCAGTCTGTATGTGTCTCTAGGTCTGAAGTGGGTCTCTTGTAGACAGCATATATATGGGTCTTGTTTTTGAATCCATTCAGCCAGCCTGTGTCTTTTGGTGGGAACATTTAATCCATTTACATTCAAGGTAATTATCGATATGTATGTTCCTATTCCCATTTTCTTAAATGTTTTGGGTTTGTTATTGTAGGTGTTTTCCTTCTCTTGTGTTTCTTGCCTAGAGAAGTTCCTTTAGCATTTGTTGTAAAACTGGTTTGGTGGTGCTGAACTCTCTCAGCTTTTGCTTGTCTGTAAAGGTTTTAATTTCTCCATCGAATCTGAATGAGATCCCTGCTGGGTAGTGTAATCTTGGTTGTAGGTTTTTCTCCTTCATCACTTTAAGTATATTCTGCCACTCCCTTCTGGCTTGCAGAGTTTCTGCTGAAAGATCCGATGTTAACCTTATGGGGATTCTTTTGTGTGTTATTTGTTTTTTTTCCCTTGCTGCCTTTAATATGTTTTCCTTATATTTAATTTTTGACAGTTTGATTAATATGTGTCTTGGCGTGTTTCTCCTTGGGTTTACCCTGTATGGGACTCTCTGTGCTTCCAGGACTTGATTAACTATTTCCTTTCCCATATTAGGGAAGTTTTCAACTAGAATCTCTTCAAATATTTTCTCAGTCCCTTTCTTTTTCTCTTCTTCTTCTGGGACCCCTATAATTCGAATGTTGGTGCGTTTAATGTTGTCCCAGAGGTCTCTGAGACTGTCCTCAGTTCTTTTCATTCTTTTTTCTTTATCCTGCTCTGTAGTAGTTATTTCCACCATTTTATCTTCCAGGTCACTTATCCGTTCTTCTGCCTCAGTTATTCTGCTATTGATCCCATCTAGAGTATTTTTAATTTCATTTATTGTGTTTTTCATCATTGCTTGGTTCCTCTTTAGTTCTTCTACGTCCTTGTTAAATGTTTCTTGCATTTTGTCTATTCTATTTCCTAGATTTTGGATCATCCTTACTATCATTATTCTGAATTCTTTTTCAGGTAGACTACCTATTTCCTCTTCATTTGTTAAGTCTGGTGTGTTTTGACCCTGCTCCTTCATCTGCTGTGTGTTTTTCTGTCATCTCATTTTGCTTATCTTACTGTGTTTGGGGTCTCCTTTTCACAGGCTGCAGGTTTGTAGTTCCCGTTGTTTTTGGTATCTGTCCCCAGTGGCTAAGGTTGGTTCAGTGGGTTGTGTAGGCTTCCAGGTGGAGGGAACTAGTGCCTGAGCTCTGGTGGATGAGGTTGGATCTTGTCTTTCTGGTGGGCACGTCCACGTCTGGTGGTGTATTTTGGGGTGTCTGTGGCCTTATTATGATTTTAGGCAGCCTCTCTGCTAATGGATGGGGCTGTGTTCCTGTTTTGCTAGTTGTTTGGCATAGGGTGTCCAGCACTGTAGCTTGCTGGTCGTTGAGTGAAGCTGGGTCTTGATGTTGAGATGGAGATCTCTGAGTGATTTTTGCCGTTTGGTATTACGTGGAGCTGGGAGGTCTCTTGTGGACCAGTGTCCTGAAGTTGGCTCTCCCACCTCAGAGGCACGGCCCTGATGCCTGGCTGGAGCACCAAGAGCCTTTCGTCCACACGGCTCAGAGTAAAAGGGAGAAAAAATAGAAAGAAAGAAAGAAAGAGGCTATAATATAGTGAAGTAAAATAAAGCTATTGTAAAGCAAAGCTATACAGACAAAATCTCACCCAGAAGCATATACATATACACTCACAAATAAAAAGAAAAAGGGAAAAATTAATATATCCTGCTCCCAAAGTCCACCTCCTGAATTTGGGATGATTCGTTGTCTATTCAGGTATTCAACAGATGCAGGCACATCAAGTTGTTTGTGGAGTTTTAATCCGCCGCTTCTGAGGCTGCTGGGAGAGATTTCCCCTTCTCTTCCCTGTTCGCACAGCTCCTGGGGTTCAGCTTTGGATTTGGACCTGCCTCTGTGTGTAGGTCGCCTGAGGGCGTCTGTTCCCCACCCAGACAGGACGGGGTTAAAGGAGCAGCTGCTTCAGGGGCTCTGGCTCACTCAGGCCGCGGGGAGGGAGGGGTACAGAGGAGGCGGGGCGAGCCTGCGGCGGCCGAGGCCGGCGTGACGTTGCACCAGCCTGAGGCGGGCAGTGCGTTCTCCCGGGGAAGTTGTCCCCGGATCACGGGACCCTGGCAGTGGCGGGCTGCACAGGCTACCGGGAGGGGTGGTGTGGAGAGTGACCTGTGCTCACACACAGGCTTTTTGGAGGCGGCAGCACCATCCCCAGCATCTCATGTCCGTCTCTGGGGTCCGCGCTGATCGCCGCGGCTCGCACCCTTCTCTGGAGTTCGTTTAGGCGGCGCTCTGAATCCCCTCTCCTTGCGCGCAGCGAAACAAAGAGGCAAGAAAAAGTCTCTTGCCTCTTCAGCAGCTGCAGACCTTTTCCCGGTCTCCCTCACAGCCAGCTGTGGTGCGCTAATCCCTTCAGGCTGTGTTCACGCCGCCAGCCCCAGTCCTCTCCCTGCGATCCGACCGAAGCCGGAGCCTCAGCTCCCAGCCCCACCCGCCCCGGCAGGTGAGCAGATAAGCCTCTCGGGCTGGTGAGTGCTGGTCGGCACTGATCCTCCGTGGGGGAATCTCTCCACTTTGCCCTCCGCACCCCTGTGTCTGCGCTCTCCTCAGTGGCTCCGAAGCTTCCCCCCTCTGCCCCCCGCAGTCTCTGCCCGTGAAGGGGCTTCCTAGTGCGTGGAAACCTTTCCTCCTTCACAGCTCCCTCCCACTGGTGCAGGTGCCGTCCCTATTCTTTTGTCTCTGTTATTTCTTTTTTCTTTTGCCCTACCCAAGTACGGGGGGAGTTTCTTGCCTTTTTGGAGGTCGGACGTTTTCTGCCAGCGTTCAGTGGGTGTTCTGTAGGAGCAGTTCCACGTGTAGATGTATTTCTCCTGTATCTGTGGGAAGGAAGGTGATCTCCGCGTCTTACTCTTCCGCCATCTTCTCTCCTCCTCAGTGTATATATACTTATGTCTATTATATACATTATATATGTGTGTGTGTATATATATGTCACTCCATTGAATGATGTATTCACTGTATGTTATTCTAGGCCTAACATAAGGAATACTTTTTTAAGTAATCAAATATGTCCAATGATGTAATAGGTTACCTTGTGAGGAAAAAAAGTGTCTCATCACTGAAAGTAGTTAAGAAGATGTTGGAGGACATATGTCATGGTAAATTTGTCATAGAAGTTAGATTATATCTTCCAACCCTAAGACTGAGTGATTTTGTGATTGAGTAGCAAACATTGTTTTTGTCTTTAAATGCTTGGATTCCAATTCAACCTCAGACGTGCTTTTAGATGGAGGCAGAGGAGGCACCTCTTTAAGGATCTAGTTTAAAGGGTAGAATTACTGGAATTACCACCTCCCTCTCAGCCCCAATCACTAAAATACTTTCCTTCCATTTTGTTACCTAGCCTCAAATTCTGCTATTAGGTCTCATGGTGATATATGAACATGAGTTTCAGAGATAGACAGACTTGATTTTTTTTATTGAGGAATAGTTAATGTTGTGTTAGTTTCAGGTGTACAGCAAAGTGATTCAGTTATACATATACATATATTCTTTTTCAGATTATTTTCCATTGTAAGTTATTAGAAGATATTGAGTATAGTTACATGATATTGAGTATAGTTCTCTGTGGTATACAGTAGGTAGACAGACCTCATTTTTTTTTTTTTTTTATGATTCCACTTACATAAGGTACCTAGCAGATTCAAGTTTATAGAGACAGAAAGTATAATGGTGGTGACCAGGGACTGGAGGGGAGGGCAGAGAATGGAGAGTTATTGTTTAATGCATGTAGAACATTTACTTATTTATTTACTTTTGTGTGTTGCAAATAAAATATGAAGCAAATTTAATTCCAGTATATATTGTGTATTTTTATTTTTATTTTATTTGTTTAATTTTTATTTTTACAGTAGCTCTTTGTTGGTTATCTATTTTAAATATAGCAGTGTGTACATGTCAATCTCAAACTCCAAATCTATCCCTCCCCCTCCCCCTCCCCACCTGGTAACCATAAGTTCATTCTCTAAGGACAGACCTGATTTTGAATCCTAGCTTTGGTTCCCAGTATCTCTGTGATTTTAGTCAAGTAACTTAGGCTCTTGAGACTCAGTTTGCTCATCTGTGAAGTGGGCCATAAGGATTAGAGTTGGTACCTCTAAAGCAACTACTATATTACTTAGCCTTCAGTAGATGTAAAACAGAAGATGGTTATTATTATTACTTTATATTAAAATATTTTTTTCCATGAGTTATCTGTGACAATTCAGTCTTGAGAGCAAGCCATTCAGACATTATAAACCAATATTACTACAATCCGAGTAAATGGGTCAGATATTTGTACACAGGACAGGTAGGTAGAACTAGGGCAGAGCAGCTGAGCAGTAGGGAAAGTTACTGAAAGCTCACATTGGACCACTGGAAAGAAAGATTGCTTGGGGGCAGAAATCAAGATGGCGGAGGAATAGGAGGACGTGGAGTTCATCTCTCCCACAAATGCATCAAGAATACATCTACAGATGGAACACTTCTCACAGAACACCAGTTGAACACTAGCAGAAGACAATCGACACTGGAAATTACAAGAAAGATCCCCACATTACTAGGTAGGATGAAAGAAAGATGCGAAAAAGAAGAGGAGAGGAAGTGGGATGGGATCTACGCCACTGGGGGGGTGTGAATCAGAGAGGCTCCTGCATCTGACGGAGCCCCCTCACTGACAGGGAAATCAGTCAGGACAGAACGTGAGCATCTGAGGCTGTTGGAGGAAGGTGAAACAACAGTCTGTGGCAGACAGGACAGAGTGAGACTTACACAGATGGTCCATACCACAGCCTTGTGTGCCCCACATTGGAACCTGTGCCTGCTGGTGCACATGAGGGCTGAGAGCTGGAACGTGGGGATTGGAGAGCAAACCCAGGGGGAGGACTGCTGTTGGCTGCGAGAAGACAGCCTGAGGGGACAAGAGGGAGGAAATCTACAACCAGGAATGCTTGTGGAGGAAACCCAGACTGCCATAGAAGCAAGGTACCATTGTTGACTGATGCGCAGAGGTTGGAGCCAACATTGCAGCCACTCTTCCACCACACACCTGCCCCCTGACCAGTCAGGTGCTAGGAAAAGTGCCCACCAGGGCTGACCTGACATTAGCTTCCAGGCCCTAGGAGAGGCTCTCACTAGGCCCGGATCTCTTGTGCCCGTGGCTGCTGGCTTTCCCATGCACCTGTCACCACCAGGGCCCCTGAGACCCAGTCAGTCATGCCACCTCTGTGTCCTGTCCTCAACAGGGCAGATCCAAGTGCTCCAGGGAAGCCTCAAGAGCAGACTTCTGTGGGTGACCCACATACAGAGGTTAGGCTAAAATCACAGCTGAGGCCCAGGGGTGGGGTGACTAAGGAAGAGGAAGAAAAATCTTTCCATGCAGTGGCATAAACCACAAATTAAATCTCCGTGATCAGCTTGGTAAACCCTGCATCTATGGAATATCTGAATGGACAATGAGTGTTCCCACAACTGAAACCGGTCTACCCCTAGCAGCTGTGGACTTTGGGAACTAGTGCACACAGGAGTTGGGGCAGGTCAGAGTCTGAGCTGCCCCTACAGTGCCCACATAGGGGCCAGAGACCTGCCTAGAGGTTTTGGAGGGCCTACTGTGGAGGCGGAGGGTGGCTGTGACTCACAGTGGGGGCAAGGACACTGACAGCTGAGACCCCAGGAAAATAAAATTATTACTATTTCTGTTATGTTTTGTTTTGTTCTGTTGTTGTTTTTATCATTATTTGTTTTTATTTTTATTTAGTTTTTTCAAAATTTTTTACATATTTTTAATTTTTTTATATTTCTATTTTTAAGTTACTTTTTTGTTGTTCTGAGATCTTTCCTTGTTTTTCTTTCTTTCATTTGTACTATTTTGTTTTTATCTTTTTTCTTTTGTTCTATTTGTTCTTATCTTTTTTATCTTTCTTTTAATCGTTTTTGTGTGTTTGTTTTATTTTCTTTGCTTTTTCCTTCAGATTGCATTCTGCTTTTGTTTTTTATTTTTTGTTTTTGTTAGTTTTGTTTTTAATTGTTTTATTTTGTTTTGGGATTCTTTGGTTATTCTCTTATTTTTTGTTTTCTCTATTTTTGTTTTTCTTATTTTGCATCTGTGTGGGTTTGTTGTTGTTTGTTTTTGCTTTTACCATTTGTTTGGGGTTTTGCTTGTCTGTTCACTTATTTATCTTTAATTGTTGCTGCTGCTATTTGCTTGCTTTTGTCTTTGCTATTTGTCTTGGGTTTTGTTCATCTGTTTCTTTTCATTTGTTTTCTTCCCACCCTTTTTTTTTTTTTCATTTTTTTCCCTAATTTGCCAAGCCATGTGGCTTGCAGTGTCTTAGTTAACAGGCCAGGGGTCGTGCCTGAGCCTCTGGAGTGGGAGTACCGAGTCCAGGATTCTGGAACGCCAGAGAATTCCCAGCCCCAGCAAATATTAATCAGAGAGAGCTCTCCCAGAGGTCTCCATCTCAACTCCAAGACCTGGTTCCACTGAACTGCTTGCAGGCTCCAATGCTGAACGTCCCACACGAAACAACAAGCAAGACAGGATCACGAACCCACCCATCAGCAGACAGGCTGCCTAAAGTCGTAATAAGCCCAGAGACACCCCAAAACACACGACCTGAAGTGGCCTTGCCCATCAGAGGGAAAAGATCCAGCTCCACCCACCAGAACACAGGCACCAGTCCCCCCACCAGGAAGACTACACAAGTCACTGGACCAACCTCACCCACTGGGGGCAGACAACAGAAGCAAGAGGGGCTACCACCAAGCAGCCTGCAGAAAAGAGACCTAAAACACATAGGTCAGACAAAATGAGATCACAGAGAAATATGTTGCAGATGAAGGAGCAAGGTAAAAATCTGCAAGATCAAATAAATGAACAAGAAATAGGCAATCTACCTGAAAAAGAATTCAGAGTAATGATACTAAAGATGATCCAAAATCTCAGAAATAAAATGGAGAAAATACAAGAAACGTTTAACAAGGATTTAAAAGAACTAAAGAACAAACAAACAGTGATGAAAAAACAATAAATGAAATTAAAAATACAGTAGAAGGAATCAATAGCAGAAAAACTGAGGCAGAAGAACAGAGAAGTGAACAGGAAGATAGAATGGTGGAAATAACTGCCGAGGAGCAGAAGAAAGAAGAAAAAATAAAAAGAATTGAGGACAGTCTCAGAGACCACTGGGACAAAACTAAATGTACCAAAATTCGAATTATAGGGGTCCCAGAAGAAGAAGAGAAAGAGAAAGGACCTGAGAAAATATTTGAAGAGATTATAGTTTAAAACTTCCCTAACACGGGAAAGGAAATAGTGATTAAATTGATTAAATCCAGGAAGCACAGAGTCCCATACAGGATAAGCCCAAGGAGAAACACACCGAGACACATATTAATCAGACAATCAAAAATTAAATACAAAGAAAAAATATTAAGACCAGCAAGGGAAAAGCAACAAATAACATACAAGGGAATCCCCATATGGCTAACAGCTGATCTTTCAGCAGAAACTCTACAGGCCAGAGAGGCAAGATACATTTAGGGAGCTTCCCTAGTGGCGCAGTGGTTGAGAATCTGCCTGCTAGTGCAGGGGACATGGGTTCGAGCCCTGGTCTGGGAGGATCCCACATGCCATGGAGCAACTGGGCCCGTGAGCCACAACTGCTGAGCCTGCGCATCTGGAGCCTGTGTTCCGCAGTGGGAGGGGCCGCGATAGTGGGAGGCCCGCACACAACGATGAAGAGTGGCCTCCACTTGCCGCAGCTAGAGAAAGCCCTAGCACAGAAACGAAGACCCAACATAGCAATCAATCAATCAATCAATAAATCTTTAAAAAAAAAAAGATACATTTAAAGTGATGAAAGGGAAAAGCCTACAACCAAGATTATTCTACCCTGCAAGGCTCTCATTCAGATTTTTTGGAGAAATCAAAAGCTTTGCAGACAAGCAAAGGCTAAGAAAGTTCAGCACCACCAAATCAGCTTTGCAACAAATGCTAAAAGAACTTCTCTAGGCAGGAAACACAAGAGAAGAAAAAGAGCTACAGTAACAAACCGAAAACAATTAAGAAAATGGTCATAGGAACATACATATTGAAAATCACCTTAAATGTAAATGGATTAAATGCTCCAACCAAAAGACAGACTGGCTGAATGGATATGAAAATAAGACCCATACATATGTTGTCTACAACAGACCCACATCAGACCTAGGGACACATACAGACTGAAAGTGAGGGGATGGAAAAAGATACTCCATGCAAATGGGAATCAAAAGAAAGCTGGAGTAGCCATACTCATATCAGATAAAATAGACTTTAAAACAAAGACTGTTACAAGCCATAAGGAAGGACACTACACAATGATCAATGGATTAATCCAAGAAGAAGATATAACAATTGTAAATATTTATGCACCCAATATATGAGCACCTCAATACATAAGGCAAATGCTAAGAGCCATGAAAAGGGAAATCGACAGTAACACAATAATAGTGGAGGATGTTGACACTCTGCGTACACCAATGTTTAGACCATCCAGAAAGAAAATTAATAAGAAAACACAAGTCTTAAATGACCCATTAGACCAGATAGACTTAATTGATATTTATAGGACATTCCATCCAAAAACAACAGAATACACTTTCTTCTTAAGTGCACAGGGAACATTCTCCAGGATAGATCACACCTTGGGTCACAAATCAAACCTCGGTAAATTTAATAAAATTGAAATCATATCAAGCACCCTTTCTGACCACAACGCTATGAGATTAGAAATTGATTACAGGAAAAAAAAAACTGTAAAAAACACAAACACATGGAGGTTAAACAATATGCTACTAAATAAACAAGAGATCACTGAAGAAATCAAAGAAGAAATCAAAAAATACGTAGAAACAAATGACAACAAAAACACGATGATCCAAAATCTATGGGATGCAGCAAAAGCAGTTGTAAGAGGGAAGTTTATAGCAATACAATCCTACCTCAAGAAACAAGACAAATCTCAAAGAACTAACTTTATACCTAAAGCAACTAGAGAAAGAAGAACAAACAAAACCTAAAGTTAGCAGAAGGAAAGAAATCATACAGATCAGAGCAGAAATAAATGAAATAGAAACAAAACAACAACAACAACAAAATAATAGCAAAGATCAATAAAACTAAAACTGGTTCTTTGAGAAGATAAACAAAATTGATAAACTATTATCCAGACTCATCAAGGAAAAAGGGGGAGGACTCAAACCAATAAAATTAGAAATGAAAAAGGAGAAGGTACAACTGACACTGAAGAAATACAAAGGATCATTAGAGACTACTACAGGAAATAAAATGGACAATCTGGAAGAAATTGACAAATTCTTATACAGGTACAACCCTCCGAGACTGAACCAGGAAGAAATGGAAAATATGAACAGATCAATCACAAGTAATAAAACTGGAACTGTGATTAAAAATCTTCCAACAAACAAAAGTCCAGGACCAGATGGCTTCACAGGTGAATTCCATCAAACATTTAGAGAAGAGCTAACACCTATCCTTCTCAAATTCTTCTAAAAATTTGCAGAGGGAAGAACGCTCCCAAACACATTTTATGAGGCCACCATCACCCTGATACCAAAACCAGACAAAGGTATCACCAAAAAAGAAAATTACAGGCCAATAACCCTGATGAACATAGGTGCAAAGATCCTCAACAAAATACTAGCAAACGGAATACAACAACTTATCAAAAGGGTCATACACCATGATCAAGTGGGATTTGTCCCAGGGATGAAAGGATTCTTCAATATACTCAAATCAATCGATGTGATACACCATGTTAACAAATTGAAGAATAAAAACCATATGATCATCTCAACAGATGCAGAAAAAGCTTTTGACAAAATTCAACACCTACTTATGATAAAAACTCTCCAGAAAATGGGCATAGAGGGAACCTACCTCAACATAATAAAGGCCATATATGACAAACCCAGAGCAAACATTATTCTCAATGGTGATAAACAGAAAGCATTTCCTCTGAAATCAGGAATAATACAAGGGTGCCCACTCTTGCCACTCTTATTCAACATAGTTTTGGTAGTCTTAGCCATGGCAATCAGAGAGGAAAAAGAAATAAATGGAATCCGAGGTGACCTTCAAGATGGCAGAGGAGTAAGACGTGGAGATCACCTTCTGCCCCAGAAATACATCAAAAATACATCTACATGTGGAACAACTCCTACAGAACGCCTACTGAATGCTCGCAGAAGACCTCAGACATCCCAAAAGGCAAGAAAATCCCCACGTATATGGGTAAGGCAAAAAAAAAAGAAAAAACAGAGACAAAAGAATAGGGACAGGTGCTGCACCTTGGGTGGGAGTTGTGAAGGAAGAAAAGTTTCCACACACTACGAAGCCCCTTCACTGGTGGGGGAGGTGTGGTGGGGGAAGCTTCAAAGCCACAGAGGAGAGTACGGCAACACGGGTGCAGAGGGCAAAGCAGAGAGATTCCTGCACAGAGGATTGGAGCAGACCAGCATTCACCAGCCTGACGCTTGTCTGCTCACCCACTTGTGCAGGTGGGGACTGGGAGCTGAAGCTTGGTCTTTGGAGGTCAGACCCCAAGGAGAGGACTGGGGTTGGCAGTGTGAAGACAGCCTGAAGAGGGCTAATGCAGCACATCTGGCTAGGAGAGAGTCCGGGAAAAAGTTTGGACCTGCCAGAGAGGCAAGAGACCATTGTTTTGGTGTGTGCGAGGAGAGGGGTTTCCTGCTCTGTGTGCTCACAGATGGCAGAGCACTGCCTAAGTGAGCTCCAGAGATGGACACGAGCTGCAGCTATCATCCTGGACCCTGGGGCGGTTGAGGATCTCTGCTCCCGCTGCCACCAGGAATCCTGTGTGCGAGTGCATGTCACTACCCACAAACCCCCAGGAGCCTGGGAGGCACACCACTGCCAGGGTCACGTGATGCAGGGCCAACTTCCCTGGGAGAACACACGGTGCAATTTAGGCTGTTGAAACTTCACACTGGCCTCTGCTGTCACAGGCACGCCCAGCAATCCAATTATGACTACCTTACCGTTCCCTCTCCCTAGCCTCAGTGAGCAAGAGAGTCCTAAAAAACCGGTTCTTTAACCCCCTCTTGTCTGGGCTGGGGAACAGACGCCCAAGGGTGGCCTAAATGCAGAGGCGGGGCTAAAATCAAAGGTGAATCCCAGGAGCTGTGCGAATAAAGAAAAGAAAGAGAAATGTCTCCGTGCAGCCTCAGGAGCAGCGTATTAAATTCCCGCAACCAGCTTGATAAACCCTGCATCTGTGGAATACCTGAATAGAAAATGAATGCTCCCAAAATTGAGGCAGTGGACTTTGGGAGCAAATGTAGACTTGGGATTTGCTTTCTGCATTTGATTTGTCTTTGGTTTTATGTTTATCATAGTTTAGTTTTTAGTGATTGTTTTCATTGGTGGGTTTGTTTATTGATTTGGTTGCTATGTTCCTTTTTTTTTTTTTTCTCTTTTTGTGAGTGTGTGTGTGTATGTGTCTTTGTGTGATTTTGGCTATTTAGTTTTGCTTATACCATTTGTCTTGTGGTTCTGTCTGTTCATATTTATGTTTTATCCTCTATTTTTGCGTGTGTGTGTTTGTATGTTTCTTTGTGTGATTTTGTCTGTTTAGTTTTCCATTTAAAATTTCTTATGGGGTTCTGTATGGTCGCTTTTGTTCTTTTTTTTTTTCTTCTTTTTCTTCCATGCTGTGCAGTTGGCAGGGCCTTGTGGTCCAGCCGGATATTGGGCTTGAGTCTGCAAGGTGGGAGAGCCAAGTCCAGGGCAATGAACCACCAGAGACCTCCTGGACCCATGTAATATTAATCGGCAAGTGCTATCCCAGAGATCTCTGTCTCAACACTAAGACCCAGCTCCACCCAACGGCCAGCAATCTATAATGCTGGATGCCCAATGTCAATCAAATAGCAAGACAGGAACACAACCCCACCCATTAGCAGAGAGGCTGCCTAAAATCTTACTAAGTTCAAAGACACACCAAAATATACCACCGGATGTGGCCCTCCCACCCAAGCGACAAGATCCAGACCCACCCACTAGAACAGAGGCACCAGTACCCCCCACCAGGAAGCCTACACAAGCCACTGAACCAACCTCAACCACTGCAGGCAGACAAAACAAATATGAGGAACTACGAAACTGCAGCCTGTGAAAAGGAGACACCAAACACAGTAAGTTAAACAAAATGAGAAGACAGAGAAATATGCAGCAGATGAAGGAGCAAGGTAAAAACCCACAAGACCAAACAAATGAAGAGGAAATAGGCAGTCTACCCGGAAAAAAATTCAGAGTAATGATAGTAAAGATGATCCAAAATGTCAGAAGTAGAATGGAGAAAATACAAGAAATGTTTAACAAGGACCTAGAAGAACTAAAGAGCAAACAATGATGAACAGCGCAATAAATGAAATTAAAACTACATTAGAAAGAATCAATAGCAGAATAACTTAGGTAGAAGAACGGATAAGTGACCTGGAAGATAGAAGAGTGGAAATAACTGCCAAAGAGCAGAATAAAGAAAAAAGAATTAAAAGAATTGAGGACAGTCTTGGAGACCTCTGGGGCAACATTAAACGCACTAACATTCGAATTATAGGGGTCCCAGAAGAGGAAGAGAAAAAGAAAGGATCTGAGAAAATATTTGAAGAGATTATAGTCGAAAACTTCTGTAATATGGGAAAGCAAAGAGTCAATCAAATCCAGGAAAGGCAGAGAGTCCCAAACAGGATAAATCCAAGGAGAAACATGCCAAGACACATATTAATCAAACTATCAAAAATTAAATACAAAGAAAAAATATTAAAGGCAGCAAGGGAATAGCAACAAATAACATAGAAGGGAATCCCCATAAGGTTAACAGCTGATCTTTCAGCAGAAACTCTGCAAGGTAGAAGGGAATGGCAGGACATATTTAAAGTGATGAAAGGGAAAAACCTACAACTAAGAATACTCTACCCAGCAAAGATCTCATTCAGATTCAATGAGAAATTAAAACCTTTATAAACAAGCAAAAGTTAAGAGAACTTAGCACCACCAAACCAGCTTTACAACAAGTGTTAAGGAACTTCTCTAGGCGGGAAAAACAAAAGAAGGAAAAGACTTACAAAAACAAACCCAAAACAATTAAAAAATGACAATAGTAACAAACATATTGATAATCACCTGGAATGTAAATGGATTAAATGCTCCAACCAAGAGACACAGACTGGCTGAATGGTTACAAAACAAGACCTGTATATATGCTGTCTACAAGAGACCCACTTCAGACCTAGGGACACATACAGATTGAAAGTGAGGGGATGGAAAAAGATATTCCATGTAAATGGAAATCAAAAGAAAGCTGCAGTAGCAATACTCATATCAGACAAAATGGACTTTAAAATAAACATGATTACATGAGACAAAGAAGGACCTTACATAATGATCAAGGGATCAATCCAAGAAGTTATAACAATTGTAAATATCTATGCACCCAACATAGGAGCACATCAATACATAAAGCAAATGCTATCAGTCATAAAAGGGGAAATCGACAGTAAAACAATAATAGTAGGGAACTTTAAAACCCCTTTCACCAATGGACAGATCCTCCAAAATGAAAATAAATAAGGAAACACAAGCTTTAAATGACACATTAGACCAGATGGGCTTAATTGGTATTTATAGGACATTCCATCAAAAAACAACAGAATACACTTTCTTCTCAAATGCACATGGAACATTCTCCAGGATAGATCATATCTTGGGTCACAAATCAAGCTCAGTAAATTTAAGAAAACTGAAATTGTACCAAGTACCTTCTCTGACCACAACGCTGTGAGAGTAGATATCAATTATAGGAAAATACCTGTAAGAAATACAAACACATGGGGGCTAAACAATGCACTACTAAATAACAAAGAGATCACTGAAGAAATAAAAGAGGAAATAAAAAAATACCTAGAAACAAATGACAGCAAAAACAAGGTGACCCAAAACATATGCGGTGCAGCAAAACTAGTTCTAAGAGGGAAGTTTGTAGCAATACGATCCTACCACAAGAAACAAGAAAAATCTTGAATAAACAACCTAACCTTACACCTAAAGCAATTAAAGAAAGAAAGACAAAAAACTCCCAAAGTTAGCAGAAGGAAAGAAATCATAAGGATCAGCTCAGAAAAAAATGAAAAGAAATGAAGGACACAATAGCAAAGATCAATAAAACTAAAAGCTGGTTCTTTGAGAAGATAAACAAAATTGATAAACCATTAGCGAGACTAATCTAGAAAAAGGGGAGAAGACTCAAATCAACAGAATTAGAAATAAAAAAGAAGTTACAACTGATACTAAAGAAATACAAAGGATCCGAGAGACTGCTACAAGCAACTACATGCCAATAAAATGGACAACCTTGAAGAAATGGACAAATTCGAAAAATACAACCTTCCAAGACTGAACCAGGAAGAAATAGAAAATATGAACAGACCAATCACAAGCACTGAAATTTAAACTGTGATTTAAAAGCTTCCCACAAACAAACACGCAGGACCAGATGGCTTCACAGGTGAATTCTATCAAAAATTTGGAGAAGAGCTAACACCTCTCCTTGTCAAACTCTTCCAAAATATAGCAGAAGGAAGAGCACTCCCAAACTCATTCTACACGACCACAATCACCCTGGTACCAAAACCAGACAAAGATGTCACAAAAAAGAAAACTATAGGTCAATATCACTGTTGAACATAGATGCAAAAATCCTCAACAAAATAGTAGCAGACAGAATCCAACAGCATATTAAAAGGATCATACATCATGATCAAGTGGGGTTTATCCCAAGAATGCAAGGATTCTCCAATATATGCAAATCAATCAATGTGATGCACCATATTAACAAAGTGAAGGATAAAAACATATGATCATCTTAATAGATGCAGAAAAAGATTTCGATAAAATTCAACACCCATTTATGATAAAAACTCTCTGGAAAGTGGGCATAGTTGGAACCTACCTCAACATAATAAAGGCCATATATGACAAACCCACAGCCAACATCATTATCAATCGTAAAAAACAGAAAGCATTTCCTTTACAATCAGGAAGAAGACAAGGGTGCCCTCTCTCACCACTATTATTCAACAAGTTTTGGAAGTCCTAGCCATGGCAATCAGAGTAGAAGAAGAAATAAAATGAATCCACATCAGAAAAGAAGAAGTAAAACTCTCACTGTTTGGAAATGACATGATAATATACATAGAGAATCCTAAAGATGCTACCAGAAAACTACTTGAGCTAATCAATGAATTTGGTGAAGTCACAGGATACAAAATTAATGCACAGAAATCTTTTGCATTCCTATACACTAATGATGAAAAATCTGAAAGAGAAATTAAGGAAACACTCCCATTTACCATTACAACAAAAAGAATAAAATACCTAGGAATAAACCTACCTAGGGAGACAAAAGACCTGTATGCAGACAACTATAAGACACTAATGAAAGAAATCAAAGATGATACAAACAGATGGAGAGATATACCATGTTCTTTGATTGGAAGACTCAACATTGTGAAAGGGAGTATACTACCTAAAGCAGTCTACAAATTCAGTGCAGTCTCTATCAATTACCAATGGCATTTTTCACAGAATCAAAACAAAATATTTTACAATCTGTATGGAAACACAAAAGACCCCAAATAGCAAAAGCAATCTTGAGAAAGAAAAATGGAGCTGGAGGAAACAGTCTCCCTGGCTTCAGACTATACTACAAAGGTACAGTAATCAAGGCAGTATAGTACTGGCACAAAAACAGAAATATAAATTAATGGAACAGGATAAAAAGCCCAGTGATAAACCCATGCACATATGGTCACCTTATCTTTGACAAAGGAGACAAGAATATACAATGGAGACAAGACAGCCACTTGTCTGGCCAGCTGGAAAACTGGCCAGCTACAAGTAAAAGAATGAAAAAGAATGAAATTAGAATACTTCCTAACACCATATACAAAAATAAACTCAAAATGGATTAAAGACCTAAATGTAAGGCCAGACACTGTAAAACTCTTAGAGGAAAATATAAGCAGAACACTGTTTGACATAAATCGCAGTAAGATCTTTTTTGACCCACCTCCCAGAGTAATGAAAATAAAAACAAAAAAAAGCAAATGTGACCTAATGAAACTTAAAAGCTTTTGCACAGCAAAGGAAACTATAAACAGAACAAAAAGATAACCCGTATAATTGGAGAAAATATTTGCAAATGAAGCAACTGACAGAGGATTAATCTACAAAATACACAAACAACTCATGCAGCTCAATATCAAAAAAAACAAACAACCCAATCCAAAAATGGGCAGAGGACCTAAATAGACATTTCTCCAAAGAAGACATACAGATGGCTAACATACATGAAAAAATGCTCAATATCACTAATTATTAGCAAAATGCAAATCAAAACTACAATGAGATACCACCTCACACCGATGGAATGGCCATCATCACAAAATCTACATACAGTAAATGCTGGAGAGGGTGTGGAGAAAAGGGAACCATATTGCACTGTTGGTGGGAATGTAAATTGGTACAGCCACTATGGACAACAGTATGGAGGTTCCTTAAAAAACTAAAAATAGAGCTACCATACTACCCAGCAATCCCACTACTGGGCATATACCCAGAGAAAACCATAATTGAAAAAGACACATGCACCCCAATGTTCATTGCAGCACTATTTACAATAGCCAGGTCATGGAAGCAACCTAAATGCCCATCGACAGATGCATGGATAAAGAAGATGTGGTATATATATACGATGGAATATTACTCAGCCATAGAAAGAACAATATTGGGTCATTTGTAGAGACATGGATGGACTTAGAGACTGTCATACAGAGTGAAGTAAGTCAGAAAGAAAACACAAATATTGTATATTAATGCATATATGTGGAATCTGAAAAAAATGTTATAGACCATCCAGTTTACAAAGCAGAAACAGAGACACAGATGTAGAGGACAGATGTATGGATACCAAGGGGGAAAGGGGCAGGGTGGGATGAATTGGGAGATTTGGATTGACATATATACACTATTGATAGTATGTATAAAATAGATAATTAATAAGAACCTACTGTATAGCAGAGGGAACTCTACTCATTGCTCTGTGGTGACCTAAATGGGAAAGAAATCCAGAAAAGAGGGGATATATATATATGTATAGCTGATTCACTTTGCTGTTCAGTAGAAACTAACACAACGTTGTAAAGAAAATATACAATAAAAATTTTTAAAAAAAGAAATATTGCTTGGGGCCCTCTCTGATTAACCTCTTTTAAATCTGAAGAGATAGGAAAAGAGAGGCTCCAAAATATTTAGCAACTGGGAAAATACAGATACCAACCCTTTAGGACAGAAGCCAGCCATAGCACTGGAAAAGGGTTCTGGAGTAACCCCCATATCCAATAACTTTGCCAGGACCTACCTCTTTAGTTCCTGGGTCCTAGGGAGGATGGGAACTGTGGGAAGAAGGTGTATGGACCTCATGGTAGTAGGATAGTACTTGAGGGATGCAGGGCAGCAGCCATTTATTAATTGGTATGAATTATCTCAATAGTTTAACAAACTGTATGATGGTATAGGTGTGTGCCCGCTGAATATCCTTCCTGGTCTTGAGACTAACCAAAAAGAGGCAAAGAGAAGGAGTAGAAAGTGAAACAGCAGCAGAAAACAAGCATCATTCAATAACAGAGTGAATTCATTAGAAGATGATTAATCCCTGAATTATACTTTATCCTTAAATACCTAAAATGAATTAGACACCATTTTCTAGGCAAAATGAATTTGATAGCTTTTAACTGGTAATATCATTTTTTGTTCCCCAGGGCAAGGAACACCCCACTATGTTTAACCTTTTTAATGTTTTTTTAACCCTCATACTATGTTCAAAGGAATATTAAGCTTTCATTTTACAGTTTTAAATGCTCTGTACCTGGTTTACACACCATAATACAACTCCCCATGCACCAAAATCATTTTGATGAATGGAAATTTGAATGGTAAGAGACTTTTACCAAAAATTCACATTTGTTTTTCATAATTCCCTACAATGCAAGGATTGTATATCCTCTAAATAAGATATGTGCCACCACAGGTAAGGTTGCATTGCCCTTATCTTATAGAGCTGAGCAGAGTTTCCATTTTTTGAATAGTATCAGATAAGCACTCTGTAAAGGCCTTACAACACTTCATTCTGTGGCAGTATTTCCCCAAATATGTAACTACACACAGTGCACAACAGGTTGGAAAAACTGAAACTGCATGTAAAAAAAATCTGTTGTTGAATTTCCATATTCCTTGCAACTGATATCACCACATGGAGGCTTCAAATTCGTAATAAACCTATTTGAGCAAAGGCCTAGCAAAGACCCCTGTATGGAGAAAAGAGCTCCGCAAGGGAGCCCACAGGGCTTCAGACAATTCTCATGTAGCAAAATCCCAGTTAAAACAAACCTCCCCGCTCTCCTGGGATAGCCTGTAATCCTTGGATTAGATAGATCAGTACTGGCAGTGGTTGCTCTTTGCTCAGAGAATTTGCTCAGGTTGTATGGGGCTCATTCTGTTTTCCTTCAAATTTCAAAATCAAGTCTTGAGAACATTTTACTTATTAATGAATTTCTCAAGGTGGTCTCTGATCCCTGATTCTACTTTGTATTCTCCAGGTGCAAATCTGAACCTCAAAGACCTTAATTTCATCAGTTTGGGATGAATAAGGCAAATTTTGCCTCTAGTCTTTGTCATCCACAGACTGTGAGCATCTCTGGGACAAAGACATGCCTTATTTTTATTCTGTATCCCTACTGTCAAGCATACTGCCCAACATGATAATATCGAATAAATATTTGTAGCATGAATGAATGACTGAATAAATAGCATTAAGTACTAAAGAAAATAGCTAACATGTAAGAGCTCACTGGCTTTATTATTGTAATAAATTAGCTTGTATTGAGTAAGCAACACAAATGATTACTTATGAACTTCTGGGGAAAATCTTACAGGTTGATTTTCATCTGTAAAGACACAGATAGCCTTTTAATTTTTCTTTAAAAGTTCTTTTTTGCAAAAAGATGGGACATCTTTTGTGGAAAAGTTAAGAACACCCTTATCTTCGTGCGATTGAAAATTTGAAGGAAAAGCATGGTATTTTCCTAAAAGAATTCTTGACATTGGAATCTCCTTCCTTTTTTAACTGCGAAATCCTTGATTTATTGGCTTATTACTGATGCTAGGTAACCAGGAAGTATTTCGCTTTCATGTGTTAATGCTTATCTATTGTGTGTGCATAATATAAAGAAGTACCCACTATTGTAATGGGAATTTCTCAAATACATAAGCTATAAACACAGTACATTAAGCAGATATAAATGTTATACATTTTTCATAAATTCAGAAGATTTCATAGTCAGGAAGATTTGAATTATAAATGCTCTTTTTTAGCTTCTATCTTAAAACCTCCAAGAGACCTACAACATTTAACTCTCATCCCATTCCTCTAAGATGGAGTAGGAGGAAGATATTAAAAAGAGTCTCTGTTCCGCCTTCTAAGATCATTACTTTATTTTCCAGAAGTGTATCCTATTCCGGTAAGACAGATATGTCCCATTGATCTCAGAAATACGTTGTTCCATGACTGCAATTTCTTTCTCTGAAATCATCTTCTGGTACTTTAAATTTATTACCAATTGGCTGGTGCAGAATGGTTTTCAGTTGCTGAAAATTTAGAGTCCATTACAGAAGTGAGGTTTGGTGTAATTTCCTGGACTATATTTTGTGCCAAAGTCCCTACAAACTGATATTTTTGTCACTCTTTTGGCTGCCTGTCCCAATGGGAAAAATCTGTCTTTTTATTTGGGTGGATCTGATAGAAGAAATACTACCTATAGATATCCTTTGTCATGATTGTAACCATCTGTTTTGTAAGAAAGAAATTTAAGGCTGAAACATTAAAACATACCTGAAAAATCAACCCCAGAAATCTGAGTTCATTCTGTACGATTGCTTCATCTGCTCCTGGACCTTAAGGCAAGGTCACCGTTGCTGTTGTCATGGGAATCTGGGTCATGAGGAACAAAGCTCAAGGTCATTTTATAACAAGATAAGAAACAATTTTTCCCCTGAAGCAAATTATTCATTTCCCTAAGCACTTGCAACTGTAGGACTAGTGGTCTAGTTCCAAAGAGGAAATAATCTTTAACAGATGAAAGCTCGGAAGACACCTCTTTCAAGAAGAAAAAGCATAGCAATCCATGGTCTGTTGAGAAGGTTAATTTTTTATTAATGATGAAGTTTCTTATGAAAGCTAGGATTAATCTGGAAAACAAGAGTGTCTTCCTCTTGGGTGTTTTACCAGCGTTTTGATGGAAATTAGGTAAAGGTCAAAGGACATTTGGAAGAAAATTACACTCACTCACACTTGGCTGTAGACTCTGACGTTCTTGCTACAGTCATGGCAGCTGGCATTTCAGAGTTTGGCCGAATCAGGTTAAGCCTCCGTCCAGGTGTCCATTAAAACATGCTCTCTCTGAAAGTAAAAGGAACAACTGCTTATCTCACCGAGCTCTTCTAGGGTTGGGCCTATGGCTGAGGTGCTTTTTAAAGTGCTAGGGCATGTAATAAACTCCAGCACCATTCAGTGCGTCTGATGATGTCATGGGTCTACACATACATTTTTAACACCTATTTACTACCCTTGAAGGATGCATTCTATTTTCCTTGCACTAAATTAGATGCTAAAATCAAAAAGATCCTCTATCTGTGAAACTATCTATGTGTATATGCTTACATTTCTTATATTCTGTATTTCATTATACCAAAACATCTGAAAAAAATCAATTTCTTCTTCACCTGCCTATCAAGGGCTGGATTAAGAATTTATTAGAATTGATGACAGCACTTGCAAAGCATAGAGCACTCCCTGACTGCTATGGACACTTCAGTTCTTTCAGAGCAAACCCGGAATACTGATTTTGATTTTCTTTTTTTTTTTTTTTTAGGACTGTAAAGGAAATGTACTTTAAAATGTTTTGCTTTAAAATGTGAATGTGATTATCATTATTGTACAAATGTATGCGACATTTCTGGCATATTTAAGTTTTCAGCACATAATGCACACTCCTGATTTAGAAATTTAAATAGTTTATTTTTTAAGAGCTTTCCATTTCACCTTTAAGCTTGTATTACATAAGCTTAATGGATTCACTCAGCTTCATGATGGAGAGACTCCACCAGGTGAATAGCAGTAAGCTCATGAGCTTTGAAGGGCTTATTTTGCCAGACTGCAACTCCAGCTTGCTGTTTGGAGTTGCACTATTCTGCATGCACTGATTATAATACTGCAAAGCTCTGATAAATATTTATTGCAGAATGAAAATGTCTTTTGCCCCTGTCCCCCCCCTTTCTTTGCATAAGTACAGTAAGTTGAGCTTTAACTAAGGTGATGCCTGAATTAAACTGACAGATCCAAATGCCTGAAATTTAGGATTGCATTTATAGGTTTCATCTATAGTATATCAGCATCAAAATGTCAGTGACAGTAGGTCACAGCCAGGAGAAGTTTCTATGGGTTTTGGAACTTTCAGTTCAGATCGTTGTTGTGTTATCCAGCACTGGTAACAGCAGCAGGACTGATGGGGATAATGAGACTTAAATTCAGTATTTAAATATTCCTGCAAACTAGAGATTTACTCTGGCACACGGGAGGAATAAAGTGTATCTTTAAGAGGGGTGTGGTGTGTGTGTTTCAAAGAAGAAGAAAGGGAAAAATCTAGTGAGACAGACTGAACAAGAATCCCTTTTAAAAAAAAACATGCAATAGTCTGTGCTTTGAAGGCGCAAATGCCAAAGCCTTTGGTTACTTATGAGAAATAATAATATGTCGTCTCTTTGTTCTTCTGAAGCAAAAATAAAGTTTGTGATTCAATTTTTGACTCACTTAAATATGTTTAGTCCTTTCATGGTTTTAAAACATTTCTACCTCTCTCATGTCTCTGAATGCCCTCAACAGACAGTTTAATCCCAAACTTTCAAATGTCCACCCATGGTTTTACTCATGTATATTCCAAGATGTTTTTGAGAATATAAACTGTGCAAATGAACTGAGCTTCATTTTTCAAAACAGCAATTTAAATATGTTCCTACTGTGAAGGATCACACTTGGTTAGTGAAATAAGTAGCAAAACCATCATCTGTTCCAGTCATATCCATGGCAGCCTTTTAATGCAGAGCTCTGTGAAGTCTTTGTGTAGAGCAGGCTGAGTTTTGCATGGCAGGACTACGTGAGCAAGGGCATTCTAGTGGGAACAACTTGACATTTTTCAATAATGTAACTACTGTCAATATAGCGTGGGGTGTATGGGGATAGAAAGGAGTTATGCCAGAGATCATATTTCACCTTCTTCTTCTTCTTGAAACTATGAAAATTATAAGGAGACAAAATGGACAAACTCCAGATCAGTGATTCTGTGGGAGTCTTGACCCTTCTTTGCTAGAATGGTGGTGAAGAGTGCTCAGTATTTCATTGCAGCATTTGGTTCCATTCCTTGGCCCCACCCCTTCTTGATCTTGCTTGATTTTTCTTTTCCTCTTTCTCCTCCTCCTTCATGACAAAAAAGAAAGAAGGAAGGAAGGAAGGAAGGAAGGAAGGAAGGAAGGAAGGAAGGAAGGAAGAAGGAAAGAAAGAAAGAAAGAAAGAAAGAAAGAAAGAAAGAAAGAAAGAAAGGAAGGAAGAAAAAGGAAGGAAGAAGAAAGAAAAAGAAATTGGGACTGTTTGGGTGAAAGAACATTAAATTATAGATAATGTTGATAGGGGAAATTATTTAGTTTTATTTTCTCAACTTAAAAGTTGTTAACTCATCATATTGTAAAGGCAGTAAAACAAAACTAAGTACAACAAAACAAAGCCCCACTGCCCAGAAGACTATCTCATTTTAATTAAGATCTTACTCTGAAAAGAAGAGACTATTGTAGAAAGCACTGCAGGGGAAAATTTTTGCAGACACAATAAAACGGGAATCTGAAAAGGTCATGGGTTTGTTGGGAGGTGGGGAGAGTGGGATGGTTGCAGAAAAGAGAGACTTCAACAAGAAGAAAAAGGAGAGAACCAGAAAAAGGGACAGAAGAAATGAAAGGAAAACCACAAATGTCAAGGGATACTTATTTCTCTGATTAGAAGAGGGGTAAATCATACTCTTGAATCAAAATGCTTAGTGCTTAGTATTTTAACTTCCACTAAACATAGAAAAAAATTATGCACATAGTTTTTCAGGATAAAAAATAAAGAGAAACAGAGGTTGACAATTTGTTAGCAATTAAATAGCAATATATATTCTTGTGGGCAGAGAACACCGCTGGGCCCAACCTTTTAAAATATAGCATTTTGGCTTCTTTGGAAGAATATGACCCACTCACTTTATGTTCAAATGACACACACATGTTTGGCATGCTGAAACACTGGTCTCTCTGAGCATTAGAAGAAAATGAAAACTTGAAACTATAACTCAAATGTGAAGACATTCCTCTAGGTATATTCCTTAAAGTACAAACTACATAGCAGTGTAGCACCAATTATGCACTCAAGAACATGTCAAGCTTGATCAAATTTGCAAAAGAGATGGATAGGCTGTGTAATAGCACAAGAGAGTTCCATATTTATTTTATCCCACATAAACAATCCAAAGCAACCCTCATATACTTGTTAATAAATAAATACGTGAATGGAAAGATAATGTTACATTTGCAGACATAACATTAGATCACAAGCACATTCTTTATTATGATTCTCACAGCCATCCTGTGAGGTTTGCAGGACGAGTTATATTTTTTCCCTTCTAGAGACAAAGAAACTGAAGCTCAGAAAGCTGAGTTGACTTGCCCAACATTAAAATATGGAAAGTCGACACTGAAACTCAGATCTCTACATCCAAGTCCAATACTTTTTTCATCAATTACACTGCTCTTGAAATGAGAGGAATCACAATTAGTTAGGTTAAATTGAGTATGGTTGTCTATAAATACTGCAGAGTTAATATAGAATCTAGAAGATTCCTCAATACTACAGGTAAATTTTAGTGTTCTCCCTTAGGTCACTACCTTTTTGGATACATCATCTACAGATATCTTATCCTTGATCATTCGAAGCTTCTAGCAATTGTCTGCCATAGGTATACAATAGTTTCTCAATAAATACTTATTTGCCTCAATTACTATGCAAAAGGCTTATAATTAAAAGTCAATCTAGCCATGTCACGGAAGATGGCGGAAGAGTAAGACGCGGAGATCACCTTCCTTCCCACAGATACATTAGAAATACATCTACACGTGGAACTGCTCCCACAGAACACCCACTGAAAGCTGGCAGAAAACGTCAGATCTCCCAAAAGGCAAGAAACTCCCCACGTACTTGGGTAGGGCAAAAGAAAAAAGAAATAACAGAGACAAAAGAATAGGGACGGGACCTGCACCAGTGGGAGGGAGCCGTGAAGGAGGAAAGGTTTCCACGCACTAGGAAGCCCCTTCGCGGGCGGATACTGCGGGTGGCAGAGCGGGGAAGCTTCGGAGCCACAGAGGAGAGCGCAGCAACAGGGGTGCGGAGGGCAAAGCAGAGAGACTCCTGCACAGAGGATCGGCGCCGAGCAGCACTCACCAGCCCGAGAGGCTTGTCTGCTCCCCCACCGGGGCGGGCGGGACTGGGAGCTGAGGCTCGGGCTCCGGTCGCAGGGAGAGGGCTGGGGTGGGCGGCGTGAACACAGCCTGAAGGGGTTAGCACACCACAGCTAGCCGGGAGGGAGTCCAGAAAAAGTCTGGAGCTGCCGAAGAGGCAAGAGACTTTTTCTTCCCTCTTTGTTTCCTGGTGCACGAGGAGAGGGGATTCAAAGCGCCACATAAATGAGCTCCAGAGACGGGTGCGAGCCGCAGGTATCAGCGTGGACCCCAGAGACAGGCGCGAGCTGCGGCTATCAGTGTGGACCCCAGAGGCGGGCGCAAGCCGCGGCTATCAGTGCGGATCCCACAGCAACAGGGGCGCAGAGGGAAAAACGGAGAGATTCCCGCACAGAGGCTCGGCGCCGAGCAGCACTCAGCAGCCCCAGAGGCTTGTCTGCTCCCCCGCAGGGGCGGGTGGGGCTGGGAGCTGAGGCTCCGGCTTTGGTGGGATAGCAGGGAGAGGACTGGGGCTGGCCGCGTGAACACAGCCTGAAGGGGTTAGCGCACCACAGCTGGCTGGGAGGGAGTCCGAGAAAAAGTCTGCAGCTGCTGGAGAGGCAAGAGACTTTTCCTTGCCTCTTTGTTTCGCAGCGCGCAAGGAGAGGGGATTCAGAGCGCCGCCTAAACGAACTCCAGAGACGGGCGCGAGCCGCGGCTGTCAGCGCGGACACCAGAGACGGGCGTGAGACTCTAAGGCTGCTGCAGCCGCCACCAAAAAGCCTGTGTGCGAGCACAGGTCACTCTCCACACCACCCCTCCCGGGAGCCGGTGCAGACTGCCACTGCCAGGGTCCCGTGATCCGGGGACAACTTCCCCAGGAGAACTCATGGCGCGCCTCAGGCTGCTGCAACGTCACAACGCCTCTGCCGCCGCAGGCTCGCCCCGCCTCCTCTGTACCCCTCCCCCCGGCCTGAGTGAGCCAGAGCCCCCGAAGCAGCTGCTCCTTTAACCCCGTCCTGTCTGGGCGAGGAACAGACGCCCTCAGGTGACCTACACGCAGAGACGGGTCCAAATCCAAAGCTGAACCCCCGGAGCTGTGCAAACAAAGAAGAGAAAGGGAAATCTCTCCCAGCAGCCTCAGAAGTGGCGGATTAAAACTCCACAAACAACTTGATGTGCCTGCATCTGTTGAATACCTGAATAGACAACGAATCATCTCAAATTCAGGAGGTGGACTTTGGGAGCAGGATATATTAATTTTTCCCCTTTTCCTTTTTTTGTGAGTGTATATGTATATGCTTCTGGGTGAGATTTTGTCTGTATAGCTTTGCTTTATAATAGCTTTACTTTACTTCACTATATTATATCCTCTTTCTTTCTTTCTTTCTATCTTTTCTCCCTTTTACTCTGAGCCATGTGGATGAAAGGCTCTTGGTGCTCCAGCCAGGCATCAGGGCTGTGCCTCTGAGGTGGGAGAGCCAACTTCAGGACACTGGTCCACAAGAGACCTCCTAGCTCCACGTAATACCAAACAGCGAAAATCTCTCAGAGATCTCCATCTCAACATCAAGACCAAGCTTCACTCAACGACCAGCAAGCTACAGTGCAGGACACCCTATGCCAAACAACTAGCAAGACAGGAACACAGCCCCATCCATTAGCAGAGAGGCTGCCTAAAATCATAATAAGGCCACAGACACCCCAAAACACACCACCAGACGTAGACGTGCCCACCAGAATGACAAGATCCAGCTTCATCCACCAGAACACAGGCACTAGTTCCCTCCACCAGGAAGCCTACACAACCCACTGAAACAACCTTAGCCACTGGGGACAAATACCAAAAACAATGGTAACTACGAACCTGCAGCCTGTGAAAAGGAGACCCCAAACACAGTAAGATAAGCAAAATGAGATGACAGAAAAACACACAGCAGATGAAGGAGCAGGGTCAAAACACACCAGACCTAACAAATGAAGAGGAAATAGGTAGACTACCTGAAAAAGAATTCAGAATAATGATAGTAAGGATGATCCAAAATCTTGGACATAGAATAGACAAAATGCAAGAAACATTTAACAAGGACGTAGAAGAACTAAAGAGGAACAAAGCAATGATGAAAAACACAATTAATGAAATTAAAAATACTCTAGATGGGATCAATAGCAGAATAACTGAGGCAGAAGAAAAGATAAGTGACCTGGAAAATAAAATGGTAGAAATAACTACTGCAGAGCAGGATAAAGAAAAAAGAATGAAAAGAACTGAGGACAGTCTCAGAGACCTCTGGGACAACATTAAATGCACCAACATTCGAATTATAGGGGTCCCAGAAGAAGAAGAGAAAAAGAAAGGGACTGAGAAAATATTTGAAGAGATTATAGTTGAAAACTTCCTTAATATGGGAAAGGAAATAGTTAATCAAGTCCTGGAAGCACAGAGAGTCCCATACAGGATAACTTCAAGGAGAAACACGCCAAGACACATATTAATCAAACTGTCAAAAATTAAATACAAAGAAAACATATTAAAAGCAGCAAGGGAAAAACAACAAATAACACATAAGGGAATCCCCATAAGGTTAACATCTAATCTTTCAGCAGAAACTCTGCAAGGCAGAAGGGAGTGGCAGGATATACTTAAAGTGATGAAGGAGAAAAACCTACAACCAAGGTTACTGTACCCAGCAAGGATCTCATTCAGATTTGATGGAGAAATTAAAACCTTTACAGACAAGCAAAAGCTGAGAGAGTTCAGCACCACCAAACCAGTTTTACAACAAATGCTAAAGGAACTTCTCTAGGCAAGAAACACAACAGAAGGAAAACACCTACAATAAGAAACCCAAAACATTTAAGAAAATGGGAATAGGAACATACATATCGATAATTACCTTGAATGTAAATGGATTAAATGCTCCCAACAAAAGACACAGACTGGCTGAATGGATACAAAAACAAGATCCATATATATGCTCTCTACAAGAGACCCACTTCAGACCTAGAGACACATACAGACTGAAAGTGAGGGGATGGAAAAAGATATTCCATGCAAATGGAAATCAAAAGAAAGCTGGAGTAGCAGTTCTCATATCAGACAAAATAGACTTTAAAATAAAGACTATTACAAGAGACAAAGAAGGACACTATATAATGATCAAGGGATCGATCCAAGAGGAAGGTATAACAATTGTAAATATTTATGCACCCAACATAGGATCACCTCAATACATAAGGCAAATACTAACAGCCATAAAAGGGGAAATTGACAGCAACACAATCATAGTAGGGTACTTTAACACCCCACTTTCACCAATGGACAGATCATCCAAAATTAAAATAAATAAGGAAACACAGGCTTTAAATGATACATTAAACAAGATGGACTTAATTGATACTGATAGGACATTCCACCCAAAAACAACAGAATACACATTTTTCTCAAGTGCTGATGGAACATTCTCCAGGATAGATCATATCTTGGGTCACAAATCAAGCCTTGGTAAATTTAAGAAAATTGAAATCGTATCAAGTACCTTTTCCGACCACAATGCAATGAGACTAGGTATCAATTACAGGAAAAGATCTGTAGAAAATACAAACACATGGAGGCTACACAATACACTACTTAATAACGAAGTGATCACTGAAGAAATCAAAGGGGAAATCAAAAAATACCTAGAAACAAATGACAATGGAGACGCGACGACCCAAAACCTATGGGACGCAGCAAAAGCAGTGCTAAGAGGGAAATTTATAGCAATACAAGCCTACCTCAAGAAACAGGAAACATCTCGTATAAACAACCTAACCTTGCACCTGAAGCAATTAGAGAAAGAAGAACAAAAAAACCCCAAAGCTAGCAGAAGGAAAGAAATCATAAAGATTAGGTCAGAAATAAATGAAAAAGAAATGAAGGAAACAATAGCAAAAATCAATGAAACTAAAAGCTGGTTCTTTGAGAAGATAAACAAAATTGATAAACCATTAGCCAGACTCATCAAGAGAAAAAGGGAGAAGACTCAGATCAATAGAATTAGAAATGAAAAAGGAGAAGTAACCACTGACACTGCAGAAATACAAAAGATCATGAGAGATTACTACAAGCAACTACATGCCAATAAAATGGACAACCTGGAAGAAATGGACAGATTCTTAGAAATGCACAACCTGCCGAGACTGAACCAGGAAGAAATAGAAAATATGAACAGACCAATCACAAGCACTGAAATTGAAACTGTGATTAAAAACCTTCCAACAAACAAAAGCCCAGGACCAGATGGCTTCACAGGTGAATTCTATCAAACATTTAGAGAAGAGCTAACACCTATCCTTCTCAAACTCTTCCAAAATATTGCAGAGGGAGGAACACTCCCAAACTCATTCTACGAGGCCACCATCACCCTGATGCCAAAACCAGACAAAGATGTCACAAAGAAAGAAAAACACAGGCCAATATCACTGATGAACATAGATAGAAAAATCCTCAACAAAATACTAGCAAACAGAATCCAACAGCACATTAAAAGGATCATACACCATGATCAAGTGGGGTTTATCCCAGGAATGCAAGGATTCTTCAATATACGCAAATCAATCAATGTGATACACCATATTAACAAATTGAAGGAGAAAAACCATATGATCATCTCAATAGATGCAGAGAAAGCTTTCGACAAAATTCAACACCCATTTATGATAAAAGCCCTGCAGAAAGTAGGCATAGAGGGAACTTTCCTCAACATAATAAAGGCCATATATGACAAACCCACAACCATCATTGTCCTCAATGGTGAAAAACTGAAACCATTTCCACTAAGATCAGGAACAAGACAAGGTTGCCCACTCTCACCACTATTATTCAACATAGTTTTGGAAGTGTTAGCCACAGCAATCAGAGAAGAAAAAGTAATAAAAAGAATCCAAATCAGAAAAGAAGAAGTAAAGCTGTCACTGTTTGCAGATGACATGATACTATACATAGAGAATCCTAAAGATGCTACCAGAAAACTCCTAGAGCTAATCAATGAATTTGGTAAGGTAGCAGTATACAAAATTAATGCACAGAAATCTCTTGCATTTGTATACACTAATGACGAAAAATCTGAAAGTGAAATTAAGAAAACACTCCCGTTTACCACTGCAACAAAAAGAATAAAATATCTAGGAATAAACCTACCTAAGGAGACAAAAGACCTGTATGCAGAAAATTATAAGACACTGATGAAAGAAATTAAAGATGATACAAATAGATGGAGAGATATACCATGTTCTTGGATTGGAAGAATCAACATTGTGAAAATGAGTCTACTACCAAAAGCAATCTACAGATTCAATGCAATCCCTATCAAACTACCACTTGCATTTTTCACAGAACTAGAACAAAAAATTTCTGAATTTGTATGGAAACACAAAAGACCTCGAATAGCCAAAGCAATCCTGAGAACGAAAAATGGAGCTGGGGGAATCAGGCTCCCTGACTTCAGACTATATTACAAAGCTATAGTAATCAAGACAGTTTGGTACTGGCACAAAAACAGAAATATAGATCAATGGAACAGAATAGAAAGCCCAGAGATAAACCCACGCACATATGGTCACCTTATCTTTGATAAAGGAGGCAAGCATATACAGTGGAGAAAAGACAGCCTCTTCAATAAGTGGTGCTGGGAAAATTGGACAGGTACATGTAAAAGTATGAAATTAGAACACTCCCTGACACCATGCACAAAAATAAACTCAAAATGGATTAAAGACCTAAGTGTAAGGCCAGACACTATCAAACTCTTAGAGGAAAACATAGGCAGAACACTGTATGACATACATCACAGCAAGATTCTTTTTGACCCAGCTCCTAGAGAAATGGAAATAAGAACACAAATAAAGAAATGGGACCTAATGAAACTTAAAAGCTTTTGCACAGCAAAGGAAACCATAAACAAGACCAAAAGACAACCCTCAGAATGGGAGAAAATATTTGCAAATGAAGCAACTGACAAAGGATTAATCTCCAAGATTTACAAGCAGCTCATGCAGCTCAATAACAAAAAAACCAACAACCCAATCCAAAAATGGGCAGAAGACCTAAATAGACATTTCTCCAAAGAAGATATACAGATTGCCAACAGACACATGAAAGAATGCTCAACATCATTAATCATTAGAGAAATGCAAATCAAAACTACAATGAGATATCATCTCACACCGGTCAGAATGGCCATCATCAAAAAATCTAGAAACAATAAATGCTGGAGAGGGTGTGGAGGAAAGGGAACACTCTTGCACTGTTGGTGGGAATGTAAATTGATACAGCCACTATGGAGAGCAGTATGGAGGTTCCTGAAAAAACTACAAATAGAACTACCGTATGACCCAGCAATCCCACTACTGGGCATATACCCTGAGAAAACCATAGTTCAAAAAGAGTCATGTACCAAAATGTTCATTGCAGCTCTATTTACAATAGCCAGGACATGGAAGCCACCTAAATGTTCATCGACAGATGAATGGATAAAGAAGATGTGGCACATATATACAATGGAATATTACTCAGGCATAAAAAGAAATGAAATGGAGGTATTTGTAATGAGGTGGATGGAGTTAGAGTCTGTCATACAGAGTGAAGTAAGTCGGAAAGAGAAAAACAAATACAGTATGCTAACACATATATATGGAATCTAAGGAAAAAAAAAAAAAAGGCCATGAAGAACCTAGTGGCAAGACGGGAATAAAGACACAGACCTACTAGAAAATGGACTTGAGGATATGGGGAGGGGGAGGGGTGAGATGTGACAGGGTGAGAGAGTGTCATGGACATAAATTCACTACCAAATGTAAAATAGACAGCTAGTGGGAAGCAGCCGCATAGCACAGGGAGATCAGCTCGGTGCTTTGTGACCACCTAGAGGGGTGGGATGGGGAGTGTGGGAGGGAGGGAGATGCAAGAGGGAAGAGATATGGGAACATATTGTATATGTATAACTGATTCACTTTGTTATAAAGTAGAAAGTGGCACACCATTGTAAGGCATTTATACTTCAATAAAGATGCTTAAAAAAAAATCAATCTAATAAGTTGCTAGTATTTCTATTTACCTTTTGATTTGATGGAGAGACTCTAGAATTAAGGAATATGTGATATTAAAACTGCCCATAAATACATCAATTTTATTGATATACTTTTTTTTTGCAGAGATGAACTATAAACTCTTCTTTTAAATTCAGCAAGCTTATTGTGTATTCAACAATATAATTATAAAGTGCTCCAGATTTTACTTGAAAACCTATGAGCTGCTTTTTGACTGTAAAAATGCAAACTTATTGAAAATTATGTTTGGAAATAAACATCTCTAGGCCAAGTATCTGCAGTACATGGGAGTAAGAAGAAAGACATGGGTTAAAAGCAAGAGTTTATACATGGGCATATTCTTTTTTTTCTTTTTTCCAATGCATAAAGCCACACCAAACTCAGATTCCAAAGGTTTTCTTTTTCTCTTTTTAAATAGGTGCAGGTACAACAGTAACCAAGCTTCTTTATCAATTACACTGTAATCAGATGTTTAACTATGCCTTTTAAGTCTTTTGTCATTTATAGACAGTTATTGTTGTACTCTGATACTGTTACAAGAGAGCTTCATCTTCAAGAAGATTCATAGGAAGGCTACAGAAACAGTTATAACAGTTCTACATCAAGATGATGGCTATGCCAAGATCCCAAGTTTCCAGCCCTTACCACCCTCAAGAAGCTGTCCTGACCCTAGGGCCCCTAGATCAGGCATCCAGAGATTTTTACTCCCTGACAGGCAAAGTTGATGCCCCTACTCAGCCCTGAAGCAGCTACAGAGGACAGACCATCACCTTTCTGCTTCCCATAAGATTTGGAGTAAAATCTCTGAGGGAGGAATGAGATAGGAAGGGGGCAGGGCACAACCTTTAAAAGAATGACATTGCCCGAGGATAAAACATAAACTGATTAGAACCAAATAGGTTCTAATGGCAGACGAGTCGACTTCCACTAGACCTTGAGCCTCAGTATATGCTCATTGTAACACTTCAGCAAGCTAAATGACACATCTACAGGCACCATGACAGTTCCAAGGCTGACTATAAAGGTCAGAAGTGGGCAGTGGCCCAATTCCTGGAAATCCCCACCCCTTCCCCAAAATAGCTGGAATACTCCTCCTACTCATTAGCCTATGAAATTACCCACCCCTATAAAAACTGATAACCCCATACCCTGGTGCCTCCTGCCTTCCAAGATGGCCCACACTCTGTCTATGGAGTGTGTATCTCCCTGAATAAAGCTTTTTTTGCTTTGAAATAAATAAATAAATAAATATGTGCATGTGTAAATGCTATTAATTTTCTTGAAAAGTAGTATTAACCAAATTTAAAACATTTAAAACAAAATGCTGATTTTAAAGGAAGAAGTCTCAAGATGGGACCTCGTAGTTCTTACGTCATGACATGTAGTTACTCTTAGATTTATGGCCATTAAATAAGAAGCCGTAAAGTCTCAAAAATAGCATATTCGTTAACTGTAGAGAATCCCGTGTAAATCGTGCCTTCTAAAGTGTTACAGAGAAGAAATGTCACAAAGCCTCATCCATGTCTAGCGTTTCTGATAAAACCAAACGAAACCAAAACAAAAACCTCCACCTGTAAATTAATGTAGGAATTAATTCTGATGTGCTGTATCAAAGACATGATAATTTTGTCACTTCTTTAAGTACCATATTTCATTGTTAGCATAAGGGAGGAAGAGAACTTACATGTAGTGTTAAATTTAGAGCCAATATTTGCTTTTCTATCTTTTGCATGAGACTAGAAGCTTTATGAAAGCAGCATCATGACTATCTTGCTCTCAATTTGATCTCCAACACCTAACATAGTGCATGGCATGTGGCAGACAGTTAATAGATATTTTTGAATGAATAAACATCATCAAGAGGGAATAAGTTTGAAAGTAGAGGAATGCTTTACAGATACTCAGAAATCTCAAATATCTAAAACAGGGCTGAAAGAAGATGCCTCTTAGAGTAGAGAAATAGCCTCTGTGCAGCAAATGGGAATGAATGTAGTAAAGAGCCAAGAGAAGGTCACCGCTCATACTGTGAGTGGTTGTTTCATCAATAGAGAATACATTTCATCAGTTGAGAAAAGTCAATCTTCCAAGTACAAAATCTAAAAAAAAACAGAAGTCATGGGGAAAGGATGGAGAAAGCATAAAAAATCAGAGAAAGAAAAACAATGGTGGAGACTCTGACACCAAAGAAGGCCAGTAGCAAAAAGGTAATTGACATCATATTGTTGCATGGTCTGTAGTCTTCTGAGTCTAATACCCATTTCATTTTCAGGAGTTCTCAGGAGGCCTGTAAACACTAAGGCAGCAGGCTCTTTGACAGGGGTGGAAACACGCATGTGTGTGTATTTGATGGTGGTGGATGGAGGTTGAGAATAGCCACCTACCTTTCAATAGTCCTTAAATACATCGCTGTGTTTCATTATAAGCATACCAGCCATAAGGCTTTTTTTTTTCAGTCTGAAGAGTTACAGTTTTAATGAGAGAACAAACTATGGTACATTGCAATAGTATAAGAAATAGCAGATGATGTTCAGGATGCTGCTGACAAGTCTAAAAGAGACTTATAGCAACAGTAAAGATTTCTGGGAAATAAAACAATGACTTAGGAGAAGGCTTCTTTGGATTTTGATTGAACAATCAATTTTGCAGAAAGGTAGTCATGCTACACCCACAGGAGATCACACTGTTGAACAATTCTCTACTTTATGAGAAAGAGAAAGATGACCAAAACTCAGTCCAATAAAAGTAATTTTTCAAGTGAGTGAGTTCCTGGCTTCAGTACTTATATAATTTTATTTAGCAACTGAATGTGTATCTATAGTCATACATTTGATAACTCTGAGTCATTAAGAAGGGATTGAATTGTGTTTCATATAATCTTATAGAGTACAATACATTTTGGGTGGTATCCATTCGAGAAAAAAAGGTTTAAACAAAAGGAATGGTCCTTACGGGGTTAGACATAAGTTATTTGGAAATCCATTTAGCTGAGCCCCAGCAGTCCTACATGATGCTATATATACCACTTTCATTTGAATGGGAACTAGCAAACACTGGATGATTTTAGCCCTTATGAGAGGTATACACCTATTTTAGTATACCACTATCACCTACTGGGTCACAAAGTATAAAATCTGATTCAAGAAACCAAAGTAAAGGGACCTGATCACAAGGTATCAGGAAAAGAATTACTATACATGTGTTCCAAAGTGTAAAACATTGTGATCCCAGACTCTCACCTAAGATATTACTGCAAATAGCTACTATCTTAGCAACAAGTTCTTTTTAATAGAGCTCATGCTACCCCAGATGCACCTCACTATCCTCTTCATTAAACAAATAGTCTTAGGAATAGTCTAATTTATTACTGTGCTTTTCAATACAAATTTTCTCATAAGACTGTAGGCAATTTCTACATTCTATTTTCATACGTGGGCATTGAGACTATTCTCAACCAGAGGAAAATTTACACTAAGATGAACTCCCTCCATTGTTACAGTATTTATAGCTTGTGTGATTACTATTCTGAACAGATCGGTGGCATGGCATCCAAGTAAATACAGTGGGAATAAATTTTACAGATGCATATGTGCCTGACGTTAGTGGCAAATGATGATGGAAAGGTATTAAAACAGGTTACTCTGATTCTGTGATCTTCCTTTCTATCAATAGTTCAGATGGTATATTTTGTGAACAGAATGGATAAGAAGACAATATTCAAAAGCTAGCAAAGTTTTATAATTATCCACAAAATTGGCACCAGAGGAATAATCTCTCTTCTCATTACAACTGAAAGTAAAGTACACTTATACGGTATAGGGTTTCAATGTTTTTTAAATGTGATTAATTCTTTATTCTGCATGCATTTGTGTTTGCAGTGAATCCCTCAAATAAAACAAGTGAAGTAAACACAACTTCTGGTACTCCAACATCTTGAATCTAGCTTAATCTCCACTAGTCCAATAAATTCTAATGAATCTGATCTAGATTATCCCCCCGATTAAATCATCAAATTTTCAAAATTGTTAAAAAATGCAATTTTTATGCAGTCATTCATTTAACAACTGTGTTGTACTTTATTTGGTCTTGAGGCCCCAAGTTTACAATGTTTTAATCATTCACTCCTTATTGACACATTTTTGGATTCCTTTCTTGATGATCTTAAGAAATACGTTTCCTTTAGGCATCTCAAAGCTCTTCTTCTTCCTTTTAAATGAGTTCAAACATGGAAAGATTTTGTGAATGGATAACTTCTAAAGTTTTCAGATAAATTACAAGTAATTTGTACCTCTGGTGTAATGTTTTCTGTGAATAGACAGAGGTTATTATGATAAGAGGAAAGGACCCTGACCTTATTCAGTCAAAGCAGGTTCTTTCTATATGTATGGTTTGTTAAACCAAGCAGACAGAAGCATGTCCCTGGGAGGGAGGAAAAAGAGGAAAATATATAGTTGGCTGCTTTGGATGGCTGGAGAGTTTGGAAACTAGGGCTGTTTCCAATCCATTAAGTCCATAAGAGTAAGGGTGAGGTCTGACTTATGAGTTATATCCTCCAAACCTAGCATTGTATCTGGTGCAAAGTAGGTGCTTGCTCAATACTTTTGGACAAACTGATGCCATACTGACAAGCTATTCATCCTCTCTTAACAATTCAAAAATGTTTATTTTCAAAAGACCAACTAAGACTGTTAGAGGATTTCTTTCTCTCAATTTAACTAGAACATTCCAGTATAATCTGAACACCTATAGTATATCAACCACACCCAGAGCCTCTAGATTTGTAACACCTTGACATCATTTTTGAAAATGTGAAGCATCATTCCAAATATTTTGGAAGTGGTCAAGGAAGTGAAGAGAATGAATTTCTTTCACAAAGGGAAAAAACAATATTTTTCCTTCAAAATGGAAACCCAATACAATCGATGGAATGAATGTGTGAGGTTTAAATTGCAGCATTAAAGCAGGAGTCTGTCTCCAACAGGCAGAGTTGCTGCAGTTTACATTTAAGTATAAAATTAAGAGATGATTGTAGCCTTTCTCTATTATAACTACATGAGTGTCTACACAATAGGAATTTGTATTCATATGCATTCGTATGCTCCTTTTCTCCCTAATAAAATAAATTTTGACAGCCTATTGGTTAACGTATTGAAGGAACATGGACTTCTTCTAGAAAGTTCTTTCCCATTAAGCTAGTCAGTTAAATGGAATATTTCTAGGTAGTTTCTAATTCATAACTTATTTTGAGCCTGGGCAGGAAAAATCACTATCATTATATTTGCTATGTGAAAGAACAACCCTTGTAGCTAGATATGATGAGGAAAAAGATGTATGTTGTGAGGAGGGACAGGAATGTTAATAAAAATAATGAAATGCTAGACACACTAGGGTTAAAATCTAATTTGTCATGATTTTAATTTTATTTATTTATTTACTTGTTTTTACTATCTGTTGCTTAATTCTGTCTGCTGCAATCTTATTTTGGAGTTTTGCACCTATGTTTCTAGGTGAGATTGCCTGTAATTTTCATTTCTTGTATCATCTTTCATTACAGTTGTTCTAAAAACTGAGTTGGAGGAACTGAACACCTTTTCAAACTCCAGAAGAGTTTGTATATTATAGCGATCTTTGATGTTTGGGGAAAATAACTTAAAATCATGCCATTATTTTTGTTAATGATCATTATTGTGTTTATATGTAGAAGAGTATATAGTTATATGGCATGTTCAGTTTCTTTAATGGTCTATTCTGATTTTCTATTTCTTCGGGAATTACACACGTCTCAATTCTGTTGCCTCCACCTTGAGTGGGCCCAAGAGCTTATTTCCAGTCCTTTTTTTGTGGGTATTAAAAACCAAAGCTCCTAGCTAGTATGGACTTTTACAAATTCTTCTCCCTACTTATTCACCCCATGCCCATGCCAGCCCATACTACATGGCTGACAAACTATTGGTTTGTGTAACTACCAATTTACCTTTCAGTTTCCTCTGGCATGTAGAGATTTCTCTTGCCTCCTGGGAGCACAGATATCTAAATGTGTATTTGAAACTTTGGTTATCTTTTATCCAGTCTTTTCAGGTGTTTGTAGTAGGAAGGCTTCCATGCTAGCTGGGTTCATCAGGGTTCCAGAATTGCTCTATTATGTTTTCTATCCACTGTGTCACTACCATCCTCTCAACTCCCTGCCACTTGTATCATCTGGATGTTGCCATCATCAAATCCTGAATCTTCTCTAGTAAGCATCATCTATGACCCCATTGTTGCAAAATCCAGTGGATTCTTTCTGTCCTCTATATCCCTACAATAGGATCTGGCATATGGTTTGTACTCAGTATAATGCATGTGGAGTGAATGAATCTTATTTGACATCATAGCGTCATTTGCCACCTCTACCCTTCATTAAAATTTTCTATTTCCTTGACTCTGTTAACAAAGTTAAGAGAAACCAGGGGGGGTTCCTTTTACTTCTTTCTATACTCCTCCTCACTCACCTCCCAGATTTCCTCTTTTAAAATGAATCTATTAAGTACTGTTTCCCAAGTAATCATTCCCTCTCTTCCTGGCTAAATCCACACAGTCCCTTGTCTTCAGCTATCACCACATGCTGCCAGTTTTCAAGTCTTTATCTCCAACTTAGATTTCTTTCCTGATATTCAGACTCATGTAAAACTGTCTACTATGTGGATGTCTAACAGGTAACTTAAGCTCACATGACCTAACTCGAATACACAATTCCCTCTCCAGAATTACTCTTCTTCCTATATTTTCTATTTCCCTGAGGTAAAATTCTTGAAGTCATCCTTAACTAATCCTCTTCCCTTATGCTGCCCACCAATCCAAGCTGATCTCCAAATCCTGTGAATTATGTCTCCTAAACATCTCTGGAGTCTGTATTTCCTTTCTATCCCTATGGCCATTGCTTCATTTAGATCCTTATCATTTTACACCTGTATTATGGAAATGATCTCATCTTTAATCTCAGATTTTATTTTGCTCCCCTACACTCTTCCTTCAATCCATCCTCCACTCTTCCAACAGCTTTATCTTAAAAATTAAATCAGGTCATGACATTCCTTTAATTTGAAATCTTCTGGTATCTCCCTATCACTCTCAGGATGAAATCTATTCCCTTCAGTATGGCATTCAAAGTCCCTGCTTACTGTTTTGGTCTCATATCTCAACACTTACCCCTTACACTCTGTAATCCAGTGATCCTGAACTTTTTACAATTCCTTTAATGGGTACTTGCATTTAGGCTGATTCACTAGCTTGAATTAGGTTCCTTACCTTGAATTCACTGATTCACTAGCTTGAATTAGGTTCCCTTACCATGCAGCATTCATCACACTGTTTCATAATTGCCAGGTTGCCCATAATTAGAGACTGTTATCTGTGTATCCTTAGCAATTAATATTATGTTTAGCACACACTAGGACCTCAGTAAATGTTAAACGAATGAATATAAATCTATATTTTTATATATTCTCATTTTTCTTCTATTATTTACATTTAATGGATGTGTTACTAGTAATAATCATAACACACACATATATGTATATAAAATTACTTGCTATAGGTCAGAAGGCACTATTCTAAGTGTTTGACATATGTTAACTCACTTAATACTCAGAACAAACCTTGTATCCCCATTTTTCAGAAACTGAGACATAAAGAGATTATGTGACTTGCCTAGCCTTGCACAGCCAATGAGTGGTAGAGCTGGGAATCAGACCTAGGCAGTCTGTCTCCAGAGTCTGTAATAAGCTATAAGGAGTAAAAAAAAAAAAAAAGAGTATATTTTATGGATGATTCAAAATCCATTACCAAGACCTAAATTATTGATAGTTGAAGATTATGCCCTTGTAATTTAGACTTCATGTGACATATGTAGAGCATACAACTTTAGTATAAAAATTAACCTTGGTTTTGCTGACTTGCATTGTTGTTATTCTGTTCTTGACTTTTCTTTCTCAGGCTTCTGTTTTATTCTTTGGCAGCATCTAATCTTTTCTATGTCCTTCATCACACCCACCATTTTGTATATGAACCAGGTCAATACCATAGATAATAGCTTTGAAAATTAAAAAATCTTGGGTTTCATGATTCCCAAGACTGAAGCTTACTTCAATTATTATTAAAGCTAATGTTTTCTGCTTTTAGCTCTCATATTCCTGAACTGAGAAGAAGTGATTCCAAATTTGTTTTTTTGTTTGTTTGTTTCCTTCTTTGGGACCTAAAGATAAAAACAGGGTAATGGAATAGCTACATTAGTAGATTGTATAGTTATCAGATGTCCTAAAATAATTTAGGTTTTCAGAAACATGTCATCTTTTAACAGCAATATTTTCCCAATGCTGAATACAAAGTATGATTTCATATGTAATAAACCCAGAATTGTCATTTCTGAGTAGTGGTAATCAGGTAGTTATCAACTTTATGGTTAATGACATCTCTCTGAAGTTTCTACAGTAACTTCTACAAAATCTCACTATTTGGAGATTCAGTTGCTATCTCTCTCCCCGATCTCTTCTCTAACCAAGGTTAGTAGCTCAAAGCAACTGCCCAGTAAAGACTTGTATCAACAAGTAGAAATATACTCTATGCTTTGAAATTCTAAACCTGCTATAGAGTAAAAAAGCCCATTGACTTTTCTTGTTTCATAAAGCATTGTGGTGGCCTCCATTTCTGTTGTAAACACAAGACTGAATTTTGTCACCAGGACACAAAGTTATAGGCCTTACAGACTGATAGAATGCTTAACTACAATAAAAGTTCTCTATCATTTGAACCTCCCCCCAAATATCACCCCCCCCAAATTAAACTTATCTAATGAAACTCGAAGGCCCTAAAATATAGCAGGAATGGACTGAATCTGCAATGTGTTTCAAGCCCAAACAGGCTGCCCAATTAGATGAATATAATCAGTTAAACTCTAAAAATCTGATACTCTGTAGACACCAAAATCTACAGATCTGTTTATTGAAGTCCCTTGATATGATGAGGGCTGCTTACTGATCTCTATTTCATTTCAAAGGGGAGGTAGGTTGCTGCTATTTGTTTATGGCAATGAACTGTGCCATAACACATTCTGCTAAGCAAGTGCTATATATTGCTTTGCTTTCCAGTCCTAGGCTCATACAGATGATGTGAGAAAAAGGATTGATTTTTTTTTTCTTTTATGCTTTTATCAGTTCTGTTAGGTGCGTTGTTCATAGAATTAGGTCTTTTTTTCTTTCTTTTTCAACTTTACCTTTTCCTTTCATTTCTGATTTTGCTCTGACATAAGAAGGAGAGGTTAATGGGGCACTCAGTTCTTTCCTTTTTTCCTCCATTGGTCTTTAACAATCACTGTATGTACAGTCTTCCTCCATTGATTTGGAAGGACTTTACATGGTCTTAAATAATGAACTCCTAGGAAAGAAACCTATGTACTCTTCAAGGCAACAATACATTCCATTACTCCTAAAACTTATGGAGCTTCTGACTCTGGGGGCTCTTATTGACAAGGGCAGCCTTTGTCTCTTCTCTGCATATACTGCCCAAAGCTTTGGCACTTGGCAAAAACAGCTGTATGCATGTGCTTATTCGGAAAAAAACAAATCAGGTTCTCTCACCTAAGTAAAAGACCTTGTTATTTATAACTGCTTTCTGGATTTGATTCTTCTTGTAAAAGTAAAAAGTAAAAAGTGCTCTTTACAGCTAAATCTATTTGGGTTGTCATCCTCCAAGTACTCTTTGCCTCTTCCTGGAAATAATTTGCTTTGCTTTCTAACGTCAAATTTTTCTGGACCCATTGTTTTCTTTGAGTAATCTTTGTGAAATTCTCAAATATGTGCATAATTCCCCAGTCCATATCCAAAATATGAAGGAAAAATGTCATTGGACCAGTTCTCATAATAAATAAAAATGCATATATTTCTTGGTGAGAAAGAAGTAATGATTTTAAAAATACCATCCAGTCTTGAAGGAGTCATGTTTTACAAATATAATAACCAAATATTATTTATCATTTTGTTGTTTTGATTTCTTTGTTTTCAGGGCTTTGAAGTTCAGAGTCAGCCTAAAAAAGTTAAATTAAGTCTTTGAAAACTGTTTCCAAAATCACCCCAGGGAAGGTGTTGAGTCACAGAGAACACAACTTTTCACCTTTTCATGAATCAGGATAAATCAGCTTGACTGATTCACTGTCTGACCACTGGGCAAAGTATAAATCATGTACGAAAATGTCAGTTGAAATGTTAGTGCACTTTAAGGTCATCTGTTGAATTTTCAGTGTGTGTCTGTATCATCTTCAAAAATCCTCAGCAATAAAATGCAGTCGTAAAACAATGAACATTTACTCTCCATTATTTCTCTTTAGAAATGTATAAGCTGCATCATATTCAAATCCATGTCAGAACCAGTATGGTAAAAATTAATGCAAGAAACTAAGCAATGGAATGTTTTGCTCTGTCTGTACATCAAGTAGAAATCAATTTAGCAAAGGTGGAACTCTCCCTTACTGTCCCCAAAACAAACAAATAAAAAAAAGAAAAGAAAAAGCTTTTAAAACACAGAAAACCTATAAGAATTCTACAGACAGTCGGAGGGGAGACCCCAAATGTTGTTGAAACTAACAGATATAAAAATAATGTCGGTTATTTTGGTGGTCATTTTTTTCCCATAAGAACAGCTCAGATATTTTTTTAATCTAGGAGATTTATTGTGTTTTGGCAACAATTCAGAAGATCGTTTCCTAAACATTTGCCATATTATCAGGAGATTTCCATTTCAACGATATGCTATCACACTATATTTAGCCACTGGAGCTTGTACTGTAGGGAAGGCAGGCTAACAACAGAGTCTGAAATAATTTTTAAAAAAGAAACTCACTATCAAGTTTATATTCTACCATCTTATAAAATAAAAATAAAAATGAGGCAGAAATTAATATAGATGGTAATTAATACCCAAATGAAATAGCAACTCAGTGTGGTAAAGGAAAACAGTGGCAGTTATTACAGCTAACATTTTGGAAAACTGAGTATGTGGTGCTACCTAACACTTTCTATCACAGAGAATTTAAGGAATGATTATAACAATTTATCAAGCATGTGTCAACTGTTGTATACAATATTCTACACGCTGTTAAAATGCCATTAAAATGTAGCAGTTCAGGGGCTTCCCTGGTGGCGCAGTGGTTGAGAATCTGCCTGCAAATGCAGGGGACACGGGTTCAAGCCCTGGTCTGGGAAGATCCCACATGCCACGGAGCAACTAAGCCCGTGAGCCACAACTACTGAGCCCGCGTGTCTGGAGCCTGTGCTCCGCAACAAAAGAGGCCGCGACAGTGAGAGGCCCACGCACCGCGATGAAGAGTGGCCCCCACTCGCCGCAACTGGAGAAAGCCCTCGCACAGAAACGAAGACCCAACACAGCCAAAAATAAATAAATACATTTAAAAAAAAAATGTAGCAGTTCAAAATATTTGGGCTTTTACAAAGCTCCAAATTTTAAAGCTACATTAAAGTAACAATAGAAACCAATTACAGAATAGTTGACTAGATTTCCTAGTGCTAAATGGTTGTTTTTACAGAAAGGATGAAGGAATTCCAAAGGTCTTATGCTGAACAAACATGGTCAGGGGTAGTTTTCTAGACAAATGAAGAATAAGCAATTTCTGAAGGTAAAGAGTAGCAAGAGAATGAAATAGACAAAATGTCTCATCTTGATTCATGAAAAGATGAAAAGGCATGTCTCTGTTGATCAACACCTTCCCTAAAGTGACTTTGGAAACAATTTTTAAATACTGCTGTAATCTTTTTAGTTGACTCCGAAATAGAAAATTCTTAAGGAAAGAATCACAAAACACTGGTGAATACTGTTTTATTGTTTTCACTTAAACATCTATTAAAAAATGAGAAGAAATGGTCAATAGCTGAATCCTTTAGTCCTAGCATGTTCCTGAGCAAGGAGCTAACTAAATGCTAGATTTTCTTTTTTTGCTAAAGTCAACATATGAAACCTGGAAACATATTCTCTATGTTAGCTCAAATGGTGAATACATTTTGGTGTTTCTTGACCCACTCTTTCATGCATTTCCTCAAGTGATGATTTTGGGGAGTAAATCGATGGTCATGCTTCTGGGATTAATCCAGCAAAGAAGAATTTGCTCTCACATTTGATATATAAAGCATTTTGCTTTCTTCATGGGAACACTTAGTTGTCTTTGCAACTTCAAACATAAACTTTTTGGACTGAGGGGTGGGAAAGGAATTGGGAAGCTTCTGTTTTAAGAGCTAAGTTTAAAGTACTTAATTTGGAAGGCCAATAAGATGCATTAAGGTGAATGAAGATAAATGTTCCTACCACTTGTAACATTAGGTGTTGCCTTCTGAGGTCTTTTTAAAAACCTAGATATAATCCCTAATTATATACCTGAGGGAGTTCAGAGCCAAAGTAATTCTGAGTCTAAACAAAAGCGAGCTGCCATAGTGAGGAACCAGGCTGGCATGGAGGTTCCATGGAGGCATGGAACCAGGCTTGTCACAAGAACTTGGGCTTGCAGCATAAAGATTTCCTGGTAAGGGACTTAATAGGCCCTAATCCTTGATTGAACCTCAGCACAATAAATCAAGCATCTCTACACTCTTTGGCTGCTTAACCTAGGGTCAGCCTAAAACAATAAGTTAAAACCAAAACTCTACTGAAATAGCATTTGTTCATTAATCAGTTAGTTGGGAGTGTTGAGAATTTTATTGAATAGAACACAAAGCCAATAAGTTTTAACGGGGGGATGTGAGAAGGATGTGTTACATAAAATGTCTGGAAATCTTCGAGTCATCTTTGACACCTCTATTTCTCTTACATTCCATGTCTAATTCATCAGGAAGTCTTGGTCTATTTTCAAAATATGTCTGGAATCTGACCTCTTCTCACCACATCCACAGCTACCACCCTGGTCCTTGCCACCACCATCGGCAGTAGCCTCCCAACTGGTATTCCTGTTCTCCTCCTTCTTTCCCTGGAGTCTATTTTCAACTAAGAAAACAAAAATGAAAATCAGATCACATCAGTCTTCTGCTCAAAACCCTATAAAACATTTCCATTGCAACCAGAGGTAAAGCCAAAGTGTTCACAATAGCCCATGAGGTCCTCTGTGATTTAGTCCCCGTGATCTCTATGACCTTTTCCTATATTATTCTCCCACTCATTCTCCTGCACTCCAGTCACATTGGCCTCCTTGCTACCTCTCAAACATGTCAAGCATGCCATCCGCTTTGGAGCCTGTTCCTTCTGCCTGGAGTTTTCTTCCCCCAATATCCATTTGTCTAATTCACTCACTTCCTGAAGATCTTCACTCAAACACTTTTCCTCAATGAAGCTTACCTTGATTACTGTGACCCCCACTCCATCTTGGCCTTTGTAACCCTACTTATTCTGCTCTACTTTTATTTTCCTTGAAAGTGCTTATCATTGTCTATATACTATATATTTTACTCATTTATTTTCTTTATTGTCTGTCTCCCCCTATCAGAATGTAAGCTCCTCAAGGACAGCAATCTTTGACTGCTCTGATTACTTTGAACAGTGGCTAGCACAGAGTATGAACTCAACAAATATCATTGAATGACTGACTGAAAGAAAAATAGATGATTCTGATGGAGATGGTAAATCCATGTGATATGGAGAAAGTTCTGGGGAAGCATGATGTCATTGGAGCACACCAAACCTGCCAGATGGGTAGTATACTCATTTTTCAGAGTAACCCAGAGAGGTTAAGTGATTTGTCCAAGGTCACTTTGCTAATAATGCCAAAGCAGAATTTTCTCCTATGTCAGTAAGATTTCAAGTCACTTTGTTACATGTCAGATGGTGCTGGGAGAAAGTTACTTAAGATAAAGTTGATCTGTAAAGAAAACCCAGAGGAGGTGATGTGACCTGGTACCTAAAATACTATTCTAATTAGAATTAAGACCCCCTGAAGAGATACAGCTGTCAGGGTAGAGAAAAGAGATTCTGAAAGATAGATTTTCAGGGCAGTGACTGTAACTCCAAGTAATTTGGGCTCACCAGCCACAGGTTAGAAACCTGGGGAGTCCAGAGGGGAGGCAATGCCTCAGGAATCCTTGAGGAGGAGCTTTACTTCACCCTGTCCTGCCTTGACCAAAATCTTTGGAGAACCTTCAAGTTGAGACACCTATTCACAGGAATTCCTTGAAGTCCCAGATAGAATTCAGACCTCAAGTAGCCTGCCAAGATTTATCCTTCACCCGGAGAAGGGAGTACTCAGCTCATCTCTAATGGAATTTCAGGTTCTTTAAGGGCTGACAAGCGAGTCAAAATATTTTCCCATGGGAATAGGTACCACTTCATGTCTGCACCCTCAGTTATTTTTAGATTGACTTTTAATGCAACTTCATGGGTTTAGGCCCATTCATAATTACATTATAGCTGTGGAAGCCAGCATCACCCTGCCCCTACCTGACAAGCCATCGAATCAAGGATTTTCATGCATAAACCTGAACTAACTAGATCCAGCTCTAGGAGCATCCCTCTTCACCTCTAACACCCCTGTGTCACCATCATCCCCACAACCTCCCAGAGCAGATGGGGTTGGTGAGCTGTAACAAATGGGATAGAATTCTCAGAAATACACGGAATGTTACAGAAACATAGAATTTGGGGAACATGGGTCATGATTCTGTTCATTTTCTGATGGGATTAAAAAAGCATATTTTTTCATCAAAATCGAAAAGGTAAACTATGGAAAATAGGATAGTGTTAGCTTTTGCTGTATATCAAGTCATCTTAAAAATTAGTGCCTTAGAACAAATTATTATTGGCTCCCATTTCCGTGGGTCAGAAATATTGGCTGAACTTTGCTGGGCTGGCTCATCAATGCTGGGTCTCTCTCCTCATGTGGTCATTCATGCTCAAGATGGCTAGCCCAGGACTCTTCACAAAGCAGTGGCAGGGTTCCCTGAAAGCAAGAGCGGAAGCTGCAAGTCCTCTTGAGAACTAGGCTCAGAGCTCACACACTCTGACTTCTGTGATGTTCTAGTAATCAGAGAAAGTCACAGGGCCAGCCCATATTCATAGGGTGGGAAAACAGACTCCATCTTTTTATGGAAAAGGTTAAAAAACTGGCTATTTCAATCTACCACGGATATCTACCCCCACCTGGCTTAAACCTCATAGATAATAAGCCAAAGTCAGATTGGGCAGGAACTGGTAAGTTATATTAAGAAATTTGAACTTTACCCTGAGGGAAAAGGAGAAACACTGGAATGTTTTGAGCAGGGAATTGATATGTTTAAATGTGTTAGAAATATCTCATTTACTGAAGAATGGAGAATGAATTAGAATGGATTAGAGAAGGACGAGTGTAAAGGGAATAGTACTGTTTGGAATTGTATTGTAATGGTCTATGTGGGAGGTGGCTTGATGTAGTGTAGTGGCTGTGAGAATGGAAGGAAATGTACAGATTGGAAAGATATTTAGGAGATAGGAAACTTTAGGATCCTTGTGAAGATGGCAGTGAACGTAAGTGGGTAAAGAAATCAAAAAGTAATAGTGGAACTTAAGATAATAATTTCTGGTTATAACTTAGCTTGTTTGCATCTTTTTTTCTTTCAGGCCCTGTACTAATATTTGAACTGTATAGATGGTTTCCTATTATAAAACAACACTGCCTTTAAAGTCATTCAATTATAACATTTGTTTCACTACACATTTAATGGGTCACTAATATAGCGGGGTGCTTAAATAAAATCTTATTCCATAACACAGGTAACATACCTGCTTATTTAGAAGCAGAAAATAGGTATGAGTTCTACTTGCTAGTATTTCAAATTAAACAACAAATCCAGGTCTTCATAATGAGCTAACAAGAACAACGGGAATTCTTACAGTGAGACTAGCATTCCTCTAAAGTTTAGACTTCTCAATAAGTTAAAAATGTCCATTGATAAAATTAAATGGTTCTGGTCCATCTGTTTTTCCATGGTTGTTACAATTAACATTCTGTACCCTGTTAACCTACTGACAGTATAGATGTATCTTTCACAACCTATACAATACTGTTCCATTCGGAGTCACTAACTTCCTCCATTTCAGAAGCTATAGTTCACCTGCATAATGGTTTGGTGCTGATTCTTTTCTTAACAAGGTTTTCTGCCATAGTGTAGTTTCAGGAGAGAGCACCAGTTATTCCTGAAACCAGAGGATGACATTTTACTCCCCTCAGGGTCTTTTTCTCCCCTCTTCTGTGCTTCACTTTTGCCCCAGGGGAAAAGATGCATAAGTGAAAGCAACTTCCACACATTCGGTAGCCATTGAATAGCCCTACCTTCTGTCAGAGAATTTAGCTAAGATATAAATCTAAGAACAAGGTGAATACTGCATTTTGTTATGCAGTCACCATCTAATTTTCACATAGACTGTTTTCAAGTCTAAGTGATATTCATATCACCTTTGCTTTTATTCACATTTATCATTATAAAAGGAAAGTAGGGGTTTTAAGATGTTGGTTTCACAGAGGGAGGACGTGTTGTGAAGCCTTATTATCTTTGTATGTGCTAATATATCAAACACTTTACTCTATCCGACATTACAAAATACAAAAGTAACGTCTGTTCAAGTTGAGTGGAGACTAATGTTTCACCTTCAAACAATAATTTTATCTCATCTGAAACTTGAAATAAATCTTTGTAATGCCCTCAATCCCTACAACAAATTAGCTCACATTAAAAAGCCAACTAAATATAAAACAGCTGTGTGCACATCATTTTGCTTGATTGTACATTTCAGTCCGTAATATGAGTAGTCTTGTATGCATCCTGAATAATCCATACCCAGAGGGTTGTTTGGATGGTAGCTGATAGATTTATATTATATTGATTGAGAAAGTTTGAGAAAAGTAGCTCCCCAAACTACAGTAACGAGAAACAACCATAATGTTGTGCATCAATGATTGCTTAGCTACAAAGGAAATATTGCTTCCCCGACCTGATTTACCCTGGTACTAAAATGAATGTTTACTTCAAATGGACAAATTAAGGAGTACTTGTTTTCAGGATAAGGCTGCAAATGATTTCTTTGAGGATCAGAGAGCAATATTTCTGAATGCAACTTTATTTCAAAAGTAAACATATCATTTCCGGGCAGCCATCTAGATCTCACTTGACTGGGATTTGCAAGTCTATTCCACTTGATTTTAGTCCTTGATTTTTAGCAGTGACATCACACTTATAAAATCAGGTTGGAAGAGGAGCTGTTTATTTATAGAGCACAGTCATCATGCCTTTTTCAACCATAACACCTATTCATAGTGTTTGGTATATAATAGATGCTTAATAAATTTCCATTCATATCGATCAAGCAATCCTTCAGTATCAAAAATTTCTGCAATCGGGGAGAAGGGTGGGGGTTGTGCAAAATAGATGAAGGGGAGTAAGAGGTACAAACTTCCAGTTATAAAATAAGTAAGTCAGGGGATGGTAATATACAGCATAAGGAATGTAGTCAATAATATTGCAGTAACTTTGTATGGTCACAGATGGTTACTAGACTTATCTAGATGATCAATTCATAATGTATAAAAATGTCACATCGCTATGTTATACATCTGAAAGTAACGTAATATTGTATGTCAACTATAATTCAAGTCAAAAAAAAGATACTTGAATTTACAAAATACATGATAAATTTGAGGAATGCTTACACCTAAAAGAAGATTTCTACAGCTAAAGCACCGGGCAGTTGAAAAAAAAATTCAAACTGAAAATCAGGGCAAAGCAATGTTCTAACAGTCATATGACCTTGGGCAAGTTAAGTAACCTCTTTGTGCCTCAGTTTCCTCATCTGTGAAATAGAACTGTTAATACATAAAAGTCACTTAGAATAATACCTGACATATGTAAGCATTAAATTAGTATCAGTTATTGTTATGATAATTATGCACAAATATCTCATTCTAAACTCTTGTATTAATTAGTCTAAGCTGGAAAACAGAAACAACTCTGAGTATCCAAAACAAAGGGAATTTAATGCAGAAAATTTTACAAAGCTTATGAAAGATCTCTGAGAGGCCAAGAGAATGGTGAAGCAATCAAGAAATTAGCAAAAACAGGAATTTGCTGCAGCAACTGGACAATAAGGCCAAAGGGAAGAGCAGATGCAACCAGAACCAGAACCCAGGGGTCAGGGCCCCTGAGAGGAACCTAGAACCATCACAGGCTTCTACAAAGGGACCTGGCACCATGGACACCAAGAAGGAGGGAGAGGAGTATCACAGCTTCACCTTCCTGTCCTCCGATATCTTAACCAGGTTGACAAAAGAACCTTAAAAATGCCACCTGTAGGGGTCAGCCCATCACGATGGAGAGCAGAGCAGGGCAGTGCAAGGGATGGATTTGAGAGCCAATAGACCAAGGACTTGAACAATCCCACATTGGTTGTTCACTTGAATTATTGCTTTCCAAGTCTCTCTCACTAGACTATAAATATCTTTGACAACAGAGCCTGGGTATCATTTCTTTTTCTATTCCTGACCCCCTCCTCTTGTCAAAACTGTGCTTTGCTCTTTATGGGTGTTCAGTTGTAAATATTGGTGAAAATTTTTCACTTAGACCTGAATCTCTTGACTTCTGGTATATAATTAGTTTTCTCCCCATGCAAACAGATGATATTAATCAATTATGATTGCTTTTCTTACGCAAGATATGCCTTTTTACTAAGATGGAAAGATGATGGCATACTACCAGAGCTGTATATCTGTACTGATTAAGAATGAGCAACATACGCAAACTGGCTGCTTGAAGTCCTTTGTTTAGAAATCCTACTTATTTGTTGACCTCCCTAATTTACTCAGGAAAAAGAAAGGGCCTCTTCTGAAATAAAACAAAAGAATGTCATAATTGATATGTCAAGGGTAGACGTCCAATGCAGTAGCTTTCACACCTGTCATTTTGCAGCTGACAGTAAGAAATACGTTTTATATCGTGACCCAGCACACACAGAGACACACACACACAACTGAAACAGAAGTTTGAAAATGTGCAATATATTCGATTCCAAATTCTTTTTAAAATGCTGGTCAAACCCATTAAGTTGATTTCACAATCCACCAGTGGGTTGCAATCCAGAGTTTGCAAAACACTAGTCTAATATGATTATAGCCTTGGCAGAGATTAGAAATACATGTCATCATAGATTCCCGTCCTCTCCCTTGGTAGAGGTAATAAAGGGGGTCAGAACCCCCTCTGAGCCAGAGCTCCAAGGCTCAGAGTAAAGGCAATAGCACCCCCTCCCCTGCCCACCATCTGTCCCAATCACCAGCTCTAAGCAATTTGAGCAAGCGAAGATTCTGTCCTTAAGGCAGAGGGAAGAAAACACTGAAAATAACATTTAATATGTTTTAGACATGACATTTCTTAGGGTCTAAATCCCTTTAACAAGTCTCTGTGCGTCCTAAAATTTTCTTTTTGTGATTAACACAGGAAAGCACAGTCTGGCCCAGACCAGAGAAGCATTCTTTATTCTATCAGATCCTGAAACAAAAAGCAAAGGGACTAACTAGAAGTCACAGTGGAAAATAAGCTGAATACAATTTGGCAACATGTTATTATTGAAAAACAACAAGGCTGCTATTACAGTAAAATCAAGGACTCTTCCTTTTTGATTATCACCCCAGAGTTTCCAGTGGTTCAAAAAGAATCACATTTTTAAGAAGTTGTGTTTTCTTACAAACTTCAGGATTTCTATCAAGTTGTCTGAAAACAAAATATTTTCGTTCTTAAAACACAGCTGGCAGATTGAGAGTGTTATACACAATTGGCCGTATGTCAAAAGATACATAGAGCATTAATGCATTTTATGTGGCTTTAAAATAGGATACTTAATTAAATGAAGAAGTCAGCAATATTCAGGAATGTGAATGTAACTGCATGCTACAGGATCTTTTGGAAACTTCATGAATTCTCAGGTAAATTCTGTAATGAAGTTTTAGTGCTGGAGCACAATTACTCCTCATTTGCACCCTAGTCCACATAATAAATATAGTCATTCTAACCACAGTGTTGGGATGATATACAATTCACAGTAGACAAATTCATCCCATAGGCACGTGCTCACTACTTCAGCGACCTTTATCTGAGTATAAAATTTGACATACTGTCTTCAAGACAAAGTCAACTCCTGAAATAGTTATGCTTATGGAAAGAATGGATAAAGGGTATGTAGATAATCTAAAAAGGAACACATTTATTTCTGTCTTTGGAATACAATTGAAAGATGAAAAATAAAACACATAGCCATGGGGGACAGCATGGCATAGCTTGGGGTCTGGAGTCTGGTTCTAATTCTTGCTCTGTCATTTAATCATATACCTTGGGAAAGTTACTTAACTTCACTGACCCTCATTTTCCTCATCAGTAAAGTGATACTAATCATAGACTATAACTCACAGAACTGTTGCAAAGATTCAATGAGATTATATTTGGAAAAGGGCTGAGTTCAGTGCCTGACATGGAAAGCTCTTAATAGACATTGTGAACAATAATAAATATACATGCCATAACTAGGATGATGATGATGATTTACATATATTTCTTTTCTCCAAGCTCAGCCTTGAGCTTTTTGTCCTATCACATGATTGTTGGTAGTCTGAGACTCTACTGGGCATTTAGATGAGCCAGTGGCATATTACTAAGAATCAGATGCATACTTATATTTATGTGAGATTGAGATGCAACCATTTCATTCACAGAGCTTTAGCTGGAAACTCTTACCTTCACCAAATAACTAGTCACATTTTGAAAGTAGCTTTATGGTGCAGCTGCATGACAAAGAAATGACACATCCATTTTCCTCTCTATCTATCCTTTCTTGACAGGCTCAGTTATCCAGAGCCATTCTCTATGTATCCTGTCACATCAGGAGCTGTAGAACAAGAGTATACAGCTCCTATGGGGAAAGCCCAGTGGTGATAATGCTGAAGTGCCATATGTGAAGATGATATAAAATCAAGTTTAGGCAGAACAAAACAAACTGTGACTGTCACCTCATGCAGTGCAGTAAATGAAAAGACCATTAAAGTCTATGAATTAGTCCCTAAACTCTCACACTATGCGGATGAGATAAATTTCCTTCTTGAGAGAGCAGGATACAAGTGTGTTGACCCAAACACTGAAGTGTGCTTCTAAATCCTTACAGCAGTTCAACTTTAGAGGCAATGAAATTTGACTAGCAGTTCTTCCAGAGGCTGATAACTAAATAGTATCTGCTACTCTACATGCTTCCACATAGGAGCAAATTGAAATAACCTGGAAGTAACGACAAAGCTCTTATCTGAAAATCACTTATGGTAGTTTTGAGAACAGAGAAACATTTCTGTATCTTGACATGGGCCAATCTCCACCATACACTTAGCTGTCGCAAGACATTCTATATCTGTGTTGTGAACACAGTTATCTGAGGGAAAGGTTGAAGCCATATAATTTCCTCACATTTAGCAGGCATCGTGGTTCTTCTTGCTGTAAAATAAATCCTGCTGTTACTTATTGCAAAGTTCCTTTGCTTTGAGTTAAATGGAAGGTCATTTGAAGGACCTAAACATTATATTTTAAGTTGCTTCCAGAATATCTTGAATTAGGACATAACTTAAAACTTGCTGTGAATGAAAATGTTTTATGTTTTCTACATTTGTACCCAAATCACAGTTCTTTATATATTTAACAGCTGAAAAGTAAATAGGAAGTTAAAAGGTGTAGCAAATAGATTCATGGTGAAAATGATTAACTATTACTAAATAGTTAAATTACTCAATGTCACACTAAAATAAACATCACAACTGTGCTGATAATATAGCACTTTTGAAAAAAACAATACTGTTGTGATAATAAACAAAAAAATGGTTTGGCAATTTATTATGTGGTAAACTCTAACATACACATTTAATGTATGAGTCATTTTCTGCTTATTGAACATTTGTATAATTTCTTTTCAAATTTTAATATTTATGTTTTATAATTAACAAGGTATTAATTCTCCTTATGTAATACATGGGTGGACCAAGTGTAATTTTTTAAAATATTAGGGTAATTATCTTGACCCAGCTCACACTGATTTTGTAAAGTAATTTTCTGAGTGATTCTGAAAAATACTCATGACCCTTCCTTTATTCTCCCAATCTTACTTAAAAATTAGAACTTCCCTTCCTTAGTGCATATGCTCTTACTATACCTTAGTACATTTTGCCCTAATACTAATCTCTGGTTTAATATGGGAATTATATCTATCATTGATAGTGTAATTTAATATCTGTGACAATACCGTCTGTTAGAATTTGAATTGAAACTCTAATTCACTCCTATCATACTGAAATGAACACCTGTCCATTAAGCTCTAGACCTGAGACCGGGGATTCATTCAGAATCTCACTGCACAGCTCTCCAATGATGACAAACAGACCATATTTATTGGAATAAACCAATGATAAAATCCCATTATCAATTCCCCAAAGTAATCTATTCCCCTTTTAAAATAGATCACTAATTTCTTCATTTTGTAATGTAACTAGACAAAGTGACTATTTTTCTAGAAATTGAATGAGGCTAAAATTATTGTTTGGTAAGCTGCCATGGAAACTGAGGCCAAATTGATTTGAAGACACAGATTGGAGAAAGTGCTATATTTTTTGGTCACTTTCAGTGCCTATGCATGTTTCTGCCTGGAATGCTCTTAAAATGCAGGTCAAGGAACCGAATACCAATCACTTGCCTCGTCTTTTATATCAAGCATTACATCACCCACACCAACTGCACTATCCCACAGGGACCTTGAGTATTACTGAGATATCTCATTCCCCACCTCACACTCCCTAGCACACTTTGGTAACAGGGAGTCTACATTTGCAAATTTTTTTGTCCTAATGATTGTAAATTGTTCCTTCCATTTCATTCCTTCACCCAGTGGTTCACCCATTTCTTATTCTCCAAGGAAGGGAAAGAGCCTCCATCTCCAGCAGGCCTTTATTTTGTTCCCTCTGACTTTGAAATTACTGCCAGTTTCTTCAACCTTCCAGGTGATTACTCCAACACAGAACAGGACAATATATTTATTTAAACACTAAAGTCAAACATTAACTCAGGTTCTGGTCAAGATATTCCATTTTTTAAAATTCTAGCCATAGAATATTCCAAGGTAATTTGGGAAATATGACTTCTTTCTAATAGCATGGTAGCTCAATGTCAGAGATCATAAACTATTTCAAAATAAAAAATGCCAGCATGTTCTGCTTGAAATTAGAAAGGGAAGATCTGTGTAAAATCAAGATGTGAATTTATGTTATTTCCTAAAAGCACATTTTCAGGTTTGAAGATGGTAGAACTTTAAAGCTTAACCTTCAAAATTCTTCTATTTGCTAGACTAAAAAAAAAAAATAATAAGCTTAAAGAAAAATAACCTGAAAGAAGCATCACTTTCTTGTCAAGACCATTTGAGATTTTTTTTTTTATTCAAAATAATTTAAATGTTTTCTTCTGTTACACAGGCTGCTTATTTTGACACAATAATATTCCTGTGTTTTGGAATAATTTACTTAAAAATAGACACAAAGTCACTTGAAAAAAGACACCAGCTTTTTCTTACTGATTTAATTTCTAATTTAGTTAGGTTTTCTGTGATGATGATGAATGAAAACTAATAAAATGATCAGGGACCAAGATGTCTGTTTTGTACCAAATGTAACTGACTCTCAGAATGAGGCTTCAGGTAAGTTGAATACTGAGTTTGACCTTTTAAACCCCAAATAATACTCATCTGTTATTTAATTTATTTATTTATTTTTTTGCATCCTCACCTTGGTTTTCCTTTCTCTGACACTCTCTCAAAAAAAAAAAAAAACCCAGAAAAAGTACTTTACTTCCAGGTACTTATGCCTAGAAAACATTGAACCATTAATTCTTTTTCTTCCTCTTTACTGACATTACTAAAATTACCTATGTAAAAGGAAGGCTTTACTTTTCTTAGAAAATAAAGATTATTTATATAAATGATTATTATTTTCATGATCCTACCATTTAACTCTGAAGTACTTGCTTTTTCTTCTCTTTCCCTTCCATCTATCTCCCAATTATTTCTTGTGTTTGCTACTTCATGTATTCTTTTCCTTCTCTCCCTTTCACGCTACTGTTTGGCTAATTCAGCAGCAAGTTTACGAAAACACATTTTCCTGAGTCACAAAGAAACAAATGGCTTGCAAATAAGTAGATATCTGGGGCTCGGTTGTATGGTGACTGCATAAACAAAATATAGATATCAATGGAAAGGGCAAAGAGAAAGATGCTGCATCCATTAATCTTCTTCAAATAGTTAACCTTTCAACTGAGTACATGAAGATACAACAAAGACAGAAGATGTGTCACTGCGTGTTGCCTTTGGACGGAACCCAGACAGAGCAGGAGAAGTGATTCCTGTATAAGAAAGCCCAATTATTAATGCATCATGCATAATAGGTTCATGGTAAGTAAAGGGGCAAGCTCAGAACTGTGTATATTATTTTTCCTGGCATCCTGCTAGTAGAATTATTTGATAGCAAAAAGGGGCGGAAAACGAGGTTTAGCTGAGTTGCTGCCCTGTCTTAGAATCAGTGCCCTTAAACTTTCTGCAGTGGGCCACTCCACAGGTAACAGTAAGCTTCTTTTAGGTCACTGCCTACCAATTCTCACCCAATGCCTACTTGTGGCTGCCTCAGGGACCAGGGAGCAAATGCAGGGAACATCTGTTTGCCTCACTGCTGCCCACGGCTGACCCAGGGGACTTAAAAATACCTAGAAAAGAGTAAACTTGCTGGAGATCTCCACCTCTTTATCTACAAGGGTCCCAGTTCTCTCCGATGCTCCCTGGACAGTCAGACAGAAAGTTCAGTATCATCTTCTCTCCCAGGGTCTCCCCTACTTTGGCAACTGTATCCAAATCCAACCATTTGGATACTGGAGAGGGCCTTCTGGGGGTGGCAGTGCCTGACCTTTCATATTCTCCACCTGATTCCCTAAGCTTCTATTGCTGCTCTAGATTTTTGCACATAGGCTCATAGAAACAGCAATGAAGTCATCAGTGCACAATATTGAAAGTAAGGATGGCAGCAAGAAAAACTAAGAAGCAATGAAGGACATGGGTTGCACTCTCCAAGGCCTGATCCTCACCAGCATATGTCTCAACATTACTTCTGCAAATATTGTGAACCCAGAGACTAAAGGATGTTACCTGCTATGTGATGAAAAGTCAAAGGTGCAAAGGTCAGCATTTCACATTGAGAACACTCTGTTTGGATGGGTACTAAGAAAAGGTGCTAAAAGCCCAGTGATACATCTCTCAGTTTACTCTATGAACTGGCATTTCCTGTGAACTGCCGCATCATGTTCTAGCACAAAGGACCACAGATCAATGATTTTCTACTATTTATTCTCAATTCACCAGGGACTAGCTGAAGATATAAAGACTAAAATAGGAGTAACTTGATTTTCCATCCACAGCAGAGAATTAGCAAGATTTTAGCAAAAATATTATCCAAGCAACATTTTCTGAGACTTTCAAGGTCTAACAATTCTGTACTTAGTCATGGCCATCATCCAGAGGCTCCTGATCATCCAGGTTTAAGTAGACAGGCCACAGTAGCAGGATCTTCTGAGTCTTTGTGAAAAAGCAGAGCTTTCTTTTAGCTCAGCTGAGTCACATTTTTTCCATCGTCATGGCTTTAACTGTCTAAGAGAAAGCTCACTGGGCTCTTCACCCACACTAGCCCTTGATTACTGCTCACTCCTCACATAAACTCTCTAGTTGGCTTGTGAGCAGCTGTGACTTCTCAGTCCTTGATTCTTCTCATTCTAATCATTTATCCCTGGACCTTATATTGTACAATAAAGCAAAACTGGTTCATTGGGATGCCCCTGGAGAAAGGATACCACCAGCCCAGTATCCTCTTCACTTGAAGGAAGCATTGGTTCTGCAGGTTCAGTAATTCTATTCAACACAAATTTCTCAAGCGTCAACTATGTGCTCACTACTTATATTGATCAGAAACCTTAGGATAACCTGTTAATATTAACTAACTATTCAGTACCTGGGATGCCCTTATTCTAGTGGATTCCTAAAATAACTTTTAAATAACACACCTACAACTATGTTTTTTACTCGTAATAAGAACACACTTATTCTTTGATAATATGTTTGTTCTTACATTATTTTCATTTTTAACAATTAGAATATTAAATTCCATTTTATTACTATTACTGATTTCTTTTCTGTCATAGTGTAATGAAATAATATAAATTTAAGATAATGAAACATATTTATGAATAAATTCTCACTCATTAATTGAACAAGTATTCATTGACCAGTTACTATATGCCAGGAACTCTGAATGAGGTGCTAGGAATATAGTAATCCCTGCCCTCATTAAGCTTTCAGGCAATTGAAGGATATGTAAGAGTAAATAGACAATTGTAACTTAAGATTATAAAGGTGATAAAGAGGAGCAGAGGTGCTATAAGAACAAACAGATAGGATGGGCCTCTCATCCAGTCATGAGATAATCAGAGATGACTTTCTGCAGGAATCTAAATGATATCAAAACTGAGACCTGAAGGATGACTACAAGACACTGGGGCTGGGAAGAATATGTATTCTAGGAAGAGAAACACTAGTGTGCTGGTGGAATTTTTCAAGCCAATTATTAAGCTGTTTGTAGCTTGAAACATGAGAGTAGTTATCTTGCAGAAATCAGTAAATGCTACAAATCAGGGCCTTCCCTTCCTAGGTCTTTACCCGCCCCCCCCCAACCCCCAGCTAATTTACCAGCACTCCCCTGGAAGTGAATGAGAACAGTAAATTAAAGAATTGAAAATAGTTTGCATTGCTGGAGTGGTAAAAAATGAGGCTGGAAAAGCAAGTAGGAGCCAGATCTTGAAGGAACTTGTAATCCATGATAAGGAATTTGGAATTTGTCAGGATGAGGAAAGGAAAGCAGTGAAGAATTTTAAAGAGGGAAAATCTTGCTTCTGTTTGCATTTTTAAATGAAAAATGTGGCAGTTGTACGGAGAACATTCTGGACGAACACTGTACTTTCTCAGAAACAAGTTAAAGGACATCAAGAGGAAAAGTGTTCTCAATATGACAAGAGTACACTTGGGGCAGATTTAATCCCACGGCATATTGTGATAGTGTGTGTGCTCTAACAGATGGAAAAGGAAGGTGAAATAGATTATGGCAACTGTTTCATCAGCTGTCACCTGTAAGACAATAGCCATCAATGGAAGTCATGTGTTGCATTGACCACAATGTCAATTTGAGTATTAAGGCCAAAGAGAAAGCCAGCTAACACATCATTCATTCACCTACTGTGAATATAATTCATTGACTGTGATATGATTCATTAACAATTACTAATTAACTGACAGAGACACCTATAAAGCTAATTTGGGGGACCTTTATTGGTGGTATTTGACAATGAAATTTGAAATAATGTTCACACATTGCAAGCAATGTGAATTGTTTCACTGTACATATTTATTATGATTTACTGTATATATTTATGATTTAGTAACTTTCCTAGACTAAAAAGAAAATGTACGACAAACTTTACAATAGACTCTAAGCATTAACAAATTTAACATATCCATGGTCTATAGTCATTTAAGATTTGGCTAAGCCCAAATATGAAATGCACATAATGCTGGTCTGGTTTCTGGGTTAGAATTGGTCATTTACCTAGTGAATGAGCCTACTCAAAGGCCCCACATCAGCATCTCAATAAGGCTTTTTGTTGGTCACTTTGCCACTGACAGACTTAATAGAATTGAATGAATGGGAGAGCACACTATTCTTGGCTAAGAAGATTTTTAAAGATGTCAGTGCTCTACAAAATAAATCTATAAATTTCCAACGAAATTCCAAAAGAATTTTTTTAACTAAATGTGCTGATTCAAAATTATATATGGAGAAATAAATGTGTAAAAAGAGCTAGGAAAATTCTGTAAAAGAGGATGAATGAGGGGAGCCTAGCACTACCAGATACAATCACATATTATATAGCTATGGTAATTATAGAACAAAACACACATAAATCTCGAGAGACAGATTAATGGAACAGACTAGAGAGGTCAGAAATAGACCCAAGTACATATGGAAATTTAGTATACAATAAAGGTGACATTGCAAATTGATAGATCAAAAAAAAGTTTTAACATTAAAATGAAGCCATAAAAAGTACTAGGAGAAAGTATGGTATAGTTTAAAAAATAATCTTGATACAGGGAAGGACTTTGAAAACATGACAGAATACAGAAACCACAGGAAATGAAACATGCAAATTTGAATGCATATAATAGAATTTTCTACAATATAAAGCATCGAAAACAAAATATAAAGCAAGTATTATACTAGAAATAAAATATTTCTGACATATGAAAAAGAGATTTTTTTTAGTAATATATAAAGAACAAATCAATAGGAAAAAGAACAATAATCTGATAGAAACTAGGCAAAGATCACAAAGACAGACTTCACAGAAGAGGAATAAGAATCTCATTTTTATTTCAACGAGGAATCTCTTTGAAAGATGTGAAAATATACTCAACTTCACTCATTACAAATAAATGCAAATTCAAACTTCAAAGAAATAGATATTTTCACCTTCAGATTGGCATAGTAACAGTGTCTGACACTCTCATATATTTGGTAGGACGGTAAACTGGAATGAATTTTTTAAAGGGCAATTTGACAAATTATATCCAAATTTCAAATGCAGATATCCTTTCACCCAGCAATTCTACTTTGAAGAATTTATTCTTCATGCACACTTGTATATCTATACAGTAAGATATTCATTGTATCTTTATTTGCAATAGCAAAAAATTTAAAACAAACTAAATGTTTTTTAGTAGAAAATTGTTTAATAAATTATTGTGCATCTATATAATGGGATATTATGACACCATCAGTAAAAACCAAAGCTATCTGTCAAGACTGAATGGGAGAATCATCAAGATACAGTATTAAAGAAATAGAAGAGATATACAGAATAATATGTGTAGTATATTACTATTGTGTGAAAGACACATATGCACAGAAATATAAGTACAGGTATATATGTAGAATACCTTTGGAAGAACACAAGAAAGGAGTAGGGAAGAGATCAGATTAGTAAAGGATAGGTTTTGGGGGTTTGTTTTAAATATATACCTTTTATAGCATGTTTTGTTTTGTTTTTGGTCAAATTCAGGAGTGTCTGGACTCAATGACAGGAAGATGATGAGAGGGGTTTAGGGAGTGCTTCAGTAAATGCAAAATGTGATCACTGAATGAAAGATACAATTTAAACAAAAGTTGAAAAGGCTTTCATATAGTACATTTTATCATCTTCATTAATGATATGTCTACTAGATGGTAGTATATTAGTCAGCGTTCTCCAGAAAAACAGAACCAGTAGGATACATCCAGGTACAAAGAGATTTATTATGAGGGATTGACTCACATGATTACGGAGGATGAGAAGTCCTGTCATCTGCAAGCTGGAGGTCCAGGAAAGCCAATAGTATAGTTCCAGTCCACATCCAAAAGCCTGAGTACCAGAGGAGCGCATGGTGTAAATCTCAATCTGAGTCTAAAGGCCCAAGAATTATTAAATCCTGGTCCAAACTGGAAGGTCTGAGAACCAGAATCTCTGATTTCCAAAGGTAAGAGATAGTTGTCCCAGCTCCAGCAAGCGAGCAAATTCTCCCTGCTTCTGCCTTTTTGTTCTACTCAGGCCCTCAAGGGATTGGATGATGCCCATTTGCATTGTTGAGGGCATCTTCTAGGTTTACAGATTCAAATGCTAATTAATCCCTTTTGAAGACACCGTCATAGACACACCCAGAAATAATGTTTTACCTGCTATCTGGGCATTCCTTAGCCCAGTCATCACAGGTAGGAATCAACATTATTCATAGCTATCACTATGGATGAATTTTGTAAGGGCTGGGACTATGTCTTATCTAATCTCCATTGAGCACAGTGTCTAGCACAGAGCAAACACTCAATAAGTGTCTATGGAATGAATGCAAGAAAATTAAATTAGTATTATGGTTATGACATGACATAATATGCACCTTTTCTTTAAGGCACACTTTTTGGTTTTAGATTTATAAATAATTTTGCTCATTTTCTTTGATCATTATTGAATGTGGTCAATTTCTTTTTTTCAGTTACTCTTTAGTTAATAAGGGAAAACAGCATGATATTCAGAAATCTAGATATTTGTGATAATCTTAATATGGATCCCTTTTGCCAGACAAGGCTGTATCACAGTGCTTACCAAAGAAGGTACAGAGACCACCCAAGATGCTTGTTTAAAATGCAGATTTCTGGGCTCCACTCCCAGAGAATCTGATTTAGTAGGTCTGAACTGATGCTTAGGAATATTTAAATATCTTCTCAGGTAATTATAATATCCATTAAAATTGAGGAAACTAATGTTACCTCAATACAAAAAATATAAATAAAAAGTTAGAGAACCCTTGGTTTTCAATTTTTTTTTTTTTTTTCCCCTTTGAGACCAGATGGAAAAGACTTATGGTAAAATGACATATTTGGTGTATTTTTTTTTAATTATTTAACAAGTATTCTTAATGTGCCTACTTTGTACCAGTCACTGACCAAAGTACTTTACAAACTCATTTAATCTCCATCACAACCCTTTGATGTAGGTACTATTTATCTTTCCATTTTACAGATGAGGAAACTGAGATATAGAGGTGTTTTTAAAAAGACAGAAAAAGTTTTCCCAAGTTTACATGGCTAGTAAACCAGGTCTAGGAAATCCCAGAGTCTACAGTAAATCTGCTTTCTTCTACAAACATTCTACAACATCTAATTTGTTCCAATATTGTTTGTTTTGACCCGCCAATAAATATGCACTCAGTGACACTGGATCTCAGAAAAAACAAAACAAAAAAAAACAAGAATTTTAAGCTGGTATTGAAATAAGAATTAGAAACTGGGCACAGTAAGATATTCAGCCAGAACTTTTCAGGTAAGTTCTACAGTTGTTTCTCTTCTTTTCAAATATGGCATCTCTTAATTCAGCATCACAGATTTTGTTCAGACATAGTAATTCTGGAGACTTCAACTGGAACAGCTGAGCAATACATATCCTAGTGAAAGAAAAAAAAACACTTATTTATCTAAGGAAAATTTAAATAGATTCTGGACATATTGTCATGACCTGTATTTGGACGTCTAGGACTGTGGTGTTGAAGTACTTTCCAAACTAATAATAATCCCTATCTTGGTGCTTGTCTGTGTTGCAGTGACCAGATATGTGAATTCCAGAGTTTTAAATACTGTTGTGCTGCCACTGTCATGCCTGATGATACAACAGTTGATCATCCAACACAAAGAATAAGAGATTAAAACAACTACCATCAAAAACATGTTACATCATCGTGGCCCATCAAATAGTGGTACAGATCTGGATTGATCAAGTGCCCAGAAGATAATGGTCTATCCTTTAGCTTAGGTTGAAGAATGACTGGGATGGGGGGGGCGTGGCTGAGGGACATTAAAATGAAAAATGGCCCTGCTGGTCACTAGGCTGTGAGGGGGAACTAAGAAATGGAAGAGAAACCACACCTAAAAAACTATATGATGACTCTTTAAAAAAACTGTACCAAACCAGACCATAATCACAAACTAATGAAGCTCTAACACCAGCTCCTTTAGACACAAACTTCCTAGAGAAGACCACAGACAGACTGATATAACATGAACAACCTGTAACTCTGCACAGATGCATGTGTTGTAAAGATAAGTTCACTGACTGTTCCAACTACTCCTTAGTTGATAGATTTGGTCCAATTACTGCCCAAACCATCCTATTACTAACTTCAGCCTCCAAAATCCCCTAAGTCCTCCTCCCCAACTCCCTCCTTTTAAGACACCTCCAGTGTGCATTCTCCTTTGCTGTGGCAAGCCTAATAAACCTAACTTTGGCTACCACTGTGTTCCTGGTAGTCTTTGGCTGGCTGTCTTTAACACTTTTGATAACACCAAATCAGAAGCCCTTTAACAGAAAGGAGTCTTTCCGTCATTCCTTCCTATGTGTACAGGTTGCAGAGAGGAATGTACATTATATTATCCAAGTGCCTTTTGTACTTCTATATTGACTACTCTACTAATCCAACTATGCTGGTTTCATTGTTGCTAAATGGTGATTAGATACTTGTGCACATGATCCAAATTAGCATAGTTAGTATGGCTTTTATGGGAATGTGAGTTTGACCACATTCAATAATATTATTAGTATATTAATATTGAGTCAGACACTGTACTCAACAATGACTAATCCATCATTTTTCAGAAGTGGCTTAGGTATTGAGAGATCTATGGCTGTGCAGTGCCTAGCATGAGAAATGTGCACTCTCTTGGTCTTATCTCACTAGACAGCCACTGATAGAGAACTTCAGTGTCCAGTGCTGTCACTTTGACATCTTCCCTCAAAGCTCAATTTATGTTCAACAATGAAGATGCAAGAAATAATCCTTAACAGTCTGTGTAACAGAACTCTGTCTCTGTCTCTCCACACAAACAAACACTATCTATCTCTACACATACACACACATACACACACACACACACATACACTTTTTCTCTTAAGAAAAGTAACCTCATTAGGTATATTTTTTCTAGCTTGGTGGACTAATGAGAAGTGACTTTTTAATTATTTGCCTCCCATAAACAAGCAGTTGTGATGGTCTTCTTAATTCATTCTGATAGAATCATGAAATGCTGGTACTAAAGGTGATATTAGTGATTATATCAGTCAGGGTTCTCCAGAGAAACAGAGCCAATAGGATATATATATATATATATATATACACACACATATAATGTATATATGCATATGCGTGTGTGTGTATACATATATATGATATATGTAGGATGTCTGTATCTATAGCTACAGCTATATCGAAAGAGGAAAGGAAGAAGGGAAGGAAGGAAGGAGGAAAGAAGAGTGCTTTATTTTAAGGATTTTTTTTTTTTAAAAATTGACTTATGTAATTGTGGAGGCTTGCAAGGCCCCAATCTGTAAGTCAGGCCTGAGGCTGAAAACTCAGGCTGGAATTGATGCTGCAGTCTTGAGGCAGAATCTCTCCTTCTCTGGGAAACCTCAGTTTTTGTTCTTAAGGCCTTCCACTGATTAGATGAGGATCATCCACATTACCGAGGGTAATCTCATTTAAAGTCAACTGATTATAGATGTTAACCACATCTGCAAGATACTTTCATAGTGAGACTGAGATTAATGTTTGATTAAATAAGTGAGTACTATAGTCTAGAGAAACTGACACATAAAACGAACCACCACAGTGATCATCTAAACAAACTCAGCTAATTTTATACATGAGGAACCTGAGGCTTGCAGAAGGAAGAGAGATGTCTAGTCATCTAGGTACTAAGTTTATGGCATGCTAGAATTAGTATCCAAATCTATTTATGCCAGATTGGGAGTTCTCACTGATCACAAACCTTAGTGTGTACCACTATATTTGCAGTATTATAGTTTCTAAGTATTTGTTGATCATGGAATTTCTTATGCTTGTGATTAATTTGAAAAGATTATCCTGAGAGTGTTAAGAGCAATTTATTAAAAGATATATTACATGGATCAGCTGAATGCTGTTACCAGGATACGCATAGTAAACTGACTGATATATTTGTAAGTCTCAAGAACCAAACTAAGATATTTGAAACACATGGAAATATTGTTGAGCTGTTTTATAAATTGAGTGGCTAAAGGCCACTAAGTTACTTTTTATTTTACCCCCAACTTGCAATTCCATTTTAAGAAAAATATCTATTACTTTATTTGTAAAATAAATTTAGTTTAACTCACATTTACTTACTTCATAAATCAGGTTATATTAAGACGTGTTATTTATAAAAATTTGCATTTTTGTCTACAAGGAATACTTAAAAGCTTCCGGTGAGATTACATCATAAATTAGTTTCTAAACAATGTTAGTAAATTCAGTGGAAAATATTTTTTATGATGTGAAATAAGTTTTCTAATGAAATAGTTTGAGTTTGCTACGCAAGGGGTGGCTTTAGAATCGAAGACAGGATGCAATGAGACTTTCAATATTCACCTATTTAAACTAGAATCTTCATAAATGAACTTGATGCTGGGTAAACAAGACAGAATGAGACCATCTTTTAGGTCACAGAAGAACTGCAAACATTTTATTAGTGACATCATTATTTAGTCAGGAAATGAAGGCTTTTGTTCCCCCAAAATGCTTGGTGAGAAAACAGAAACAGACTCACAGATATAGAGAACAAACTAGTGGTTACCAGTGGGGAGAGGGAAGCAGGTAGGGAATTAAAAGCTACAAACTATTATGTATAAAATAAATAATCTATCAGGATATATTGTACAACATAGGGAATATAGCCAATATTTTATGATAACTTTGAATGGAGTATCATCTATAAAAATTTGAATCAGTACATTGTACACCTGAAACAAATATAATATTGTAAATCAGCTATACTTCAATAAAGATAAATTAATTAAAAAAAATTTTAATGCTTGGTAAAAATACCAGTAGCAATTCAAGAAATTACTGTATAACAAAGCAATAAAAGAAAGGACAAGCATGTTAATTTTTTTAAGTGAGCAAAGGATATGAACAGGGAAGTTCAAAACACAATATATGAACTGCCAGTAGGATATGAAAAAAAATAATTATAGTAGTAATCAATACTATAGAAATTAAAATGAGAAAATATTTTTTGGCCTACACAATTGTCAAATATTTAAAAATAATAATTTTAGAATTGGCGGGATAGATACTTTCTACATTGCTGGCATTTGTAGATATTTGTACAGACAGTCCTTGAGTTCTACTGGTTAGACTTATGTTTTTTTTGACATTATGATGTGCAAAAGTGATTCGCATTCAGTAGAAACTGTACTTCAAATGTGTAGAATAAAAAATGCCTGTAAATATATACAGCAAGGTGTTAGCAGTTGATCAATTTGGGCAGTGGAATTATTATTGTTTTTGTTTTTTTCTTTTTGTGTAGCTTCATTTTACATATTTGTTTAAAAGTTATAGGAACATTAGTTTTCTTGTAATGGGAAAAATAATGAGTTATCTTTTAAAAATATGCCTAAGAAAAAAAGATGTTAATAGGTAGTACATGATTAGTTTTCAAACCAGAAACATACTGCTATGGACTGAACTATGCCCCCCCACAAATTCGTATGTTGAAGACTTAATGCCTAATGTGACTATATTTAGAGACGGTTTTTAGGAGGTAATTAAGGTTAAATGAGGTCATAAGGGTGGAGTCCTAATATGAAGGATTGGTGTCCTTATAAGAAGACACCGTGATGATGAGAGAGTGAGAGAGATCTCTTGCCACTCACACTCGTGGAGGAAAGGTCATGTTAGCACATAGCAAGAAGGCAACTGTCTGCAAATATGGAAGAGAGACTGTACCAGAATCCAACCATACTGGCACCCTGATCTCGGATATTCAGCCTCCAGAACTGTGAGAAAATAAATTTTGTTGTTGAAGTCACCCAGTCTATAGTGTTTTGTTATGGCAGCCTGAGCTGACTTAGACACATGCTTTTGGTCATTCAGCATGCTTTTTAGTCATTTATAAATTTTACTCTGCCTACTCCCAAAGAGATTTGAATTGGCTAAAATTGGGATATAATTAATAAGTTCTGTTAAATCAGTGGAAAAAAATTAGTCTAGACCCTGAAGAGGACACAGTATTTGGAAGAGGTGTGAGGAGGTATGAACATGATAGTGGCTGCAGCGTAAGCAATGGCATAAAGATCATCAAGGGGTAAGAAGCAGAACAACATGAGTATATGAATGAGAGAAGACCAGAAGATGATCGGGCTCTTATTCTTCTCATGCTATACCCTTTCAAAATTGTTACTAAACATTCATAATGACCTAAAGTAAGCTATCAAGTGTAGTAATGTCCCTTGAAACTTTATTAAACTACATTTTGTTGTAAAGAATATTATCAATTAAAAATACTGTATTATTGGAGGAAAGTGAGTAAAAGGTATGGAATCCCTCAGTATTATTTCTTACAACTGAATGTAAATTCATTATTATCTCAAAATAAAAAGTTTAGTTGAAACATTAAAGTCTCCAAAATCTAAAATGGAAAATGGATTGATATTGTGACAGTTATACCTTAAAATCATGATGTTATAGATAATTCTGGACTGTTCTTCTTTAGGAAACACTAACTTGCATTTATGTTGAGGAAATGAGATAGTTGAAGAGGATTAGCAAAGGCCCACTTTACCCATGTGCTCAGAGAAATAGTAACTCCCACCCTAAGTAGGAACTAATGGGTTCTTTGTTATTAGGCCACTGATTAGGGTTCTGATTTAGGTACGTATTTGGAAGTCTCTGTTATTGTTTTACACTTTCACCACTTCAGTATTGAAGATATCCAGTTACATGCTACCTAAAATACATGACAAGAAGGAAAAAGGGAGAAATGCAAAGGAAATAGGAGAACAAGGGAAGCAGAATATCTACTTACACATTAGACATTCTCTATGACCCATGTACTGGGCCCTCTCTGCCTCACTGGCAATTATCCATTAAACTATGAACAATCACTTTATTATTGAAGAAGACCTGTGTTTCTGAAAGAGAGAGAATTCAATGTATAAAGGAAAGGTCAATAGTAATGTTCAGAAAGCGAAAGTGTTTAACTTCGGTGTTTCACGATGCATCTGGTTTATGGCGTGGTCACTACAAAACAACTCTTGAGACAATACCTATTTTAGAAAGACACAAGTCAAAAATCCTAAAATCTCCTTTTTTAAAAATACTTCAGCCTAATTTTAAGGGACATCAACATGACTTACAACCAATGTTTAGGAGGATGGATGGGGAAATGGCTGGATTGCTTTTCCATTAATGATTGATTAAACACATTTCATTATTCATTCATTTGACAAGCATTTAAAGAATGTTTACTATGGTCCAAGCACAGTGGCACAAAATGATATGTTTCTGACCTTGAGATGCATATAGCTTAAACAGAGGAATGGTCTCCCGGGTGAAACGCACATTTTGGAAGGGAAGTGTTAGCAGTGAAGGGGGAGTCGTTGGGAACAGCAAAGTCTGTATAAAAGTATTACTAATTAGGCATTTATGCCAGAAGCTTTAAACATTAGCTTTCTAAACTCTTAAAGCATGCTATTGAGAAGGGACTTATCCTCATTTTACAGGAAACAAATTCAAAGTAAACAAGTTATTTGCCTAAGGTCATGGAACTTGTAAAGATTCAACCATGAATTTGAACCATGTCTTCCTAATTCTAAAACCTGTTATTTCTTACTATACCACACATCATCCCTTCAAGTTGTTTACACTCAAGTTATGCAATTATCTTGTTTCTTGTTCACCCCTTCCTCCAGCATGTAAGTTCAAGAACAGGAATCTGTCTTACTCATTGCTGTATCTCTGACATTTAGATCAGTATATGACATAGACTTGACATTTATTAACACTTGTTGAATTAATGTAATATATACATCAAAACATTTTATTATCATTCTTGTTATTAGATGCTAATTCAAAAAGAGGTGCAGGCACTCCAGTGAAGGCTATACAAATTAATATATTAGACTATTGGAACTTCTGTTCATATTTCATTCTTTTTTTATTTCTATTTCTATATTTTATATGTACATAAAATGTTGGTACAGCAGTACATATATACAATTTATATATCAATAAATATACATATATCTGGGGTACATAATTAATACTTGTTACTGATAGCTGTGTGTTATCAAAAATGTTTGGAGAACACTGATCCAGAGGGAGAAGCAGGCAAGTAAGTAAATATGTACCACTTAACATTTATGCAAGGTGATATATATGTCCACACAAATTAGTTTAGGTGCAGTAGGAAGAGAGTGACTACCTTTTCCTGGTTTTGTGGTGGTGATGATGGAGGGGCAGGGATTACTAATGGAATAGATGGCTAGAAAAAATTTCACAGGGGAAGTGATGTTTTAACATGGAATCCTGTAGGATGGACTGGTGTGATGGGGCTTTTTAGACACAGAAAATAACACTTGCAAAGGCATAAAGATGTGAAAATCCTGTTGCAGTAGAAAAGCAGTAGTCTAGGAGGCTGGAAGGTAGGCATTGACTCCATGCTGAGGACTTTGGACTTTATCATGAAAGTCATGGGAATGAAATATTGTTCAAAGCAGCAATTACTGAGCGATGAGGCAGGGGCTAGATTTTAGAGTCCCTTGGAATCACAGTTAAGGAGTTTGGACTTTGTGTTTTAGGGAAAGAGGAGCCATTGAAGGATTTCAAGCTGGGGAGCCACATGATAAATTTGTGTTTTAGGTAAAAGGACATTCTGGCAACCCAGTAAAGGATAGCTAGCAAGGAAGAAAACTGGAAGCAAAACAATTCTCATGTGATTTCAGCCATTGATTTTTTAAAAAATGCTTCCAATCAGACAATTTTTAAAGATAACTTCAAAATGGTCCCTTGAAACAGGTGAATCAAATGTCTTCTCTTTATGTTATTGCCTAATGGGTTTATCCACCAAATATTTTCTTGTAATTTCCCCCATGCCTCTTTAATACAATCCTGCCTCAGTTCTTTCTGTTCTGTTGCCCATTAATTAAGAGAAAATTCTTGGGTTACTATGTTTTAAGTCACCCCCTCACGCATTGAAATTGGTCTGACAGCTGCCCTTTGAAACTGATGCCCACTTTAAGTTCTCTATTGTTCCATGACCAGCCTGTTTGATGACCCTACCAGACAACAGTATTATCTCTATCCTAGTGTCTAAAAAACCCTATGTAAATCTACCATGCAACACAAGAAAGATAATGAGATAAATATTTATTTGGCTGAAGCAGGGAAATTAAGTGAGGCAGAACCCATGAAATCCTCAAGTGCCAGTTTGATATGCTGCTTCTGTCTATTTTCGGTCACTGTCATGTGGAAAAGACTGAATGTATAATTAAAAGATTGGCATAATAATGCTAATTAGTAAGAAGTTATGCAAGAAGGAATTTTTTTAAATTGTGGTAACAAGTTCTTCAGCCTCATATGTATCTTAGATTTTGCGGGGACGCCGATAGAGGCCATGTCGATGTGACTAACCAGCCGTAGGATTGACGCATTTGATTGGACTGACTCTCTTCAGGTTATCTTGATAGTTTGTGAATTCTGGACATACAGGTCTTTGGTATCAAGGTGTTGCACTGAGCTAGACTGTTGCCCCATAATCTAGATGAGTCATAAAACTGAGAATTTTCCTTTTAATCTTCTCTCCCCTAACCTTGTCATCACTGTACTGTTTACAAATCTTATGTTCAGCCGACTGCTATTAGGGAACCAACTAAACGGAGAGGACTCATTTAACTGACACAGAAGAGCTCTGAGAGTCTCCTTTCCCCAAACTCATTCTGCCTAAATTACCATATGATGAACATGCATTTATTTTTATAATAATAATTAGCATTATTGCAGCTCATATTTTCCAAGAGCAGTAATATTTCATCCTTAAATCTCTAAGGCTCAGCAAGGTAGGTCAGTATTTTTTCCTTATAACAAATTCGGAAACTGAGGCACCATGGGGTTAAAATGGTTATGACTTACTCCTAGTCACAGTGCTGGGATTAAAGCCCAGGAGAAGAGACCCAATTCTGGGCTCAGACCAATGAGCACTATTCCTCCCTCACATGAGTTCTGGGGTTTGTATTAATTTTAGCTTATAACAGTGCAACTGCTACCTAAGAGCAATTTTCTATAGATCTGAGAAAGTTTCAAATCCATCATGTTAAGTACCATTCTAAAGTTATTTCTACCTTTTTAGCTTTGTAATTTATCTTTAAATGCCCATAGACACCAAAAGCACATAAATCTAGGAACTGCTAACATGTACAACAAAGTTTTTCTTGAAAATTTTTTGGACATAAAAATTAACTTGACAAAATAGAGAAAAGGAAGTCAAGTTGGAAAGAGCAAAAAATTACAACAGAAAATCTTTCCTTAAAACATAGTCAAAAAAAGGATGCTATGGACACCAAAATGTGCTATATATTTATAGATCTTAAGTACTTTGGGTAAATACCTCTGGCTTTTTCTAGTTTATTCAGAAGGACCCATACCAAAACTTAAATATTCATACTTTTATCAACATATTACAATTTTCTCATTTTAATCTGTAGTTTGTTTTATTTTTATTTAACTTTTTTCTGATGACTTCTTTCAGCTCCAAATGGCCTTGATGTTCCTGGAAAGATTGTCCAAAGAAAACAGTCATTTATTTTTAACCTTTACATACTAGGTTGCCCCATAGCACTTATAGTAGTTTCTCCCTGCAGCTATCTTTTCCTCTTTCCCAGTCAGGAAAATTTTCATTTTTCAGGATAATCAGGGCCATGGACACATTTTTTAGGACCATATTAATTGCATAGCTTGGACTCTATGAGTAGATGTCAGATTGTTGCTAACATATAGTGAAGTATGAAAGTTCTTTTTGCTAGAGATTTCTCATCATTCTCTATTTATTCATGGGCAAGAAATATATTGTTCTGTATTTTTATTAATGTTGGGAAGTAGCTCTAGTATAAGTCAGTTTTCTTATAGACTAAAAACAAATAGTAGAAATAGATGCTATATACTTTGAAATTTTTTTCTACTCACAATTCTTCACTATAAAATTATTTGAGGTTCTAAATTAGTGTTCACACTCTACACTTAGGTTATATGAACTTCAATATTCCAGTTGGTCTCTTTTCTCCAGTTTGTAATGTCAGAAGAGTTGGAAGTATCCAAAGACTTAGGTTAGTAGAGATGTTCAACTTAAATCAATACAATATACATTTATTGAATGTCGAATATCCAATGCAGTGAGACAGACACAGTTACAAATAGGATACAAACTCTGAGATCAAGAAATTTACTGTTGATTCAATATTCATTCAGCAAATAATGTATTGAACACCTAGCGTGTGATAGGCACAATTCTGGGCATCAGAAATAAAATTCATAAATAAAACACTGAAAAATACCTGCCTTGAGGAAGCTTACAGTCTGATACAGAGATACAGATGATAAAGAAATAAGGAAAATATCCAGATGTTGATAAATTCTATGTAGAAAAATAAAATAAAAATGAAGATGGGGAGTCAAGATGGTGAACTAGGAGGATGTGGAGTTTGTGTCTCTGTACAACTAGGACACCTACCAGGCACTGGAGGGGACCACAGACATCTAAGGGGATGGGAGGAGCCCCCAGTGACCAGGTAGGATGTAGGGAAGAGTGAGGGGGGATGAGAAGTGGAGGCAGATGGGACTGGCACCCCTGAGGGTCGGTGGGAGAGGAGAAGGGTTCCCATGCCCAGAGAGGGAAAGGGAGGGGGACCGTTGGGAGGGCAGAGGATCAGAAGAAAATGTGGCCAGCATTTCGCCTGCCCACTTGGGCTCTGTGGAGCCTGCTGTGATCCCAGGCCTGATGCTTGGTCCACTGAGGCCCCCTCCATCCGAGTGGGTCCTGAGAGAGTGGGAGGGAGGGAAGGGGGAACAAAAGTAAAGGTCAGACTGACAGGACCAACACACCTGAGGGGCAGCTGGGGGAGGGAAAGAGTTCCCACACCTGGTGGGGCCCACCCATGGTTAAGAGATCAGCAGGGACAGAGGAGACCCTTGAGAGAGCAGAGGAATGGAAGGGAGCACAGCAAGAGCTTCCCCTGCCCACTTGGGTATCAGGGATACTTTTGGGCTCCTGAGCCTAATCTTCCACCCTTGGAGGCTCCTTCTGGCCACACAGAGCCTAAGCCACAGCCCTAAACCTCCACCCAGAGCCCTACCTCTACACATGGCAATCCAAGACCCCCCTCTGAGATCCCTCTGACTGAGCTGGGCCTAAAAGCCACCCACACACCCCCACCCAGGGCCTTACCTCCAAACTCTGTAAATCCACACTTGGAGACCCCTCTCAGGCCATGCTGCCTTTCCCCACTGCGCAGGTCCTGAGCTTAGGCCCCACCCCATGCTTAAAGGTCATCCCCACCTAGACCCCACCCTTGCCCTAAACCCTGCCCCTGCCTAAGTTCCACCCCCACCTAAGCACTATCCCCCAAAACCAAGGCCTTTTCCTGCCATTTTCTTTTTCTTTTTCTTCTTCTTTTAGGTTGTGATTCTGTTTTACTTTGCTGTTTTTGATACATTTATATTTTTATTTTTTCTAATAAATTTTTAATTTTTCTAATTTTATCTTATTCTTTACACTTTTGCTATTGTTCTGCTCCTTTTGGCTTGTTCTCTTGGTTTTTTTTTCCTTCTTTTTTCTGTTGTGGTTCTGTTTTACCTTGTTGTAGTTGTTTCAATTATACTTTTATTTTTCCTAATACATTTTTTATATTTCCAAATTTATTTTATTTTTTATTCTTTGTTATTCTACTGCTCCTTTTTTTTTTTTTTTTTTTGCCATGCTGTGTGGCTCGTGGGATCTTGGTTCCCAGGCTGGGAGTCGGGCCTGAGTTCCTGTGGTGGGAGTGCCAAGTCCAAACTGCTGGACTAACAGAGAACCTCAGACCCCAGGGAATATTAATCAGAGGGAGGTCTCCTGGAGGTCCTCATCTCAGCACCAAGACCCAGCTCTACCCAACTGCCTGCAAATTCCAGTGCAAGATGCCTCAGGCCAAATAACCAGTAAGATAGGAATACAGCACCACCCATCAAAAAAAAAAAGACAGCAAAAAATTATGTTATAGATGAAGGAGCAAGGTAAACACCTACAAGTCCAAATAAATGAAGAGGAAATAGACAACCTACTTGAAAAAGTATTCAGAGTAATGATAGTAAAGATGATCCAAAATCTCAGAAATAGAATGGAGACACAGATCAAGAAAATACAAAAATGTTTAACAAAGACCTAGAAGAACTAAAGGACAAACAAACAGTGAAGAACAACACAATAACTGAAATGAAAAACACGCTAGAAGGAATCAGGAGCAGAATAACTGAGTCAAGAGGGAATAAGTGAGCTGGACAATAGAATGGTGGAAATAACTTCCAAGGAGCAGAATAAAGAAAAAAGAATGAAGAGAATCAAGGACAGTATTAGAGACTTCTGGGACAACATTAAATGCACCAACATTCGAATTATAGGGGTCCCAGAAGAAGAAGAGAAAGAGAAAGGGTCTGAGAAAATATTTGAAGAGATTATAGTATAAAACCTCCCTAATATGGGAAAGGAAACAGCCACCCAAGTCCAGGAAGTGCAGGGAGTCCCACACAGGATAAACCGTAGGAGAAACACACCAAAACACATATTAATCAAACTAACAAAAATTAAATTCAAAGAAAAAATATTAAAAGCAGCAAGGGAAAAGCAACAAATAACATACAAGGGAATCCCCATAATGTTATCAGCTGATTTTTCAGCAGAAACTCTACAGGCCAGAAGGGAGTGGCAGGATATATTTAAAGTGATGAAAGTGAAAAACCTACAACCAAGATTACTCTACCCAGCAAGGATCTCATTCAGATTTGAAGGAGAAATCAAAGGCTTTACAGACAAACAAAAGTTATAAGACTTCAGCACCACCAAACCAGTGTTATGACAAATGCTAAAGGATCTTCTCCAAGCAGGAAACAAAGAGAAGAAAAAGACCCACAAACACAAACCAAAGTCAATTGAGAGAATGGTAATAGGAGCATACATATGGATAATCACCTTGAATTTAAATGGATTGATTGCTCCAACCAAGAGACACAGACTGGATGAATGGATACAAAAACAAGATCCATATGTATGCTGTCTCCAGGAGACCCACTTCAGACCTGGGGACATCTACAGACTGAAAGTGAGGGGATGGAAAAAGATATTCCATACAAGTGGAAATCACAAGAAAGCTGGAGTAGCAGTACTCATATCAGATAAAATAGACTTTAAAATAAAGACTGTTACAAGAGATAAGGAAAGACACTACATAATGTCAAGGGATCAGTCCAAGAAGAAAACATAAATATACATATATATGTTTTATATATATATAATTTATAAATTATAAATATTTATGCACCCAACATAGGAGCACCTCAATACATAAGGCAAATGTTAACAGCCATGGAGGGTGAAATTGACAGTAACACAATAATGGTGGGGGACTTTAACACCCTACCTACACCAACAGACAGATCATAGAGACAGAAAATAAATAAGGAAACACAAGCTTTAAATGGCACAATAGACCAGATAGACTTTATTGATATTGATAGGACATTCCACCCGAAAGTGGAAGAATACACTTTCTTCTCAAGTGCACAGGGAATGTTCTCCAGAATGGATGACATCCTGGGTCACAAATCAAGCCTTGGAAATTTAAGAACATTGAAGTTGTATCAAGCATCTTTTCTGACCACAATGCTATGAGATTAGAAATCAATTACAGGAAAAAGAACTGTAAAAATCACAAACACGTGGAGGCTAAACAGTGCACTGCTAAATAACCAAGAGATCACTGAAGAAATCAAAGAAGAAATTAAAAAAGTACCTAGAAACAAATGAAAATGAAAACACGATGGTCCAAAGCTTATGGGACACAGCAGGAGCAGTTCTAAGAGGCAATTTTATAGCAATTCAAGCTCACCTCACGAAAAGAAAAATCTCAAACAAACAATCTAATCTTACACCTAAAGCAACTAGAAAAAGAAGAACAAGGAAAACACAAAGTTAGCATAAAGAAAGACATCATAAAGATCAGAGCAGAAATAAATGAAATAGAAAAGAAGAAATGATAGCAAAGATCAATAAACCTAAAAGCTGGTTCTTTGAGAAGGTAAACAAAATTGATGAACCTTTGGCCAGACTCATCAAGAAAAAAATGGAGAGGACTCAAATCAATAAAATTAGAAACGAAAAAGGAGGAACTACAACTGATGCTGCGGAAATACAAAGAATCATAAGAGACTAATAAAAGCAACTATATGCTAATAAAATGGACAACCTAGAAGAAATGGACAAATTGTTGGAAAGGTACAACTTTCCAAGACTGAACCAAGAAGAATTAGAAAATATAAAGAGACCAATTGTAAGTAATGAAATTGAAACTGTAATTAAAAATCTTCCAACAAACAAAAGCCCAGGACAAGATGGCTTCACAGACGAATTCTATCAAATGTTTAGAGAAGAGTTAACACCTATCCTTCTCAAACGCCTTCAAAAAATTGCAGAGGGAAGAACACTGCCAAACTCGTTCTATGAGGCCACCATCACCCTGATACCAAAACCAGACAAAGATGTGACAAAGAAAGAAAATTACAGACCCATATCACTGATAAACATAGGCGCAAAAATCCTCAACAAAATACTAGCAAACAGAATGCAACAATACATTAAAAGGATCATTCACCATGCTCAAGTGGGGTTTATCCCAGGGATGCAAGGATTCTTCAATATACACAAAACAATCAATGTGATATGCCATATTAACAAATTAAAGAATAAAAACCATATGATCATCTCAGTAGATGCAGAAAAAGGTTTCAACAAAATTCAACACCCATTTATGATAAGAACTCTCCAGAAAGTGGGCATAGAGGGAACCTACTTCAACATAATAAAGGCCATATACGGCAAACCCACAGCAAACATCATTCTCAATGGTGAAAAACTGAAAGCATTTCCTCTAAAATCAGGAACAAGACAAAGATGTCCATTCTCACCACTGTTATTCAGCATAGTTTTGGAAGTCCTAGCCATGGCAATCAAAGAAGAAAAAGAAATGAAAGAAATATAAATTGCAAAGTAAGAAGTAAAATTGTTACTGTTCACAGATGACATGATACTATACATAGAAAATCGTATAGATGCCACCTGAAAACTATTAGAACTAATCAATGAATTTGGTAAGGTTGCAGGATACAAAATTAATGCACAGAAATCTCTTGCATTCCTATACACTAACAATGAAAGATCAGAAAGAGAAATTAAGGAAACAATCCCATTTACTGTCACAACAAAAAGAATAAAATACCTAGGAATAAACCTACCTAAGGAGGCAAAAGACCTGTACTCAGAAAACTATAAAACACTGATGAAAGAAATCAAAGATGACACAAACAGATGGAGAGATATACCATGTTCTTGTATTGGAAGAATCAACATTGTGAAAATGACTATACTACCCAAAGCAATCTACAGATTCAATGCAATCCCTATCAAACTACCAATAGCAGTTTTCACAGAACTAGAACAAAAAATTTCAGAATTTGTATGGAAACACAAAAGACCCCAGATAGCCAAAGCAATCTTGAGAAAGCAAAGCAGAGCTGGAGGGATCAGGCTCCCTGATTTCAGACTATACTACAAAGCTACAGTAATCAAGACAGTATGGTACTGACACAAAAACAGAAATGTAGATCAATGGAACAGGATAGAAAGCCCAGAGATAAACCCACACACCTATGGTCAACTAATCTATGGCAAAGGAGGCAAGAATATACAGTGGAGAAAAGACAGTCTCTTCAATAAGTGGTGCTGGGAAAACTGGACAGCTACATGTAAAAGAATGACATTAGAACACTTCCTAACACCATACATAAAATAAACTCAAAATGGATTAAAGACCTAAATGTAAGGCCAGAGACTATAAAACTCTTAGAAGAAAACATAGGCAGAACACTCTTTGACATAAATCTCAGCAAGATCTTTTACGACCTACCTCCTAGAGCATTGAAAATAAAAAAAAACAATAAGTGAATGCGAGCTAATTAAACTTAAAAGCTTTTGCACAGCCAAAGAATTCATAAATAATATTAAAAGACATCCCACAGAATGGGAGAAAATATTTGCAGATGAATAACTGGACAAAGGATTAACCTCCAAAATATACAAACAGCTCATGCAGCTCAATATCAAAAAAACAAACAACCCAATCAAAAAATGGACAGAATACCTAAGTAGACATTTCAGCAAAGAAGACATACAGATGGCCAACAGGAACACGAAATGATGCTCAACATCATTAATCATTAGAGAAATGCAAGTCAAAACTACAATGAGGTATCATCTCACACCGGTCAGAATGGCCATCATCAAAAAATCTACAAACAATAAATGCTGGAGAGGGTGTGGAGAAAAGGGAACCCTCTTGCACTGTTGGTGGGAATGTAAATTGATACAGCCACTATGGAGAACAGTATGGAGGTTCCTGAAAAAACTAAAAATAGAAATTCCATATGACCCAGCAATCCCACTACTGGGCATATACCCTGAGAAAACCATAACTCAAAAAGACACATGTACCCCAATTCTCATTGCAGCACTATTTACAATTGACAGGACATGGAAACAACCTAAAAGTCCATCAACAGATGAATGGATAATGAAGATGTGGTACATATATATAATGGGATATTACTTATCCACTAAAAGAAATGAAATCGGTTCATTTGTAGAGATGTGGATGGACCTAGAGTCTGTCATACACAGAGAAGTAAGTCAGAAAGAGAAAAACTAATATCGTATATTAACGCATATATGTTGAATCTGGAAAAATGGTACAGATTAATCTATTGCTGGGCAGAAATAGAAAGGCAGACATAGAGAACGTATGTGTGGACACAGGTGAGGGAAGGGGAGGGTGGGATGAATTGGGAGATTAGTTTTGACATAAATACACTACCATGTGTAAAATAGATAGCTAGTGGGAACCTGCTGTATAGCACAGGGAGCTCAGCTCGGTGCTCTGTGAAGACCTGGATGGGTGGGATGGGGGGTTAGGGAGGTCCAAGCGGGAGGGGATATAAGTATGCATATAGCTGATTCCCTTCACTGTACAGCAGAAACTAACACAACATTGTGAAGCAATTATACTCCAATTAAAAAAAATATATCTATATATAAAAAGAAGATTGATATGGAATGATAGAAAGAAAGTTTTGGGGAAGGATGTTTAATCACAGCTCTTAGCATCTTATAAGATTATAGTTGGGTGTTAAGGTATAACATGGGAGTCCTGGGCTTCATGTGGCATAAACAGAGATGAAGGCATAATGAGATTAATCTGGGTGATCTCAAGGCAAAAATCAGAGTGGCAAAACTGTGAGCATTGCCAGAGAGGGAGAGATCTCTATCTCTCTATCTTTCCATAAATAAGCCGAGGTCTGCTCCTGCCTCTCGCCCCCTTCAGAGTGACAAGGATGATGTAGAGACCAGAGAAGAGGGGTCTTGTCTAGATTCTCTAAAGTTTCTGAACTCCCCCTTTCCTCCTGTGGATGGAAGTGTGGGAAATGGGAGTGATCTATCATAGTCCTGCAAATTAAAACATCATGTTTACAACTGAGTACAATACATGACAAAATTTGCTGAGTTCTATGATAGAAATGCAAACATAGCACATGGGAATGGGCAGGAAACAGATTCATCCTTCCTGGAAGTCTTCATGGAGGAGTTGGCATCCTTATAAATGAGTGGTTGTAACCACCATTTTATTTTGAAGGTAATAACTTTCTCCTTCAGTCTGAAAGATATGCTTGCCCAGCCACATAGCAAGCAAATGGCTCCGTAGCAGTTTCCTAAATTGCATGTGTCAAAAACAGTTCCAAAAATCTACTTTGGGGAACATACGCCTTCTATAATGTGAATCGTGCTGCAGATGAATATATAGAAATGTGATTTAATGTTCCAAATCTGATGAGCTGTACACATGGTTAAAAAGCTATGAATATTTTGGCTGGTAATATCCTTAATCATTATTAATCTGGATTTTTGTTTCAGCTTTTGCAATAAGATCAAAGTTAGCTTCTGTGTCCAGAATAAATTCAAAATCAAATTTATGTTCACTGAAAATAAAGGCTATGTTAATAGAAACTAGATCGAGATTAGTCATAACAACTATCATTTATTGCATGCCAGTTGTTTTGTACACATTGTTGCTTTGCCTCATAGAGCTCTGCAAAGGCAATGTTCTCATTTCCATTTTAGAGATGAGTTTCTCTTACAAAGATATTAAATGACTCACCCAAGACCACACAGTATGTGACAGGACTTGGATTTGACCCCCAAATCCAAGTTGTAGTTGTAGTTGTACCTTTTCAACTACATCATACTGCCAAGAAGGGAGTCCCAAGTGTTAACACTGCATCAATTGGTTTAAAAGATTGTATATTGTTTATACATGAGCAGTAGAAGTAAGGCTGACATTTCAAGTCCCTTCACAGATGAGTTCGCCTATTTGCTTATACAGTTTAGCTATCTCTACCACCACCACCAAGAATAGTAAGGGATCTCAGAAATTATTTGTTGTAACCAATAGTTGTAGAAAATTATTTGTTTTACTGAAAAGCCCTGGCAGTATCTCCAGATATAAATGGGGAAGTCATCACTTAAATAGAAGTTTCCATAAAACTAAGTTAACTCTACAAGAAGACTTGTTGTTTAGCTTAAGAGAAAAATCATGTCATGTTAAAGAGTGCTAATCAGGTCATGATGTATCAATTTTGGAAATTTAGGCCTATTTTTGGTCTCATTTAATGCACGTGTTCTTAAAATGAAACATGGTAATACAGGTAAGTGTATTTTACAATACTACCTCACATTTACCCTGCCATACAAGCAGAGCCCTTTCATTTGCTTTTCATAAGGATACTAGGTGTGCAGAAGATATTATTATTTCAGGTTTTCAAGTATGGGAACTAAATCTCAGTTTAACTAATCTGACAAATTGGCACAACTAGTCAATGATGGAGCTCATCATTGAACCCAAGTTTTTTCATATGCAGCTCAGCAATCTTTCCTTACAGTATGTTGCTCCATGGGCCTATAGAATCTTGATTCATCATTTGTTTCAATAGAACATCATCAACTGTCCCATTCATCATAGGACAATAATCATGATTCAAGGTATCTGCTACTATAGTAGTCTTTCCAAGCTTATTTGTTTATTGTCTCACATCTCGGTCTGAGTTGGTTACTATGGCAACAGGCACTATAGAAATGCACAATATAAATAATGGATTATGAATCTTCACAGGTGTCCAGCTCGGATACCTTTAATGAAAAGCCACTCCAAAACTGAAAGAATATTTCTCATATATATGTTATGACCCGCATGTTGAAATCACTCATTTATAAATAGGCATACGTATCAGCAAAAGGCCACATGAGTTCTGCTCAAGTTTGAAAAACACTTTAGGAAAGTTCCTTTAACTTTGCACTTAGCAGAATAATTAAGCTAGTTTTCCTTTATTCCTTTTAAAGTGTCAAGCCTAAAAGCCTCACAAATACCTAATGGGCTGATTGTTTTGCTTCATCCCTCTCAGCTCCAGTCAGATGTGGCTTAACATTTGCACCATTACAAACTCTTGTGTGTCTTGATATACACATTTCATGGGCAAACTATAAAGGAACTTTGGCAAATGGTAATATCTATAGATAAGGAGGTCCAGGAGTGTGAGAAGTTGAATTCATTTTGCATACAGAACAGTTGAAGGATCAGGGTATGCTTTTATGCTTTGCACAGGGAAGAAAAGATGAAACAGCGATGTGAGCCATGGGAGCTGCTTCAAGGGTTTGAAGACTCATCACTTAGAAGAGGAAACTTATTCTGCAGTTCTCTGCAGTGCAAAAATAGGACCAAAGTGTAGAAGTAACAGGGAGGCAGGTTTTGGTATCTCTATAGAAAGTGACTGTGCAGCACTCAGAGCTTGCCAAGATGGAAATGGCTGCCTTGTGATGCGGTGGGATCCTAGAGATGATTCTTGGAGGTTGGGATGCTTGGAAAAGAAAACTACTAGGATCCCATCAGTGTTAACACAATTCTTGGGTAAGAATTGCGAATATTTATTGAGCTCCCATATGTTTTCCACATTTTAGCCCATTTAATCCTCTTGAAAACCTTAGGGAGTAGATACCATTATATAAACAAGGAAACTGAGGACAACAAAATTAAGTAATTTACCCAAAGACACTTGACAGGTTTAGTGAATTTGAGATTCAAACCCAAATAACTTTGTTCTACCACCCAAGCTGTTAACTACTATGCCTCAGGGCTGTTTAAACTGAGTGGTGTCTTGATTCTGTGTGACCCCGAATGTTTCCAAATAGTCTCTCCCAAGACCTTGTACCTATTAATAGCCTCACTTTTACCAGTGATGTTACATATTATAAGTATATGCAATGTCTAAAATTCAACTAGATACTAAAAGTACAACTACTATCGTTGTGTATGTTGGGGAAGCAATCTGAGAAATTTGGGCATTAAAATTAATTATCATGTGTTTGTTCTTCAGGCCTCTGTCTCCTGTCCGCTTCTGTTGTCTATCGCCACTTTCTCCTGAGGCTATTTATTTTGTTTCATGGCTTTAAATACGATCTACATGTTGATGACTCCTCGACTTTAAATCTCCAGCCCTGACTTCCAGATGCATCTATACACCTGACTATTTATCACGGATGTCCAACTTGTGATGTCCAAAGCACATTCTTGCCAAAAACTTATAAATATTCTGTGTGTATAGGCTTTTACCAGAAATATATTTTTCTTCTGTGTTTTTCTTTATTGAGTTTTGCCTTTCTGCATTATACTGATACATAATGAACATGATTTTACAAGCTGGATATTCATTTTCCAGTGCAGTAACTCAAACCATATTATCTGAAAGCTGTGTTAAGTGCCAGTTATTTCAAATACTCCTTCCTCTTTTGAAATTGAATGTGTACCCTCTACAAGGTATAAGGTTTCAGAGTTAGACTGAAAAAAAAAAGACATGATAGGCTATTGTTCTAGGCCCTCTTCTTATTGTGTAATAAAATAATTATTTAGGGGAAAAACGAGATATCATACCTAAAAAGCTTGGGAACACATTAATCGTGTTGAAAAGCATAAACTTTGAAATCAGACATATCTGGGTTTAATCTGCCATTTAATAGTACATAACTCTAAACACGTTGTTTAACATCTGAGACTCATTTCGTGATTTGTAAATTGGACATAATCTTATTAGGATTGAAATAAAATATTCTGAGCATAGGGCCTGTCACACAGTAGGCTTGAAATAATTGTCCATCTTGCTCTCTCAGCTCCCACTAATGTTTGATCACCCCAAAGAGTATTCTTGTTATAGAGTATGAGTGAGGGAGTTGAATATGAGAATGGAGAGTTGATATCAACTCTTGATGTTCTGGTTCAGTGAGTTCTATACCCTTAATCTCTTAAGTTATTTTTTTTCCCCTTCAGAAAAGCTTTAAGTTTATCATATAAAAAAAAAAAAAAAAAAACAAAAAACCAAAACTCTGCTGCTTTACATTCATATGTTGTGACTTATTTTGACTGCTATTAACTTATCAAATATTTGTTCTCCTTTAAGTGTGATTTTAAAGAGTTTGTTGTTTTCTCTCTCATGATTTTATCAGGGCCTGGAAGCCAAATCTTATTTTGGAGAAGATGTTGTCAATTTTATATAGAAGCCAATAAGAAAATAAGATATGCAGAACAAATAATACTTCACAGGTAAATTTTGATGTCTAAAATACTGCATTTTCTGTCTCCATCTGCATTATTTATCTCAGAATATTCAAAAGATGATGAGTAGCTGAAAGTCAATCCGGATTCTCTCTGACTCCTGGGAAGCAGTAAGTTGATAACTTTAGAAATGTAATGAGGAACCCTAACTCAGAAAGAAAGGAAGCGATCTCTAACTTCAGCTTTGTGTGGATTTTCAGAGAGAGGGAAAAAGGGATTTGTAGGTTTGGCTTTTGCTCAAGTTACATTTAACATGTTGGTATGAGAAGAAATGTGACAATTAAAAACAACCAAATGGTTACCTAGTTTAGAGAGCAGAAAAGGAAACAATAGAAAGTAACACTTTCTGTGGAAGAAAAAAGAACAAGTGGCAAGGCTAGATATGGGATTGCCTCAACATAGTTCTTTTTCCAATACAAAATGCCTTGGAAATGTGCAGCAAATATTACAAACTTGACAGAATATGTTCTCTGATTTTTCTTTCTATGTCTTAGAAAAAAGACCAACAGGCAATTCAGGCACCGTGTACACCTTGGCTTTTCCTTCTCTGTCCCTCAGCCAATTGGCTTTTCCATTGCCGCCATCCACCCCCCACCGCAAGCATACACTCCTTACTATTCCTCTTAACAGATATGGATTCCACTCATGAGACCACATTTTGATCTGAATATACCGTAAACAACAAATTTAGCCCAACCTTTACCCAGTGTTTCACAAATTGTGGCTTAAGAAATATCTACAGCAGAATCACCTGGAGTATTTGTTGATTCTCTGGCTCTACCCTAGACTTTCTGAAACAGGATCTTTGAGAATGGAGGCTGACAATCTATAATTTAAACAAGCTTTCCTACATTCAAGTGATTACATTCAAGTTGGAGAATCACATCATCTGATGATTTAAACTTAACATGATTCAAATTACTGAGGTTTCCCTCTTCCAGTAATAGTTTTAACTGCAAGGACAGAATGGAAAGCTCTGGGCTAGATGCCAGTAGACAAGAGACCAACTCCTGGGTCTAACACTTCTTGAGCATGTGCTCTGGCTCTCAGTTTCCTCAGGCTAACTCAGAGTCCTAATGAGAGAACAAACTGTAATGGAAAGTTCTTTGGAAACTGTAAATCTCTACACAAGCTTAAAGTATTGTTGTATTATTTTCATTATACCTAAGACCATTTTCTGAAGACCGACTCAAAGAGGATAAAGAGAACGTTTAGTGAAAAAGGAAAGAACTTGTTTAGTAGATGAAGGGTTGAAACCATGTAAGAATTATTAGCATGAACTTTTTCCAGATTAATTCTAACTCGTTCCATTAAATCTAGTCACTGATTAATTCATGCTAAATGTGCCAGGTGCCATGTTAGCTGTTGGAGATACAGTGAAGAAGTATCATTCTCTCCCTGGATCACAACAACACATAATGCATTAAAGAACAGCGTGACTAGTAATACACAAAATGCTAGGAAGCAAATAGGCAGGGAGACCAAGAGGGGTTCACAGATGTGTTCTTGAAGGAGATAATATTTGGTTTTCGCCTTAAAGGATACGTAGAGGTTCACTAGCCCTCTAAAGGAGGAAGGGCCTTTGGGAAGAGGGGACAGTACTATAAACAAAGGCCTAGAGGTCTAAAAGTGCTTAGTGGGTTTGTGGCGCATGGAGAATAATCGGGGGTAGGTGAAGCATAGGGAATTTTGTGGTCATAGGTGGTTTCATGACTTGTTGTTCTGCTAATTAACTGTGTGATTCTTCTAGGATCTTCATTTGTTAAATGGAGACGACAATAATAACTTGCAGAATTGTTTTGAAAAATAAGTATAAAATAAAAGTAGGCATGCAATAGTTATTAGCAGTAGTAGCAGTAGTGTAAACTCAACATTCTAACAGTGATTGAGATTCCATCTAAATAGTATAAAAGAAGAAAGAATAGGTGAAAACTCACTGGTTTCCAATCTCTGAATGTATGAACTGGAAACAAAATGTGTTTAGAACTACAGGCATGTTAGGAGTTCCAGAACTGGGATAACTTTAATTACTGAAGACCAGATAATTGAAATAAAAACATTAGAAACACTGAGCCCCAGAAATCTGTATAGATTACCTGCTGGTAGTGGGATGACAGTTTGATGATACCAAGTCTTCTGTACATATATGAATAAGAGTTCCTATATGCCTTTATTCTTTAATTTGTTTAGCATACTTAATAAGCTCCTGTTATGTTCTAGACACCATGATAGGCACTGGGGAGTACAATAAGGGATAAAACAATAATTGTGTCTGCCATCACAGTGTTTTTATTAAATTCATGCACATAATCAATGCATACTCGTTTCAATAACATTTTAGCTTGGGAGGTAGTAAATGATAGTGTTTGGGAGCACTAATTTTGGTATTAGACAGAGATAAACTTGAATTCCATCACCATCAACTTTCAGTTCTGTGATCTTGGACAAATATACTGTCTGCTCTAAGACTAAATTTCTGCATTTGAAAACAGTACTTACCTCATGTGGTTTTTGTAAAGATTAAATGAGGTGATTCATGTGAAGCACTTAGAATAATATTAGCATGCATATAATAAACATTCCATAAATATTAGCTATTGGTTTTAGGATGCAACTCTTTCTATAAAGACCCCACCTAGACATCTCTTTTGGGTGGTAAAGCAGGATAGACAACGTGTATAATTTTTGGTGGTAAAACAACTGAAAATGTTGGATAAAATATATTTAATAAATTACTTTTATTTGCATATCTTTGTTGGCAAGAAAAACATCTAAAAGCCAAACGTGAAGGTAAAGCAAAAATCTAAGTACAAAAGTTAGCTTTCTCCCTGGACACATCTGTAAATCCTGGTAACCTTGAGCAACAATGTTTAAGATCACTTGGTCCAGAGGCATGAAGACAAAGCCTAATACCCATGCAGGGAGGGGCGATCTGTAGGAGACACTGGCAAAAAGCTTAGACATCATTGTAAGGCGTTAAGACCAAAATTGTAAGGGTGAGCTAAAAAAAAATTCCCACCCCCACATTAAAGGGCAGAAAGGGAACTTGCCTATCTTTGTCTCAGCACAAGGTTCAATAGAAAAAAAAGGTCTTTCTTTAGAATTTTTAAACAAAAGTTGGACCTTGGGCAAGTTTGGAGTCTGAATTCACACTACCTATGCAGTATGAAAAACCCCCCAGTGAGAATTATTTTATAATAGTTGCAGGTTGGGTGTACTCCAGGCACTTGGCAAAATCAAAATCAAACCCTCTCTGGAGAAACACATCGTCAACCCAGGCCTCAAAGGTTTTCCATAGATGAAGTTCCATGGAGCTTGCATTTATAGTTGAAATTCACAAAACATATAAGGAAACTGCCTGGATTGAATTGTGTCCCCTCCCTCAAATTCATATGTTGGAGTCCTAACTCCCAGTATCTCAGAATGTGATATTTTTTTGGAAACAGTCATTGCAGATGTAATTAGTTAACAGAAGATCATACTGGAGTAGGGTGGGCCCCTAATCCAGTGACTGTGTGAAGAGAAAGAGACGCATACAAAGGAAAGACAATGCGGAGACAGGGACAACACCATCTACAAGGAATTCCAAAGATTGCCAGCAAACTATCAGAAGATACGAGTGAGGTATGGAACAGATTTTCCCTCATGGCTCTCTGCTGACACCTTGATTTCGGACTTCTAGCCTCCAGATCTGTTGTTTAAGCCACCCAGTTTGTGGTACTTTGTTACAGCATCCCTAACAAACTAGTACAGACACAAAGCTCTTTTAGGGTCTACATCTATGCCCCTCCCCCAATGTTTAGTGCTAGGTTAAAAGATCTTCACTGGTGTTAATCTCCTGATATCTTTCTGCTCCTATATTTATTCTCAACTGGGGAGGAGGGTTAATGGAGTAACTTATCAAATTGGAATATTTGGGGGAAATACCGAGGCATGCTTAGCTCAGCAATACCCCTCTTCCTTGTGGAAGTGACTTGCTCACAGAAAGCAGATGTTTTGCTCTGTTTCGCCAAGGGCTGGTCCTCCTGACACGTGAGAAGTTCTCTTCTGGTTCAACATGTCCTGAGACCAGCTGGGTGATTGTGCCTAATTCTGAGAGCCAAAATGAACAAATTCTCTTGGTTAACAGACCTCTACCAAAGGAGATTCTGAAGGCTGTACTTCAGGCCAAAGGGAAATCATCTCAGAAAGAGGCACTGAGATGCCAGTAGGAATGGTGAGTCAAGAAATCAGTAAATTTGTATCATATCTAAACATGACTGCATAAACATTAATAACAATGCCCAATTTATGGGGTTAGCAAAATAAGGTAGATCTAAAATCTGGAAATATAGCTTGTCATTTTGCAAGGGGTGATATGAATTCAGTGCTCTAAAGTCCTTGCATTGTTTGGAGGAGGGTGAAGAAGTTGATTAACTTTAGATTTTGTTAAGAATGCATTTAAAATTAAAAAAAAAATGTATACAATTTTAAAGGTTACTTTCCATTTACAGTTATTACAAAATATTGGCTATATTCCCCATGTTGTACAATACATCTTTGAGCCCATCTTACACTCAATAGTTTGTGCCTCCCAAGAATGCATGTTAACATTTTAAGTAAATATGAAATGAGACTGAAAAGATCCCAATCAATCCAAAATAAGACAATAAAGAAGAAAAAAACACCAATAGAAAAAGCAGGATAAATAGAAACCAGTAAAAAGATGGTAGAAATAAATTCTAATTACACTTCTGATCACTGTAAATTTAAATAGATTAAAAGAGCTAGTTACAAGACCAAGGTTGTCAGACTGCATAAAAAAATAAAATGCAGCCATAAGCTACATTCTCATAAGATGTATGAGAAACATTATGACACAGGAAGGCCAAAATTAATAAATGAGAAAAGATATATTAGGCAAATACTAACCAAATGAAAACCAGTATATCTAAGCTCACACACACAAAAATCAATAAGTATGTATTTGAACAGCATAATTAACAATCTTGATCTAATTGACTCAGCAATTGTATAATACACATTATTTTCAAGCATACATGGAAAGTTACAAAAATTGACCCTGTACTAGGTCATAATGCAAGTCCTAAGTTTCATAGAACAGGTATCATGTAGATCATATTATTTCATCATAATTCAATTAAATTAGAAATTAGAAGGCATTAAAAGTCTAAATAAATGGATAGGGGTAGAAAAGCTCACTATCATATATATGCCAATTCTTCCTAAATCTATCTTTAGATTTGATGCAAAAACATCTGTGTGTGTGTTTGTGTGTGTGTGTTTAATTTGAGGATTTGATTCTAAGATTCCATGATAGTTAATTTTATGTGTCAATTTGATGGGGCCTTTGGATGTCCAGATATTTGGTTAAACATTATTTCTGAGTGTGTCTGTGACAGTGTTGCTGGAAAAGTTTAGTATTTGATTCAGTAGACTGAGTAAAGCAAATTGCCCTCCACAATGTTGGTGGGCATCATCCAGTCTCTTGATGGTCTGAATAAAACAAAGGTAGAGGAAGGGGAGTCCTTGCTCTCTTTATGACTGCTTGAGCTGACACATTGGTTTTCTTTTGTTCTCAGACTGGGACTTACAACATTGATTTTTCTGGTTCTCAGGCTTTCAGACTTAGACTGGCTTTACTGGGTTTCCTGCTTGCAGATGGAGGATCCTGGGACTTCTCAGGACTTCTCCATAATCACGAGCTAATTTTTAATAATAAAACTCTTTAAGATAGATATGTGTATATGTATATCTCTGTCTATACCCTATTGGTTCTATGTCTCTTTGTCTCTGGAGAACCTTAACTAATACATATGTATATGGAAAAGAAAAGAGCAGCTATTGCCAAAAAACTGATGGCAAAGAACAAAGGGTTGGGGAGGTCTTGTACTAACAGATACAAAGATCATGTGAAGCAATAGTCAACAAGATAGTGTAGCATTTGTTTAGGGATAGACAAATAGTCCTATAAAATAGTAAAAATATTCCAGGACCAGCTGGTCATATATACAGAAATGACTTATGATACAGCTGGTATTATAGATCAATGAGTAAAGTATGGAATATCCAACAAATTATGCTTGGACAATTGACTATCCATACAGGAAAACATAAACTATATCTATGCACAAAATCAGTTTCAGATTGGTTCAATACAAATGCAAAAAGCAAAGGTTGAAAACTTTGATAAGAGAGCATAGAAAAATATCTTTATGACCTTATTATATGGAAGGATTTCTTAAATAAGATACCAAAAATGCAAATGACAAGGAAAAATTGATAAATTTCACAATATAAAAATTAAGACAGCATACCTAAGGTGAAATGAGAAATCACAAATTGGGAGAAGATACAACAATAAGAAAAGGATAAACAATCTAATGAAAAATAAGCAAGCAAATTAAGCATTTCATAGAAGAGGAACACAAAAAACCAATTAAATATGTGGAAAATGCAAGAGCAATCTCATTAGCAATTCGGAAAATGCAAATTAAATGTGATATCAATTTAAACCCATCACATTGGTAAAAAAGAAGAAAGAAAGAAAGAAAGAAAGAAAGAAAGAAAGAAAGAAAGAAAGAAAGAAAGAAAGAAAGAAAGAAAGAAAGAAAGAAAGAAAAAGAAAGAGAAAAAGAAAGACAGGAAAAAGAAGGAAAGAAGGAAAAAGAAAGAATCTGATATGATAAGGGATGTGGAGTAATCAGAACTTTCATACACTGTTGATAGGTGTATAAAGTGGTACAGCAACTTTGAAAAACAATTTGGCACTGTTTTGTAAAGATGAAGATAGCATAGAACTCAGCAATTCTATCTCTATGACTACTCCTTAGAGAAATCTCTTATAAATGTTCACAAAAAGACATGTAAAGAAAGTTTGTAACAGCAAGGTAAGAAGAAAGAAAAAAGAAACGTGTAACAACCAAGTGTCCAAAAACAGGAGAAGAACAGGGAAAAATACAATGAGCTTAATTTAGAACGGAATTGTATACAGCTGTTAGAAGAATGAACCCCTGCTACAGGAATAATCATATTACTCTAAGGTCTAGCAAAAACAAAAAATAAGATACAAAACAAAACGAAATGAAAACAAAACTCAGGATTACCTACAGCATGATTCCATTTATATAAAGTTCAAAAGCATCCAATTTAAGCAACATATTACTTAGTGATACAAACAAACGTGGTAAAGAAAGACATTGGAAGGAAAACAAAAATCAGTGTAATATTTATCTCAGGGAGAAGTTTAGGGATGGGACGGTGGGTGGGGGATGGGATTGTGGAGGAGCATAACAAAAGGCTTCAATATTCACATCAGTTTTCTATTTCGTAATCTGGGTAGTGAGTAAATGAGCTGGATTAATTGTTATATGTGTGTGTGCAAGTGCATGTATGTGTGCATGTGCATATATCCTTTTTTTAAATTCATAACCTATATTTTTTAGAGCAGTTTTAAGTTTAAAGCAAAATTGAGTGGAAAATATGAAGGGGTGTTATATACCCCCTGATCCCGCACATGCACAACCTCCCCCACTAAAAACATGCTAAACCATAGTGATACATTTATTGTAACTGATGAACATCATTATCACCTAGAGTCCATAGTTTACATTAGGGTTCACTCGTGGTGTTGTACATTTTCTGTGTTTTGACAGACATGATGTCACGTATCCACCACAATAGTTGCACTGCTCTAAAAATCCTCCGTTCCCCAACTATCCATCCCTCTCTCTCCTCTAAACCCTGGCAACTACTCATCTTTTTTACCATCTCCACAGTTTTGCCTTTTCCAGAATGTCATAGAGTTGGAACCACAAATTATGTAGCCTTTTCAGATTGACTTCTTTCACTTAGTAACATGTATTTAAGGTTCTTCATGTTTTTTCATGGCTTGATATATCCTTTTTTGTTTTTTGTTTTGTTTTGTTTAATTCAATTTTATTTATTTTTTTATACAGCAGGTCCTTATTAGTCAACAATTTTATACACATCAGTGTATACATGTCAGTCCCAATCGCCCAATTCATCACAACACCCCCACCCACCCCCCCAAGGCTTTCCCCCCTTGGCGTCCATACGTTTGTTCTCTACATCTGTGTCTCAATTTCTGCCCTGCAAACAGGTTCATCTGTACCATTTTTCTAGGTTCCACATATATGCGTTAATATACGATATTTGTTTTTCTCTTTCTGACTAACTTCACTCTGTATGACAGTCTCTAGACCCATCCACGTCACAAAAAATCACCCAATTTCATTCCTTCTTATGGCTGAGTAATATTCCATTGTATATATGTACCACATCTTCTTTATCCATTTGTCTGTCAATGGGCATTTAGCTTGCTTCCATGACCTGGCTATTGTAAATAGTGCTGCAATGAACACTGGGGTGCATGTGTCTTTTTGAATTATGGTTTTCTCTGGGTATATGCCCAGTTGTGGGATCGCTGGATCATATGGTAGTTCTATTTTTAGTTTTTTAAAGAACCTCCATACTGTTCTCCATAGTGTCTGTATCAATTTACATTCCCACCAACAGTGCAAGAGGGTTCCCTTTTCTCCACACCCTTTCCAGCATTTGTTGTTCGTAGATGTTCTGATGATGCCCATTCTAACTGGTGTGAGGTGATACCTCACTGTAGTTTTGATTTGCATTTCTCTAATAATTAGTGATGTTGAGCAGCTTTTCATGTGCCTCTTGTCCATCTGTATGTCTTCTTTGGAGAAATGTCTATTTAGGTCTTCTGACCATGTTTGGATTGGGTTGTTTATTTTTTTAATATTGAGCTGCATGAGCTGTTTATATATTTTGGAGATTAATCCTTTGTCCATTGATTCATGTGAAAATATTTTCTCCCATTCTGAGGGTTATCTGTTCGTCTTGTTCATGGTTTCCTTTGCTGTGCAAAAGCTTTTAAGTTTCATTAGGTCCCATTTCTTTATTTTTGTTTTTATTTCCATTACTCTAGGAGGTGGATCAAAAAAGATCTTGCTGTGATTTATGTCAAAGAGTGTTATTCCTAAGTTTTCCTCTAACAGTTTTATAGTGTCCAGTCTTACATTTAGGTCTCTAATCCATTTTGGGTTTATTTTTGTGTATGGTGTTAGGGAGTGTTCTAATTTCATTCTTTTACATGTAGCTGTCCAGTTTTCCCAGCACCACTTATTGAAGACACTGTCTTTTCTCCATTGTATATCCTTGCCTCCTTTGTCATAGATTAGTGGACCATAGGTGCGTGGGTTTATCTCTGGGCTTTCTATCTTATTCCATTGATCTATGTTTCTGTTTTTGTGCCAGTACCGTGTTATCTTCATTAGTGTAGCTTTGTAGTATAGTCTGAAGTCAGGGAGTCTGATTCCTCCAGCTCCGTTTTTTCCCTCAAGACTGCTTTGGTTATTCGGGGTCTTTTGTGTCTCCATACAAATTTTAAGATTTTTTTGTTCTAGTTCTGTAAAAAATGCCATTGGTACTTTGATAGGGATTGCATTGAATCTGTAGATTGCTTTGGGTAGTATAGTCATTTTCACAATATTGATTCTTCCAATCCAAGAACATGGTACATCTCTCCATCTGTTGGTATCATCTTTAATTTCTTTCATCAGTGTCTTATAGTTTTCTGTATACAGGTCTTTTGTCTCCCTAGGTAGGTTTATTCCTAGGTATTTTATTATTTTTGTTGCAATGGTAAATGGCAGTGTTTCCTTAATTTCTCTTTCAGATTTTTCATCATTAGTGTATAGGAATGCAAGAGATTTCTGTGCATTAGTTTTGTATCCTGCAACTTTACCAAATTCATTGATTAGCTCTAATAGTTTTCTGGTGGCATTTTTAGGATTCTCTATGTGTAGTATCATGTCATCTGCAAACAGTGACAGTTTTATTTCTTCTTTTCCAACTTGTATTCCTTTTATTTCTTCTTCTTCTCTGATTGCCGTGGCTAGGACTTCCAAAACTGTGTTGAATAATTGTGGTGAGAGTGGACATCTGTGTCTTGTTCCTGATCTTAGAGGAAATAGTTTCAGTTTTTCACCATTGAGAATGATGTTTGCTGTGGGTTTGTCGTATATGGCCTTTATTATGTTGAAGTAGGTTCCCTCTATGCCCACTTTCTGGAGAGTTTTTATCATAAATGGGTGTTGAATCTTGTCAAAAGCTTTTTCTGCATCTATTGAGATGATCATATGGTTTTTATTCTTCAATCTGTTAATATGGTGTATCACATTGATCGATTTGCATATATTCAAGAATCCTTGCATCCCTGGGATAAATCCCACTTTATCGTGGTGTATGATCCTTTTAATGTGTTGTTGGATTCTGTTTGCTAGTATTTTATTGAGGATTTTTCCATCTATATTCATCAGTGATATTGGTCTGTAATTTTCTTTTTTTGTAGTATCTTTGTCTGTTTTTGGTATCAGGGAGATGGTGGCCTCATAGAATGAGTTTGGGAGTGTTCCTTCCTCTGCAATTTTTTGGAAGAGTTTGAGAAGGATGGATGTTAGCTCTTCTCTAAATGTTTGATAGAATTCACCTGTGAAACCATCTGGTCCTGGACTTTTGTTTGTTGGAAGAATTTTAATCACAGTTTCAATTTCATTACTTGTGATTGGTCTGTTCATATTTTCTATTTCTTAATGGTTCAGTCTTGGAAGGTTATACCTTACTAAGAATTTGTCCATTTCTTCCAGGTTGTCCATTTTATTGGCATAGAGTTGCTTGTAGTAGTCTCTTACGATGCTTTGTATTTTTGCGGTGTCTGTTGTAACTTCTCGTTTTTCATTTCTAATTTTATTGATTTGAGTCCTCTCCTTCTTTTTCTTAATGAGTCTGGCTAATGGTTTATCAATTTTGTTTATCTTCTCAAAGAACCTGCTTTTAATTTTATTGATCTTTGCTATTGTTTTCTTTGTTTCTATTTCATTTATTTCTGCTCTGATCTTTATGATTTCTTTCCTTCTGCTAACTTTGGGTTTTGTTTGTTCTTCTTTCTCTAGTTCCTTTAGGTGTAATGTTAGATTGTTTATTTGAGATGTTTCTTGAGGTAGGCTTATATAGCTATAAACTTCCCTCTTAGAACTGCTTTTGCTGCATCCCCTAGGTTTTGGATTGTCGTGTTTTCATTGTCATTTGTCTGTAGGTATTTTTTGATTTCTTCTTTGATTTCTTCAGTGATCTCTTGGTTATTTAGTAATGTATTGTTTAGCCTCCATGTGTTTGTGTTTTTTACGTTTTTTCCCCTGTAATTCATTTCTAATCTCATAGCGTTGTGGTCAGAAAAGATGCTTGACATGATTTCCATTTTCTTAAATTTACTGAGGCTTGATTTGTGACCCAAGATGTGATCTATCCTGGAGAATGTTCTGTGCGCACTTGAGAAGAAAGTGTAATCTGCTGTTTTTGGATGGAATGTTCTATAAATATCAATTAAATCTATCTGGTCTATTGTGTCATTTAAAGCTTCTATTTCTTTATTTATTTTCATTTTGGATGATCTGTCCATTGGTGTAAGTGAGGTGTTAAAGTCCCCCACTATTATTGTGTTATTGTGGATTTTCTCTTTTATAGCTGTTAGCAGTTGCCTTATGTATTGAGGTGCTCCTATGTTGGGTGCATATATATTTATAATTGTTATATCTTCTTCTTGGATTGATCCCTTGATCATTATGTAGTGTCCTTCCTTGTCTCTTGTAACATTCTTTATTTTAAAGTCTATTATTTCTGAAATGAGTATTGCTACTCCAGCTTTCTTTTGATTTTTTTTTTTTTTTTTTTTTAACGCTGAATGACATTCCATTGTCTGGAGGTACCACAGTTTATTTGTCTGTTCACTTACTGAGGGACATATTGGTTGCTTCCAAGTTTTGACAGTTATGATTAAAGCTGCTATAAACCTTTCAGGGAGCTTCCCTGGTGGCGCAGTGGTTGGGGATCTGCCTGCTGGTGAGGTGGATGTGGGTTCGAGCCCTGGTCTGGGAGGATCCCATGTGCTGTGGAGCGGCTATGCCCGTGAGCCACAATCACTGAGCCTGCCCATCTGGAGCCTGTGCTCCACAACAAGAGGGGCCGCAGTAGTGAGCGGCCTGCCCACCGTGATAAAGTGTGGCCCCAGCTTGCCGAAACTAGAGAAAGCCCTCGCACAGAAACAAAGACCCAGCACAGCCAAAAATAAATAAATAAATAAATTAAATTAAATTAAAAAAAAAAACATTTCATGTGCAGGTGTTGTGTGGACATAAGTTTTCAGTTTGTTTGGGTAAATACCAAAGAGCACAGTTCCTGGATTGCATGGTAAGAGTATGTTTAGTTTTGTAAGGAACTACCAAACTGTGTTCCAAAATTGCTGTACCATGTTGCATTCCCACCAGCAATGAATGAGAATTCCTGTTGCTCCACATCCACATCAGTGTTCTCAGTGCTTTGGGTTTTGGTCATTTCAATAGGTGTGTAGTGGTATCACACTGTTGTTTTAATTTTCAATTCCCTAATGACATATGATGTTGAGCATCTTTTCATATGCTTACTTGCCATGTGTATACCTTCTTTGATGACCTGTCTCTTCATGATTTTTCTCCACTTTTAAATTGAGTTGTTCATTTTCTTTTTGTTTAGTTTAAAGTGTTCTTTGTATATTTTGGATAACAGTCCTTTATCAGACATTGTCTTTTGCAAATATTTTCTCCCAATCTGTGGTTTGCCTTCTCATTTTCTTGACATTGTCTTCCACAGAGCACAAGTTTTTATGTATTCTTTCTTATGTTTCCAATTTTTGGTTAAAAAAATGAGACAAAAATCATCTCCATCTTAGGACTACATATTAGAATTTTAATTTACCTTCATGAACATTTTTCAACTTCTTGTGGGGGATGTAGAAAGGTGATAACATGAATCTATGAATTTTTGTGCAGTACACATGAGTATCCTTTATCACAATACACAGACTATACTTCCTTTCAATTTAGTGAAAAACTCCACGGTTTCTTGTTATGTTATCTTGGTGTCTTGACATATAATAATGTTTTTTACAAGAGTAAGGGGGTGCCACAAATGGTATCTTTATGGCTGAACATAACCTGCCAGTACAATATATTAGCAGGCTAAATTGCCTAGGTCTACAGTGAATTGTATAAACATTCAGCCTAGTAAAATAATGCTTCTTTGTAAAAGCTCAAGTATCTTTCCATCTGATTTTATTAGAATTCACAATCTTTCCCTTAGCGTATCCATGTAAAGAACAGAATAGAATTTCTGAACAGCTTACACTGAATATTAAAGGAAAAGAATGTTGCTGGCAAAGTCAAGGAATTCTTTTTTTTTTTTTTTTTTTTGCTCTCCTTCACTTTGGGTAAGATAAGAAAGCATTCAGGTAGGTTCTCTGCATTCTGTGCATGCAGGCTTCCATGGATGAAGTCCTTCCTCCACAAGTCAACGGCCTTGCTGTCAGCTCCAGTGTCAGTCCCTTCAAACTCTCTGTTTCCACAATAAACCCTGACCTGGCATGACCACCTCCTTCATGGTTCAGAAGTCATTCGAGAGCCAGCAAAGATCAGAGCTGGGTCTCTCCTGAATGAAGCCACTGACTCCCCAATTGTATATAATTATATGTAGACAACTGTCCTCTTGGGACTCAGCAGAGGCAAAGAGAAATGGATTTCTACCACAGTGTTAGAGCTAAAGGACAGTTCCTTATTTTGTAAGCCACCCAGCTGTAGGATTGGACAACATATCACCACTTAGCATTTGGACAGCAAACTGTTTAAAAATCTATATCCTCTTCAGTGTGACATAGCTGAAGAGAGGGCTTTTTTACAGCTTCCAGACTTGATAGCTTCAAGGCCATCTGTGGAAAGTCTGTGCTGTTGAAAGCAAGCAAATTTTGCCCTCAATGTAAAGTTGCCATTAGCTGAATCAACGCCTGTTCAGGAAGGTTTACAATTCAGTTGTTGCAGCTTCCTCAATATCACGTTTGCAGATATGTGATGTCCAAACTAAATCTGGAAAACTTAAACCTCTGAGATTTTGAGCACTAGATTTTGAGCATAAACATAGTTATGTTTGTAAGGGAAATATGGAGGTCTCTGAGTTAATTACCAATATTACTTCTGAAAAGAAAAGGTTTGGATTTGGATTAAACATTTAGTTTGAGAAGACAGAGATCCAATAGAAGCTCTGGCCTCTTCTGACCTCACTGAATGACTTTGAAATAACTGTGGTGCCACAGTGCTAGTTTTGTAAATCAAAACAATATCCTGTTTGGCTTCTGGCTGGGCTAGCTCCCACGTGCCACCTGCCCCTCTGATAGGCCTTAGGGCCCCACCACTGTGCAGAACTCTAAAAAGTGCCAACATCTAGCACCACCTGCAACACTGCAAGGCATCTTGGCTCCATTTTGCTATTTTAGTTGATGCTGATCCATAGTTCAACTGCAGAATATTGCAATGATGATTGCTGTCCATTTTCTGGACAGCTTTTTGGCAACATAGCATTTTTCCTGATAAAATAAAGGAGAGATATTGTTGTCCTTTTTATTGTTGTTTTTAATGAATTTTCCTTTTATTTTTCTATAGGCCGTCACTATAGATATATGTATATGTATATATATACATACATAGGTATATATAATTTAGTTGTTTATATTATACTATAATATAAATATATACACTACACAGTATATACTATATAATGTATACTATGGTGTATATATTCATATTAAAATACTATATATATATCTCAGTATCTGCATTGAATTGAATTGCAAAAATATTGTGAAATGATGTGGTCAATTTGATTAATTTTAAGCAAATATTGATTCCCTTTTCTCTACCTTTCTGAGAAAAGAATACAGTTGACCCTTGAACAACACAAGATTTTTGACTGACCCTCCATGGAGTCGAAAATCTGTTTATTACTTCATAGTTGGCCCTTGGTATACATTTCCCCTGTATCCACGATGCTGCATCTGTGGATTGTGTAGTACTACAGTACATACTATTGAAAAAATTCCTGTGTATAAGTGGACCCAAGCAGTTCAAACCCATGATATCCAAGGGTCAGCTGTACTTCCTCACTCTATTAATGGCTGACTTGGCTAGTAACTTCCTTTGGCTAATAGAATGTGACTGGAACTGACAAATTTTAAAATTTGTATGAAAACACAAAGGACCTTGAATAGCAAAAACAGTCCTAAGAAAGAAGAACAGAACTGGAGCAATCATGTTCCCTGACTTCAGACTATTACCATAGCAATTAAAATAGTATGGCATTGGCACAAAAATAGACACATAGATCAAAGGAAAAGAACAGAGAGCCTGGAAATAAACCCATGCACTTACGGTCAATTAATATACAACAAAGGAGGCAAGAATATACAATGGAGGAAACACAGTCTCTTCAATAAATGGTGCTAGTGGTAGTTTGATAGGGATTGCACTGAATCTGTAGATTGCTTTGGGTAGTAGAGTCATTTTCACAATGTTGATTCTTCCAATCCAAGAACATGGTATACCTCTCCATCTATTTGTATCATCTTTAATTTATTTCATCAGTGTCTCATAATTTTCTGCCTACAGGTCTTTTGTCTCCTTAGGTAGGTTTATTCCTAGATATTTTATTCTTTTTGTTGCAATGGTTAATGGGAGTGTTTTCTTAATTTCACTTTCAGATTTTTCATCATTAGTGTATGGGAATGCCAGAGATTTCTGTGCATTAATTTTGTATCCTGCTACTTTACCATATTCATTGATTAGCTCTAGTGGTTTTCTGGTAGCATCTTTAGGATTCTCTATGTAGAGTATCACCTCATCTGCAAACAGTGACAGCTTTACTTCTTCTTTTCTGATTTGGATTCCTTTTATTTCTTTTTCTTCTCTGATTGCTGCGGCTAAAACTTCCAAAACTATGTTGAATAATAGTGGTGAGAGCGGGAACTTTGTCTTGTTCCTGATCTTAGTGGAAATGGTTTCAGTTTTTCACCATTGAGGACGATATTGGCTGTGGGTTTGTCATATATGGCCTTTATTATGTTGAGGAAAGTTCCCTCTATGCCTACTTTCTGCAGGGTTTTTATCATAAATGGGTGTTGAATTTTATCAAAAGCATTCTCTGCATCTATTGCAATGATCATATGGTTTTTCTCCTTCAATTTGTTAATATGGTGTATCTACAGATTCAATGCAATCCCTATCAAACTACCACTGGCATATTTCAGAGAACTAGAACAAAAAAATTCACAATTTGTATGGAAACACAAAAGACCCCGAATAGCTAAAGCAATCTTGAGAATGAAAAATGGAGCTGGAGGAATCAGGCTCCCTGACTTCAGACTATATTACAAAGCTACAGTAAGCAAGACAGTTTGGTACTGGCACAAAAACAGAAACATAGATCAATGGAACAGGATAGAAAGCCCAGAGATAAACCCACGCACATATGGTCACCTTATCTTTGATAAAGGAGGCAAGAATATACAGTGGAGAAAAGACAGCCTCTTCAATAAGTGGTGCTGGGAAAACTGGACAGGTACATGTAAAAGTATGAAATTAGAACACTCCCTAACACCATACACAAAAATAAACTCAAAATGGATTAAAGACCTAAATGTAAGGCCAGACACTATCAAACTCTTAGAGGAAAACATAGGTTGAACACTCTATGACATAAATCACAGCAAGATCCTTTTTGACCCACCTCCTAGAGAAATGGAAATAAAAACAAAAATAAACAAATGGGACCTAAGGAAACTTAAAAGCTTTTGCACAGCAAAGGAAACCATAAGCAAGACCAAAAGACAACCCTCAGAATGGGAGAAAATATTTGAAAATGAAGCAACTGACAAAAGATTAATCTCCAAGATTTACAAGCAGCTCATGCAGCTCAATAACAAAAAAACAAACAATCCAATCCAAAAATGGGCAGAAGACCTAGATAGACATTTCTCCAAAGAAGATATACAGATTGCCAACAAACACATGAAAGAATGCTCAACATCATTAATCATTAGAGAAATGCAAATCAAAACTGCAATGAGATATCATCTCACACCGGTCAGAATGGCCATCATCAAAAAATCTAGAAACAATAAATGCTGGAGAAGGTGTGGAGAAAAGGGAACACTCTTGCACTGTTGGTGGGAATGTAAATGGATACAGGCACTATGGAGAACAGTATGGAGGTTCCTTAAAAAGCTAAAAATAGAACTACCATACGACCCAGCAATCCCACTACTGGGCATATACCCTGAGAAAACCATAATTCAAAAAGTGTCATGTGGGGCTTCCCTGGCGGTGCAGCAGTTGAGAATCTGCCTTCCAATGCAGGGGACAAGGGTTCAAGCCCTGGTCTGGGAGGATCCCACATGCCACGGAGCAACTAGGCCCCTGAGCCACAACTACTGAGCCTGCGTGTCTGGAGCCTGTGCTCCGCAACGAGAGGCCGCGATAGTGAGAGGCCCGCGCATCGCAATGAAGAGTGGCCCCTGCTTGCTGCAGCTAGAGAAAGCCCTCGCACAAAAATGAAGACCCAACACAGCCCAAAATAAATAAATAAATAAATAAATAAATTTAAAAAAAAAAAAAGAGTCATGTACCAAAATGTTCATTGCAGCTCTATTTACAATAGCCAGGACATGGAAGCAACCTAAGTGTCCATCATCGGATGAATGGATAAAGAAGATGTGGCACATATATACAATGGAATATTACTCAGCCATAAAAAGAAAAGAAATGGAGATATTTGTAGTGAGGTGGAGGGAAGTAGAGTCTGTCATACAAAGTGAAGTAAGTCAGAAAGAGAAAAACAAATACCGTATGCTAACACATATATATGGAATCTAAGAAAAAAAAATATGGTCATGAAGAACCTAGGGGTAAGACGGGAATAAAGACACAGAGCTACTAGAGAATGGACTTGAGGATATGGGGAGGGGGAAGGGTAAGTAATGACAAAGTGAGAGAGTGGCATGGACATATATACACTACCAAACGTAAAATAGATAGCTAGTGAGAAGCAGCCACATAGCACAGGGAGATCAGCTCGGTGGTTTGTGACCACCTAGAGGGGTGGGATAGGGAGGGTTGGAGGGAGGGAGATGCAAGAGGGAAGAGATATGGGAACATATGTCTATGTATAACTGATTCACATTGTTATAAAGCAGAAACTAACACACCATTGTAAAGCAATTATACTCCAATAAAGATGTTAAAAAAGAAAAAAAGTGGTGCTGGGAAATCTGGACAGGTGCATGTAAAAGAGTGAAATTAGCACATTCTCTAACACCATATACAAAAATAAACTCAAAATGTATTAAAGACCTAAATGTAAGACTGGAAACCATAAAACTCCTAGAGGAAAACATAGACAGAACTCTCTGGCATAAATCGTAGCAATATTTTTTTTTGGTTTGTCTCCCAAATGAAAGGAAATAAAAGCAAAAATAGAGAAATGGGACCTAATTAAACTTAAAAGCTTTTGCACAGCAAAGAAACCATTGACAAAACAAAAAGACAACCTACAAAATGGGAGAAAATATTTGCAAATGATATGGCTGACAAGGGGTTAATATCAAACATATATAAACAGCTCATACAACTCAACATCAAAAAAACAAACAACCCAATTCAAAAATGTGTAGAAAACCTGAATAGACATTTTTCCAAAAAGGAAATATGGATGGCCACCAGGAACATGAAAAGGTGCTCAACACTGCTAGTCATCAGGGAAATGCAAATCAAAACAACAATGAGATATCACCTCATACATGTCAGAATGGTTATCATCAAAAAGACAAATGACAAATGTTGACAAGGATGTGGAGAAAAGAGAACCCTCGTCCACTGTTGGTGGGAATGTAAATTGGTGCAGGCACTGTGGAAAACAGTATGGAGGTTTTTCAAAAAACTAAAAATAGAACTACCCTATGACCCAGCAATTCCACTCCTGGGTATATATCTGAAAGAAACAAAAACACTAATTTGAAAAGATACATGCACCCCAATGTTCATAGCAGCATTGTTTACACTTGCCATGATATGAAAGCAACCTAAGTGTCCATCAACAGATGAATGGATAAAGAAAATGTGGTATATATCTATAATATATACAATGAAATACTACTCAGCCATAAAAAGAATGAAATTTTGCCATTTGTAACAACATGGATGGACTTAGAGGGTATTATGCTAAGTGAAATAAGTCAGACAGAGAAAGACAAATGCTGTATGATATCACTTATGTGTGGAATCTAAAAAAAATACAACAAACTAATGAATATAACAAAAAAGAAGCAGACTCACAGATATAGAGAACAAACTAGTGGTTACCAGTGGGGAGAGGGAAAGGGGAGGGGCAATATAGAGTAGGGAATTAAGAAGTACAAACTATTGGGTTGGTCAAAAAGTTCGTTCGGGTTTTTCCAATGATGCAGAAAAACCCTAACGAACTTTTTGGCCAACCCAATATTAGGTATAAAATAAGCTACAAGGATGTACAACACAGGGAATATAGCAAATATTTATAATAACTATAAATGGAGTATAACATTTAAAAATTGTGAATCACTATATTGTACACCTGTAACTCATATAATATTGTACATCAACTATACCTCAATAAAAAAAAATTGTAACATATACTTTTTGTATATGTTACAATTTTTTGTTCATGCTACAAATGTAGCATGAACTTTTTTTAGAAATGTCAGCCTGGGACAAACCCAGGTTTTACCCAACCCAGTGTTGATGATGAGAGAGAGAGAGGGAGGGAGAATAAAACTTATTAGCCTGTTTTCTAAGACATTATACTCAGAAGTTAGCTATGTGTATTAAACATCAACTTTTCTTGGAAATTAATTAATATTTTATCAACCATGGATTTAGTTAACTTTTCTGTAATGTAGTTATATTGTTATTCTATAGTTTGTTTCAGATTTATTTTATTGCTGTAAGATTTAGGTAGTTGAATTATTCCTTATTTTAATATTATCACAAGTACTGTGAGTGCTTTTCAGCGCCCCCATAACAAAAGCTTATCATCATATTAACACTGTGGTATTGTGGGGAAAAAGGTGCTAGGCTAGAAATAAATAATAGGAATAATCCTGTTTCCATCTCTTAATAGCTGCTTGAGAGTGGTTAATACATGTACCTATAACTTTCAAAACAGTAGCTGGCATTTATTAAGTGCTTATTGTCAGCAAACAATGTTCCCAGCACTTGACATGCATTTTCCTGTTTATTCCTAACAAAAATCTTATGACCAAAGTACCATTAACATTCCCATTTCAAAGAGAAAGAAACTGAGACTTGGAGAGATTAAGTGACTTGTCCAAGATCAAGACCTGTGACTTGTATTTTGGAGCCTCTGACTCTCAACCCAACACTGGATGCAACTGGCTACAAATATCTCTCAGCTACCCTTCACCTATCTATGGAATTAAGATCATATCTATGTTATCTTCACAGCAGGGTGAGAGTATACATGAAGTCTATAGAAAGATACAGGATAGTAAGGAATAGGAATAGACAGGCACAGATTATCTTCAGTGATTTTTTTTTTTTTTTTTTTTTGTAGCTATACACAGAGAAATGAGATAGAAAAAAATGACCATTTCTCTGATCACTTTATGTTTCAGCAACTTTCTAGCCTGGGATGTACATAGATCTCACAGAAAATTGGCAAAATATTTTATCATCATTTAGGACACACACTGAGCACCAGTTTCTTCTGAATGCTCCTGTTTTTCCTCCAACTTAGTGTGCAATCATCCAATATGGAGCAGTCCTCTTGGGCAGTTTCATGCAAAGCCATCTCAGAGGAAAATGGCCACCCCTATCAAGTCAGTGCATGGGTAGAATCACTGGGTATGAGCTTTGGCATTTTAATGCAGAAAGAACAGCTTGGGGCCACTTTTCTCAGAAGGGGGCGGTGGATCTTGTGTGTATCTAAGACTTCATGGGGTCCTCTCTGAGGCAAAGTGCTTCCGGGTAAAATGCAGTACTAAATTAAATAGAAGATTATAGCATTCTTCTCTTATCTTCTCCCATTAAATTATAACCTCAAGGAAAGCCAAGAGTAAAGTATAGGACTTACGTGTAAGAGAAAAATAAAAAAATGTGTAAATTTTTGAAGTATACTAAACAATGTGAATATTTCCTAGACTTTGGATTTTGAAAAAATATCATTAACTAACACTATACCTGGTTAGAGAGGCAATATGGCCTAGTGACAGAGTATGAACAGACCTAGGTTTAAAGCCCTTCTCCACCTCCCCTACATATGTATTTCCTACTTATTTCTACTTTAGGCACCAAGCTGGGGATTTTGGAGAGAGAGGTGAAAAATCAGTAGTTACCTAAGGAACATAAGCAGATAAATTAATGGTATCAGGTAGGATTGAGGGTAAATAGCAGAATGCAAAGAGGACTGAACAGGGAGAAGAAAAACTTTGTGACACAAGAGAAACAAGGTGACTTGAGACTGGAGGAGAGGACAAGAGGTTTAGAAATCTTTGTGAGGGTTTGAAGCCAGATTGCCATAGCTTCCTAAAGTGTTTACCTGACTCCACATGGCTTTCAGTTCCAATATATCTTACCCACTGCTACCAAATTATCCTTTTACAAAAAAATCTTGCTATGCTACTCTCCTTTCTTAAAACTTAATAGTCACTCCCCATGGAGTTCAGGATAAAATACAAACTCTTTTGGCCTGTTTTCTGTCCGTGTGTTCAGCCTTAACTTTCTAGCTATTCCCTCCACATATCAGATTCTCCAGATCTACAGAACGTCCCCCCCGACCCTAAATACACCTTGCTTTTTCACATTTGCGAAGTTTTGCATATGGTATCTGATGCCTGAAATGCAGAGAGTTGCCCACTTCACTTGGGGACTACCACAGCATGCCTACTGGTTAGCTGATCTTCAGCAATCTCTCTCTCTCTTTCTGTTCCAAATATTTGCTGAACACTTGCTGGCCCAGGATCTATGCAAGAAGCTAGGGAGTGGAAGAGGAATGAGACATTCTTTGTTCTTTGCTAACTCACAATCAAAAGCTTCAGTGTTTTATTGTGCTATTTATGTCTCCTCTTTTTTCAATACTGATTCTGAGTATAGAACAGCATATTTGGATCTCTGGCTCCTAAAAATGTGAACTTTTAATTTGAAACCCAGACCAATGTATGATTGTATTCATATATTAATCTGACTTAGTGATTAATACTTTACTGATTATATCACAAGCAGAAATTAAAGAAAGCAGTTATTCAAAGAAATGATGCTAAATGTTTCACAAGTTTATGTAACGAACAAATGTATGAACACAGGCACAATTTCTTTGTGACAATTAGTAATTAAAAACATAAATATCGCATACCTTATACATGCACAGGAGGTATATTTCTAGGCACTATGGGCAAATTCAAAAGAAGGCAAAAACATCCCCTGGCACGTAGAGCTTACAATGTGATTATGTTTATGGGATAGGAGCACTCACATTTGATAAGGCACTGATAAAAGCCCTGCTGCTGTCTCCTCCTTCCAAATGGAATTTCCTATCCATGTGGTTAGATGAGAGGTGTGGCCCACAAGATCATCATTTTTTTTCCTTTTTTTTTCTTGGATAAATTCTACATGTAACATTGTGTAAATTTAAACTGTTCAGCATGTTACTTTGATACATTTATATATTGTAATATGGTTAATATTGTAATGATATTTATTATGTTACATATAGTATAATATTATCGTCTATATTCAATACACTTATACATTAGATCTCCATGGCTTATTTAGTACTTGTTACCAGTTTATAACCTTATATACCAACACCATCAGTTGTATTCCCCCACCTCTTGTCCCCTGGCAACCACTGTTTTTTACTTAAGTGGATTTAAAATCCTTCTAGAATAGAAGTGTATCTTGTTCATCTCTATTTTGTCATTGTCTAACAGAATACGTAGCACATAATAGGCACTTCATTTGTTGAATAGATGAATGATGTACAAATGAAGAAAATGTTCTTTTCCTTTGGCACTGAGAAGCATCTTTCTTAAGAAAGGATCCAAAAGCATATATGAGAATTTCTAGTCTGAGATTTTTGTTGCCAGATTGTCAATTCTAAAATCAACATAATAGCCATATTCATCAAGTTAGAGAGTTTAGGGACACTCTAAGGTATAATTCCAAAAGAATCATTACTGAAGCAGGGGAAAATAATAGAACAAACAAATAAATAAAACCATACAGTCAGTAGCAAAACTTGCAGTGTTGGTTTACCCAACAGGCGGGCCAACTGCACATCTAAGGCACCAGGACATCAGGGGCAACAAAGAAATGTACAGCTGTAGCAAACTTATCTGGTGTTTTGCAAACAGAATTTATATGGAGAAGTTACTTTAACTTCAGTACACATATTTGTATTGTTTTGAAAAATAAAGTTGTATTTTTAATCACAAAATACATAATTTTTAAAAAAATGTCCTAATCTGGCCTTGCTGACACTGCAGTTTTCTACAATGGGACAGACAGATTTCACCCCTAGCAAGGATTCTAATTAGCCAGACATCTCAGAAAATGACCCACTTAGTCATTGTGTTTGATGGTGAATCAGATAGTCCTGCAGTAAGAGAGGAGCTCTGGCAGGCATTTTCTTTCCTCCTGCTTTTTAAGTATTGGGGGAAGGAGGGAGTGATAAAGATCCATAAAGCGGGTTTGGAATTCACATTCCCTTATATGTATTTACAGCAATACGTTTCTGTGTTTGCATATCCCTGTGTCTTGGCATTTTTAAATTACCAATCATACTGAACAATTCCAACAAAGAACAGAGGAGAAATCCTGTACAAAGTTCCTTTGCACCTTTCAATATGCAGCACTAACTGAAATTTCAGTATCCAGGATCTGTTATATCTTGTCGTCGTCTTCTTCTTCTTCTTTTTTTTTTGCCATTTGATAGTTTTTCTACATTCCCCAAAGATTTTCCTCTTGCAAATAAAAGAGCTTAATTATTTCTATAATGGAAGGATTAGAGTTCCCATGAGCAGTTTTCTTTCTGTTGTAGGTATAATAAAATGCAAGTAGTTCATGACCAAGGCAGCTACTTGTTGAAGTATCAGAGTGAAAACTGAAAGAAGAGAAATAGGTAAAGAGGTAAGATTTTTTTTTTTTAAAGTGCTATTATTGGCTGCTAACATCCAGGTCAGGGCCAGGGAGAATAAATTAGTGGGGTAAAGCCATAACACAATAGCTGATTCACATGCAACCTTTTTTGTTTATGCAATTTCCACTGCACCAGTTCAAGGCATGTCTAGGTAAGTTGTGTAACAGCTGTCCAGAGAATTTCATTTTGTTGTAGTTACAGCACTTTAGATATTCTTTGCATGCATGCCGTTTTTACTTGCTATTTGAGAAGAATTAAGCTAATCTTTTTAGGTTTTGGATATGGCTAAGTTATGCAAACATTGCTTTTTAAAATAATTCTGAAGTTTTATTTTTCTGGAATGGTCCACCTCTTACTCCTACTCTCTAATGAAGTTTTAATCCTCTAGAACAGTTTCACTTGATTTAGGCTTCTAAGGGTGTAGTTTCTGGAGGCTGGTCTCCTGTGATACTGAGGTGCTACTGTGTATCTTCACAAACACAGCCCATCATCGTTCAGGTATGTTTTTGACTACTGCACCCAAGAAGAGTAGTTACCATGCTGAGAAGTTGATCAGCAATGATTTCAATTTGTTCGTGAGGGGTTTATGACACTGAACATTCACAGAATTCCTGCCCTTATAAAGATCCAACAAAATTTTTCTCTCTTACCACATTCTTCCTTCTCTCATCTGTTTAGGGGCTGAATATTGGGAGAGTGGAAGCTCTAACTGCTTGTAGAAGAAAAACCTAAGTCATAACATTTGAAGAGTTTGGCTCATTTTGTTTCTTCAGGTCTTGAGAAAGAGAAACCATAATTTACATCTTTTTTTTTTTTTTTTGCAAGTTTCTAACTTCTTTTATGAATTTGTAACAGCAGGAAGGCTTCTATAATTTTGACTGTGGCCAAAAGGTAAACCTGAATATTCTGAATTTTCATTTTCATACACTTTCAATTTGATCTTGCCTCTCTTATGCTGATGGCACTTTCCTCTGGGTAGTAAAATAATACTGAGAAATTTAAATCTAACTGGGTAATGTACATACATAACCCCAATAAATCTTGAGCTCTTTGGGTCTGGTGTTTAGGGCAATCTTAACTTGGTGTCACATTCAAAGAGGAATAACTCTGACTCAAAGAGTGTTTAAGCATGTGGAGATTTTTCTTTTAAACTGGGTCACAAAACACAAAGCAAAATATCCTAAATGTTTTTCTGTCTATCTCCACGCCAGTTACTCAAAAATCTCTCCTCAGTCTCTGGCCCTACTCTCTGACCGCAAACTCAACCCGCTCTTACTTATTCTTCTGTATTCACCCAGTCCTACTCTTGCTTCCTCCTCTGGCCTTTCGTATCTTAACTTTTCCCTGAGAAGCTCTTTCCTATTTCTTTCATTTTTTTTTTAATTGAAGTATAGTTGATTTACAGTATTGTGTTAGTTTCAGGTGTACAGCAAAGTGATTCAGTTATACATGTATACCTGTTCTTTTTCAGATTCTTTTCCATTATATGTTATTATAAGATATTGAATGTAGTTCCCTGTGCTATACAGTAGGTCGTTGTGGTTTATATATTTTATATAGTAGTGTGTATCTGTTAATCTCAACCTCCTAATTTAACCCTCCTCCCCTCTGCCCCTTTAGTAACCCTAAGATTGTTTTTCTATGTCTCTGAGTCTGGTTTTGTTTTGTAAATAAATTCATTTGTGCTATATTTTTTAGATTCTCCCAATAAGTGATATCATATATTTGTCTTTCTCTGCCTAACTTACTTATAGACTTTTTTCTTTTTTAATTTTAAATTAAAAAATATTTCAAATGTGCAGAAAAGCAAGATAATAATTTAACAAACACTCATGTACACATCTCTGAGATTAAACATACTTAATATTCTGAAGTATTTTTTATAAAGTTCAGACTATTTGTTCCTTGAATGTTCCTGTAAAAAAAAGCTTGTACAATGTTCTAAGCCTGGCATGTGGTATGCATGTGTGTTTGTGTGTACGTGTGTGTGTGTATAGATTTAAAAATACTGATTCAATTTGTTTTTACCATTTATAGGTCCATTCAAGTTTTCTATTTCTATCTGAGTCAGTTTGGTAAGTTATATTTTGAGTAGGTTATATATTTTTACTAGGGAAATTTCCATTTGAGTTTCCTAAATCATTGGAATTCATTTTTCAAGTTTTTGCCTATGATATTTTCCCTTGCTTCAGATAGATTCTCCTTCAGTCTTCCCCAAAGAGTACAGAAAGTAGAACACAGGTTTGGGGACTCTTCCTGTGCTGAGAGACTCCAAGACAAAATGTCCTGCGTAAAGTGCTATAACTTGGGAATTTATATTTAATAAAACTCCTGAAGAGGGAGAAACATTATATTTGCAGTAATCACATATGAATTTGGCTCACTGGCGTTTTTCAGTGTTGGATTTTTAAGCTTTAATTATTTAAACTAAAAGACCCTATATTTAGGTTTTACTTCGTATAATGAAATAATTACACTGGAGAACACATTAAGGTAGAAAATACATTGATTTTTCTTCCAATGATAATAGAAGGAAAGATCACATCTTCCAAAAAGTCTCATTCCAGAAAGATTCATGCTTGGAATATTGCATTCTCTATTTTTTTTTAACATCTTTATTGGAGTATAATTGCTTTACAGTGGTGTGTTAGTTTCTGCTGTATAACAAAGTAAATCAGCTATACATATACGTATACCCCCATATCCCCTCCCTTTTGCATCTCCCTCCTATCCACCCTATCCCACCCCTCTAGGTGGTCACAAAGCACCGAGCTGATTGCCCTGTGCTATGTGGTTGCTTCGCAGTAGCTATCTATTTTACATTTGGTAGTGTATATATTTCCATGCCACTCTCTCACTTTGTCCCAGCTTACCCTTCCCCCTCCCCATGTCCTCAAGCCCATTCTCTACATCTGCGTCTTTATTCTTGTCTTGCCCGTAGGTTCTTCATAAACTTTTTTTTTTTTTTTAGATTCCATATATATGTGTTAAACATACGGTATTTGTTTTTCTCTTTCCGGCTTACTTCACTCTCTATGACAGACTCTAGGTCCATCCATCGTACTACAAATAACTCAATTTTGTTTCTTTTTATGGCTGAGTAATATTCCATTGTATATATGTGCCACATCTTCTTTATCCATTCATCTGTCGATGGACACTTAGGCTGCTTCCATGTCTTGGCTATTGTAAATAGAGCTGCAATGAACATTGTGGTACATGACTCTTTTTTTTTTTTTAAAGCATTATTCATTTTTAATTAATTAATTAATTAATTTATTTTTGGCTGTGTTGGGTCTTCGTTCCTGTGCGAGGGCTTTCTCTAGTTGTGGCAAGCGAGGGCCACTCTTCATCGCAGTGCGCGGGCCTCTCACAACCGCGGCCCCTCTTGTTGCGGAGCACAGGCTCCAGACACGCAGGCTCAGTATCTGCGGCTCACTGGCCTAGCCACTCCGTGGCATGTGGGATCCTCCCAGACCAGGGCTCGTTCCCATGTCCCCTGCATTAGCAGGCAGACTCCCAACCACTGGGCCACCAGGGAAGCCCCCATGACTCTTTTTGAATTATGGTTTTCTCAGGGTATATACCCAGAAGTGGGATTGCTGGGTCATAGGGTAGTTCTATTTTAAGTTTTTTAAGGAAACTCCATACTGTTTTCCATAGTGGCTGTATCAATATATATCCCCACCAACAGTGTAAGAGAGTTCCCATTTCTCCACACCCTCTCCAGCATTTATTGTTTGTAGATTTTTTGATGATGGCCATTCTGACTGGTGTGAGGTGATACCTCATTGTAGTTTTGATTTGCATTTCTCTAATGATTAGTGATGTGGGTTATTTGTTTTTTTGATATTCAGCTGCATGAGCTGCTTGTAAATTTTGGAGAATAATCCTTTGTCAGTTGCATCATTTGCAAACATTTTCTCCCATTCTGAGGGTTGTCTTTTTGTCTTGTTTCTGGTTTCTTTGCTGTGCAAAAGCTTTTAGGTTTCATTAGGTCCCATTTGTTTATTTTTGTTTTTATTTCCATTTCTCTAGGAGGTGGGTCAGAAAGGATCTTGTTGTGATTTATGTCATAGAGTGTTCTGCCCATGTTTTCATCTAAGAGTTTTATAGTGTCTGGTGTTACAATCAGTTTTTTAATCCATTTTGAGTTTATTTTTGTGTAGGGTGTTAAGGAGTGTTCTAATTTTATTCTTTTACAGGTAGCTGTCCAGTTATCTCAGCACCACTTATTGAAGAGGCTGCCTTTTCTCCGTTATATATTCTTGCCTCCTTTATCAAAAATAAGGTGACCATATGTGTGTGGGTTTATCTCTGGGCTTTCTATCCTGTTCCATTGATCTATATTTCTCTTTTTGTGCCTGTACCATACTGTCCTGATTACTGTAGCTTTGTACTGTAGACTGAAATCCAGGAGCCTGATTCCTCCAGCTCCATTTTTCTTTCTCAAGATTGCTTTGGCTATTCGGGGTCTTTTGTGTTTGCATACAAATTGTGAAATTTTTTGTGCTACTTCTGTGAAAACTGCTATTGGTAGTTTGATAGGGATTGCATTGAATGTGCAGATTGCTTTGGGTAGTATAGTCATTTTCACAATGTTGATTCTTCCAATCCAAGAACATGGTATATCTCTCCATCTGTTTGTGTCATCGTTGATTTCGTTCATCAGTGTTTTATACTTTTCTGAGTACAGGTCTTTTGTCTCCTTAGGTAAGTCTATTCCTAGGTATTTTATTCTTTTTGCTGCAATGGTAAATGGGAGTGTTTCCTTAATTTCTCTTTCAGATTTTTCATCCTTAGTGTATAGGAATGAAAGAGATTTCTTTGCATTAATTTTGTATCCTGCTACTTTACAAAATTCATTGATTAGCCCTAGTGGTTTTCTGGTAGCATCTTTAGGATTCTCTATGTATAGTATCATGTCATCTGCAAACAGTGACAGCTTTACTTCTTCTTTTCCGATTTGGATTCTTTTTATTTATTTTTGCTCTCTGAATGCTGTGGCTAAAACTTCCAAATCTATGTTGAATAATAGTGGTGAGAGTGTACAACCTTGTCTTGTTCTTAATCTTAGAGGAAATGGTTTCAGTTTTTCACCACTGAGAACGATGTTGGCTGTGGGTTTGTCATATATAACTTTTATTATATTGAGGTAATTTCCTTCTATGCCTACTATCTGGAGGTTCTTTATCATAAATGGGTGTTGAATATTGTCAAAAGCTTTTTCTGCATCTATTGAGATGATCATATGGTTTTTCTCCTTCAATTATTTAATATGGTTTGTCACATTGATTGATTTGCGTATATTGAAGAATCCTTGCATTCCTGGGATAAACCCCACTTGATCATGCTGTATGATCCTTTTAATGTGTTGTTGGATTCTGTTTGCTAGTATTTTGTTGAGGATTTTTACATCTATGTTCATCAGTGATATTGGCCTGTAGTTTTCTTTCTTTGTGACATCTTTGTCTGGTTTTGGTATCAGGGTGATGGTGGCCTCAGAGAATGAGTTTGGGATTGTTCTTCCCTCTGCTATATTTTGGAAGAATTTGAGATGGATAGGTGTTAGCTCTTTCTAAATATTTGATATAATTCACCTGTGAAGCCATCTGGTCCTGGGCTTTTGTTTGTTGGAAGATTTTTAATCACAGTCTCAATTTCAGTGCTTGTGATTGGTCTGTTTATATTTTCTATTTCTTCCTGGTTCAGTCTTGGAAGGGTGTGCTTTTCTAAGAATTTGTCCTTTTTTTCCAGGTTGTCCATTTTATAGGCATATAGTTGCTTGTATTAATCTCTCATGATCTTTTGTATTTCTGCAGTGTCAGTTGTTACTTCTTTTTCATTTCTAATTCTATTGATTTGAATCTTGTCCCTTTTTTCCTGATGAGTCTGGCTAATGGTTTATCAATTTTATTTATCTTCTCAAAGAACCAGCTTTTAGATTTATTGTTCTTTTCAATTGCTTCCTTCATTTATTTTTCATTTATTTCTGATCTGATATTTATGATTTCTTTTCTTCTGCTAACTTTGGGGTTTTTTTGTTCTTGTTCGTCTAAGTGCTTTAAGTGTAAGGTTAGGTTGTTTATTTGAGATGTTTCTTGTTTTTTGAGGTAGGATTGTATTGCTATAGACTTCCCTCTTAGAACTGCTTTTGCTGCATCACATAGGTTTTGGGTGGTCGTGTTTTCATTGCCATTTGTTTCTAGGTATTTTTTGATTTCCCCTTTGATTTCTTCAGTGATCTCTCGGTTATTTAGTAGTGTATTGTTTAGCCTCCGTGTGTTTGAATTTTTTATAGATTTTTTCCTGTAATTGATATCTAGTGCCATAGCGTGGTGGTCAGAAAAGATACTTGATACGATTTCAATTTTCTTAAATTTACCAAGGCTTTTGTTTTGTTTTGTTTTGTTTTGTTTTGTTTGTTTGTTTGTTTTGTTTTTTTACCAAGGCTTTTTTTGACCCAGGATATGATCTATCCTGGAGAATGTTCCAAGAGTACTTGAGAAGAAAGTGTATTCTGTTGTGTTTTGATGGAATGTCCTATAAATATCAATTAAGTCCATTTTGTTTTATGTATCACTTAAAGCTTGTGTTTTCTTATTTATTTTCATTTTGGATGATCTGTCCATTGCTGAAAGTGGTGTGTTAAAGTCCCCTAGTATGATTTTGTTACTGTCAACTTCCACTTTTTTGGTTGTTAGCATTTGCCTTATGTATTGAGGTCCTCTTAGGTTGGGTCCATAAATATTTACAATTGTCATATCTTCTTCTTGGATTGATCCCTTGATCATTATACAGTGTCCTTCTTTGTCTCTTATAATAGTCTTTATTTTAAAGTCTGTTTTGCCTGGTATTGGAAATGCTACTCTAGCTTTCTTTTGATTTGCATGGAATATCTTTTTCCATCCCCTCACTTTCAGTCTGTATGTGTTCCTAGGTTTGAAGTGGGTCTCTTGTAGAGGGCATATATATGGGTCTTGATTGTGTATCCCTTTAGCCAGTCTATGTCTTTTGGTTGGAACATTTAATCCATTTACATTTAAGGTAGTTATCGATATGTATATTCCTATTACCATTTTCTTAATTGTTTTGGGTTTGGTATTGTAGATCTTTTCCTTCTCTTGTGTTTCCTGCCTAGAGAAGTTCCTTTAGCATTTGTTGTAAAGCTGGTTTGGTGGTGCTGAATTCTCTTTGCTTTTGCTTGTCTGTAAAGGTTTTCATTTCTCCATCAAATCTGAATGAGATCGTTGCTGGGTAGAGTAATCTTGGTTGTAGGTATTTCCCTTTCATCACTTTAAATATGTCCTGCCAGTCCCTTCTGGCTTGCAGAGCTTCTGCTGAAATATCAGCTGTTAACCTTATGGGGATTCCCTTGTATGTTATTTGTTGTTTTTCCTTTGCTGCTTTTAATATTTTTTCTTTGCTTTTAATTTTTGATAGTTTGATTAATATGTGTCTTGGCATGTTTCTCTTTGGTTTTATCCTGTATGGGACTCTCTGTGCTTCCTGGACTTGATTGACTCTTTCCTTTCCTATATCAGGGAAATTTTCAACTATAATCTCTTCAAGTATTTTCTCAGTCCCTTTCTTTTTCTCTTCTTCTTCTGGAACTTCTATAATTCAAATGTTGGTGAATTTAATATTGTTCCAGAGGTCTCTGAGACTGTCCTCAATTCTTTTCATTCTTTTTTCTTTATTGTGCTCTGTTGTAGTTATTTCCACTATTTTATCTTCCAGGCCACTTATTCGTTCTTCTGCCTCAGTTATTCCACTATTGATTCCTTCTAGAGAATTTTTAATTTCATTTATTGTGTTGTTCATCATTCTTTGTTTGCCCTTTAGTTCTTCTAGGTCCTTGTTAAACGTTTCTTGTATTTTCTCCATTCTATTTCCAAGATTTTGGATCATCTTTATATCATTACTCTGAATTCTTTTTCAGGTATACTACCTATTTCCTCTTCATTTGTTTGGTCTTGTGGTTTTTTGCCTTGCTGCTTCATCTGCTGTGTGTTTCTCTGTCTTCTCATTTTGCTTAACTTACTGTGTTTGGGGTCTCCTTTTCACAGGCTGCCTGTTCCCAGTTCTTGTTGTTTTTGGTGTCTGCCTCTAGTGGCTAAGGTTTGTTCAGTGGGTTGTGTAGGCTTTCTGGTGGAGGGGACTGGTGCCTGTGTTCTTTTGGATGAGGCTGGATGTTGTCTTTCTGGTGGGCAGGACCACCTCGGGTGGTGTGTTTTGATGTGTCTGTGACCTTATTATGATTTGACGCAGCCTTTCTGCTAGTGGGTGGTGTTGTATTCCTGTCTTGCTAGTTGTTTGGCATAGGGTGTTCAGCCGTGTAGCTTCCTGGTTGTTGAGTGGAGCTGGTTCTTAGTGTTGAGATGGAGATATATGGGAGAGCGTTCACTGTTTGATATTGTGTGGAGCCGGGAGGTCTCTCATGGACCAATGTCCTGAACTTGGCTCTCCCACCTCAGAGGCCCAAGCCTGATGCCCAGCCAGAGCACCAAGACCCTGTCAGCCACACAGCTCAGAAGAAAAAGGAGAAAAAAAAAGAAAAAAATAATAAAATAAAATAAAATAAATGTTATTAAAATAAAAAATAAAAAAATTATTAAAAATAAAAAGAATTAAAAAGTAATAACAAAAGAAAGAAAAAAAAAAAAGAGCATCCAAACTAAAAAAGAAATCCACCAATGATAACAAGCACTAAAAACTATACTAAAAAAACCCAAAATGGACAGGTAGAACCCTAGGACAAATGGTAAAAGGATAAATATACAGACAAAATCACACAAAGAAGCATATACATACACACTCACAAAAAGAGAAAGAGGAAATAAAATATATATCTATATATGTCAAAAAAAATAAGGAAACGGAAGAGAGCAACCAAATCAATAAACAAATCTACCAATGATAATAAACTTGAAATACTAAACTAAGATTAACATAAAACCAAAAACAAATTAGAAGCAGAAAGCAAACCCAAAGTCTACAGTTGCTCCCAAAGTCCACCACCTCAATTTTGGGATGATTCATTGTCTTTGCTGGTATACCAGAGATGCAGGGTACATCAGGTTGATTGTGGAGATTTAATCTGCTGCTCCTGAGGCTACTGGGAGAAATTACCCTTTCTCCTCTTTGTTTGCACAGCTCCTGGGGTTCAGCTTTGGATTGGGCCCCACCTCTGCGTGTAGGTCACCTTAGGGCGTCTGTTCTTTGCTCAGACGGGACAGGGTTACAGTAGCAGCTGATTAAGGGGCTCTGTCTCACTCAGCCCGGGGGGAGGAGGGGTACGGAATGTGGGGTGAGCCTGTGGCAGCAGAGGCCAGCATGATGTTGCAACAGCCTGTGGCACGCTGTGTGTTCTCCCAGGGAAGTTGTCCCTGGATCACGGGACCCTGGCAGTGGCAGGCTGCACAGGCTCCTGGGAGGGAAGGTGTGGATAGTGACCTGTGCTTGCACACAGGCTTCTTGGTGGCTGTAGCAGCAGCCTTAGAGTTTCACACCTGTCTCTGGTGTCCGCGCTGATAGCCGTGGCTCGCGCCTGTCTCTGGAACTTGTTAAGGTGGTACTCTGAATCCCCTCTCCTCATGCACCCTGAAACAATGGTCTCTTGCCCCTTAGGCAGGTCCAGACTTTTTCCTGGACTCCCACCCAGCTAGCTGTGGTGCACTAGCCCCCTTCAGGCTGTGTTCACGCCGCCAACCCCAGTCCTCTCTCTGGGATCTGACCTCTGAAGGCTGAGCCTCCGCTCCCAGCCCCCACCCATCCCGGCCGGTGGGTGAGCAGACAAGCCTCTTGGGCTGATGAGTGCTGGTTGGCACCAATCCTCTGTGCGGGTATCTCTCCGCTTTGCCCTCTGCACCCCTGTAGCTGCGCTCTCCTCTGTGGCTTCAAAGCTTCCCCCCAGCCACCCCCCGTCTCCACCAGTGAAGAGGCTTCCTAGTGTGTGGAAACTTTTCCTCCTTCACAGCTCCCTCCCAGAGGTGCTGGTCCTGTCCCTATTCTTTTGCCTCTGTTTTTTCTTTTTTCTTTTGCCCTATCCAGGTACATGGGGAGTTTCTTGCCTTTTGGGAAGTCTGAGGTCTTCTGCCAGCATTCAGTAGGTGTTCTGTAGGAGTTGTTCCACATGTAGATGTATTTCTGATGTATTTGTCGGGAGGAAGGCGATCTCCACGTCTTACTCCTCTGCCATCTTGAAGGACCCTCCTGCATTCTCTATTTAATGAGAGTAAAATATGTGGGTGGTTGAAGAAGTATATCATTTTCAGCTTTGATTTCCCAATGGAAAGGATATCAAGTAATATAATAATTGAAAACTTTTAAAATATTTTATTAAATCTTAAGAAGTACACAGTAATTCTACTTTAGGTTCTTATATATGTGAAGCAACATTCCTTGTTTAAAAAATTACCTTTGGTTTCTGTTTCAATACTCAAATTCACAGGCCTTACTAAGTTGAGCTCTCTGGGGACCGGAGGAAACCCAGTTTTAGCTCCTGGTTACTTAATAAATAATCCTTGTAATGTTGTAAGGTGTCACAGCTAGTGCCCAGATGCTATAAGGAGGCTTTAAAGTCTTACTAGGAACAGTAGGACACAAGGTGGCAGAATAATTGCTACCATATTAGCAAATAACTTTTAGCACTAGTTGCTGCACACTATGCCTTTATTGAGAATACTTCATCTAATCTTCACAACAGCCCTTTAAGGTTAGAATTCTTATTATCTTTGTTTTACCACTGCAGAAGTTAAGGCTCAGAGAAGTGAAATAATTTTCCCAAAGGTACAGTGCTAATAAATTGGCAGTGCCAGGTCTTCTTTTACTCTAAAATCCATATTCATAATCCATGTACTGTATTTGCCCTCCTGACCAGGGGAGAAGTAGAAGTAAGGAACCTAAGTAGGTGTGATTAAAGTCAAGGTGAATTCTGTGTCCCCAGAATAATATTTGTGGCCAAAGACTTTTCTAATCACTTAAATCTTAAAATAATGTCTATACTGTAAGATGAAATTGATGCCATTGTTTACTGAGGCTCCTCTTATTGCTAAAATGTTTAATTGGCAGGGTGGATTATTCTTTGAAATAAATGTTCACCCACTTAATAATGTGCAGATCTCTTGCCTAGGTCCCTGATATCTGTGTTTTTTTCTCAATTACATCTTCCTATATATCTCCGTACTTGACCACCATCTTCAGTGATGTCCACGGAATCCCAAAGAGACCTGCGAGTTGTGAAGACAGAGGCAAAGGAGCAAATAATGAGGGAGAGATTGAAAAGGGAAGAGGCTGGTGTGACTGATTCAAGGTGTTGAATATACTATTACATAATATTTATTCTCTTCTTTCCAGAGTGCAATTTTGTGTTCTATAGAATATCTTACAATCACAACTGTAGGGAGGTAACATGATGCAGGAAACAGCAAGTTCTTTGGTATCAGGTAATGATAATGATGATGATGATAATAGCAGCAGCTCTCATTTACTGAGTGCCTGCCATGTGTCAGCTGCTCTTCTGAACACGTTACATCTATTACAGGTTTCCCCCGCTCTCCAAAAGTAGAGTACGACTATGAAACCTTTCATAAGCCAAAATAGCATGAAGAGAAGAAACAATTACCTTAAGACTCATCTTGCTAATGGATGCACAAAATAAATCAAGATAAAGCACAGATGCTCATAGACACAGTTCAGTGGTGTCTTGATGCTGGACGTGAATGTACCTCCCAGGGAAGGAGCTTGGTGGTACCACTCCTGCTGCTCGGGGTGCACGCTGCCTCTGTAACAGCTTGCTGCAGACAAACCCTGAGTACTGTTTTAGCTTTTTGCCCTCTTTCATAAAATCGAAATCCTCTTCGGATTTCTTTTGTTATGGAAAACAGGAACTAATGTAGTTCTTTCCTCAACGTGACGTAACAAAAACTTTCAAAAAGTGGGGCAGATTTTTACTTCAATTAATCCTTCATTGATCCAGTGAAGTATGTACTACCATTATTTCCATTTTATGCGTGTGGACACTGAGTGGTTAGGCAATTTCCCAAGGTCACGCAGTAAGTAGCTGAATTAGGCTTCCAGCCCAGGTGATCAGACTCCAGAAGGTGTAAGCTCAACTAAATCTGGGTTCAATTCTGATCTCCGTCATGTAGAAGCTGTGTGACGTCAAACACATTATTTTTCTGAGCCTCATTCTCTACATATGGGAAAGTAGAGGGCTGTGGTGTGGATTGCATGAGGCGACATACAGAAAGGCATCTAGCAGCCAGTGCCTGGCCCACAATAAAGGCTCAATAAATATTTGCTTTCCTTCTCCTTCCTAGTTGCTGCTAGGGACCAGGTTTCCTCAAATTGTGATCAAGAGAACACCTTTATCAGAATCTCCTGGGGTGCTTATTAAAAATGCAATGACAATGTTTCTTATGCTCAGGGATATTCAGTTCAGAGCTGGAAGGTTTGGTATAGTTAAATAAGCAAAGTAAAATTTTAATGCCATTTTCTAGCAGTGGCAATAAAAAGAAATTACTAAGTACCTTTTGAATTCTGAACAGATGTAGCTTTCTAGCCATCTGAATCAACAGCATCACAAACATGTCAACCAGATATGTAAATCAGTCTTCATCATCACTCAGTCACATTACAGATATGATAATGAGATTATCAGGAATATTAATAATATAAAAGCCAACTCTCTTCATTGTATCCCCAGTGCTATCTAGCCATCCTCGTGCAAGCTAGTGAATGTATGCACATAAGCGCCTGCATAAGGTTTGGAATACACATGTACACACATGCCTGCAGACATGCAGAAAAAAGATGAAGCAAAGTACAAGCATTGCCTCGGGGTACACACAGACCCTTCTGAAATGCATGGGAGGTCAGGTGAGAATTACCTTTGTACAGTTGTCTCCCCTTATCAGTGGGGATTACGTTCCAAGACCCCCAAGATATGTCTGAAATCGTGGATAGTACCAAACCCTATATATCCTATGTTTTTTCCTATACAAGTACCCATGATAAAGTTTAAGTTTATAAATTAGGCACAATAAGAGATTAACAACAATAAACTGATAATAAACTAGAACAATTTAAAAAATACTGTAATTCAAGTTATGTGAATGTGGTCTCTCTCTCAGTATATCTAATTGTATTGTACTCACCCTTCTTTTTGTGATGATGTGAGATGATAAAATACCTATGTGATGAGATAAAATGAAGTGAATGATATAGGCATTGTGACGTAGCATTAGGCTACTACTGACTTTCTGACGATGTCAGATCATCTGGTGATCCTGGATCATCAAGCCATGATGATATTGACGGTTGGGAATCCCGTGTGGGTCGGAACAGGACAGCTCAATATTTCATCACACTACTCAGAATGGTGTGCGATTTAAAACTTATGAATTGTTTATTTCCATTTAATACTTTTTGGACTGCTGTAGACCACAGGTGACTGAAACCATGGAAAATGAAGCCACAGTTAAGGGGAGACTACTGTACAGAGCTAATGAACTTTATGTGGGAGGGGGTGTGTGGCCAGAAGTACAAGACAATTCTTCTCCTTGAGTTAGCATTTGGACAGCCTCCCCCTCCTGCATCAACCTCCCACGGGTTTATAAAGGCTCTGTGTCCAAAATTTAAGGTGAAGGGGGAAGAGTCATTTGGGACATGTTCTTTCCAATATTCGGTACTTAAAGGTAGACAGTGCATCAATTCAATCATTCATTCAAATATTTATTGATTGCCTACCAGGTGTTATGCAAGATGCCTGATGTATAATGATGAACAAAGTAGATTCCTGGAATTTATTGTCTAGTAGAGAACACAAAAAATAAGCAAACAGACCAAAAAAATCATTACCAATAATCACATTATGCAGTTCCCAAACTTTGTTGAGTGTCGGAATCACCGGGGATCTAGGTACAAATACGACTCAGGCTTTATCCTACTTCAAGGAGCCTGGGTCTCTGTGTTCTTTATTAGTTTTTCAGGTGATTCTGTTCCATATCAAAGTTTGAGAACCACTCATCTACTGGTTTGAATAAGTATTGAGAGAATAGTCGAGGTATAAGGAAGGTTCAAGTGTCCTATATTTCAGTGCTTCTCAAACTTTCCTGTGCATTCGAATCACCTGGGGATCTTGTTAAAATACATGTTCTGATGCATTCAGTAAGTTTGGGGGAGGTGCCTAAGCTGCTGCATTTCAAACAAGCTTCTAGGTGATGGATGCTACTCTGCTCCTGGCCTGAGGACCTGGCCTTAAGTAGCAAAGCTGTGGTCCAGCATGTGCATTCCCAAACTTGTCTTCTATTTATATACCAGACTTTGATCATTTTCATTCATCTCAGGCTCTTTTCATCAAAGTGTGAGAATAGAAATCAGAATCGTCTGAAGGTGCTAATTAAATATGCAAATGCCCCCGTGATTTCCATGCACATCAAAGTTTGAAAACTGCTGCTTTCAGAAAAACAGTGACTAAATCATTCACATGTGTGAAGCAAGCCTGAATTCCTCAATTTACTATAGATCAGTGGTTTGCCAACCTAGCAAAACATTAAAATCACCTTGGGAGAGGTAAAAAATACCAATGTTCTGGTCTTATCCCACACCAATTAAATAAGAATCTCTGGGAGGTGGGTCCCAGGCATCTGTATTTAAAAAGCTCCCTAGGTAATCCTAATGTACAGACAGGGCTGAGAACCAGTGTTATAACACAAATTGCCTTTTTATTTAAACTTAGGGATATGGTTGATCTAAGTAGAAATTGTGCAGTTAATAGAGTTTGTCTTTGTCATTTCTCCTTTCTGGGCCCTTGTCATAACCAATCTCCCTTTTCAGGGCACAAATTACCCTGGTGTTCCTATCACAGTGACTCACTGACCTCACATGTCCCATGGCCTGACTTTCTCCTGTCCTCAGAAGCAAATCTGTGCCCCACCCCCTATTTTTTCCTTTTCTGCTGGTGAGTAGAAACAGGTTAATCAGAAAAAGCAATCCCAAGTCATGTGTAAATTAATGTGCATTCCCACTTTGCTGCCACAGTCCCTTAACCTAGTTTAAATAGACTTTACAGCTCGGCTCTCCCGAAGTTGGGAATTTCAAGCATGACTGTTTAAAATAACATATCTGAGCCTCAAATGAGCAGCCACCTATTCCAGTAACCTTTAGCCCTGGTCTTGCTTAAGGAAGGAATCCTGTTTTGTGGTTGACTTGATTATAAAAGGCATTTTTTTCCCATCATAAATACTGTCCAAGATATTATATGATGTTCTGTTTTATTTTTTAAGAGGAAAATGCTAAATGTGGTGAGGAAATCATTTTGACAGCAGTTTCTTTTGTTATGAAAAAGGAATTTAGCAATTTTTTAAGTATGTGTTTTTCTAAGCATGAGGAGGTGGGAAAGTCTTTGATCAGGGCCTGTAATCAGGGAAACAGAGAGAAAAACAAAGGATGCTCACATATGAGAAATTGACTACTTCCAGAAGGAAACTGTTACATCAACATCAATTAATATTTATTGAGCACCTACTGGGTACATAACACTCTGCTAGCAACTTGAAAAATGACATGGAATACATACCTATAAAACATAATTACCAGGGACTATTTTTGGCTACTTGTTTAAATTCATTATAGCAAGGACAAGCAACCAGGGCTGCTTGTAATTTGGTCTCATTAATAAAACTGATTCCTAAGAAGACTTGCTGAGAAGGATAGAAAATAAACCATATTGAAATATGATTTTCTATTATTCTGATAATTCCAATACGTACACATAGGTGGGGCCAAACAACGCTGTAATTTCAAGTATGCGATTCTCAAATTTCAGTCATCAACTCATTCCCAGAGGAAGTATGGAATCCAGCACACAACTTGAGATTTCCTTCACCTATCATTTGTGGAATTCTTGAATGCTATTGATTTTGTCCTATGGGCTTAGGTTAATAATGCAGCTATGTGTATATATCACTGAGATGTATGAGAAAAGAAATGAGATTCATTCCACAACTCACGCACAGGAAGCATTCTCATTTTCTTATGCTTGTGGATGACAAATTATACATTTATACCACTTCTGCTTTGAAAATGGAGAGACCAGGTTTAAACTGTGTGACATAATCACTTGAAAATGTTAGCCAATATATTTCTATTTGGACTGAAGTATCTGTCCTATACCCATGTGAAAAGTGCCAGGGCAACTTGACTGAAAGATTTATGCCTGTGAAAGACTAAAACAATATGAAAGTTTCATGATCATTAACTTCTCCTATAATAGAGAAATTGGCCATGTTACTTAAAATTCAGGGAAAATTGATATTTGGTATAGATTCTCATGCTAATCAATTCACTTGACCGTTTTTTAGTATTTTGGCTGAACATTGTTTTATTATTATCTGGAGTAGAAATCATTTTTGCAAATATTTATTTCATATATTTATAATGTATACATTTTCCACTGCTAGAAAATATACAAGGTGCTTACCTTGTCAGGTAGGAAAAATAAACTGAGGAAAACAATGCATATTCTTCACACTCTAGGATGTCTGTAGCCTGCTCCATACCATATCTTGAAAATGATGCATTTGAACAACCTAGAGAGGCATAGTCCCTATATTACGGGTCATATTTTCAATTTTTATCAAAATTATGATTTGCCCTGGGCCTGTGAGGGTATACTTATCTGCCTGGCTTGATTATATTCTCTCTGAAGGTGGTCCAAGGTGAGAAACTTTCCATAGATGAGGAAATAACTTGGAGGGATTTGCTAGGAAGTTGGTGAATAATATCTACTGTTCATTCTCAAATTTTACTATATTTCTTAAAGCAAATAATGTGGTCATAGTACAGATTGGCAATGGTGTAACTAGTCCTGGTAACTACTTGGCAGCTGGTATTGTCAAGAAGGAGGAAAGGGGGGAAGTTTGAATAAACAGGGAAAGGAAGAAGGAAGGAAGGAAAGGGAAAAGAAGGACACGTCCAAGTGTATTATGGGATACACATTCTGAGTGTAAGAACATGCCTATCAAGTCACTGGCTCCCACTATTTTCAAAGAGATGATCTGATCAGAAAGGAGTACATATACTCAAGTTTCAGGAAAATGTTTACCCATTTCTAGTTCACCTGTCTTAGCTTTGATCTTAAAAAAAACGGTGAAACAGACTCTGAACAATGTAAGGAAACAGTTCTCCATAGCTATCAAGTGTTTCTACACATGGAACAGGCAGATGCACTGTCTTTATCATGAATTATCCTTTTAAGGATATGTGTATTGCAGAGAGCCTTGCTAGATAGATAGTGTCTCCTGCTGGAATAAAGAGCAGATTTGCTTCTGTACATATACTAAAAATAGTGCCTCCCTCCAGGGAAAACATCAGCATGCTCACTGCCTATTATTAACTATTTAGGTTAAGCTTGAAGTTCCCCTTCTATAATGCAACCCACTGCCTATGCAGATGTCATCTGGCCCTCTTCATATTGCTTTTGGGAATTGGGGCTCAGGGAAATTATACAAATTCTGATACTCTGGGTATTGCTATCACTACGAATAATAAACTCTCTGTTGTCTCTGACCCAGGAGTCTCATGTCTTCTGCTAGGCTAACATGTTAGCATGCAAGTAGGGTAAAATCTCAGACCCTTCACAGTTCTTGACAAATGTCAGATCTGAAAGGGATATTAGAGATATGTAGTCTAACCCCTCTAGTTTATAAATAAGAGAATTTAGACCCAGAATTTAATATACCTGTCCAAGGTCAAAGAGGTGATTAACAATAGAACCAGAACTAAAGGTAATGAAAACATGCCCAAAAGGCAAACGACTTTAACTCTGAATTTGTTGATCATCGCATTTTGACTTAACAATGCTCCTTCCAGATCTCTTCAGATTTCTTCTATAATATCTGTGTGCCCTTCCCTATGCATACTTTTGTTTCCCACTACCATGGTCTTCAGACCGAAGGGGTGTGAAAGACCAGCACCCTTGCCTCAGGTGGCAACAATTCTGACACTTAACACCCTAGAGTTTGTTTGTGGGACACAGCTGGCCCTTATGCTCCCCAGGGCTTTTGCCAAGATTATACCCTTGTTGGCTTCCCGTCTCTGTCCTGCTTCCCTCAGTCTCTTTCCAATTTCTTCTGGGATCACTTCCTTAATAAATCACTTGTCCACGAATCCTTGTCTCCAGGTCAGCCTCTGGGGAACCTGCCCCAAGATGGTAATCTAATTCTTCAAGTGAATTAGTCAAGACCCTAACCTTTGAGAGAACAATATTTGTATTTATCTCTTCTCCTTCTCACCTGGAAAATCTAAGAAGCAGATTTGGGCCTTTGGTAATCACAACCGATGTCTGCACCACGGTGACTCAGTATATTTTCAAAAAAGCACGAAGCTCAATGACTGCTACTACCATTGGTGGTGAGATAGCATAAGCTCAATTCATAGATATAGCTGTCATTTAAAAATTATGATGTGCCTACTCTCTGTAAGGCACTGGAGGATATGTGGAAATAAATGACACAGTCCCTTCCTTGAAGCAAAATAAGTTTAAAAGAATAAGACAGGAGAAGGTCTTTCACAACGTGAAGAAGGTTGTTCCCAGAGCCTAAGAAGTAGAAAAATTGAAGCAACAGAACATATTTAAAAAAATAGAACTCGTTTGTCTATTTATTTATCCATTCCAAAAAAATCACTAATTAAACACCCATGATACACCAGGTACCAGGTACTATGCTAGGTACTGAGTCAGTGGTGTTCTGTGACTATTTAACAACCAGGTAAAAACAAGCCTGCTTTGTTGTGTTTGCCAATTTCTGTGGCGGAAATGTTCTTACCTTGGTTGATTTCAAGCTATCAAGGGGACATCAATCGAATCACAAAATTCCTGAAAATGTCACAGCGAGATCTTGTGAGCCAGTACAAGCCAGCAGCAGCACACCACAGCCCGAGGATATATCAGTGAACACCATGGAAACGTCTCTGTCTTTCCACAGCTTACTGACACACCAGTACACAAGTAAATAGAGTGTGCTTGGGAAAGCAGATAGAGAAAGTTGCCCCTAAGAGGACCACCCCCTAACCCAGTCTTAAAGATGAGGGGCCGGGAAAGGCTTCCTGAAGAAATAACATTTACTCGGAGCCCAGAACATCAGAAAGGGTTCATTAAGTGAAGGAAGGCCAGGAGGTGAGAGAGGATGGCTTCTTTTAGGGAAAAGAAAAGATTAGGAACAGGAGGGAAAGTAGCAAGAGGCAAGGCTGGAGATTAAGGGAGGGAGAGGCTGTGACCAGTGTCCTCGGACTGGATAAGCAGTTTGGACTTTGGCCTAAGGCACAATTTCCTCCAGTAACTCCACAAAATGACAATAGATATGTGGAAAACAAAAGAAAACAAAACAAAACCTATGCTCAAAAATGTTTTGGAAATACTGGTTGTCCTCACCGTGGGATTTCTCATGCAGCATGGCTCTCCCAGGGTGAGGCAGAGTACACAAAATTTCTTGGAACGATTTGACTGTGGAATGCCTCCCACTTATTTTTAGAATTATATCTCAGGAGTAGGGTGCTAAGGAACTTGTCTTCACAAAACACATTCTGGAAAGTGCTCTTCTAAGAACAATGGGAAGGCGTTGTAAATTTTTAAGCAACAGTGACATAATCAGATAACCCTGTAGTTATGTTTTCTTTTCACTAATTAGTGATTTGTTTTGAATCATGTTTTTCTATTAACTGCACCCCTTCCCAACTGGTTTCACTTCCCAAATTGTAAAAAAAGGCCTAGGAAAACATCTAAATACATCTTAATAGTAAAAACAAAAGTAGTTTGCAAAGGTATTACACTAGTAATACATTTGGTAGATTTCATTGTTTTAGTGTCTGACTTTAATATTTCTTTTTAAAATTTCCATTATTTTTGAAAAGGAGAGAAGGTAAAACTTGGGCCTCTCTCAACATTTAGACCTCATTTTCTTGAAAAGGAAACAATGACAAATGAATCCATTCACCTCTAGAAGATTATAGACTCCCACATCTGAAGTGGAAATTGTAGCTTGGATGATCACGTACTGTATGTCTACTTTATTGCAACTTTGTTCTATATAAAGAATGATGGGGCAAGGATTGAGATAGAGGAGAAGAAGAAAGGGGAGGAGAGAAAAAAGACCATTTAGCGACCTATCAGAGCTTGATGAAGCCTGATATAATTAACAAACTTGTGATATCTCTAGCAATTGTAATTCCAATTATTTGCTAGCTGAAGGCAACTTTCACTGCTCTAAGTTAGGAAATCATGTAAATAGCCTAATTAATATAATTTGCCTTATGCTCTACTAAGAAAACAAAAACAAATATGTCATTTTTTAGAATAAATAGCATGGTATAGACTAAATATTATAAATATTCAGTCAGTTTGCAGAACAAATATTGCATATTATGGATCCTTTTCAGCAATTCTATGAAGTTCAGCATGATTTAATGAAATTATGATGGCTGTTTGAGTTTTACAACTACATTACAATAAAAAGAAAGCACTTCCTTTGCATGGATAAGAGGAAGATCCTTGACGAAATAGCATGGTAGAGTTTATAATGCTGTGGGCCTGAGGAGACAAAGATTTCATTCTTTTTCTTGCCAGTTTTCTAATCTCAAGAGAACCCCAAAGTTAAAATAAATCTTTTAAAAATTCCATATGCTACTGGTGGAGAGACATAATAAATAATTATTTGCCATTTCATCCTGTAGAATTGAGAGATAAAGCAGTTTGTAAAACCTTAAAGACTTACAAATCATTTCAACAGGTCATCATATGTTAATGTCGGTGAGAATTTAATCACCACATGTGAAAATGCATATTGCAATGGTTGGCTTGCATGGCTTTATGTATGGGGCTCCACCTCACCCCCTTATATTTAATCACCCTCTCTCTGTCCTGCTGTCAAGTATTTACCTCTCAAGAAAAACTTACCATGATAAAGAAGGGAGAGAGAGGGAAAGATGACTGAGTTTATTAACAAGTATTTATTGAGGTTCTATATTTCCAGCACTATGTTAGGCACTGTAAAGTAGGCCAAAGCAATGTTTTAATGCCAGACATGACCCCTTGCCTTGAAGAATTTTACTATGTATTTGGAGCATCAAAATTCTCATTTACAAATCAATTACAGATGAGCTAAATGCTATATGTACAATATTAACCTGAAAGGTAATAGCTAAGAAATGGGAGGTCCACTAACCTGGAGTGGTAGCAAAAGACTTCAGGTACTAGCTAGAGGTGGAATCTTGAGGGATATTCAGGACGTGGAGCAGTAAAGAAGGGAGAGTATCCCAACCAGAGGAGGGGCTTAGCATAGGGAAAAGCACAGAGATACACCTGTGTGTGGGAGAGAAAGGATAAAACTAATAATATAAGTTATCATATACACAAGAGAGGAGTTGAGTAAGGTTACTGATAGTTTAGCAAGCCCAGAAAAGAGGCTGGGAAATGATAAGGTAGAAAACAGGGAGATTCTTGGGCCAGAAGATGACAGAATTACTCTGATTTTAAAAAAATAGGGAAAACAATAGATGAAACAGTTTCAAAATTAGGACAGATTATAGCCCAGAAGAGAACAGAGTCAAAGTGAAGAAGGGTATTTTGGTAAGTGATAAGTGAAGAGAGGAGCAACTGAACAAAGGAAATGAAAATGGAAATGGAAATAAACATGGAGAAGCAAATCAAAAGACATATCAAATAAGGAAGTATTAAACTGCCTTTTATGATAGTTTGGATATAGAGGACAAAGAAAAAGGAAGTTAAAGAGGACCTCAGGGTTTTTAGCTATGACGAGAAGTGATGGTACCACTGGGGTAAAATTGTGTGATGAGTTCTGATTTACCCATGAGATAGATAAGGCAATATTTGACAGGTACTTTGGGAGTCATCAGCACAGAACTGATTGAAGCAGGACACTTCAACCACCACCATTTTCATCCTCTAAATTTTGATACAGATATCAAAACAGCCTTGACCTGAATAGATAAATCCATGAAAGCTCATGTGGTAAAGACTGCTAGACTCCATTCATGTTTTCTTCCATAGGAATAGAACTGTGGCATGGCATATAGATAGCTTGTGTGGTAAGCCAAACAATGGCTCCCAAAGATGTCTATATTTTAATCTTCAGAATCTGTGAATACATTAGGTTACATGGCATGGGGGTATTAAGATTGCAGATGGAATTAAGAAGACTAATCAGCTGACCTTCGAATAAGATGATTATTCTGGATTATCTGGGTGAGCCCAATGTAATCACAGGATCCTTCCTTCCTTTAAAATGGAAGAGGGAGGCAGAAGAGGAAGTTAGTTAGAGAGATATTTGAAAATGCTGTGTTGCTGACTTTGAATTTGAAGGAAGGGGCCATAAGTCAAGGAATATAGGAACCCTCTAGAAGCTGAAAAAGGCAAGGAAACAGATTATCCCCTAACGCCTCCAGAAGGAACGTAGCCCTAGTTTGATTTTAACCCAGTGAGAGTTCAGACTTCTGACCTCCTATAATATAATAAATTTGTGTTATTTTAAGACACCAAGTTTGTGGTAATTTATTATAGTAGCAATAAAAAACTAATACAACTGGCTAGCCATACTACATTTCCCATCTACTCTTATAGTTAGGTGTGACTATGTGACTAAATTTTCACCAATGAGATGACAGAGATGGTGATGTGTACTTTTGGGGAAGCAACCATTGCACAACTTGTCACCTTGCCCCAGGATTATCCAATCAGTGCCTTAGGTCTAAAACATTCTCTTATATGGATACTGTGAACCAAGCTTCCACTTGGCCCCAGATTCTTCTTCCTTATTAGAAGAAACCCTTCTCTATTCTGGGTATGTAGTCAACTTCCTTGTACTGCATGTGTATCATATAGTACCTGGCCAGCCCCGCCAGTATATCTGCCCCCATGGGAAGTCTTTGCCTGCAGCACAAGAAGGATGCATGCAGTCCACTGTCCTGTGTCAGGTATCAGGAGGGACATGCTGGCCATAGGAGACCAGCGCACACTACAGATGCTGATCTTGCTGAATCTATTCTCCTTTCTGTGAGTAAAAGGTTGTTCTAACCAGAGCCTCATGTGTTGAATCCTCCCTGGTGACTTCAAACCCATAGAAGATGCTGTGGACTGAGGTCTGTGAGCTCCTAATTCTGGTGGTTGGCATTGTTATGATCTTTGCCATTCTCTATGCACAGTGGAAAGTCTCACCTGGGACTGGTAGTTGGGGCTTCCTGCTTGACATGTATGGTATCCAGGCTGGAGCCTTTAAGATGGTGGACCTGCTTCTTTCATTCTCTTTCACCATCCATTGAAATGGAACACAGATGTGACTGTGAACGTACTTTGACCATTCAGATAAAGACAATACCATACAGAGGAAATGGCAGAGAAACAAAATGGAAGGAAATTGGACTTCTAAGTTATGCTGTGCAGCAAAGCCTCTCACTGATTTGGAACAGAAACTGTTACCTGAGAGAGAACTATACCTGCAACTTGTTTCAACCATTGCATTCTGGAGGCTTTATTTTATAGTAGCTAGTATGACCATGTATTACTCAGGATTCTCCACAGAAACAGAACCAACCAGATATATATAGGAAGAGTTTTATTATAAGGAATTGGCTCATGCAATGAAGAAGGCCAAGTTCCCTCATCTTCTGTCTACAAGCTGGAGACCCAGAAAAGCCACTGGTGTGATTCAGTCCAAGTCCATGAGCCTGAGAACCAGGAGTGTCATGGGCAGGAGAAGATTGATGCCCAGCCCAAGCAATCAGGCAGCAAGGGCTGACTTTTTCCTTCCTCTGCCTTTTGTTCTATTCAGGCCTTTGCTGAATGATGCTCACTCACATTGCAAAGGGCAAACTACTTTACTGAGTCTACTGATTCAAATGCTAATTTCATCTGGAAACACCCTCACAGACACACCCAGAAATATTGTTCGGCAAAATATCTAGGCACCCCATCATGTAATCAAGTTGACACCTAAAATTAACCAATAAAATTAACCATCACAGAGCTTAAATAACACAGGATGATTTTGTCGAAGGAGGGAATATATGTGTTATGGAAGAAGGAGGAGAAGGCTAAGAACAGCCTTTAGGACCACCTTCATGTAAAGGGTAGGAAGAGGAACCTATAAAGATTGGAAAGGAGAGTACAATGTTATAGCATCTACAGGAAGACAAAATTTCAAGGAGAAGGACATGATTAGCAACTGTCAATGCACCAGAAAGATGAGGAGATCAAGGCTTAAGGGAAACAAAAACCCTTGGAATGAATGACTAGTGAGTCACTCTTGTTCACTCTCATTTGTCCTCCTCCATCTTTTCCTACAGCTTTAAATACCATCTCTATACTTGTAACTCCAAATGCATATCTCCAGACCAGATTACCCTTCTAACTTACTTGATGTTACCATTAGATGTCTCATAGGCATCTCAAACTCAATATAACAAAAAATGGACACTCGAGTAACCCCACATCCTCCAGAAACAAGTCCATTCTTCCTTCTGACTGCCCCATCTCAGTAAAATCACCTCATCCCTCGAATTGCCCAAGCTTGAAAACTGAGACTTCCTTTTTCTCTTTCACCTTTCATATTCAATCCATTAATTCATCACCAAATCCTGTCAATTATACATCAAAATATACCACTAATTTTACCCTGGTCAAATCTACCATCACTTCCTGCCTAAAATCATGCAATATCTTACCAATTGTACCCTTCAAATCCATCTTCTCCCACATTACAAAACTATCATCAGTGATGTGTTACCACACCTTTTTAGCCTGCTTCCCATTGCACTCAGGGTTAAAATATAAAAATCATTAACATGGCCTAAAAAAGCTCTGTATAATATTTCCTAGGTTTACCCTTCAAACTTTTTTCTCTCACCAATTTTCCTCTTGCTCTTTGTACTGTGGCTACACAGAATATCTTTCAGTTTTTCTAATGTACCAATTATCTTCTTCCTTAGGGTTTTCACACATGCTTTTCCCACTGTCTGGAACTTCCTCTGTTCTGTTCGTCAACCTAACGCTTCTCATTCTTCAGGCGTTGGTCTCAGCATGGGTTTTTCATATAGACATTCCTTATTTCCCCTCAAAATGAGGTGACCATTATTATTCTCTTCATAGGGTCATGTTATTTTCCTTCATAGCACTTGTCAAATATTTCATTCTGATTTGTGTAATTCTTTGATTAGTTTCTATATTCTTCTCTAGTTTCTCTATCTATGAGGACAGAGATTCCATTTGTTTTGTCCACCATTCTATAGAAAGTCCCTAATTTGCAGCATGTCTAACTTGCAGTATGCAGTCAGTAAATATTTGTGGATCTTAATGACCTTTGGAAAGTACTTTCCATTTGAGTGGTGGCAGCAAGAATTCAGACTTCAGAGTTTTAAGATGAGCATGGATGAATGAGAAGAGCTGATGGATTTGGGTGGGGATAGGGAAGAACAGATGAAGTTGACTTTTAGGAAAAGCATTCCTTGTTGTCCATATTAACCATATTTCTGCTCTCCACCATTAGGCAATTCGTATATTCCTATAACTCCTACATTTCATAAATATTGGCATTGATCACCATTAGAAAGTGTTTGTGCCTTGATATTAATTGCTCTGTTAATATAAATGTTCCTTGGCTTCTAGGACCTAACAACCATAGAAAGAAAGGAAAATGGTAGAAAAAAACATATAAATGAAAAATGAAAATACAGTTGGAAATACGAATACATTTGGAAAAGATAACACACAGTAGATACTAATGTTTACATTTAACATTAAGCTTTGCCAAAAACAAAAACAAAAAATCCCCTAGTGGACAACTGCAAGTTGATCATGTGAAAGTGAGAAAGGGTAGAAAATGACAGATGAGCTACAAAGTAAATAACTATAAGATAATATTCTTTGAAAACATAATCCTAACATAATGGAGTGCAATTATTAACAGGGAAAATTTAATGGATATTTTAGCAAAAGAGAATCTTATCTTGCATACTCAGTTTCTCTTATCTACCATTCCTATTCCTCGATCTGTCTGGGCAAAGCATGTCTCGGCCAGACCAACTCTTATATTTCCATGATGTAGAATCAAAGAATAGGCAGAAGAGGACATGGCAGCAGGACAAAAGAGTCTACAAAAGAGAGAAAAGACTAAGTGAGAGAGGTTAACGGAATCTACAAAATAAATGAGAGAGGAGATAGAATAGAGGCTTTGCGAGCAGGAGAGGTAGAGTCGGGGTGGGAGGAATATGTGTTCTCTAAAGAGTATGGGGTATGAGAAATTAGGAAGCAAAAGAAAGGGGACATGTGAAGCATCTTGGATGTGATACCACTCAAGGCTGAACGACAGGAGCCACATTTTCATTAGCTTTACATAAGTTGAGCTATCATCTCTAAGTGGTCATGGTCCAGGAATGAGGTCTAGGAATCATTATCGACTCTTCTCAGAAAGCACTGACCAAAAGTGCTGTGGCATTTGTTGAATGAAAATGATAACATGGCCATGCCTCAATCATTGTATGTAGTTCTGATCATCTCAAACGAAGAGAGAGATAGAAAATCTGGAGAGAAAACTGAAAAAGACCATTAGGATTCAAATATTGAGTGACTGGTTGGGAATGGTTGACTTTTAGTTTTCTCCCAAACTCTGAGTCTATGAGTTATCCAGAAGAAGACATATATGTAAATACACACACACACACACACACACACACACATATACACACACACGTACACATGTATGCATAAATGATTTTTTTTTTTCAATTTGGAAAGATAAAGCCTGGATGATGGAGAATATGTTACAGGTCTGTCACATATTCAGTGTATATTAAGGATTGGACATGGACTTGATAAAATGTATGGAATGTGAGAACTATGATTAATGCTTTGAAGTTTTATTTCAGTAATTTCAAGGTAAATTGCGACTATCAAAAAGTACAGGGCTTCCCTGGTGGCGCAGTGGTTGAGAGTCTGCCTGCCAGTGCAGGGGACACGTGTTCAAGCCTTGGTCTGGGAGGATCCCACATGCCGCGGAGCAGCTGGGCCTGTGGGCCACGACTGCTGAGCCTGCGCGTCTGGAGCCTGTGCTCCCAACGGGAGGGGCTGCGATGGTGAGAGGCCCGTGCACCGTGGTGAAGAGTGGCCCCCTCTTGCCGCAACTGGAGAGGGCCCTTGCGCAGAGGCGGGGACCCAACGCAGCCAAAAATAAATAAATAAATCAAAGAATACCTATTATTTAAAAAAAAAAAAAAGTACAAGGTGGAGGAAGCTATAGGATTCTCTTGAGGGAATGGAGACAATGGATGTCTGGAGGGATTTGGAAAGAGAGTTTAGCCTTGGGAAGGCTGAACAGTTTGGGGATTGAGAGTGAAGATATGTCAAGATAGATAGAGATTCCAGCCCTAGCCAATAAGCATGGTCATTGGTCCTCTTCTCCCCATCACTTATTTTTCTTACTACTAAGTGCAGATAAATAGTAAAAGAATACTGAGTCAGAAAATGAAGAAAGTAAAAACATAGATAAGGTTCAAATGGGCTCAATCAATCATTTAATAAATATTTATCAAGTGTCTCCTGAGACACAACCATCACTCAATGTGTTCTGCGGGACAGATTTAAGAGAGGAAAAGACATATTTATTTTCTTAAGGGATCTGCAGGCTAGGTAAATATATAAAATATTTACTAGCAAAAGATAGTCTATTGTATAGGACACCCAGTACGTAAGTTCTCTTGGGAGAATTAATGTAGTGTAAAGCAAATAAAAGTAATTTGCATTCTATGAACAATATGGAGCTACTGAAGGTTTTTGAGCATTGGAATAAAGTACACAAAGTTGCGTTTCAGGAATGTAGAATGGTTAGGAGGCCAGGAAAATAAGAAGTAAGGGAACTATTGCAGTAGTTTAAAATTCAGTGATTTCATAAAATAGAGTAAAATAATAGATAGAAAATGCATTAAAAATCCATTTCCCAGTTAGTGAGTTGGTTTAAAATATTGTTTTTATAGATTCAAAAAGTGTTTAGATAAACTATTAGTTGAAATTGCTATAACCACCTATTAATTAAAATGATATATCTCTCTAATATATGCAGGGTAACAATCCATATTGCCATATGTAATCCATATGCCTAAGCAGAAGACAATCCACATAATATGGCTTTGCCCATATTCTATTAAAAATTTGTATTTTTGACCTATATAACATTTATGTTTTTATAACCAGGAGATTAGGATGAAAAATGAAGAGGGCTATTGATATTACATATTTAGGTATGAAAACATCTGTAGAGGTACTCCTGTGAGCATTTCAATATAATATTCACCCTTGTAACAAAAGTGAATCACACATAGTAGGAGATCAATACGGATTTGTTGACTGAGTTGGAATGTAAGGAATAATGCATATACTACTGCAATAATAGTTTCTGGCAGATGAGCAAGAAGGGAGTTACAGTGTGTAGAGTGTGGCGAAATGAGTGTGGGACATGCAGAATATTGAAAAGAATTGTCTAGTTATTATATAGTCTGCATATATTATTAACAAAAAATAATTTCTTTCCAAATAAAATATCAAAGTGAAGTGGTAAAAAAGGGAAGATTAAAAAAATTTAAAGAAAAATATTTTTCTCACAAATATTAATGTTATATGTATTAAGTGATAAACAACATTAAGATAGCAATTAAAATTAGCATAATGAATTTAAACAAAACCTTTATGAAAAATTATGGATTTCTTTTTTAAGAGCAAATTCCATCTGAGAATATTTACCAGCACTGTTTCAACTATCATCAGATCATAGTGATAATAACAAATATTATACCCATTTTGAAGATGAAATAAAGTAAATCAATAATAATTTTCAAGTGACATATTAGAGTAATGGTAAGAATAATAAACAAAGTCAGACTTTTCAGTATGATGTATCAACAAGCAGTCATCTCATCAATATCTTCAATACATATTTTCATTTTTCTCATAATATATCTCTTTTTTCCAGTCTCTGATTTTAGCCAAGAATTATCACCAATACAGCTATGTTAAGCACAGTTTTCAAAGGAAGCTGAGGAATCTCTTTCCCTAGGGCTTAAAAATCATTAAAATACTCATCTATGTGTAAAATGTGGTTGAAGTATGCCTAGAGTGGAAAAGTTTTATTACTTATATATATGTTATGCATATCCTTTGTATGTAGTAAAATTTTACTAAAAAATAAAGCAAAAAATAAGTGAACTAAGTATTCAACTCAAGAGGTTGAGAAAAGAGCAAAAGAAAAACACAAAACAAATGAGAAGGAAGAATATGATGATGATGATGATGACAAAATAAATTAAACAGGCACAACACCCAAAACAGCAAATGGTAGAGAAAGCAGCATAATGAAAAGCTAATTCTTTGAAAAGATTAATTATATAGACAGAGCTTTGGCAAGATGATCAAGAGAAAAGATGTGAATAAAAAAATACTTGAAAAATTTAAATTAACTATAGATAAAATTGTTTAAAGTATTATGAATCTGTGTGCTAAAAATATGAAAATCTGAATGAAATAGATATATTTGTAGAAAGTCATAAACTGCCAAAATTGCCACAAGAGGAAAAGAAAGCTTTCATAGACACCAAAGCATGATCCATAAAAAAAAACGGGATAAATTAGATGTCATCAAAAAATTTTAAAATTTTCACTGGAAAATCCCATTTAGAAGATGAAAGGACAGTTAGTTACAGACTGGGAGAAAATCTTTGCAAACCATTTGTCCAACAGAGCACTATTATCTATAATATATAAGTAACATTTAAAACTCAAAAGAAAAAGAAAACAAGCAATCTAATTAAAAAATGGACAAAAGACATGAAGAGACAGTTCACCAAAGAGAATACATGGATGGCAAATAAGCACATGAAAAGATGTTCAACTTCACTATCAGGAAAGTAAAATGAAGACAATGATGAAATATTACTACATGGCTATATGAACAGCTAAAATAAAACAATATTGATAATACTAAATGCTGACAAGTATGTGAAGAAACTAAATATGTTATACATTGCTGGTGGGACAGTAAAATGGTACAGCTGCTTTGGAAAATAGTTTGCAGTTCCTTAAAAAGTTAAACAAAATGTTAACTCAAAAAGTTAAACCATATGACCCAGAAGTTCCACTCCTAGGAAATTTAACATGTATGACCACACAAAAATGTGTACAAAGATGTTCATAGAAACTTTTATTAATAATAGTCAAAAACAAAACTGTAAAAAGTGTGAATGTCCTTCAACAGGTAAGTAATTAAACAAACTGCTCTATATCTATACTATGGAATAATACTCAGCAATAAAAACGAAGTAACTATTGACACATGCAACTTGAATGTGTCTTAAGGGTATTATACTCAGTGAAAAAAAGCCAATCTCAAAAGATTACATATTGTATGATTCTATTTAAATAATGGAATGACAATCAAAATGACAAAATTATAGAGATAGAGAACAGAGGAATAGTAGCTGCCAGGGGTTACGGTGAGAGGTGGGTGAAGGGCAGGATAGGTAGCCTATAAAGTAGTAGCATGAAGGATTTCTGTGGTAACGGAACAGTTCTATATTTTGATGGTGATGGTGATGGTTACAACAGTCTACACATGTGATAAAATTACATAGAACTACACACACACACAAATACACACATACATACACGAGCACATGTAAAAGTGGTCTAAGGTCTGTAGATTGTACCAATGTCAATTTCCAGTTTTTGATATTGTATTATGGTTATACAATATGTTAACCACTGGGGAAAACAGTGAAAGCACATGGGATCTCTCTTTACTATTTTTGCAACTACCTGTGAATATATCACTTTTTCAAAATTAAAACTTAGCCTTAAGAACAAAACAAAACAAACAAACAAACAAATCTAAATCCTTACCTAATGTTACATACAAAGACCAACTCCAGGTATATTAAAACCAAATGTAAAAAGTTAAACTAGTCATTAGAAGAAAATATAGGAGAATGTCTTTGTGACCTAGGAGTATGCAAGGATGTCTTAAAACTTCAAAAACACAAACCACAACCTAAAAAATTTATTTACTGGGTTACATCAAATTAAGGGTACCTATTCAATGAAGATACAATTTAAAAGTTCACCGACAGGTAACAGACTAAGGGAAGATATTAGCAGTGTCTAAAATCAATAAAGGATTAATACCTAAAATATACAGGGAATTCATAAATCAACAAGAGAAAAATAGCAACTTCAATAGAATAATGGGCAAAGGTTGAGAACAGGAAATGTACAGAGGATAAATCCCCAAACCCTAATAAGCATATGAAAACATGCTCAAAATTATTAGCAATCTGAGAAATATACATGAAGCCATTTTACATCTGTCCAATTGGAAAAAATTTAAAAGCTGGGTAATGTCAAACATTGGTATAGATGTGGGGATAAAAAAATTTCCTCAGCTAGTGGAATTATAAACATACTCAATTAAATATAAATAATTGTAATTTACATCACAAATAAATTCTCACAGGGGTCCATAAGAACCATGCACAAGAATATTCACTAAAGCATTTTTGCTGAGAGGAGTGTGAGGAATTATATGCATCAACTGCTGGGAAAGTAGAGAGGTCAAATGCAGTGGGTACAGAACATGGAGAACCAGGTAGCAGTCAGAAGCAGTGGATTAATGTATGTGTAGCAACATGGATGGATTTGAAAACAATGCTGAGTGAAAAAAGGAAGAAATATAGTGACATATAACACAATATTGTCAAATAAGTTAAAATGAATGAACCAAAAATTCACATTTTGCAAGAACACATGCATAGTAAATGCAATGGAATGATTGTTGATGGGAAGCATGAAATGTGTGTGGGGAATAGGGATAGATGAAAATTAATTAATTAATTAACAAGAGGATGCTTATGAGGACCAATTAAGATAATATGCTATGATCTGAGGGGTAAGATTAATTCAAACTTCCACATCTGAGGTTAGAACAATAACAAAATATTGGAAGGAACCAGGTTGGAGTCAGAAGGCTTAGCCCAGCCACTAACAAGCTGCATGAACTTGTAAAAGACACTTGACTTCTCTCAGTTTCCCCACCTGTAAAAGGCTGGATTTTACTAGGTGAAATCTAACTCTCCATTCAGCTCTAATATTCTAGTCCCTTATAATGCTTTTCCAGTTCTACAAGTCTCTAATAGTGGAGACTTAATACAATCCATTAAGGTTTGTTCCCCCAATATTTTTTGTTGTGGTAAAATACATGTAACATAAAATGACCATCTTAACCATTTTTAAGTGTATAGTTCAGTGATATTAAGTACATTCATACTGTTGTGCAACCATCATGCCCATCCACCTGTAGAACACATTACATCTTGTAAAACTGAAACTCTATACCCATTAAACAGTAATGTTTTCTGCCCATTTCCCTATCCCTCCAGCTCCTGGCAACTACCATTCTACTTTATGTCTCTAGGAATTTAACTACTCTAGGTAACTCATATAAATAGAATCACACAGTATTTGTCTCAGTGACTGGTTTATTTCACTTTAGCATAATGTCCTCAAGTTCATCCATGTTGTAGCATATGTCAGAATTTTCTTTTTTTTAATGGCTGGATGGTATTCCATTGTATTTATACATATACCACATTTTGATTGTCCATTCATGTGTCAGTGAACAGATGGACACTTTGGTTGCCTTCATGTTTTAGCTACTGTGAACATGCTGCTATGAACCTGGATATATAAATACCTCTTTGAGACCCTGCTTTCAATTCTTTTGGGAATATATCCAAAGTGGAATTGCTGGATCATATGGTAAATCTATTTTTAATTTTTTAAGGAACCACCATACTGTTTTCCACAGTGGCTCTGTCATTTTACATTCCTATCAACAGTGCACAAGGGTTCCAATTTCTCCACATCCTTGCCAATGCTTATTAATTTCTGTTTTTATTTTGTACCTATTCTAATGAGTGTGAGGTGATATTTCATTGTGATTTTTTCTTCTTTTTTTATTGAGGTAACATTGATTTATAACATTATATAAGTTTCATGTGTACAATGTAATTCTACTTCTGTATACTCTACAATGTGCTCACCACAAATACCATATGATTTCATTCCTACCTGGAAAATAAAAAAAAACTAATAAACAAACAAAAGAAAAAATAAAATAAATGAACAAACCAAACCAAACAAACACAAACACATAGATACAGAGAACGGAGCAGCGGTTAGCAGAGGGGGAGGACTGAGGAAGAGGGTGAAATGGGTAAAGGAGATCAACTGTATGGTGATTTCCCTGATTAGTGACATTGAACATATTTTCATGTGCTTATTGGCTGTTTGTATATCTTCTTTGGAGAAATGTCTGTTCAAATCCTTTCCCATTTTTATTTTTATTTTTTATTTTTTTTAAATTATGGATATTCTTTTTTATTTTTTTTTAATTTATTTATTTATTTATTTATTTTTGGCTGTGTTGGGTCTTCGTTTCTGTGCGAGGGCTTTCTCTAGTTGTGGCGAGCGGGGGCCACTCTTCATCGCAGTGTGCGGGCCTCTCACTGTCGTGGCCTCTCTTGTTGCGGAGCACAGGCTCCAGACGTGCAGGCTCAGTAGTTGTGGCTCACGGGCCCAGTTGCTCCGCGGCATGTGGGATCTGCCCAGACCAGGGCTCGAACCCATGTCCCCTGCATTGGCAGGCAGACTCTCAACCACTGCGCCACCAGGGAAGCCCTCCTTTCCCATTTTTAAATTAGATTGTTTGATTTTTTTTGTTGAGTTTTTTTAGTTCTCTGTATAGTATGATATTAATCCCTTAACAGATATATGATTTGCAAATGTTTTCTCCTGTTCTGTGGGTTGCTTTTTGATTCCATTTATAGTGTCCTTTGATGTGCAAAATTTCTCATTTTGATGAGATCTAATTTATCTATGTTTTCTTTTGATGCCTGTGCCTTTGGTGTCATATTGAAGAAATTATTACCAAGTCCAATGTTGTAAAACTTTTCCCCTATATTTTCTTCTAAGAGTTTTACAGTTTTAGCTCTTAGATTTTAGGTCTTTGATCAATTTTGAGTTAATTTTTTATATAGTGCTAGGTGAGTCCAACTTCATCCTTTTGCATGTAGATATCCAGTTTTCCCAGCGTCATTTGTTTAAAGGACTGTCCTTTTTCCCATTTAATGGTCTTATCACCCTTGGTTAAAATCATTTGACCATATATGAGAGAATTTATGTCTGGACTTTATATTTTATTCCATTGGTTTATGTGTCTGTTTTTATGCAAGTACCACACTGCTTTGATTACTGTAACTTTGTAGTAAGTTTTGAAATCAGTAAGTGTGAGTCCTCCAACTTTGTTCTTGTATTTCAAGATTGTTTTGGCCATTTGGGGCTCCTCAAGATTTCATATAAATTTTAAGGTGAATTTTTCTATTTCTGCAAAAGATACTATTGGAATTTTAATAGGGATTGCATTGAATCTGTAGATTGCTTTGGATAGTATTGGCATTTTAGCAATCTTAAGTCTTCCAATCCCTGAACATAGGAGTCTTTCCATTTATTTCTATTTTTTATTTCATTCAGAAGTTTTGTAGTTTTCATTGTACTTGCCATTTACCTCCTTGATTAAATTAATTCCTAAGTATTTTATTCTTTTTGATGCTATTGTAAATAAAATTGTTTTCTTAATTTCCTTTTGAGATTGTTCATTGATAGTGTATGGGAATGTATCTTATTACTGAACATTAACTTTGTATCCTACAACTTTGCTGAATTTGTTTATTAGTTCTAATGTATTTTTTTTGTGAACTCTTTAGGATGTTTTCTATGTAAGATGATATGATCTGCAAACAGATAATTTTACTTTTTCCTTTTCAATTTTGTTGGTTTTTTTTTCTTTTTCTTGTATAACTGCTCTGGCTAGGACTTCCAGTACTATGCTGAATAGAAATGTTGAAAGCAGGCATCCTTACCTTGTTTCTGATCTAAGAGAAAAAGCTTTCAGTCTTTCACCTTTAAGTATGATATTTGCTGTGGATTTTTCATATATGGCTTTTATTATGTTGAGGTAGTTTTCTTCTATTCCTGGTGTGTTGAATGTTCTTAATCATAAAAGGATACTGAATTTTGTCAATTGCTTTTTCTGTATCAATTGAGATAACCATGTGTGTTTTTTTTCTTCATTCTGTTAATGTGGTATATTATACTAATCCATTTTCATGTGTTGAACCATCTGTGCATTCCAGCAACAAATCCCACTTGGTCATGATGTATAATCCTTAAATATGTTGCTGAATTTGCTAGTATTTTGTTGAGAATTTTTGCATCAGTGTTCATAACAGATATTGGTTTGTAGTTTTCCTGTAGTGTCTTTGTCTGGCTTTGATATCAGGGTAATGTTGGCTTCATAGACTGAGTTAGGAAGTGTTTCCTCCTTTTCTATTTTCTGGAAGTGTTTGAGAAACATTGGTGTTATATCTCTCTTTAAATGTTTGGTAGAATACACCAGTGAAGCCATAAGGCCCAGGACTTTTGTCTGTTCAGATGTTTTTATTTGTTCATGACTCATTCTTAGTAGGCTTTGTGTTTCTTGGAAGTTGTCTATTATATCCAGGTTATTCAAGTTGTTGGTGTACAGTTGTTCATAGTAATCTCTTATAATCCTTTTAATTCTTATAGAATCAGAAGTCATATCCCCACTTTCATTTTTGATTTTAGTAATTTGAGTCTTCTCTCTTTTTCTCTTAGTCATCTTGCTAAAGATTTATCAGTTTTGTTGACCTTTTTGAAAAGCCAACTTTTGGTTTTGTTGATTTTCTCTATTGTTTTCCTTTTCTCTATTTCATTTATCTCTCCTCTTATCGTTTCTTTCCTTCTGCTAGATTTGGGTTAAATTAATTCTTATTTTTCTAGTTCTCTAAGTTGTAAAGTTAGGTTGTTGATTTGAGATCTTTCTTTTTTTAAATGTATTTATAGATATAAATTCCTCCCTTAGCACTGCTTTTGCTTCATCCCATAAGTTTGGTATGTTGTATTTTCAGTTTCATTTGCCTCTAAGTATTTTCTAAATTCCCTTGTGATTTCTTCTTTGACCCACTGGTAATTTAGGAGTAGGTTATTTAATGTCCACATATTTTTGAATTTTCTAATTTTCCTTCTGTTATTGATTTCTAACTTCATCCCACTGTGGTTGGAGAAGGTACTTTGTATGATATCTATCTTTGTAATTCTATTGAGACTTAATTTGTGACATAACATATGGTCTATCCTAGGGAATAATCCATGTACACTTGAGAAGAATGTGTATTCTGTTGTTGTTGGTTAGAGTGTTCTGTATGTCTGTTAGATATAATTGGTTTATTGTGTTGTTGAAGTCCTTTATTTCCTTATCTTCTTTCTGGTTGTTCTATTATTGAGAATGAGGTACTGAAGTCTTTAGCTGTCAGCTTTTCTTCATATATTTTGATGGTCTGTTACTCATGCATAAATGTTTATAATTGTTATACATTTGCTATATTGAAACTTTTATTAATATATACTGTTATTCTTTGTCACTTGTAACCTTTTTTTCTTTAAAGTCTATTTCATTTGATATTAGATAACCAACTCTGCTTTCTTTGATTACTATTTGCATGGAATATCTTTTTTCATCCTCTCACTTTCAATCTATTTTTGTCTTTGAACCTAAAGTGAATCTCTTGTAGACAGCATATTATTGGATAATTTTTTTAAAAAATCCATTCTGCCAATCTCTGTCTTTTGATTGGAAAGTTTAGTCCATTTATACTTAATGTTATTACTGATAAGGAGGGACTTACTTTGGTCTTTTTCCTGTTTGCTTTCTATGTGCCTTACAGTTTTTCTGTCCCTCATTTCTTTAATTATTGTCTTCTTTTGTGTCTAGCTGATTTTCTGTAGTGAAATATTTTAATTTCCTTCTCACTTCCTTTTGTTTGTATTCTGTAACTATTTTCTTTGTGATTACCATGGGGATTATATTTAATAACTTAAAGTTATAATAATCTAAATTTATACTAGCTTAACTTCAATAACATATAAATCTCTGCTCCTATATAGCTTTGTCTTCATCTCTTTCAGTTATTTATGTCAAAATATACATCTTTATACATTGTGTGTCCAAAATTATAAATGAATAATTTTTTTATAATGCATAATTTGCTTAAATTTTATAGAAAGAAAAAGTGGTAATGAACTATTTTTATAATAATGCTAAATTGTATAATTGCCCATGTAAAATTTACCTTCACTGAGATTTTTGTTTCTTTATATAGCTTCAAGTTACTATTTAGTGTGCTTTTATTTTAACCTGCAGGACTCCTTTTAGCATTTCTTGCAGGGCATGTGTAGTGGTAATAAACTCCCTCAACTTCTGTTTATCTGAGAATGTCTTAATTTATCCCTCACTTTTGAAGGATAATTTTACTGGATATAAGATTCTTGGCTGACAGTTTTTTTCTTTTAGCACTTTGAATATATCAACTCACTACCTCTGGCCTCCAAAACTTCTGATGAAAAATCTGCTGATGATCTTAGTGAAGATCCTTTGTATATGATGAGTTGCTTCTCTCTTACTGCTTTAAAGGTTCTCTCTTTGTCTCTGACTTTCAACATTTTGATTATAATGTGTCTTGTTGTGTGTCTCTTTGATTTCATCCAATTTGGAGTTTGTTGAACTTCTTGGATGTTTACAGTCAGGTTTTCATCAACTTTTGGAAGTTTCTGGCCATTATTTATTCAAATACTCTCTCTGTCCATTTCTCTTCTCTTTCTGGGACTCCCACAATCATATGTTCATAAACTTGATGGTGTCCCACAGGCCCCTTAGGCTCTGTTTACTTTTCTCCAACCTTGTTTCTTTCCGTTCCTCAGTTTTCGTAATTTGAATTTTCTTATCTTCAAGTTTTGATTCTTCTGCTTACTCAAATTTGACTTTGAATTTCTCTAGTGAATTTTTCATTTCAGTTATTGTAATTTTCAGTTCAAGAATTTCTTTTTGGTTTCATTTTTAGGTTTTCTATCTCTTTATTGATATTTCCATTTTGTTCAGACATCATTTTCCTGACTTTCTCCATGTCTTCCTTTGGTTCTTTAAGTGTTTATAAGACCATATTAAAGACAGATTCTGTTGGTTTATCTTTCTTCCTTTGAATAGGCCATACTTTCTTGTTCTTTTGTATGTCTTGTGATTTTTTGTTGAAAACTACATTTGAATCTAATGATAACTCTGGAAATCATGTTCTCTTACCACCAGGATTTTTTTTTTTTTGATTGTTGTAGACTATTTTTGTACTAAAGATCAGCCTGAGATGGAAACTTAAGATTTTTCTCCAGTATTTTCTGATTCTGCACCTTTCCCTTGGTATATGCAGTAACTTTCTAATTTCCTCAGTATGTGAATTTGAATGCCCTATTCTTTAATGTCTGGCTCTCAAAGTGGGGAAAAAGAAAACAATTAAGGAAAGAAGAAGGTGCTGGCTCTTTAAATCCCTTGGGAGTCACCTCAGCTGGAGGGGTAGGGGCTTGCAACATTGAGGAGGGGTGTGAAAACATGGCTGTATACCTCTGTGTCTGCACCTCCATTATCTGAGTCAGCAATCAGTGATCAGAACACAGATCCTGAATATTTGAAGGACAGGGTCCATATTACCCACCCTGGTTCCCACAGGTTGTGTGAGAGTTGCTCTAGTTAGCAATGCACAGCTGCCTTCCACAGACCTATTATTGGGGGGTGAGTAGTGGCTGCTGAGCTAAGAACTGAAATTGACTGAAATTAACCACAATGTACCATGCAACCCTTCAATAGACTGCAGAGTTCCAAAATACCTGCCTCAGAAAGATTCCAGAGTTCCAAAATAGTTACATCAGACAGATTTTGCCAGTGTAATTGTTGTCTAGGTGGGGAGACAGATTCCTGGTGCTTCTTACTCTGCCATCTTCCCAGAATCCCTCCAATCCATTAAATTCTATTTTGGTCTCTTACTAGTTTCTCTAAATCTTTCTTTCTCTTTCAAAAATGTCTCATTTATGTATACCTCCCTATTCACTGACCTTTTCTGCATCATTTCACTTATAGACTTTAAGGTAGCTAGGAAAGTATCATAAATATAATTTGTGCCACATCTTCTGTGCTACTGGTACTCAATAAAGAAATAATTACAGTAGATAATCATCCCAAGAGAGAAAATTATAACCAAGCATATCTTGCTTCACATATCTACAAGTTCTCAGGTAAATTCTGATCACATAATTTTTTTATCACAAAGGACAATTCCAGAAACAGGAAGAAATAGGTTGACTCTCATATCACAGGTAGAATTTATGGCACTGGTGGTGAGGAAAACAGAATGAGTTAAAATCTGAGGTACAGGTGACACACTTTGTTCTTTACTGCCTATGTCTGCCATGTATACACAGAGAGTAAAACCTCATTAACCCAACTCTATTAGTTTGGAATCTGCAATAATCTCCACCTGACCAACCTAAATGTATGTCTATACTATGGACATATACACAGTCTACTCAGTAAATAGATAAATAAGACTAAGTGAGATGATTAAAAGGATTCCTACTTTTGCTGAAGCTTTTGTATACAATGAATGTCCTAATCACAAATGATTTTCTACTCACTAAAGTCATTATAGAATTCTGTTAAGACTTGAAGCCAAGTTCTCTCTACTTCTCCCCTGAGGTAATTAAACTGCTTTTACTTCAACATTTTATTTAACTCAGGTTGGGCTTTCCCTCCAAAGAACTGGTGAATTATTCTGTCCAGACCAATTTGAATGAATTTGACTATCTGGACATGTGTGCATACACTATCCCATGTGGCCAAATGATAAACTCTTTTGTCAGGGCTTAGCCAGAAAATAATTTTTTCCCCTCTCCAATAGTGTTTCAAAGGAAAAATAATCTTTTTATGATACTGCTTTCACAATGGAGGGCTGTTTCTATACATGAGGTTTTAAACACACTTTATTTATTATGGGCTATGAATTAACTCTGTACCACAGGATTCCCTAATGAGAAGTTGGCTACCCCACAGTCTGGGTCTGGTGGGTCAGGGCAGCATAGTCTGCTGGTCTGTAATAGAAAATCAAACAGGTCATTTCATAGCCATCAAACACATGCAGAGCTGCCTTGCTGGTTTATACTCCTCCGTCTTTTAGGATATAAAATTATTTCTTACTTTATGAAAACAGTGCTCTCTCTTATATAATCATTTAATTTACATATAAAAGTTATGCTTAGTAAAAATATATGAACCAAAATTGCAACAAAATTCTAAAACCATAAACTACCTTTTCAGAATGCACTTTCTTTTTCCCTCTCTCTTGAAAAGCTTCACTGCTTTTAGGACGGGAGATATTACTTCAGAATTCAAGATTTAGAGCATTTCTTTGGCCCATAATAAGAGTAATAAAGCTTTTTATTGTAAAAATGACTGTAAGTAAATTTAGCAATAATTTCAACAACTCAGAAGTGGTTCAATTTCTACAGTGGGAAATATGAGTCTCATAACATTTAGGTGCTATCAGCAATTTACACTATTCTTTTCACTGATTCTTGTACCAGCAGTGATGTTCAGCTGCAATTATAGTAGATAAAGATTCACTAAAGAGAATTATACAACATATTATCCCTTAAGTGTGTAAACACAAAAGTGAGAGGGAAAGATTGGAAAATAATTTCTCTTTTTCTGAAGTTTAGGCAACATGCCAACTGTATTGAGGTTGAAACTAGGGCTCTGGATGAAGAAAAAGGATAGAAAATCAGAGGGGTCAGACTCTTCTGGACAAGGCAGTATTCACATGGATGAGTGGTAGCCAAAGGTTGTAAGGCCTGAAGCCCTGAAGCAGTTTGCTATAAGGCAAGAGGAGAGTAGTTTTCAGAGTTGGCAGAAAGAGAAAATAAAGTTATCTGATAGAACTAGGGTTTCTCCTGCTCAAAGGCTTTGTTCAATAATTTTCTTCCTGAAAGTTGAATGTTACCAGGAGGAACTCATATTTTTCCAAATCTAACCATTTTTGTTGTGATTTCCAGCAGAAATGTTTTCTGATATAGGAAAGATGCAAGATGTAATTGGTAGGAATAGCCACTAAAACCAAACTCTTTTTGTTGGGCTCAAAATTGCGTTATCTTAGTGTTTTTCCATGAAAGACTTTTTTAAAATCCTGATTTTATAGTTATAGCTTAATTTTTTTGTTTTATTTTAAGGTACTTTCAATAAGTCTCAGAATATTATTTTACTTAAGAACTTTCCTGGCTCAGAATAGTGGAAAAAAAAAAAAAAAACAAACTAGTTCTAAGGGACCAAATTTGAATTTCCAATATGGTCTGAAAATATGAGAAGGCTTATTTGGATGACTTACCTTTAGTTACATTATACCCTCAGGTAACTGAGGGTCAGAGAGGTTAAGTAAGTGTTCCAATATTACAGAGCTGCAAGGTGTGGAGACAGCTTCAGTTGAGTGCAGAATTTATCAGAGCTTGTATTTTATATATTTTTGAAATAACACTGTAGGCAGTATTATGACTGAACATTTATATTCCTTGGTTAATCAAGTCTATTTGATCCTTCACAAAGTCCTTCAGAGCTACCCCTTCCCCTCTATTCTCAAAGCTGTCATCCCTAGATTGTAATTATTACAATTCTAACAGGAGTTCTGTCTTCTAGTCTCTCTCTTTTTTTCAGATTTAAAGTCTATATCTACTGTGGAAACGAAAACAATCTTTCTCAAACTTTATTTTCACCAGACCAACCCCTTACTCAGTTTACTTAGTGTCATATAAAGAGGGTGCCCATATATCCCAATTTCCCAGGACAGTCATGATTTATACATGTCATTCTGGAATAATTATTAAGTGCCCTCTCTCACTCTTCAAAATGTCCAGGTGGGGATAATAAATTATACAATTTCTCTACATATAACTCATTACTTCCAGATACCTCATTTCATATCTCTTAGCCACATTCCTCTGCCTCCTACAAGCTAATCCACTTATTGTCCACTTATACAAAAACTGATATCATGTAACTCCACATTGCCTTTGAATACTAACAGCCTTGATTCTAATCACTCCTTTATATAGAATTCCTTCATTTGACAAATATTTGGTGGGTACCTGCTCTGTGCCCAGCACTGTTCTAAGTGCTTGAGTTACAGTAAGAATGGAATGGACAAGTTTTCTGTTCTCATGGAGATTCTACATGAAGAATTCCTTTAGCACTTATGTAATAGGGAAGAACAAATCTGACTCCATATTAGATCTGTTCCTTTTGCTTTAACCTTTGTGCTTTGTTGCCTGTACTTAGTCATGCTGGCTCTGCACCTTTTGTAAAAGAATGTTGCCTATAGCCTGAAGTATACAAGATAGCCTATTCTTAAGGCTCTGACCTTTAAGAGTCCATTTATATAGAGAGAAAAATTTGCAGAACAGAGAATAATGTTTGTCTTGTTGGAGATTTACAGGAATGTTGTGAAATGACTTACGTGGACAGCTGCAAGAACAAAGGATTCCTACACCAAGAAGTTTGCAACAACTAACCACATCCCTCCATCACCTGGCCTTTAAAAGTGCTTTGCTGAAGCCCTTCAAGGAGTTCAGGACTTTTTGCAAATGAGCCACCCATCTCCTTGCACGGCCCTGCAATAAATCTTTCTCTGCTCCAAACTCCAATATTTCAGTACTGTTTGGCCTCACTGTGCGTTGGGCACACAAATTTGCATTTGGTTATTCTTAGGTATGTGGTGAGGACTACTGTGTTGCTCACATATTTACTCTCTTTGTTCATTGCTTTCTCTCTGCTCTCCCACCAGGCTAAAAAATAAATGAGGAATAATGGAAATATGATCCTTTCCATCTCTAAGTTCTCCTCTCCAGCACACAGACAGGATCTGGCAACTATAGTGATTTGAAGGTGCTGCCTAGAATGGCAATGGGAGTGTCTCAATGGAGAGTTCCATGCTGCTAGCTGTTTTAGCAGTGGGGGCCTGTGTCCTGAGGACTGCATTACAAAAGTATGATCCTCTTGCTGGAGTTCAAAGGAGGTAACGTATATACATGGTTGTCACAAACACTATGCATTGGAACATTATGAATCTAATTAAGCTTTATGTCTGACCCTACCCACCTCCCCCGCCAGCCCCACATACACACCTCTCATGTTTTAAGAACGAAATCTAGAGGAAATTATTTGACTAAGTAAATAATAAGAAAGAAGCATTAGGAAATCTACATTAAAAAAGGAAAGAAAAAACTTTGCAACCCAAGGCCTTGCAACTTTGGATCAGCACTATCCTAGTAGATGGCTGTGAGTTGAGATGAGAGATGCCATAAACATCAATGAAAATTGCACATTCCTTGTCATTTGCTTAATTTCCTATATATGCATTTTAATGGAAAAGTACGGGGGGGGCGGGACAAAAGAAACTAGGGAGGTAAAAGAGATATATTCATTCATGCCCTGTAATTTTGTAAGTTAGTTGTGTCCTGTGCCATACTTTGTTATTTCTTTGTTTCAACTTCAAACTCTTCAAGGGCAGGAATTATGCTTTCTAGTGTGCTGGCAGTCACGTGTTCTAATGACGGTCTACTATCTGACAGGCACTTCACTTTGCTGGGTTGTAGGACACAGCAGTGAATAATACAAAAAAAAAAAATCCTGCCATCTTTATTGATCACAGCATCTCCCACAATGTACCTGCCAGTGAACAAAGGTCTTGATCCAAGACTCCAGACAAGGAATGAAGATGCTTGCTTGGGACGGAAAGGAATTTTTTTTGTCATCAATTTACCTATATTTCTTTCTGAGATTAAACTGATGTTTAATTTGAAAGACTAGTTGCTCTCCTATTTGACCATCCCTCTAATGTTCTTAACTTCTCAGCAAAGTTTTATATGGGCTGCTAAGGGGCTCTACCTGTAGAGTGTGGTTAGGTTCATTCTAATTCAAATTTCCTATCTAAAATAACAGTAAGAAAACTGTAGGAAGGAAGAGGGTATATCTGGGAAGAAAGGTAACATTTATCATTAATTTTGTTCAGGCTTTATACTAAGAACATTACTTATGTCAGCAAATTAGAATACTCTTTATTTATCACAAAGAGATTATCAAGCTTGAAGAAATGGCAATCACTTCTTTCAGATTTTAAGGTAACAGAAATAAGATACCCCGTAAAGCAAATTTGGGTGTATGTGTGTTAATGTGTCTTTGTAACCTCACTTACTTTGTATTTCTCAGTGAATATAATTTGGAAGTATGGAATCCATTAGAAAGTGGGGACTTCTGAGAGAAGGGATTATTCAAAATGTTATTACAAATGTGGTAGGTTTGATTAACCGTCATCCTGAATAATAAAAGTACTCAGAATAGTAACTACAGATTATTTTTAAATTGTTAGAATGAATTGGAAATGCAATGTTTCATTGGAAGTGGCTTATGGCAATGACTGCCTCATATGGTCAGCTAATTAATTTTAGAGGGATATGGAAAATAGGCAGGAGGCATTCCAGAAAATGAAGGCTCAGATTTGTAAAGTTCTGTGCATGTCACCTACATTTACTTTACAGAAGCAAGCCATGTCACCTTCCTAAGCAGTCTCACTCCCTCCCATCACTGCATTCTGTGTTCAACATCTCTCTCACTCGTAAGTGCCCAGAGGTCTCCTCTCCCCCAGTCACTGTCATACTTAGCTCTATGCCCCTGGGTCTTAGGCCAGGAGTGACAAAATGAAAGCCTACAGGGGCTTGGTAAATACCATAATGAAGTTATACCTGGTGTAAGAGACATGGGGATGGTTGAGACAGTGGCAAAAGACAGAGAGCATGCCCTTTTTAAAGGGGCAGCTACCATGTTGCTTCAGGTATTTATTGCCAGGCAAGAATGCTAGCCCAGTGCTTCTGGATGTGATTTTTCAAGGAAAATAAATTCAGAACTCCGTGTGAATTCTTCCAATGTTTAAATCTTAGCCACTTTTCCACCGCTACTCTAGATAACGTCTTCCATCCACTTTACTCCCCACCCCAACCCTACCAACCCAGACAAATACAAATCTACCTGTTCTACCTGTTCTGTGTTTCCTTTCTTCAGACCCTGCTAGGTAATCCCATCCACTAACCTTTATTAAAATGTTTACCATCATCATTGTTTTAATATAACTTCAATACTGTATTTGCATTTAAACTGGGACTAATGCTTTACTTAGGAAGGAATTGATACCTAATGGTAGGTGGACATTAAGATAAATAGTTGTTTTGAAGAAGAGAGGACTATGGGTCCTCTCAATTCATAAGACATATAAGCTGATTGTCCCTGCCGATATAAGTAGACTTGCTCCAGAATAATGTTAATAGAAGGTGTGAAGGAGCCCAATTCAGTTCAAAACACATTTACTGAGAGTGTACTATGTGCCAATCAGGAATTTTTATTGAAAACCTTTAACTTTGTTTTTTCTGAGAAAAATGACTTTTTGTGATTGGTAGAACTTTGGTAAAAACTATGTCTTAGTCAGCTGAGGATGCTGTAAAAAAATACCATAGACTTGATGGTTTAAATAAAAGAACTTTCTTTTCCCACAGTCCTAGAGGGTAGAAATCCAAGATCCAGGTTCTAGCATAGTCACTTTCTGGTGAGGACTCCTTTCCTGGCTTGTAGATGGCTGCCTTCCCTGTGTCTTTACATGGTAGCAGGTGGGGTAGGGGGAGAGCAAGCTTTCTGGTGTCTTTTCTTATAAGAGCACTAACCCCATTGTGAGGATCCCACTCTCATGACCTCATCTAAACCTAATTATCTCCCAAAGACCCCACCTCTAAATAGCATCAAATCAGGGGTTAAGGTTTCAACATATGAACTTTGAGGGGCTACAATTCAGTTTATAGCAGTAGGTGATACATGGTATTGAAGATAGGGTTATTTAAACACTTAGTTTCCTAATATATAATAAGTTCTTCATAAACAGAAAAAATAATATGTATTAATGAGCTATACTCCAGCTTGTAACAATTTTCTTCATTTAAATTTAAAAAACCCAGTTTGTCAAAAAAGAGTTCTTTTTTGAAAGAAAAGAGTTCTTTTCCTCTTTCTGTGGTAACCTTCCTCTTACCACAGAAAGAGGCAGTAAATATGCTGGTTTCCTTGTTTCTGTTTCTTTTACTCTCTCTCTCTTTTCTTTTTCCTGTTAGTTACTCTTTCTGAATCTATATTCATGGAGGAATTTAACCAGTAAACAAAATGAAATCTGTGGCTGAATTAACAGTCCCTTAGCAACCATAGATGTTTCTCAGCTTACTATTTAGATATTATCGACACTTTATTTCCTAATATGTTTTTTGAGTCCATAGTGAAGAAAGGTAAAAAATGGACTAAAGTTGAAATTTTCACATCTCAACCTGCAATTAGAAAATCTGCCAACAGAACAGTAACTAGTATATTAAAGCTAAATCCTCTTCTGTCTCAATTTGGATTCAATGTGTTTTCAAATGGCCACAATTGCTACGAGCATGATCCAATGCTAGGCACCACAAAGTAAATAAATGCAGTATAAGGTACAGTCCCTATTCTCAAGGAGTTTGAAGTCCATCTGGGGGAAGGAATTCATATACACAGTGAGAACTATTAAATCTAAATTGTGTGGTGCAGACTATCAAAGCAAGAGGAATTCTGAAAAGTAGATAGTCAGACTGAGCTTAAGTAGCCAGAATGGCTAAATATCAAGACAACTGACAACACTAAATTTTGGCAAGGATGTGAAGCAACTATAACTCATCCATTGCTGGTGGGAGCATAAAATGGTACACTTTGGAGAGAAGTCTGGTAGTTTCTTATAAAACTAAATATAATGGATAGACTTTTTGAAAACATTATGCTAAGTGAAATAAGCCAGACACAAAATGACAAACATTGTATGATTCTACTTATGTGAGGTACCTAGAATAGGGAAATTTATAGAGACAGAAAATAGGATGAAGATTACCTGGGGCTATGGATGAGAGAGAGGGGATAGAGATTTATTGTTTAATCGGTACAAAACTGTTTGGGTTGATGAAAAAAGTTCAGGAAATGAATAGTGGTGTTGGTTGTACAACATTGTTAATGTACTTAATGCCACTGAAGTGTACACTTAAAAAATGCTTAAAATGGTGAATTTTATGCTTTGTATATTTAACCATGATTTAAAAAATCATGTGCACAGAAAGAATGGAATAAACAAAAATTAGAGTACATCACCAAAAAAATCAAAATCTGAAAGAAAATCCTAAGCATACACTACCCCCGTTATTCAGCAATTCCATATCTAGGTATTTATCTAAGAGAAATAAAAGCATATGTCTAGAAAAATATTTGTACAAGAAGGCACCTTTATTTTTAGTAGTTAAAACCTGGAAACAGTTCAAGGTATTCATCAGCAGGAAAATGTATAAACAATACAATATTACTCAGCAATAGAGAAACTATTTATATGTACAATGACATGGATTAATTTCAAATGCATTATGCAGAATGAAATAAGACTTACACAAAAGAGTATCAATTGTATGATCCCATCTAAATAAATTCTAAAAGAGAAAATTAATTTATTGTAGAAATCATCAGAACAATTTTGCCTCTGCTGGAGCTGGCGATGGAACTGACTGTGAAGGGGCATGAGCGAACTTTCTCAAGTGATGGTCATGTCCTATATCTTGATAGGACTCTGGGTTACACAGGCATATGAATTTGTCAAAACTCATCAAATTATACAATTACAGTTTGTGTATTTCATTGTATGCAAGTTTTACCTAACAAAAAGAACCCAAACCAAATATTAACTCCAGTTAATGATCTACATAATGAAGTTTTTAGGGGTGAGGTGAACTGATATCTAAAACTTGAAATGCATACCAAAATAAGATGAATGGCATTATTTTGTCCTTTTTTATGGCTGAGAAATATTCCATTGTATATATGTACCATACCTTCTTTATTAATTCTTCTGTTGATGGACATTTAGGTTGCTTCCATGTCCTGGCTATTATAAATAGTGCTGCAATGAACATTGGGGTTAATGGATGGAAGGAAGGATAAGTAGATGGATATATGTGCAATAAGACAAGACAAAATGTTAATTGGCTGTAGAATCTAGGTGGTGATCTATGGATATTCACTTTCTGCTTTCCTGAATGTTGGAAAATAGTGTTCATGGAGGGAGTGGGCACTGAAGTGGGGCATGGGAAACATTTTTCCCTTTTGGCATGGGAAACATTTTCGGTCTAAGGGAGAAGAGACATTATTGTCTGCAGGGAGGAGTCACAGGGAGCAAAGGCTCACTTAATAGAATGGAAAGGTCGTAGACTGTGGAAGCTGGTATGACCATAGCAGAGGCTATGTATTAGTGAGAAATAAGTTTGGATACACGTCATGGGCCAGATCATGGCAAACTTTTAAAAGCACGGTAGGGGAATACAACTTTCTAAGGGCACTTAGTAAGATCATTACAGGGTAATGGCTTGGTGTAAATGGTGTCTTAGGAAGATTGTTCAGCCAGTTATTTTCTGGAAGGATGCACCAGAGAGAGCCTGTAGTTAGGCAGCTTGATTACATAACCATTGTTATAATACAGATGTGAAGTGAAAAAAGCATGGTTACGGTGGAATCAGTGGGAATGCTGTTTATTTTTAAGCTATGAATTCATGGTTACTATAGCCGTTGCTGTACATATCTTAAATTTGTTTCAATCACTTTAGGAATGGTTATAACATTTTTCTTAGCGAATGGATTTACATGGACATGCATCATTTATTATAAACTTCTTTTGGTTGATACCAGGTGAGGTACCTAGTTAATACGTTCTTGACTAAAATGGATAGGAAACAGGATTTGGAAGGTCCTTGATTTAGTCATACTTACCAGAACCCTGTTTCGAAGGAGTATGAAATAATGTAGAGTAGGAATTACGTACCCGAAGGATTTATTATTATAATAGTAGAGGATAGAGAAGAGCCTAGTAATAGCACAGAGCTGTTGGACTTTGAAATTGGACGTGTTGGAACATATTTTAGTAAACTAGCTGTTCGAATACTGTATATTGTAGACCACAGACAGAAAGGAGCAAGTGGACTATGAAATGATTTGAGCACATAAAAAAGGCTTGTAAAGAAGCCAGAGTGGAAGTAGTAATACGAGGTTTTAACTATCCAGGAATGGACTGGCAACCTTAAGTAGAAGAGACAGGACTGGAAGATTTTTTTATGGCTTTGGAACATGGTTGCTTTTTGACTCAATGTGTGTGTCGCCCACTCACATGAGCATGATGTTAAGTAACATATGGTTGAACACTTACAAATACATTGAAGGATGCTGTGTTTTAGTGGCAACCTTTCTAGGTCTCTAACACTTGTTTTATTTTTTTAAAAAAGATACTGAGCAGAAGAGCTTAGAAAGTGGTGATTAGAATGATCAGATGCAGGACAAGTGGCCAGCTTCTGACACATCTAGCATAAAGAAAAATAAAGATAACAGTCTTTATAGAAAGAAAAGTAGTTAGAGAAAGGAACATACCGAAGCATACAAAATTAATGACAAAGGGTATTGGAGCAACTGTGACTGAGGCAAATGATGATTACAGAGTACCAAATTGTCTTGCTGATTCTTTGGTTTCTTATACTTACTGAAAAAAAAAAACTATCATGTGCATGTGTGTGGATGGGGGAATCACTGCTCTTAATGAGAAGGAAAAGAAGGATTATCACATCGGTAGTGAATGGAGAGAGAAAGGTCAAAGCTCTTCTGGGACTGAGAGCTAGGATACAGAGTCAGGGACTGCAGGAACCATGTTCTTCAGCCTCCAGGTGGTTCTGTCTAATGAAGAGATCAATTTATTATGCCACAAACCAAACAAAACAAACAGAAGAGTGGAACCCTGAGCATAGCCAAGACTAAGAAGACAGGGATTGTCCAACTATGCCTTAGAGATTTATACTTTCTGGAAAACAGTGAATTTCTTGGCAGCTCACAAATTCCACATGTATGTTGGGAAGGCTTTAAATGTATTTGATTTGCTCAGAAACAGGTGTAATCCATCTAAAACAACTGGGCCGTCTATTGTAAGTGAAGAAAAAGAGAAGTGTGAGAAAAATCCTCAAAGCAAATGAATGCCAGTGTTGGCAAGAAAATCTCCCTGGTCTCATCTGTAGTTACAGCTGAGTAAGTACTAGCAATTTCTGGATACATGTGTTTTCACCTGTCAAAGAAACTAAATTAGAAATCTCAGTGTCCAACTTTGCCTCACTAGTAGCATGTAGGTTTCAGGCTCTCTTTGGAAAAAACTGAATTCAGAAACTGACAGATGAATTACAGTGATACAAAATAAACACGTTCAAAGGTTTTATATACATCCAAATGATGCCTATTTTCTTCTGGTCACAATTTAAAGCATTTTTTTCTAATTAAAAAAAAATTATTTGATTGGTCTCTCTTTAAAAATAAAATATGATATAAAGGGAATGCAACAGAATACATAAAATATTCACAGATTCAAGGTGTGTGAGGTACCAAAAGAAGAAGAGACAAATCAAATAAGCCCATTCAGAAACATTGCAATAAAGAAATCAATATAATTCATTCATTTTGTTTATCATGGAAGAATTAAGTTGGAAAAAATGAAATATAACCAAAGTATTACTATCCATGTGAATACTTGCTAAAAAATAAAATTTTGCATTTTGAGAGCTGAAACACATAATTAAGAAAGTTAAATCTGTTCCTACACACAGACCAACCTTTCATAAAGAGTTTTTTTAAACAACCAGCAACTTTGAAAGTACTATAGGTAAAGAATTGAGAGGAAATGCATAAAGGGCTGATAATAAGCTATTGCTTATCTCAGGATTTCTGAGATGTAAGAAAAACGATGAGTCAAACGTGGGTTCCAGTTTTAGAAAATGGCTCGGTCCTGGTGCTTTGCTTCAAGTAAATAACCTAACACTGCCATGGACTGATGACTTCAATATCCTGCAAAATAGTCTGCAGAATCTAGAATCAGAGAATAAGCTTGGCCAACCCAATATCTAGAAATGTGTGTGTGGCCTGTTCCTTGCAGGTGTATTTTGTTCACAATAACACCATTAATAATGATTCTCTTTCTAACTTCCAGAAGTCAAAACTAAAAGATAATTATAGCTTTAAATGTAGAAATCCTGAACTCTTGACTCTTGTGATATTAAAAAATATCCTGACTCTTGTGACGATCATTTTATGGCTAGAGGCATAAGTTTGATTATCCTTATCATCATGTACTTAATAACATGTGCTCTTATTGGCCATAAAATTAGAGAGGTTGATTGAAACTGCTGAGTTTTGAAAAGAAATATTTGCTTCAGTGTTCAAGAAAGAAGGTAACCTCTCAAATATTTGATCTGTATTTCCCAAGGGAAGAGGAGAGACAAAAAGTGCAATGCATTACATTGATAAATAAGTAATGTTTATACCCCTAAACAGATAATTAGAACATTTATCTAAAACAAATTTGAGGCAAAATATTGCCAAAGTCAGAGAAATTCAGATGTTGAAGTAGAAGAGACGATTTGGAGAATCATAACACTTTTCTAGAGCAAGTTGGGTGAGTACCAGAAATATACTTTTCTGATAGGAATTCCTTTCCCTCCTCATGGAGTGAGGAGCATCTCATCTGATTGGTGAGATTTGGAGAAATGTCTGGCTTCTTGGTTCTGCTGTTTGGTGAGAAAGTCAGTTCCATTCAGGGGTGTTGGAAGACCCAATTGTTACTGCAAGGTAAAGCCAGGCAGATTTATAAGCATTACAGGTGATATTTTGATTCCCATCTGAATCCTTTGTACATTTCTCAATTGGTAAAAAATCTGTAAGAAGAGGATTGGTAGGATAGTGACTTTGGAGACCCTAAAAATTTCCAAGGACCAGGGGCCCCAATGAATCTTCCAGGCCTTGTTCCTCACTAAGAGCTTCCCTATTATCACACACATACACTAGTCCTAGGAGGCAGTATAGTGAGGTGAGCATAGTAAGCCTGGGTTTTGGAGTCATGCTGCCTAGGTTTGAATCCTGTCTTCACCTTTGTAACCCTGGACAAGTTGTTGAACTACCCTTGACCTCAATTTCATCATCTATAAGCAAAGGAGTATAAATAATATTATCGAGTAATCACCCACTAAATGTAAGCATTTTTATAGCCCTTTATTTTCCTTTAGTACACTTGGATATTAAATACCGTTTCACATGTTTGGGGAATAATTCAAGTATTTCTAATAATGACTGCCTTGTTCCATTTCATAGGTATCTAAGCACTACTATAGGAGATGTGAAATTATATGATTCACATCTGACAGGCCTGCTGCAAATTTTATCATCCACCCCATTCCCTTACAGCTATATTAGTTTTCTATTGCTGCTGTAACAAATTACCACAAATTTAGGGGCTTAAAACAACATAAATTTAGTATCTTATAGTTCTGTAGGTCAGAAGTCTGAAATGAGTCTCAATGGACTAAAATCAAGGAGTTGGTAGGGCTGTGTTTCTTTCTGGAGAATCAAGGGGAGAATCCATTTCCTTGCTTATTCTAGCTTCTAGACACTGACTGCATTCCTTGGCTCATGGCCCCTTCTTCCATTTTCAAAGTAACATCTCCCTCTGACTCTGATTCTCTTCTCCTGCCTCCTTCCACTTTTAAGAACCTTTGTGATTATATTAGAACCACCTAGTTAATCCAAGATACTCTTCCCACCTTAAGACACTTAACCACATCTGCAAAGCCCCCTTTGCCATGTAACCTAACATTTTCACAGGCTCAGAAAATTAGGATGTGGGCATCTTTGGGGACAGCTATTCTGCCTATCACAACAGGTAAAGATACTGAGGCCCAGGGAGGCTAAGTGACATTCTAATGTTCACACACTCAGTGCATAATTGGGACTAAAGCTCACGTTCCCTAATTTCTAGGTCTCTGCCCTATTATGCTTGACTGAAAAAATAATCTCATGTTTGAATATTTAGAAAATCAAGGACTGCATTAACTATGGGTCTTAATCTATTGTCCATTCTTTTGACCCTTTCTTAGGGCTAATGGAAAGAACTCAGAATGTTCGGAAGGGTGTACATTTTAACTGCAGGAAGGATTAGCTAGATCTGTTCTACTAATTTAAGTACAAGAGGTCATAGGCTAGAACAGAAGTGGTTATAACATAAAATCTAAGATTTTTGAGGGTTATTAGAATATGCAGATCTAGTAATTGAAGAAACAGGGTTATCAAACTTAAAAGGTTAACAGAGCAGACTCAAATGAACTATAATGTCAACAAATTCCTAATTCCTGTGTTTAGAAGAGTGCCACTTGTCCTTTGAAATCCTTGTTTTTCTGAGAAATTGAGAATACTATTCCTGTTTTTCATGTGATTGAGACAAAATTTGGTGAAGAATTCAAATAAAGTAAAGGGCATGGTCTCCATTCTTGTGGAGTTTACAGTCTAACCATTAATGAAAAAAGAAAAGGAAAGAAAGAAAGAAAGAGAAAAAGAAAAAGAAAAAGAAAACAAATAATTAGGGAAAAATAAATGAAATCCCTATGTAGTAATACATAGTTGTTTAAGTGCAATTGGTTTAGAGAAAGAAGGGACTCACAGCTCTACAGTGGCTAGAGAAGGCTTCATGGTAGACAGAGAGTTAAATCTGACTTTTGAGTCAGTAATACAAACTTTAAAAATATTCACACCCTTTGACCCGGCAAATCCACTAAAAATAATCTAGCCAAAGGAACTTAAAATGCGGCAAAATATGTCTTAATACACCTTAAAACAGTGAAAAATCCTGAATGCCTCCCAAAGAGAGAAATGGTTAAATAAATTATAGTATAGCAATATGCAGGAATAAGATATGGCTATTGAAATTATGTTTTTGAAGACTTATTTGATTGAAAAATGCTTATGTTCTATTGTTAAGTCGATAAAAAGGATAATACAAAACTATTTATACTGTGTTCATAAAGATTTATTATTTCAGCAGTGAATCTTCTTTAAAAGTCAATAAAATTCATTATTCTTATAGTAGAAAAAGAGTAAGACAGACACTTGTCTCAGAGACAACTAAGGCCAGGGCAGAGGAAGTACCTTCAGTAGCTGCTGGCTGTCCCTCCTCCACCTTTTCCCTAAGACTCCTTAAATCTAAGAGACCCTGCAGGAAGATAACTTAGGATAGAATCTTGTCACCACCCACTCTATGGAATATGGTAGGCTCAGTTTATCTAGAATAATGTAAATTAAGGCAGGGAAAATATAGAAAAGGTAAAAAAAAACAAACAAGAAAATCCACCAGTCTCTGCAAGGAAATATAGCAAACTCTAAAATGAGTGCCAGGTGTGAGATTATGGAGGCATAAAAACCCTTGCTTCAATGGCCAGGAGAAACACAGTGAGAAAGCAGGGGTTAGTACAGGGATATAGACGGATGGAGGGAGAGGGGATTGAGAGTCTGATATTGATGAGGCCACATCATTCATGTGGTGTTTGTACCATTTTCTGAGATCAGTCTGCATGTACTCTTGGTCTTGGCTCAGATAGGTATAAAAGCAGCTTAAGACCCAATAATTTCAGTCATAGGTATCTTGGGATATACCTAAGAGAAATGAAAAAATAAGTCCACTCAAACACTTGTACACAAATGTTCATAGTGGCATTATACACAATAGCCAAAGAGTGGAAAAAACTCAAATGTTCATCAACTTCTGAATGGATAGATAAAATAGGATGTATCTATAAAATGGAATATTATTCAGCAACAAAAAGAAGTAATGATACATGCTACAACATGGATGAACCTTAAAAACATTATGATAGGTGAAAGAAGCCAGATGCAAAAGGCCACATATTATATGATTGCATTCATATCAAATGTCCAGAATAGGCTAATCTATAGAGACAGGAAGTGATTGCTTAGGGCTGAGGAGGGAGGGTAATGGGAATGGGGATTGACTGCTTATGGGTATGGGGTTTCTAACTGAAGTGATAAAAATGTCCTAAAATTAGATTGTGGTAATTGTTGCACAACTCTGTAAATGTAGTAAAAACAAAACCAAAATAAAAACAAAAATACATTGAGTTTTACACTTAAAATGAGTGAATTTTATGGTTTATAAATTATACTTTTATACAGCTGTAAAAAAATAAAAACAGCTTAGTAAAATCTCTCTCTGGGCTTACATGATAAGCCCATGGCTATATGCCCACCAGGCCCTTAATAAAAAATTTGAACCCTGATATTGGGTTTTTATGCCAGGAATAAATGCTGGGAATAGATAATGTAATTTCAGAGGACCCCAGAACACAGGGATCCCCTTGGAATGGAATTTTCCTATCCAACCTGTGTTTACTATAAAGCAGAAATCAAATTCATTTTGTGAGTGGTGTGGAGGGAGACTGGCTCTGGATCACTTGAATCATCATATACCTGGGCCAGAATACTTGTACTAAATGACCTAAGCCCAAGTTTAATGACAGAAGGAAGGAGAGGGGTTGTGATGACTTAAGGCTCAGCTAGCCACAAAAGGCTTGTGAGTCATTTGGTGAGATCATCGTCAGCCAGCTGCTGTTAGCATGGCTCTCTCTGAAGTTGTCTCTGGCTGAGTGTCCTCCATGCAAAGAGCTCTCCGTGGAGGTTGGGGGGTGGGAGGCAGTGTTATGGTCCCTCCCGCCTTGTGATAACCTATTGAGCACAATCTCTTCCCAACTCCATGTTCAGTGACATCCTGACAGTAGATTAAAATCAGCCATGGTGGGAGTATTTATACCATGGAAATTGGCAAATGTTACAAATCAAGGCTTTCGTTTTCAGGGAGTTGGTGGTTAAATGTTTAACGTGAACACACACATATGACAACCAACAAGGGTCAAGCATGTGTTTCATGAGTATGCTCATGTGTTGGTAATCGATGTGCCATTGGCCCCTGCATTTGAGGATGGGGGGTGGGGGATGTGGTGGTGTATCTCTCCAGCATTGTTACTATTGAGCTGAACACTGGAAGTCTTGAAGAAGTGAGTGTAGGAAGGCGGTTGGCCCATGGTATCTTTAATGTTCTAGCTCTGAAGATTAAAGATCATGGCATCGACTAGCAGCCTGCACCCTAGGGTAATGGAGACATATTGGATATATTATAGGACTTTGAGCATCAAGGATAGCTTGATGTAAACGCCCCCCACACCCCCAACCCCCACCCCAGAACATTTCACCCTGCATTGACCTACTCTTTCCAAACCAAAGCAAATGGAAAAAAAAAAAAAAAAAAAAAACTGGTTCAAAGTTCTTAATTTCCCAAATGCCTTTGATAGTCTTTATGTAGGAACTCAGCTACAGCTTCATAGAGAGGCACATAGGAATGCCACTGATTGGTGGCTTTAGAAGAAAGAGGGTTGTTCTTCTCAGTTAGGATGGAGCACAGGGACTGAGTCTGCATGGGAGAAATATTGATGGGAGTGAAAAAAAGGCAGACTGAATTGACAGGAGCTGACTTTCTGAAATCCAGGCCACAGCAAGGGCAGAAGTCTTCAACTGGTAGGTAGATAGAACCATTAGAAAATTAAGGGTTGAGAGCCATGGAACAATAGGTTAAAAAGTCTTCAAACAATAGGTTAAAAAGTCTTCAAACTCCCTTCACCATTAATTGTGTTATAGTGTAACTCCTCCTCCAGATGCTGTAGGGTTACTGATAATTTTCATTCCCTCCTTTACATTTTTCCTTTGTATTTTACAAAATTTCCAAAATGAATATGCACTAATTTTATAATCAAATTAAATTCATCTAAAAATAGGACATTTTTTCAAAATTGGAAGTCAGAAAACAGGACATGACAAATCAAGGGAACAGCCTAAAGCAAATAAGGTTAAGGAGAGATTTGAAAGTCAAGGAGGAAAGTTAGGATTTAATAACAATAGGGAGCTATCACATATTCAGTAGTGTAGGGAAACATTTGTGGTTCAGTGGAAAACTATGCATTAAGGCACACTATTCCAGTTTATCTGGTTCTAGTCTTTCATCACTTTTGAGGTATTTTATAATTCTGTATGTTGTAAAGAACTGATGACAATAATGCAAATGATTCTCCTCTATGAACATGGAAATGACTTCTATCCCAAGGAGGAAAGAGGGAGGCCCCTCACCAAAAAAAAAAAAACCAAAAAACCCAGAAGCCAATTTGCCTCCATTTGCAAGTCCAATAGTCAATATTTAAGATTTGAAATATGTCTGTGTTTGGACCTGTTGTAAAAGCTGCCAAGTTCCCTCATTAGTAACTTAAATAAAATAATTAAAATAAATAAAATCATTAACACATGGTTGCTTTATATCTGTGTGAGAGTCATGATTTTACCTTTTTTATGAAAATTATCTTTTAACAGTACATGATGAGAGCAATGCTTTTAATGCGATGTAATATACAGGCAAACTTCCCCAATGCCTGCTTGATGACTTAAAGAGAAGGCAAGAAAAATGTAAAATGATCTAAGTGGTTATAAGGTAAAAGCCTTCTAAATTTGGCTAAGAACAATAGCAACCTGTTTTCATCAGCTATGTGGTTGTGACCTTTCTGCTGTTGCATTAAACAGGTTTTTTTCCTTCCTTTTTTTCATTGATAAACTGTAAAAGATACAAACAAATCTCCTGTTAGGCAAGAATCCCATCTTCCTTTCTTGCTTGGGGCCTTTTATGTTCTTCTATGATAATTTTCAAAAGTTAATAGATCAACTCTCAATTACCTGTGCTGACCCAGGGGAGTATCAGCACTCAGAAGTGTTGATAGTCAGCCCAGGACTTTCTCTCCTACAACCACAATAATTGGAGAGGGGATATAGTAGGCAAGCATCAGTGAGTTCTCAAATGTAGGTCCATTCACAATCAAGTCCATCTGGGACACTTTGAAGAAAATTAAAGCCCCACTCTACAGATTCTGATTCTGGAATGGGGTCCAAGAATCTGTATTATTAACAAGCTTCCAAGTAATTCTCCTCTCAAGCCCAGTTTGGGAATGCTACAGGTAATAGAGTGGATTTAAATTTATCTTTCTTTGGTGAATAATGTTAAAAAATGATTAAAAAGACAACGTAGGTGATACAATACAAACTTTAACACTTCATGAAGTGGACAGTCTCCTGTGGAGAACTGCAAAATGGGGTAGAAGGCAGGAAGATTTTATAGGATAAAGAATAAAGAATAAGGAAGGGCCAAATAGAAAATATTTGATAGGCTGGGGTCACAGACTCAACCTTGTTTGGAATGAGAAGGCCCAGAGTTGGCTTGGCATTTAGGGATTGGCTTACTGAATTTACTGGATTTTTGGTCAAGTGGAACATTTACAAGGACAGGAAAGTTATCTAAGTTTTGGTTTCTTGACGTGGTTCCCCAGGCAGAAGCGGCTCTATCTTGGGCCTAGAAATTTATTTCAACCCTACCATCTACATGGACCCCTTTAAAACGCTTTGCCTTGTTTCAGCCTGAGACAAGATGATGCTAGATAGGCAAACACACACAATTCTAACTTGCTCACAAAGAAGGAAGGAAAGTCGAGATTTCCAACTAAGCTATTACTGGTAAAACTCTAAAGAGGTGGGGGGGAGCCTGGAGGAAAGCTTAGGAAAAAGTCTGTGTCCCCTCTTTCACATACCCAGTTGACTTAGTTCCTCAGTAATTGGCTTGCACAGAGGAGACACAAAGACTTTAGCAGAGCAAGCAATGACGTGTGCTTTTTGAAGGAATAGAAGAGAGGCATGAAAAGCAGTAGGGAAAGCCCATGTGGTGAGTGAGGTGGGTGGGAAAGGGGACCATACGATCAGCTAAGTGATGAGTCGGAAGCGACTCCCAGGGAACATGAAAAATCAAGGTCTTTAGTTCTGACACCATAGGAGATGAGAGATGTTTGAAACAAAGCAGTCTTTTATATTTCTCACCAAATAGTTTTTTGGGAGGTTATTCAGAACATATTCAATGACTAAATTACAATCTACTCTATAATGTTATTTTCCTTTGGTTTTCATCTATTTTACTGGAAGTCTGGTGGTAGACTCTGTGCCAGTCTGGATTTGAAGAGCTTGACTCTTCACAAAGGTTTATCTGTTAAACCCATAACAACACATACTTCTTTCCCGTCAGATAGGGTGCTGTGTAAATTTATATACTATAGAGTGAAAAATACACATCCTGTCAGAATCTGACCTCACCAAGGAAAGATGACCATAAAATGCAAGTGCAAGACCAAGTACTAGCTGGAGGCTTGGAAAACAAGTCAAAGACTAACCATACTGAAGATGTAATCTTTGTCAGAAACACTGAAATGTCTGGTAAATACTTGAACCAGGAAAGTGACATTTTGTTTGTAGTCCTACCTGTCAGGGATCATCAGCAGACTGCATTAAAGGAAGAAAAAATGATATGAGTTTGTTATTGTCTATCTAAATATTTACTGCAAATAAGCAGTCCTACTAATGCAACATTGTAAATCAACTATACTCCAATAAAAAAATAAATAAAAAGAAAAATAAAGCAGTGCTTTAAATATATATTTTTTCAAAATAGATAAATAGAAATATTTTGACTATTTGATAAGGCTTGTAAATTCCTTCAGAGCCCCAAGGCCTGATCCAATCCTGGGTCTCCAGTGTTCTCAGGTTCTCTTAAGATTTAGGTAGACTGATCTGGAAAACAAAAAGTCAGCACAGGACAAGAATGGATTTTCTAAGCAGCTTCTCTTTTGCCAAATATAGCCCAGATCCCAGGCACTCTATGTGAGTCAAGTAACATAGTGGAACGTGGCAGATTGTATTTGAAAACAACATGATACAGACAGAAGGACTAAAATGCTAGCAAGGTCAGTCCTATTCCCAGCTATGTGATTAACTGTGTGATGTAGTTGATGAGAACATTAAAAAGAGTAATGGCTAAAATGTATTAAGCCCTGTGTAGGTAGTACTGTTCCAAGTGCTTATCATGTATTATTTAATCCTCACAACACACAAATGAAGTGGGAACTATTATTATCCCTACTTTATAGAGAAACTGAGGCACAGAGAAGTTAGATCAGGGGCTTTTATGTTTCAACTCATTTATCTATAATAGAGGGATAGGAGGGATATCAGTTTATCTAAGAAACAAAGTTCTGAGCTATAAATACTGAGCACTTTCTCAGGTTCTATAATATCTTTTAATACAACGTATGAATCCAATAACACATTTCCTGTCTTCTACTAAATTTATCCTAGGAAAATATCACCAGCCAAAATTTATTACTTGACTTGGAATTTATCAATTATATTTACACCCTCTTCAGAAATTATATGGGTGCTCATGTAATCTTTGAGGTGTGCCTCTAAAAGTAATGAAACTGATTTTCATTTGTGGTCAATGAAAACCACTCTTCATTTTGTAGTAATACCTGTAAGGCAGAAGCATGAAATTATTATCCAGATGATAAAGGATAACATTGAGAAAGAGACAGACCTTTTTAATTTTCAGCAGAATGGCTCCCAATGGCACCTGTAACAACAAGTAAACTAATATCACAGAAAGTTACTTCTCTGGTAGAGCCTACAATCTTAGGGTCCTGACTCTAAGGAGAGTCTTCTTGTAATTAAACCAATGTTTCCCAACATTGCCTGTTATTAGAATCATTGCAGTACTGTTGAATAGAACATTTCAAGATGATGAAAATGTTTTATAATCTGTGCTATCCAATATGGTAGCCACTGGCCACATGTGGTTATTGAGCACTTGAAATGTGACTAGTGCTACAGAGGAACTGAATTTAATTTTAATTAATTTAAATTTAAATACCCACAGGTAGCTAGTGACTACTAGGCAGAGCAGAATTTTGTGTTAAAAATCCACATCCTTGAGCCCTATACTAGACTTATAGAATTTGAATCACCAGTGCAGTGTCACTTGAAACTGTATTATGAATATTACATTAGTCAATGTTGACCAAACACCCAGTTTATTTTACTTCAAATTACTGCTGTTCTTCAAGATCATAGTTCTAGGCTACTTCTGTTTCTAAACATAACACTGTATATAGGATATATTCAGCTATTTATATAGAGCATTTTCTTTAATTATAGAAAAATGAGTTGTATTGTTACCAAGAGCCACAAGTATTCTACGCTTCCTACACAGGCCTAGAATTGGTCCATAGCTTTAAGAAAGTGTCACATATAAAAATTTCCATTTGCAAAAAAGATGAATTAAGGAGCAATTATTCATTTCACAAAAGAATTCACCAAAGGCCTACTTTAAACAGCTAGCTCTCCTAAAATGAATTCTAAATAAGATTCAATTAACAAAAATTCAATTTGCACACAATTCTTCAAGAACACATCTGTTTCCTCAAACCAGCTACACCTGTGAATCATTTGCAAAACCTCTGGAGACTGCAAGAGGTTTCTCCATAAAAGCTATGATGCTTGGTGTCGAAAGCATCCTATTCCACAGTTTCAGGAGCTAACGTTCACTGTGTAAGGAAAGAATCTGTGCCTTCTACTGAATTATCTTTCCTCAGATGCTAAGTGCTGGTTACAAGGTTTAGCTCAATTCATAGCATAGCACAATGGAGCCAACCAAAGATTCCACTTGAAAGAGCTTTGAAAATGGAAACAAAAGTATTATCCAGATTTCCAGTTTCCAGTCTGGCATATAATAAGCTTAGAAGTTGCCACTCTATCCTAATGAGAAGTAAAAACCTGAGCAAAATGAAAAATCAACTCCTCTTCTTCAATCAGGCAGAGAAGTGAGGTCAAAGAGCAAACCGCTGCTGCCAAAACTGTAGAGGCAGACAGGTGGATACAAAGAATCACAATTTACCAGAACAGAAACCTACCAGCAGAGAAACAGCCATGGGAACCAGTGCCTGGGTAGGAAAACCTGAACAGTAATTGATGAATTGCTGGAGGCTCAGTGCCGACAACTCTGAATGTTAAAAATCTCTTAAAGACCCAGTCAGAGAGCCCCCATATTTTTGTGAGTACTACCTTCAGGAGCTCTACCAGGTTCTGACGGTGAATATTGGTCAGAAATCCCCTCAGGCTTCCTGAAGAGAGAGGGGAAAACTATTTTGAAATACACCAGAGAATTCTGTTCTTATCAAGGTCTACCCTCAGGAAAAACTATTTTACAGGAGCCTAATCTGCTGGGGTTTTAACAGAGCTAAACGTAGCTGGGAAAACTACAACATACCTTGGTAAACTAGGAAAAAAGAGCAAATTAAATCCAAAGCAGAAAAAAATAAATAATAACAATCAAAGCAGAAATCAATGAAATAAAAAACAGGAAATCAATAAAGAAAATTGACAAAACCAAAAGCTGGTTCTTTGAAAAAATCAATAAAATCAAGAAGCCTCTAGCCAGGCTAACTAAGAAAAAAATAGAAAGACACAAATTATTAATATAATAATGACAGAGAGGACATTGCTACAGATCCCATGGATACTAAAAGGATAATAAAGGAATATTATAAACACCTTTTATGCCAACAAATTTGATAACCTAGATGAAATGGACCAATTCTTTGAAAGACATGATCTGCCAAAACTCACACAAGAAAAAAGACAATCTGATTTTGCCTATATCTATTAAAGAAATTGAATCAGTAATTAATAACCTTCCAAAACAGAAAGCACCAGGCTCAGGCAGGTTCAGTGGAGAATTCTACAAACATTAATGAATAAATTATATCAATTCTCTACAATGTCTTCCAGATGATAGAAGAGAGGGAATATTTCCTGAGTCATTCTATGAGGCCAGCATCACCCTAATACCATACCAAAGACATTACAAAAAAGAAAACTATAGGCCAATATCTCTCATAAACATAAATGTAAAAATCCTCAACAAAATATTAGCAAATAAAATCTAAAAAGACTTATTTATCATGACCAAGTGGGATAATCACAGGTATATAAAACTGGTACAACATTCAAAAGTCGATCAATATAATCCATCACATTAACAGGCCAAAGAAGAAAACTCACATGATCATATCAATAGTTGCAGAAAACGCGTTTGACAGAATCCAACACTCATGCATGATAAAAGGATCTCAGTAAACTAGGAATAGAGGGGAGCTTCTTCAACTTGATAAAGAACATCTACAAAAAATTCTATAGCTAACATCACACTTAATGTCAAGGAACTTGAAACATTCCCACTAAGATCAGGAATAAGGCAAGGATGTCCTCTGTTACCACTCCTTTTCAAATCATACTGGAAGTCCTAGCTAATGTAACAAGACAAGAAAAGGAAATAAAATTGTATACAGATTTGGAAAGAAGAAGTAAAACTCTCTTTATTCACAGATGACATGCTCGTCTATGTAGAAAATCCAAAAGAACTGACAAAAAAAAACCTCCTGAAAAAAAGTCAATCGTTTTCCTATATGTCAGATGAACAAGTGGAATTTAAAATTAAAAACACATTATCATTTACATTAGCTACCAAAAAAATGAACTACTTAGGTATAAATGTAAAAAAAATGTAGAAGATTTATATGAGGAAAACTACAAACTCTAATGAAAGATGTCAAAGAAGACTTATTCAAGAAATGGAAAAATAATCCATGTTCATGAATAGGAAAACTCTGTCAAGATGTCAGTTCTTTCCAATTTGATATATAGATTCAACACAATTGCAATAAAAATCCCAAGTTATTTTGTGGATATTGGCAAAATAATTCTAAAGTTATACAGAGAAGCAAAAGACCCAGAATAGTCAACTCGGTGTTGAAGAGCATGTTGGAGGACTAATGCTACCTAAGTTCAAGACTTACTCCAAACCTATAGTCATCAAGGCAGTGAGGTATTGGTGAAAGAATAGACAAGTAGATCAATGGAACAGAATAGAGAGGCCAGAAATAGACCCACATAAGTATAGTTAACTGATCTTTGATAAATGAGCAAAGGCAATACAATGACACAAAGAGTCTTTTTAATAAATGGTGCTGGCTGGAAGAACTGGTCATCTACATGCAAAGAAATGAATGTAGACACAGGCCTTGCACCCTTCAGAAAAGTATTTCAAAAAGGCTTATAGCCATTAAGGTAAAATGCAAAACTATAAAATTCCTAAAAGATAATGTAGGAGAAAACTTAGATAACCTTGTGTATGACAATGACTTTTTAGACACACCTATGGTGTGATACATGAAATAAATAATTGATAAACTAGACTTCATTAAAATTAAAATCTTCTGACCTGCAAAAGAAAACTTCAAGACAATGATAAGAAAAGCCACAGGCTGGAAGAAAATATTTGCAAAAGACACATCTGATAAAGGACTTGTATCAACATTTCAAAGAACTCTTAAAACTCATCAGTGAGGAGGATGAACAACTCCATTTAAAAATGGTCAGAAATCCGAACAGACATGTCACCAAAGAAGATATAGAGATGGCATGTAAGCATATGAAAAGATGTTCAACATCATATGGCATTAGAGAATTGCAAATTAAAAGAACAAGCTATCACTACACACCTGTTAGTGTGCCCTAAACTCAAAACACTGACAACACTAAATGCTGGTGAGGATGTGAAGCAGCTCTCATTCATTGCTGATGGGAATGCAAAATGGTATAGCCACATTGGAAGACAGTTTGGCAGTTTCTTACAAAAGCAAACATACTCTTACCATGTGATCCAGCAATCACACTCCTTGGTATCTATCCAAATGAACTGAAAACATATTCTACCCAAAAACCTGCACTCACATGTTTGTAGCAGCTTTATTCATAATTGTCAAAATTTGGAAGCAACTAAGATATGCTTCAGTAGGAGAATGGATTAAAAAAAAAAACTGTGGTACATCCAGACAATGGAATATTATTCATAGCTGAAAAGAAATATGCTAACAAGCCATGAAAAGACATGGAAGAAATTGAAATGCACATTAAGTAAAAGAACACAATCTGAAAAGACTACATACATACTTTATGATTCCAACTCTGACATTCTGGAAAAGACAAAAACTATGAAGACAGTAAAATTATTAGTGGTTGCCTGGGTTTAGAGAGGAGGGAGGTATGGATAGGCAAAGCACAGAGGATTTTCAGGGAAGTGAAACTATTCTGTATGATACTATAATGATAGATACATGACATTACACATTTGTACATAGAATGTACAACACCAAGAGTGAACCCCGGTGTAAACTGTGGACTTGGAGTGATAACAGTGTGTCAATGTAGGTGCATCAATTGTAACAAATGTACTACATGTTGTTAATGAGGGAGGTTGTGAGTGCAGGGTCAGTGGGTAAAAGGGAACTCTCGGTACCTTCTGTTCAGTTTTGCTGTGAATCTAAAACTAGTCCCAAAAATAAAGTTTCTTTTTTAAAAAAGAGTGATATAAAAGTGTGAAGTAATATTAGATTGACAAATGATTCCACGTTTCCCAGAATGATCCCATTTATGCCTATTGTTTTGGCATAATTTTTAGTAATGCCCCTTTCTCTCTCAAAGTGTCCTGGATGGGACAAAAAGTATATGCCCACCCCCCTCCAATTATCATGCAGTCTTTTCTTGGCACAATCTCTTTTGTGCTATAGCAGGGTTTCCCAAACACCTTGTTTAAAAATTAAAAAATTCAGATCCCTTCCATGGAGATTCTGATTCAGTAGTTCTGGTGTAAGATCTGGAAATCTATACTTTCAAGCGTATCTCTGTGGATTTGCATGATCACGAGGCATTGAACCAAAGACTTGATTTAGGTAACTTTGAACTTCATGCAAAACTGTCATGCTTTGGTTATGTATTTGGATTAAGATTGGCTCTGGTCATGGAAGATTTCTTGCTGCAGTCCATCAACAATCATAAGTCATTCTGACAAATTCACATTTTATCTTGGTAATAATTGGGTTTGGAATGGTTCCCATAAAACTGAGTACATATTAGGACCTGGGAATGTGCTATTATTTTAGCAAAGATAACACAATGAAGTCTGAGAATAACAATCCACATATCTATATTATTTTCTTTTCTCATTATTGCAAAAAATGTAAGCTTCATTTTCTGGGGTATGTTAACTCTCCCTCTAAGAATATTGATGAACTTTACACACAATAATTTTCAGAAAGAAATACGGAATTGTCAATGGGGGACAAAAATCCAAGTTACTGGCTAATCAGCAGATTTGAAGACTGTCATCACAATTGCAACTCAACATTATTGGTTTTTTTTTTCTTAAAAAATAATTTAGTTCGTTACATTCTTGTTTGGGGAATAAGACTATAGATGTTATGTCTGAGCAAACCAATTTTATCAATTCCCTCAAGCCTCTGACAGGACCTATGTACCTTATCCATTTTGTCACCCCAAGCACAAATGCAGAGCAGGGCAAAACCTTTGCAATACAAACCCTTTCATGGATATTTTTGCAAAAGCCTTTGACTGGAGATGTCTCTGTTAAATAACACACACTGTATAAAGCCATCTCTTATTCATGTCTACTTCTCTGGGTGGCCAAGTTGAAACAAAGATCACATTTCAAGCATGCCATGCTGGGTATGACATGCTGAGAACTGTGCAAAATTTCATCATTTCCATCCTTTTAACTTAATATAAAAATGCAAAGAATATAGATCAAAAGCTTTTCATTCTGTTTCAAATTAGATCTTTCTTTCCAAAATTGTTATTTTGACATTTTTAGTACTCTTTCCTGTCCAGTAAAAAACTAAAAAACATTTGCCAAAAATCCTACATAATTGTGCTCTGTTATGCAATTTGAATTCAAAGGATAGATAAACCTGGTTAGTAGCAGATGCTGCTGCAGTGGTTGGAATTTGGCCAATACAAAGCAACCTTGAACATGTTCACATGACCAAGTGAGAGCTCGATAAAAATTCTATGCACCTTTTCTCTCTAATTACTCTAATGTTTCAAGTAATCACAATGCTGTGTATTTTCTTTTGAGTGGGAGATAAAATTGAATATGCCTTGTTAGAGTAAATAAAGAAAGGAAACTAACAACAGCCACCTCACTAGGAAAAACAACTGTTGAAGTATGAACAATCTTTTCTCTATAAATGTTCAATGATAATTTTTTATATCTTCCTTATAAGTAAGCAAGAGTTTTATATTCTCCATAGATTACCAAAATACAATTTTATTCCCCAGTTGTATTTGAAAGTGTATATTCCTGAAAGAGAAGATAAAAAAATTGTGAAAACTGGAATTATTTAATGGAGTACAACTGCAACAATGTGTGTGTGCGTGTGTGTGTATGTGTGTAGAAGGGAGTAAGGGGAATAATATCAGAGCTAATTCATTTCTAAAAAAATTATTTAATTATCTTAAAATAAAAAAATTAAATCAAGTTGCTAATTATTCAAGAACTCTGAAATGTGGAATTTTTCTCCTAACTACTTAAGGGCTACTTAAGTAATATTTGTTTTGTATTAGAAAAAGCACATGGTAAATTTTAATTTGGTAAAACAGTAGTTTTTAACATAAGAAAATGTTTTCAACTACCAAATGTAAATATATGACCAGTAATAGAGCATTTATTTTAGGACTTTGTCTTATATTTTTAAAAAAATCTGTGTTACATATTTTAAGAATGAATTGGCAATGGAAGATATTAGAATCAAAGTGTTATTGTTATTTGACCAATCAAAATGATCTGGAATTGATGCTAAAAGCCAGACACTGCAAACAGGTCGTTAAATATGGTCTGCATAACTTGTTTATTCTATAAAGTGTTAAACCTCTCTTAAATTAATTACACATTTTGAAATTAAGAGATCTTACACCAAAAAAACCACAAATTTTGAAATCAAAAGATCTTACATAAAAATCCTGATTTGCAGCAATTGAAAAATTAGGAGATCTGCCAACATGGGACCTGCATTCCATTAAGGTACCAATTGGCAAGAGCTGAGGAGCAGCTGTGTTTCAAACAGGATCTGTTTGTTCCAATATACCACAGTTCCCACCACTCCCCATTGTGTTCATGGAAATGCTACCAAGTGCCAATTCTTGATAGGCTTCACTTTTTTCTTTTATTTTCCTTATTCCTGGAGGCATTTGAGTTTATAATTTGGGCATATCAACAGTTTACAAAAGTGCGCTGATATATCCTAGGGTTCCATGGCAGTGCTTATTGTCAAGACTGACAGGAAGCTAAATGGGTGGGTTCTGGGAGTCTTCACATCTTCACCATAAAAGTTTTGTTTTCCCTCTTTTAGATATTAGAGTTTCTTTTCATGATTGTTTTTTAAAACAAATTTCTATGAATATAAAAAGAAAATTTGGAAAAGCCATTGCTCCTGACCAGTGGTTTCCAACATTTTTAATGTATTATTATTGAACCCCTTTCATACAAATTGATAATTTAAAAATCCTCTTGGGAATATAAAAAAAAATTCTGTGATTTTTGCATAAACAGTTATTGTGATGGTTAGTATTATGTGCCAACTTGGCTAGGCTGTAGTATCCAGTTATTTAATGAAGTATTAATCTAGGTGCTTCTGTGACGGTACTTTCTAGATGTGGTTAACATCTACAATCAGCTGACTTTAGCAAACAGAGGACCTCAGTAATATGGGTGGGCCTTATCCAATCAATTGTAGGCCTTGGGAATAAAAACTGCAAAAACTGAGGTTTCTTGGAAAAGAAGAAATTCTGAAGACTGCAGCATCAACTCCCGCCTGAGTCTCCAGGCTGCCAGTCTTCTTTATGAATTTTGAACTTGCCAACCCTACAATGATGTTAGACTATTCCTTAAAAATCTCTCTCTCTAAATATATACATATCTCCTACTGGTCCTGTTTCTCTGGAGAACCCTGGGTGATAGTGAAACTGAGCAGGACCCTGTGGGGCTCCTGGGCATGGAAGCCTTTATGTGTCCCCCATTCCCTGTTTGTAGGAAACAGACTCCAGCCTCCATGACCTTCCCTGAGTCCCAAAGGGCAGATTCAAATAGTTACTAATCAGGGAAGGGAGGGGATACAGAGACAAGGGAGGAACAGCCAAGAAACAATAGTGCAGCCTTGGGGGCAGGGTCCTGGTTCCACCTCAAGGGATACACAAAACAATACCTTTGAGCTCTTCTGCAAAACTAAAACCCCCAACAAATAGAAAATGTCAGCATTCTTCATTCCAGAGGAGACCACCTGAGGCCAGATTAAAGGAACCAGAGAAGCTCATCAAGAGATTACCTGAGACCAGATTAAAGGAGTGCAGGCCTTGCACACATCCTAGTCCTTATCAGCAACCCCGCCCTTGAACCATTGCTATAAAATTCCTCAGCAAATCCTCCTGGGTTGGGACACACAGTTTTTGGGGCAGGAGCCTGCTGTGTCCCCCTTTGCCTGGCAAAGCAATGAAGCTATTCTTTTCTACTTCACCCAAAAATCTGTCTCAGAGATTTGATTTTGCACCAGTGCACAGAGGTCAAGTTTTCAGCATCAGTAGTTATATAGAAATAATTTTAAATGAAAAATTATGTTCAATCACTGTATTATTAAATATTACATTATAAAATTTAAGTAAATTCTATTGTGCATCTTATTTATTAAATATAGACTTTTATTTTTCCCACTTGAAACACTATTCCATTTTAATCAATTATGTGAGAAAAAGTATGGTTTGCTAATATATAAATAGCATATATTATATTTGTGTTTCAGGAGCAAGTATATATCAAAATGTAAATTGAGATGTAATTTTGTATTATAGAATCAAAATAGACTAAAATGTTTTTATGAATTTATATTCAGAATTCTTATGTGTTTTGCTTATAGAAATCAAATAATTTGTTTTTATAATTGCTTCCAACTGCAAGGGGGTAAATAATTTTCCTTCTACTCTCCTATGTTCTAGGCTTTAGACTCTCTCCCTTGTAATAAACTGCATATTAACAGGAGAAAAACAAACAGCAGTTTAATAGCATGTATACCTCTTTTGTACTTGGGAGATACTCAGGAAAAACTGAGTAACTCTCCCAAATGGCCCAAGTCACCACCTTAAATACCATCTCCACCTAAAGACAGAAAACAAGATATTGGGGAGGGGGGGAGGCCAGTTAAGGGAGGTGACCAGGAAAAGCACAGTAAACAAGGGTGTAGTTGTTATGCAGATTTAAGACCAAGCCTTCTCCATTGATAAGAGCTTCTAGAGATTTAGTCATCCTCCTCTTCCTGGTATGGAGAGGGAGACACCCTTACAAATGGAGAGTTTTCTTATAAATGTAAATTTCCCTCACAAAAGTCACCTTCTACTGTTTTCAGAGATTCTCCTGTGTCTGAGCCTTAAAAAATAATCAGCTTCAAATGATCAATATGCCAAAGAGGCATATTTGGGGATGGCATATTCTACTCCCCTTCATAACCCTTTATGATAATATTCAAAGGTTTTCATTTGTTAGCAATATTCTGCAAAAGACATATTGTTACTTTATGTAATATTTGTTCCAAATAAACGTTAAGGGCAAATGATTACATTTATCCCAAAATTTTCTTTTTTATGCATTATTCTTTGAAATACTTATGATATCCTGAGCTTCTACACACACTAACAGTTTTATTGAGGCATAGTTTGCGTGCCATAAAATATACTCATTGTATGTGTTCAATTCAGTGATTTTTTTAATAAATGTATAGAATTGTGCAACCACCCTACACAATCTCCCCCCTTCTAAATCCAGTTTTAGAAGATTTCATCAGCCTCCAAACTTTCCTTAAGTCCATTTGCAGTCCAATGGCCAGCCTTGGATAACCACTGGTATGCTTTTTGTCTCTATAGTACATAAGCTTTAATGTTAATAACTTTTATATCTGGTTGAAATCATACTGAGGTAAATATATAGAATTATTATAATATTTATGCTTTTATTCAACAAATATTTACTGAGTACCTATTCAATAATTAATATAGTAGTAAATGCGCTTTATATCTATCATGGTGTAAATAGTTGAAAGAAGGAAGCATGAGTTGAAATGGAATTGGAAAGTTCATGAGTTAGGGAGAACAAAGTAGATATAAGCTCTCTAGCTCATGGAATCTTTACTATGGATGTAAATTAAATGATACGTAACTTAGAATATAAATAATATAAATTGGTAAAATGGTCAAAAATCATCGCAATATCTATTGAACTGAGTGACTGAGACATGAACATGCTCATCAGATATCTACCAACTATTATATGTATTAGCACAATATGCTATCAGATGTTCCTAAGTAACTCCATTTCATGGGGAATAATTAAACTATTTCTTTAATTTGTGACCTATAAAACAGAAAAAGCAACATATACCCAAATAATTTAATGACTGCTCTACAAAAATATTCTGTGGTACTTTTAGCTTTCTTTAACATTTTGACCCTTACTAGTACATTTTTTAGTCCTATTAGTCATATTTAGCACTATTCACTAGTTGGTTGATTCAATAGACATTTTTTTCTGATATTACTGTGTGCCAGGCACCATTCTAGATGCTGGAAAATCAGTATTGAACACAAATACAAATACAGAGTCCATGCTACTCTGAAGCTTACATTATATATATATATATATATATATATATATATAGAGAGAGAGAGAGAGAGAGAGAGAGACAATAATAAATTGAAAATTTAAAGGAATACATGAAGATAAATAAAGCAGGATAAGGAAACAGAGAGTGATGGGAGATGGGAAGGTGACTTATTTAGGTAGGTTGGCCAAGGAAATTATTTCTGAG